>NC_032000.1:30605523-30708194 GCF_001879085.1 Nicotiana attenuata | reverse complement strand
TATATATATATATATATATATATATATATATATATATATATATATATATATATATATAAATGACTACTTTTGACATTAACATATAAAAGGAGTATGTGTCACGACCCAAAATCCCAACCACGAGGTCGTGATAGTGCCTAACGTCTACTTGGTAGGCAAGCCAACATTAGTTAACGAATTTACCAATTTAATAGTTTTGAAAGCAGAACATTAATAATTAAAAACTGAAATACTCTGAATATATATAATAAATACATAAGTAACATTGTATATACTAATCCTAGATAACACAAATACATGAGCGACTAGAATACTAATATAGTCTGAAATGAAATACATCTGTTCAAAACAAGATAAACAATAAAACACGATAAGGAAGGGGAGTTCAGGGATTGCGAACGCCGAGCAGTTCTACCTCAAGTCTCCTGAATATATCTGATCTAAGCAATCTCCTCTATGCGCTGCTAGGACCAACACCAGGATCTATACAAGAAGTACAGAAGTGTAGTATGAGTACAACAGATTTCATGTACTCCGTAAATATCGAGTCTAACCTCGACGAAGTAGTGACGAGACTATTACAAAACACTCACTATAAACCTGTACGAATAGTAAATAGAAGACAACAGAAATATAGAGAAAACAGATAAACTCATAAGAACGAGACCCGAAGGTCAGCTAACAAAGGGCCCAGAACAACATCATCTCATCACCTCATATCATATTACAAACATAGAACAAAACTGCTACAAACTGTCACAACACATCATACCCCGTTGCAGCGTGCAACCCGATCCCAATATCACTTTAATATCTGTTGCGGCGTGCAATTCGATCCTATTATCATATCAATATCTGTAGTGACGTGCAATCCATTCCTATTATCAATTTGTTTCTATTCTACTGCGGCGCGGAACCCGTCCCTAATATCAATTCACTATCACTAACAACTCAACACAACTAATTCCGAAAATTCAACACAAAAGGTACTAAAACGCATAAAACACCAAAAAATACGAGTACAAGCATAAAACAACCAACATTTCATATTCACAAATCTCGACAAATCATTAATGCAAGAATAACCAAGGGCCAGCACAATCAGATATAACCTAATAAGGTGCAACAAGTAAGGTAAAGGTAAGTAAAGGCATAAAACAGTAGATGTTCAATTAATACAGGTGATGGCATATAACAAGTAAACAAATATTGACCGAGAAGTGAATAAACAGAAACAAGTAACAATTAAATGACAAATAACAAGTAAGGCATAAAAAATAAGTAATGACATGTAGCAATCACACATATAACGAGATATAACATGACATAAAGAATGACATAAAGGTAAATAGGCCACCTCACATGCTTTAACCCAAGACAATGCATATATACTCGTCACCTTGCATATATGACATCCCCACAAATAATCCACGTAGCAAATCGACCAATCAAGTCCCAATTCCCTGAAGTCAAAGTTAAATACGACACTTACCTCTTTCGAAAATTAAATCAACAATCAACCACGATTTTCCCTTAGATCAAGCCTCCAAACCAACTGAATCTAGCCAATTAACAATAAAACAATCCAAAATAAGCTTTAGAAATTACCCACAAATGAAAAATGTTCAATTTTGATCATATTTGAGTCAACAAACCGCTTGGCCAAAATCCAAGATACGCACCAAATTCCCATTACACATTCACTCCCAAGCCTTGTTATGTAATTTATTTTGAAATCCGACCTCAATTTGAGGTCTACCTAAATTCTACCCAAAACTCCTAATTTCTACCTTGAAATTCATAGATTTGATATTAAAATTCATGAAAAGTAGTTGAAATTGATTTAAAACTAGTTAAAGTTGCTTACCAATAAATTTAGGAAGGAAAAGCTCTCAAGAAATTGCCTCTATGGAGTCTAGGATTGAAAAATGATGTAAAATGAGCCATGTCCAGTTTTTCCAACTTTTACCCAGCTGCACACATCGCAATTGTGAACTCTTATTCGCAATTGCGAAATACTGATCGCAAATGCAGCCATTGCACAGACCCTCAAAAGTCGCCAATGCGGCGTATCCATCGCATTTGCGAAGTCTCCATCCTTCGCAAATGCGCTACAAGCTCTGCATTTGCGAAGCAATCCAAGAACCTCATTCATCATAAAAGCGACAAAATGGTCGCAAATATGGACCACCTCCAGGTCACAAATGCGATGAATTATCCGCAAAAGCAAAGACTAGCCCCCCAATCCTTGTTCTCATTTGCAGGCCTGATATCGCAAATGCAAGGCTCGCAATTGCGACCAGGTTCTCGCAAATGTGAGAATTGCAACTTCACACCAGCAACTGCTGAGCACCAGTAGTTCCAAACTCAACCATAATACATCCAATGCTCACCCCAGCCTCCCGAGCTCCAGTTCAAATATCAAAACAAGTTTACTAACATTATACAAACTTTCTCACTTACATCATCAAAATAACATCAAATATCAAGAATCAATCATCAAAACTCAAAATTTCAACTTTGAACTTGCTAATTTTTCAGATAATGTGCCGAATGTGCTCAAATTACCCAGGACTCCAACCCAACTGTGCGTACAAGCCCAAAAATATCATGTAAACCCACTAGAGTCATCAAAATACTGATCCGAGGTCGTTTACTAGGAATGTTGACCGTGGTCAACCCAAACCTTATTTTAAGTCAAAAATCATATTTTCTTTAAAATTTCACGTAAAAGATTTCCCAAAAGTGACACGGACCACACACGCAAGTCATTAAACATCAAATGAAACTATGAGAGGTCTCAAAATACAGAAATAAAGGCTAGTAATCAAAATGACCTATCGGGCCGTCACATATTTCACGTTTAAAAGGAATGTTCGTCCTCGAACGAACATAAAAGTGTACTTGGACTGGTAAAAACATGGGGGTATTTACTCCTCATATCCGACTTAAACTCCCACATAGCCTTTTCAATCGATTGACCTCTCCAATGCACTTTCATAGAAGGAAAACTCTTAGATTTGAATGGACGAACCTGTTGATCTATAATAGCTAACGACTCTTCCTCATAGGTCAATTTCTCATCAAGTTGCACCGTGCTGATATCTAAAACATATGACCTATCCTCATGGTACTTCTGAAGCATGGAGACGTGAAATACCAAATGTAACCCTACTAGTCTAGGAGGAAATGCAAGCCTATAAGAAAACTCTCCAACCCTCTCCAAGATCTCAAACGGGCCAATACACATCAAGATCAACTTGCCCTTCTTCCTAAACCGCAGCACGCCTTTCATATGCGACACTCAGAGAAGAACCTTCTCACCCGCATGTAAGCCAAATCTCAAACCTTCCGATCCACATACCTTTTTTTCTTGGACTGAGATATATGAAGTCGCTCCTGAATCACTTTAACCTTTTCCAAAAGATCACAGACCAAATCAATGCCCAACAATCTAGCCTCACCGGGCTCAAACCAACCTACTGGCGAACGACATCGCCTCCCATATAAGGCCTCATACGAAGCAATCATGATGCTCTACTAATAGTAGTTCTTGTAGGAGAACTCTGCTAGAGGTAAAGATTGGTCCCACTGACCCCCGAAATCCATACAGCAATCCCATAACATATCCTTCAATATATGAATTGTGTGCTTGGACTGTCCGTCACCTCTTAACAATTCAAACACCTAGAGACATGACTGACAATATCTTTCTTCATTCTACGCCGCCAATAGTGTTGTTTCAAGTCACGGTACATCTTCGTGACACCTGGGGTGAAGAGAATATAGCAAGCTATGAGCCTCCTCAAGGATCAACTGTCTCAACCCATCAACATTTGGAACAAAAATTTGGCCCTGAAGACACATAACACCATCATCTCCAATCACAACCTCTTTAGCACCACCCCGCTGCACCGTGTCTTTCAACACCAAAATGTAAGGATCATCAAACTGACGAGCCTTGATACGCTCCAACAACGATGATTGTGCCACAACACAAGAAAGAATCCGGCTAGGCTCCATAACATCCAACCTCACGAACCGATTAGCTAACGCATGAACATCCATGTATAGTGGCCTTTCCACTGTCGGTAAATATGCCAAAGTTCCCATGCTCTCAGCCTTCCTACTCAGTGAATCGACCACTATATAGGCCTTCCCCGGATGGTATAATATAGGGATATCATAGTATTTCAATAATTCTAACCATCTCCACTGTTGAAAATTAAGGTCCTTCTGCTTGAACGAGTGTACGAGAGTCCAATGGTCGGTATAGACCTCACATGGAATGTCGCATAGATAGTGCCTCCAAATTTTCAACGCGTGAACAATCGTTGCCAATCCTAAATCATACATAGTGTAATTCTACTTATGAACTTTCAACTGTCGAGATGCGTAGGCAATCACCCTACCGTCCTGCATCAATATTGTACCAAGTCTAACACGCGATGCGTCATAATATACAGTTGTAGGTAACACCAATACTGTGGTTGTAGTTAATGCAGTCATTAGCTTATGAAAGCTCGCCTCACTCTCATCAGACCATCTGAAAAGGGAGCCCTTCTGGGTCAACTTGGTCAATAGGGCTGAAATAGATGAAAACCCCTCCACGAACCGACAATAATAACCTGCCAAACCCAAGAGCTCCAAATCTCTGTATCTAAAGTAGGTCTAGGCCAGTTCTGAACTCCTTCAATCTTTTTAGGATCCACCTTGATTCCCTCGAAAGATACAACATGCCCAAAAAAGGCAACTGAGTCCAACCAGAACTCACACTTTGAAAACTCTACATATAACTGACGATCCTTCTGAAGTACGATCCGCAAATGCTACTTATGCTCCTCTCGACCGCGAGAGTAAACCAAAATATCATCAATGAATACAATCACGAAGGAATCCAGATAAGGCTTAAACACCCAGCTCAGCCAATCCAGAAAGGCTGCTAGGACATTTGTCAAGCCAAATGACATCACCAAAAACTCGTAGTGACCATACCAAGTCCGAGAAGATGTCTTAGGGACATCCGATGCCCTAATCTTCACCTGATGGTAGCCAGACCTCAAATCAATCTTGGAAAACAACTTCGCACCCTAAAACTTGTCAATTAAGTCATCAATCCTCGACAATGAATACTTGTTATAGATAGTGACCTTGTTCAACTACCGATAATCTATGTATATCCTCATTGGTTCGTCCTTATTCTTCTCAAACAACATTGGTGCACCCAAGGCGAGACACTAGGTCTAATGAATCCATAGTCAAGCAAATTCTGCAACTGTTCCTTTTATTCTTTCAACTCAACTGGGGCCATATGGTATGGAGGAATAGAAATGGGTTGAGTGTCCGGAACCAAGTCAATGCAAAATTCGATATCTCTATCGGGTGGCATGCTCGACAAGTATGTAAGAAACACATCTAGAAATTCTCTCACCAGCAAAATTGAATCCATGGAAGACTCCTAGGTAGTAGAATCATGGATTTAAGCCAAATACGCCATACACCCCTTCTCGACCATACACCGAGCCTTCATATATGAATTGAACCTGCTAGTGGAGTGACTAGGAGTCCCTCTCCACTCCAACCGAGGCAACCCCGACACATAGCTAACGTCACAATCTTGGTGTGACAATCCAAGAAAGCGTGATAGGATGACAACCAATTCATGCCCAAAATAACATCAAAATCTACCATCTTAAGTAACAGAAGGTCAACCTTAGTCGCATAACTCCCGATAGTGACCAAAAAGAACGATAGACCCAATCTATCATAATATAGTTCCCAACAGGCATAGACACATAAATAGGAGTACTTAAAGAATCACGATACATACCAAATATGAAGCAAAATAGGATGACACATACGGATAAGTAAAAACTAGATCAAATAAACTGATGCATCTCTATGGCAATCAAAATATTACCTATGATGACTGCATCAGACGACTCCGCCTCATGTCTAGTTGGAAATGCATAGCAACATGGCTGAGTCCCACCAATTTGACCTCTATCTCTCGGACGACCCCTTACTAACTGGCCTCTACCTCTAGCTAGCTGAGTGGGTGATGGAGAAATCGATGTTCGAATCATAGCACGAGTACTCTGCTATGGCCTGCTCCTCATTAATTTGGGATAGTACCTAATATGTCCTGCATCATTGCACTAGTAACCCCTCGGCCGGCGTAACTACTGAGTCTGAGACGGTCCTTAATGACACGAATGATCAATGTAGTAATCCTGTGGCGATGGTGTACTAATAGAAGCTGAAGGTGTACTAAATATTAGCTGCTTGCAACAAGACCCGTACACATTGTGACCACCTGAAAGACCATGAGACACCTGGAGTGCTGACTAAACATGCTTGATAGGATGACCTCTACCAAATAAATCTCTACCTCCAGATGTGGAACCACTGAAACCACCGAAATGACGAGGCCTCTTCTCAGATGTCGCCTCTCTACCCTGGCTATGAATCCTCTCGATCTTCCTAGCAATCTCCATAACCCGAGTAAAAGAAATATCATCCTCGGTCTTTCTGGCCATCTGTAGCTTGATGTCGTAAGTAACATCATCTATAAATCTTCTCACTCCGTCTCAGTAGGGATCAAGATAGCTCCATGGCGTTACAGATCCACAAATCTGAACTCATACTGAGTAATGGTCATGCGGCCCTGCTAGAGATGCTCAAACTGAATGTAGAAGTCCTCTCTCTAAGTGAATGGGGTGAACTTATCCGAGAATAGCTATGAGAATTGAGACCAAGTGAGAGGAGGTGAAGCTACAAGTTGATAACATCCAATTCACACCCTAATTAAAGCAATATGAAATGGTCGTTACAATAATAAAACCGAACGCGAGTCAGGGTCGAATCCACTATGAGTATAAATTGGGTGTTAAGGTAAATACTTAAGAGAGCAACTCAAAATAACTAGATTTAAATTTCAAACAAAAGTGTGTCTCAATCTTACCAAATAAACTAATATTGATTTTGTCTAAGCTAGCAAACAAGTAATAATTGAAATATTTTTGAAGCTTTATCAAATAGAGAAAAGTGTGGGGTTGTAACCTTAACCTAGATATAAACCTAATGGGTAAAGTAAATTCATGCTTGCTTGGTAGATCGGCGTTGTTATAACTCTTAATACTCAAATACTCACTCAATACCTCACGGTTAAAGAGTGATTATGCGCAAAGTAGCTCTTGCAGGTCCTAATGGGTGTCTATAACTACAATTGAATGTGAGTACAAGTTAGATTATCCCCATCTCTAGTTCAAATCCTTTAATTAAGCTAACCAATATTCAACTAGTTCAATTTCTTGTTAGTCAAGTTCATCTAGACTACATTTCTCTTTCTCAAGTAATAACAAAGTCAAATAGGCATGAATCAATTCTTTGAAACCATCAATTATAATCTTAAAGCATAAAAATGGTTAAATAACACTAACCCAAACAATAGCAAGCATAATATTGAACACCCATAAGTTTTACACATTAGGGTGGGATCATAACCCTAGATAAAAATCTATCTAATCATGTTAATGGACATAGAAAGATGAAAAGAAGAAGAAATTAAAGACAAAGAACTAAAATTAAATGAAATAAGTAGATTATCCTCTCTAATTTTAGCTCAAAATTACTTCAAATGGCTAAAAGTAAGGAACTACCAACTGCTACAATGAAAAGATGCCCTAAAAAGTCATAAAGTCCTATTTATAGGGCACATAAAATCTCTAACAAAAATGCCTTTCAGAGGGTTCTGCGGTCCACACTTCAGCTTCTGCGGTCCGTACTTCAGCTGGGTTAATAATGTTGTGGAGGAGTTTTTCTGTCGCATTTAGCTTCTACGGCCGCACTTGAATTTCTACAGGCTGCATTTGAGGAGGCTTTAGACTTTTTTGATTGCACATTCTGTAATCTTTCAAGCTTGTCAGTGCGAACTTGTTTTGTGGACCAAGTGCGACTACACATTTTAGTCTGCGGAGCACACTTGCTTTTGCTGTCGTAGATGGAATTCTGCGGATGCCACTTCTCCTCTTTGCTGAACCTGGCTAGAACATATCCTTTCTATGTCATATTTCTTAATTGATCTTACATTCTCCAACACACCTGAAATTCAACCATTTTGATTGGATTCAAAGCTAAAAAAATCACTTTCGGACTAAAAACTATAGCAAGAAGGTACTAATAAGTGGTTAAAGACTTATTAACTCTCTCATACTTAAGTCTTTGCTTCTCCTCAAGCAACTAGATTAGCCCCCTCCTTCTCGCACTGTATGATCATTTTAAAGAGTCATTCACAAGTCATTTATACTCAGTTGGTACCAACAATTATCCACAAAACTCACGAATTCTAAATGAGGTGTCAATTTTTTCAAAAAGGTGAAACTTGCCCATCTTATGTAATTCTAGTGGGACATTTGAGCCTCAAGAGTTGACTTCATTCATCAAGGATTCTTGTTCTTTCATATAGATCATGGTGGAATCCAAACTCTTCCTTTTCTGCCTTCCATTTGGGTTGCTCACTTCAAATTTCAACCCTCAATTTCTTAGTGAAATAACAGTTTCACTCTTCTCTCACAAAAGAATGTCACAAGTTAAGCTTCAAGTACCATAACCTTGCCCCTCATGTAAATCTCCACTAATGTAAGCATACCCGGTTAGAAATCAAATATGACTTCTTTTGAGTTATAATAAATACTAAGAAGTCTGAGCTGGGTGAGGCTGGGTGGGGTTAATCAGCATGTCAAAGGGCAAGTTACCTGCCTCAGCTATCATAGTCACTTAAGCCTGCGACGACTCAACGGACTTCTTATTGGCCTGAGTCTTCCTCATCTTCTTCACCTAATTGGTCAACCTCTCAATCACTGCACCATTCTGAACAAGCATGTCCATTATCACCTTCTGGTTGTCCAAGACCTTAGTAAGCTTCATATTAATTTCAGAAGAATCTGGCTGTTCGAGGGCTGACCCACAATTGTACTTGATGCCTCGAACCTATTTGATGTAGCTGTCTGCATTCAGTTGTTGAGGCTCAGCAGTGTCTGAGAAACCCGCAAGGCTGATAGTGGCCCAGTAGGCATAAGAACCAGCCTTAGAGTTGGTGTAGGCAATGGAGTAGGGGCTGATGGTGGCTCAGTAGAAGTGTCTCTAGCAATGGTAGCTGGCTCACCTAAAGAGGAGGGGACATCAGAGGGACCATAAGCTGCTACTATGGGCTCATCAGACTGTCTAGTAGTAGTGAAAGGCTGGCTGCTTTTCTTTGGGTTCTTGGTGTCTTGCAACTTGTACAGATCAAAGGGGCCGATTGGCTTAATCTTTGTGTCAGATGGTCTAAACTCCACTATGACATGTGTCATGTACTCTGTGATGGTGCTGGGGTAGGGGTAGGAAGTGTTACCCTACTGTGCTACCAATGTAATATTGGCCTATATCAAGGCACCCACATTGATTGGGTACACGGCCATGATATAAGCTACAAGAACTGCTTTCTCCAGAGGTAGGTGTTCTCGTTCAAGATTGGATCACGTCTCGTACAAAACAAGATCTGCCAACCCTTTGCCCCGAAGCTCAAAGTCTTACGAAGGGTTGGCACTCTGGAACCTATCCAAGGGGGAGTAGGCCCTGGTGCAAGAATCTCCTCGAGCCACGGTCGAGCCTCCTTATTCTTAGCTAATTTTGCTAGATACTCCTTTGGCTCCACATCCTCAAGTCCCAAATAGGCATTCAAAATGCATTGATTAAATTTTACCTTGAGGTTTCCCACTTTGGTAACCTTTGTCCCTTTTATAATATGCGTTGTGTTGGCATTGAACTCCAAGACAAGGTGTTGCTTAATAACTGCTCGGTGAACTGCATTCAACCTTTTCTCTTTGTAAAATGTTCCAAGAATGACATATTGTAGTTGTCTAGGTCCTTGGTGAGGAACTATCTTTCATGAGTGAGGGACCTCTATTTCCTCCACCTTTTGAAGTCTATATAAGCGTCGAAGCTCAAGAACCGATCTCCCCAGATCACTTTCTTCTTTGTACTTACTGTGTCATCCTTTGCATCCTTTCCCCCTTTTCCATCATCAGGGGCATCATCAAAATTAGAGTCTGGTGCAACTGCATCTTACTCATGGCTAGTGCTAGATGGTCCCTGAGATGTGGAAGGCTCAACTTGGGGATTAGACTGCCCTTGCGGCTGTGATTGCTCCTCATTGCACTCTTCTAACTGAGAAAATGAGTTGCCTTCGGAGGCTTCCCTAGACGGGACATAAGAATCAAAATCTGAAAGGCTTCCACCTCTCCCCTAGCCAGCAGGTTTCTTCTTGGTGATTTCTTTCTGTACACCGCTGTGCATGGAACCTCTTCCTCTACCCTTTCCTTGGTCACCTCTGACTTTGGATGTCTCTCCACCTTTCCTCTTGTCGTACCATTATCTGTGTATGCATAAAAAAAGTTGTAAGTTAGTATACAAATCATTGACATGAGGTACAAAGCAGTGAAGAGTTACATTAGCAATAGAGTAGAGCATAAGAGTAGTAGGGTATTCACTATGAAACATGCAGAAGAAAGAGTTGAAGTACGGTCGTGCAAAATCCAAGTACAGCCGCACTCCTGCACTGATGCCTCATTGTCACACCTCCTTTTTCCCGCAGGGGAATAGAGAGTTTTTCTAATTTAAGTGACATTGATCGGAATAAGATTATTTATTTAATTTTAGAGTTGCCACTTAGGATAATTTATGATGTCCCAAGTCACCGGTTTAAAATTCCAAATCGAGGAAGTTTGACTCTGTTTTACAGTCCGCAAAACACAGAAATTCGGGTAAGGAATTATGTTAACCCGAGAGAAGGTGTAGGTATCCCGGATTCCGTGGTTTTAGCACGGTCACTCAACTATTAATAATTGTCCTAATTACCTGATTTATTACATATTTTAATCCTACATGTATTTTTAACTTTTCAAATCGCTTTTATTCATTTGTGGAATTATTCTGGAACAAGTTACGATTGTCGTACACTTGTCTTTTTTTGTACACATTGCGAATCGTGTCACGGGAACCGTACCCACGATATACAACATGTTTAATTTACAAATGGTTCGAAGTTGTGGTCTGGTCACATGAAATGTGCACCCGAATTTGAGAATTATGTATAACAGCTACGTTACGGGAACCGTACCCGTAGTTATGATAATTTATTATAACGCGCCTAAAGTAAAATACGAATGTTCATGCTTACTTCTTAAAACTAATTTGAAATTTGTTGTAAGGCCATGAATTATAGATATAGCATTGTGGAAAGATATGTATGCTTTAACTATTCTGGAAAGATGGGCCAGCAGCAGGCCCATTACGTTATTTGATCAAAAACCCTTAAAGAACAATATCGCTAATGTTGATTGGGCTCGAAATTGAGCCCAGAAGTGGAAAAAGACCCAGAGACCATGTCAGGTCTGATTTCGACCAGTATTTGGTCTAATACCAGGCCCAACCATTTTTAATAGGAAGGACTTTAACATGCTAAGGTTCTAACTGAAATTCAGTCTCTTCAAATACACAAATAACAAAATATTATATTAAATTCTGGAAATCAAATGTCCTGAATAACCATATTTGAACTTTCAAACAGCCAACACACGAAAGATGAACCATTTAAAATATTCGACACTAAAAATCCTAACTAAATCATTGACTAACACAGCAGATTCATCTCACTTAAGTAAAAGCTAAAAAGGAAGAAATTAAAAAGATAAACGACACACAAAAAACTGAAATTCAACATTGAATATTAGCTTCATAGCATAAGTACATCCTTCAAAAAATATGCTTGCACTCCATTTGTCATTCAAAGTTCAGAGAAGTACCTGAATACAAATAGTGAATGAGTTAAGAAAATGTCTCTGAAATCAGCAAGTAACAGCAAGAAGACAACAAGAAAATGGCTGGGGGATATCTTAAACAACCCAGCAAATGAAACTAAAGGACTATGCACTCCATAAAAAACCAGAAATCCAATTGATCTTTTAGAGCTAATAGAAAGGAAAACAGGATTTTCAAAGGGTTTTTAGGGTCTGATTTTCGTGTCTGTTGAGGGAGGGTGTATATATATATATATATATATATATATATAAGTAAATGTGACATGTTCCCCAAAGGTAAGTCCCTTCAAAACAACCCTAAAAATCAGGAAAAAGCATCTTTTCTTAACAGAAAATGGACATCTGGCCATTTCTATTTAGTTTCAGCCATTTTTAATTAGCAAATAGGGCCAGCTGTCCACACTCTATAAGCTTCTAGATGCCCTATCTGAAACCCTTATTTCCCACTTTTCAAATGACCCCCTTAAGTTTTTTGTCAGTTCAATTACCCCCTACAAGTGTCTAATGGCTTACAAACTGTGGCAAACATCAACAAGGATAGAAAATATCCGAAATCAAATAAAAATAAGCAAACAAAGAACGAAACAATGCAATTGAACCTAGAGTATCAAACATCTAAAACTTAGGCTAATCCTAGACCCAATTGAACTTAAAGGGAACCAGGTTCATGATGGAATTGTGAAGAACTATTACTAAAGGAAACCGTCAAGCTCAAAAACCAGACATGTTGATTAACTTAGGCAAAGCGAATAAACAAAAAACAACAAAAACAAATAGTGTAAATAAACTAAAGCATGAAAACTAAGTAGAAAGAACGATTATGAAGAAGAAAAAGGGAAGAACAACAAAAGAAAGAAAAGAAATTACCACAAAGATCTGTCCTAAACAGTTGCACACTCGGATTAAACTTGGTGGGGTAAAATGAACTGAGACTAACATCAATCTATTGTTCTCACCAAGAGCAATTGATTGATGTAGGTCTTGGGTTCAAATGGACCGGATTTGCATGACAAATCAGAGACAGAAACGGATCTAGGGTTTCAACTTAGATCTGGAACTAATGAAAAAGGGTGGGGATTTTGGGGAAATCAACGATGGACTAGTGTTTAAGGGAGTGTACGGAGTGTGGGGGTGTAGTTTTGGGGTTATTTAGGCGACATGGTGTTTGGGGTTGAGCTTTCAGATCTGAGATGAACGGAAGAAGGTGGTGATTTTGAGGAAACTAGTGATGGATTAGTTTTTAGGGGATTGTGGGGAGTGTCGAGGGTGAGTTGGGGTTGTTTGGTGACGGGCCGTTGCCGTGGGGCGATTTTCGTTGGGCGGCGGCTGATAGTGAGGGAATGAAATTTTAGGGTGGCTAGGGTTAGAGTCTTAGGGAGATGGAGAAGAAATAGGGAGGGCTCTCTAGGTTTAGGGGTAGTGTTAGGACAATTATAGGGTACGGGATGGTCAGTTCCGAGCCGTTCGATCAAGGGAGATCAACGGCTAGGATTTGGAGTGACCGAAACGACGTTGTTTGGGTTAGTGGCGGAGCTGGGCAGGGTAAAGGGGATTTGGGTATGGCGGATGGGAAGGGGAGTTGGGCTTCTGAGACCAAATTTGGCCCAATTTCGGAATTAAAACAAAGCTTGCCTTCTTTATTTATCTACTATCTTTTTTCTTTTGTCTTTTTTTTATTTTCCATTTTTCTTGAATTAAACTTACTCAATTAACCAAGAATCCTAAACAAAAGATCTAATTTGTAAAATAAAATTAATTGTTTATTTTTAACATAAAAATGATTAATTAACTTAAAGTTAATGAAAGGAAATTACAAATTTGTAAAGAACGCCTAAAAAATGTAAAAATGACCAATATTTTTTGATTTTTGTCTATTAATGCAATTAATGAACAACCTAAAATGCAAATATCAACCTAAAAATGCAATGCATGATACTTGAGTATATATATTTTTTTGGGGTATTTTTTATGCTTTTAAAATATTAAAATGCAAACAATTAAGCAGATATTCCTAAAAATTCCATAAAAATTAAAATAAATTAGAAAACATCTATTTTGTGATTTTGTAGGAGTATATTGGTCGGGCAAAAATCACGTGCTCACAGCTGCCCCTATTTGCTCGGAAACACGAAGAGTTTTTGTCAAAGATAAAGTGAGCGAATACGAGCGATTTTTACCCGTTTGGATACTCCATAGGAAGCATTTTGGAAAGTTTGTCTGAACCCTGCTTCCGAGGTTGCCTACATATCCTCGGCTATAAAGGAATTAGGTCAGTGTAGTTCTGGAAGTTTTGGTAGCTGGGACTACCGAGAAGCTGTGATTTCACTGCTTCTGCCGCTGTTACAGCTTGTTGAACTCCTTATTACACCGAAATCAAAATGAAAAAAAGCTAGGCAAGTCTATCAGCTATGAGTTACAAGATTTCTATCTATACGTCCTCAAACTTAATATTGAAACTTCTGCAGTTCTGTCCCGCATCTTGAACTGTTGACTCGCGCTCTCGAGGCAAGCTTCTGTTATTTCTAACTTGAATTGATCCCACTCTTCAGGTGGGTTCCTGCTGTTGTCTTGGACTGTGAACTTAACTATGAAATAAATTCCCTTGCTCTCTAGGTGGGTGCCCGCTACTTGACTTAATACTTGAAATGAACTCCCTCGTTCTCCAGATGGGTGCCCGCTACTTGACTTAATACTTGAAATGAACTCCCTCGTTCTCCAGCTGGGTGCCTGCTACTATGACAAGATACTTGAAATGAACTCCCTCGTTCTCCAGGTGGTTGCCTGCTACTATGACAAAACAGACAAAACAAAAGAAACTTTTCTACCCCAGTTTGGTACTAGGAACCTCTGTAAGTGTTAATCGGATCCTGTTAACTAAAAGATCTCTCAGAATTTAAAAGCTAAATCCCATTATCCAGGATGGTCCTGACAACTTGAAACCGCATCCCATTATTGAGGAGGGTCCTGACAATTTGAAAACTAAATCCTATTATCCAAGAGGGTCCTGGCAATTTGAAGGCTAAATCCCATTATCCAGGAAGGTCCTGACAACTAGAAACTGCATCCCATTATCCAGGAGGGTCCTGACAATTTGAAAACTAATTCCCATTATCCAAGACGGTCCTGGCAATTTGAAAACTAGATCCCGTTATCCAGGAGGGTCCTGACAACTTGAAACTGTAACCCATTATCCAGGAGGGTCCTGACGACTTAACTACATCCCATTATCCAGGAGGGTCTTGACAATTTGAAAACAAAATCCCATTATCCAGGAGGGTCCTACCGACTTAACTACATCCCATTATCCAGGAGGGTCCCGATAATTTCAAAACGAAATCCCATTATCCTGGAGGGTCCTGACAACTTAACTACATCCCATTATCCAGGAGGGTCCCGACAATTTGAAAACGAAATCCCATTATCTAGGAGGGTCCCGACAACTTATCTACATCCCATTATCCAGGAGGGTACCAACAATTTAAAAACGAAATTCCATTATCCAGGAGGGTCCTGACAACTTAACTACATCCCAATATACAGGAGGGTCCTAACAATTGGAAAATGAAATCCCATTATCCAGGAGGGTCCTGACAACTTAACTACATCCCATTATCTAGGAGGGTCCTGACAATTTGAAAATGGAATCCCATTATCCAGGAGGGTCCTGACAACATAACTACATCCTATTATCCAGGAGGGTCCTGAAACTTAAACTAAATCCCATTATTCAGGAGGGTCCTGAAAATTAAACTAAATCCCATTATCGAGGAGGGTCCTGAAAACTTGAATTTAGATCCCATTATCTAGAAGGGTCCTGAAAACTTACGGCTGAACCTATCTAGCACATGCTTTCCTCATGGAGGGTTCCTGCAGAACAAACGAAATTTCCTACCCCTTTTTCAATCAAAGAAAACCTTAGTAGTTTGAAAATGTGGTGGTTAGTTTGTGACATTCTTGCTGAAGGTGGCGGCCTTGCCACTGCCATGCTTTGTTCCAATTAGTTACTTTGGGTTAGCAAAGAATTGTTTGACCTTGTGATCGAACCTCAACCACAGAACTCTGAATGTCCCGAGTAGCTTACACTCGGCCTGTTATTTGACAACTCTTTCTGGCCAATTTTGAACCGTTATACTTCCTCAAAATTCACGAGCCACTTGACCGCTTGAACTCCCATTAAAACTTTATTGCTTATTCTGAATCATGCCATTTGTGATGTGCTCTGGCCGGACTTTTTCTTTGTGCAATTGAAAGTTGGTAATAGGCTTTGAAATCCTTTCTTGCTTGCTTAACAAGGCTACCATTGAGAAAGACTTAGAGAAGTAGACCCAAAAGAAAATGAAACAAAGTGACTTCGAGAATTAGGAATAAAGACGAATTTTTTTTAACCAACATGACTATTTGAGGAAGAATGGAAAAGAGACTTATTTGAGTGGAGAAGTTGGCACCAACGATCATGATATGCATTTCAAATTAGTTAGGCCAGTCCATTCACCCAATCACATTTCAGTTCATGCCCCGTCTTCATACTTTACAACCGGGATTCCCATTATCCAATCTCTGTAAAGTCACAAACCTCATTCGGCTTGTAGTGCCCTGAAGGGTTTTCACCAGCAAACCTCTCTCAGTTATTCATCTCTCAACTCACCGTCACCATACGGTGACCGCAAGGGTTTTCAGCAATAAGACTCTCATTTTAATTTTCCTCTCAGCTTTCCATCGCCTTATAGTGCCTGTGAGGGTTTTCACCGATAAGACTCTCATTTATTCATTTTTCTTGGTGCATGAACAGAGCGTTACCCATGATGCAATTCATACATCTATCTTGCTGGACTTGGTATTCCTCAAGGATTGATCAGAAGGTCTTTTGTTGGACCGGGTTCAGGCTTTTGGACGGGGTTAGAAAGAAAAGGCGGCATGCCGGCTTAAAAACACTGTAAAATAACAAGGTTCATAACTACAACTTTTGGAATCAGATTTGCAACACCACAACTTCTGCCTAGTTTCTTTGAGTCTGGGGAATTTGAATTTTTATTTTGATGGGATCGAACCTTAGGGCAGTCTACGTATCCTTAAAAGGAATCATGTCGAACGTAGTTCAAGACATAGGAGTTGCTTTGTTTTTGTTACTTTTTCTTTTTCTTTTCTTTCTTTTGCTTTAATTTTTTTCATTTTTCTCTTTTCTCTTTTTTTTTTTTTAATTTATATTTCTAAACTCTACTTCTGATTCCAAAAGAAGGGTATGAAAGAAAATAAATAAGGCTCAAAAGGGGTAACAAAGGATAAAAGTGTTTAGATAGCAGAATAAAATGCCTTCGTCATTCCAATCTTCAAAACATGCCAAATACAAACAACACAATCGAAGGTAAACCAAAGAAATCATACATAATATCTCTTGACTGCATCAGAATTGATAGCCATATCAACAAATTTGCCTTCTATATCTGTTAAATACAAAACACCATTGGGCAACACTCTCGTTACAATGAACGACCCCTGCCATTCTGGGGCGAACATGCCTTTAGCTTCCGCCTGATGTGGAAGGATGCATTTCAATACTTGTTGACCCACTTCAAATTTCCGGGGACGCACCTTCTTGTTGTATGCTCTTGCCATTCTCTTATGATACAATTGATCGTGACATACTGCCGCTAGTCTTTTCTAATCAATCAGACTTAACTGCTCTAATCGGGTTTCGACCCACTCATCATCATCAATTTCAGCTTCAGCAACAATTCAAAGGGATGGAATCTCGACTTCCGCAGGTATAACTGCTTCAGTCCCGTATACCAACAAATAAGGAGTTGCACCTACTGAAGTGTGAACAGTAGTGCGATAACCCAGCAAAGCAAAAGGCAACTTTTCATGCCATTGCCTAGAACCTTGCACCATCTTTCGATGTATCTTCTTTATGTTCTTGTTAGCTGCCTCAACAGCTCCAGCTGCCTTGGGGCAATACTGAGTGGAATTTCGATGCGTAATCTTGAACTGTTGGCATACCTCTTTCATAAGATGGCTGCTGAGATTAGCAGCATTATCCGTGATGATAACCTTGGGGATTCCGAACTGGCAAATGAGATTTGAATGGACAAAAATCCACCACTGCCTTCTTGGTCACAGATTTGAAATTCACAGCTTCGACCCACTTGGTGAAGTAATCAATGGCCACCAAAATAAACCTGTGCCCGTTTGACGATGCTGGCTCAATTGGTCCAATGACATTCATTCCCCAAGCAACAAACGGCCAATGTGTGGACATTGTATGCAACTCAAATGGCGGAGAATGAATCAGATCACCGTGTACCTGGAATTGATGACATTTCCGTACAAAGCTGATGCAATCTCGTTCCATGGTGATCCAATAATACCCCGCCCGAAGAATTTTCTTTGCCAAAACATATCCGCTCATATGCGGCCCGCAAACTTCGGAGTGCACCTCGGCCATGATAGTCGAAGCTTGTTTAGCGTCTATGCACCTGAGCAGTCTAAGATCTAGAGTTCTTTTGTACAAAATTCCCCTACTCATGAAAAATCCACTAGCCAATCGTCGAATTATTCTCTTTTGATCACATATGGCCTGTACCAGATATACCCCTAATTTGATGTACTCCCCGATATCGTGGAACCAAGGTTCACCATCAAGCTCTTCTTCAACCACATTACAATAAGCATGATGATCACGAACTTGAATATGCAAAGGGTCTACAGAAGCCTTATCCGGATGGTGTAACATTGACGCCAGAGTAGCTAAAGCGTCGACAACCTCATTATGGATCCTAGGAATATGCCTGAACTTTACCGATCTGAATCGTTGACAAAGGTCATGCAGACATTGTCGATACGGTATGAGCTTCAAATCTTGAGTCTCCCATTCTCCCTGAATCTGGTGGACCAACAGATCTAAATCTCCCAAAACCAATACTTCCTGGACTCCCATGTCTACAGCTAACCACAAACCCAGAATGCATGCCACGTACTCAGTCGTGTTGTTAGTACGGGGTAGTGATGCCCTGTTTCAGAAATGAGCACAGCCCCTATTCCAACACCTTTCATGTTAGCGGCTCCATTGAAGAAAAGTTTCCAACTTGGCTTTTCATCATGCTCAACCTTTTCAATATGCATCACATTTTCATTAGGAAAATAAGTCTTCAATGGCTCATACTCGTCATCCACTGGGTTCTCGGCCAAGGCTTGGGCTTTCATCTCGGTCCGAGTCATATAGATGATGTCAAACTCTGTGAGTAAAATCTGCCACTTTGCAAGTCTTCCCTTAGGCATAGGCTTTTGAAAGATATACTTTAGAGGATCCATGCGAGAAATGAGGTAAGTGTTGTAGGACGACAGATAATGCTTCAACTTTTGTGCCACCCAAGTCAAGGTGCAACATGTCCTTTCAAGGAGAGTATACTTGACCTTGTAGGATGTGAACTTCTTGCTGAGATAATAAATGGCTTGCTCCTTCTTGCCAGTGATGTCGTGTTGACCCAATATACAACCGAATGAATTATCCAGGACTGTAAAGTAGAGAATTAAAGGTCTCCGGGGCTCCGGCGGGACCAACACAGGTGGGTTTGACAAGTACCCCTTGATTTATCAATGCCTCCTGGAACTCATCAGTCCATTTGACCGCGACATCCTTCATTAGCAACTTAAAGATGGGCTCACAAGTTGTCGTGAGTTGAGCAATAAACCTGCTGATGTAGTTTAATCACCCGAGCAAACTCATCACCTCAGTCTTATTCCTTGGCGGTGGCAGTTCTTGGATAGCTTTGATCTTTGACGGATTTAACTCAATACCTCGCCGACTAACTATGAGCCCCAACAGTTTCCCAGATGGAACACCAAATGCACATTTTGTAGGGTTGAGCTTAAGGTTGTACATGCGGAGCCTCTGGAAAAACTTTCTCAAGTCCCCGACATGGTCGGACTGCTTTCTTGACTTTATGATCACATCATCTACATAGACCTTAATCTCCTTGTGTATCATGTCATGAAATACGGTAGTCATTTCCCTCATGTAAGTTGACCCAGCATTTTTCAAACCAAATGGCATTACCCAATAGCAATATGTTCCCCATGGCGTGATGAACGCTATATTTTCTGCATCTTCCTCATCCATCAAGATCTGGTGATATCCTACATAGCAATCCACAAAAGACTCGATCTCATGCTTGGCACAGTTATCAATCAAAATGTGGATATTTTGCAATGGGAAGTTATCCTTTGGACGTTGAGGTCACGGTAATCAACGCACACCCTGGTCTTACCATCCTTCTTTGGTAATGGCACAACATTAGCTGACCAAGTGGGGTATCGCGTGACTCGAATTGACCTTTATATCCAGTTGTTTTGTGACTTCTTCGTTGATCTTCACACTCATGTCAGTCTTGAACTTCCGTAACTTCTGATTGACGTGAGGGAATGTCGGATCAGTTGGCAATTTGTGAACTACCAAGTCAGTACTCAAACCCGGCATGTCGTCATATGACCATGCAAAAATATCCTTATATTCAAACAGGGCTTTGATTATTTCTTCCTTGATATGCGATTTCAGGTGTACACTTATCTTGGTTTCCCTGATATTATTTGGATCATCTAAATTGATTGCTTCAGTCTCATTCAAATTAGGCTTGGTTTCTCTTCAAAATGATTTAGTTCTTTACTAATTTCCTCAGATGCCACTTCTTCATCATATTATGTTTCATCATCGCACTCTACTTCTTAGATTATTATTTCAGAGTTAGATTAGCTTTTAAGACTTGGCCAAGAATTCCTCATGCATGCCATGTCATTGAAACCAGCATAAAAGAACTGTACAAAGAAAGACAAAAATGACACTATCAGGAGTAATCGAAAAAAGGAAATTGCATTTCATTGAAAATAAAGGATAGAAGGGTTTGTACATCAAGACAAGCGAAAAATAAAAATCTGGATTACAACCCCGGAATAATCCAGATAACAGAAAGGAAAATAAAGACAACTAGCAAAACTCCTTCCGAGTAGGCAGAGGAGTAGCCTTCCAATTGTTAAGCTTCACTTTTGGCCCAATAAATTACACATCTGCTTTGTTGGAACCTTCCCCTATTTCCACCATGTTCACCTCATCAAATAGACTCTAGAACCTTTCAATCAGCTTTTCATCAAAGTCAACCACGGGCTTTGGGACTGCTGATACTAGGCGTTTCACGACCCCTGACTTGACGAAGGATCTGGAGAGGCGTGGGATAGGCTTAGGGAGTGACCATGCCTTCTTCTTAAACCTTTTAGCCCTCTTCACCTCGCCCCCTGTGGGCTTGAATCCCAGACCAAACGTACCCATATTTTCACGTAGAGACACTGGCTGCACGATACCTTGTAAGGATGCGCCCAGACCTTTGCTCGGCATAAAACTGTTCTGCAGCATTTCAGTTACTACCATAACGGATGCAGAGGCTAACTTTGGACATGGAATGCACTCCCCCTCCGGAATCTTCTCAACTGACACTGTTTTGAAAGCTTGGTAGACCCAAGGCCTTTTATCATCTTCAATTTCAATAAACGGGACAGATGTATCATTGTAAGCACATAAGTTCTCGTCACCATGCACGACAATTTCCTGTATGTTCCACTCGAACTTTACCATTTGGTGCAGGGAAGACGAAACTGCCTTGGCAACATGTATCCAGGGCTTGCCCAACAGCAACTTGTAGGAGACAGCCACATCTAGTACCCGGAACTCCATAGTAAATTCAACCGGTCTTATTGTCAGTTCAAGCACGATATCGCCAATAGAATCTTTTCCCCCTCTGTCAAAACCTCGAACACATATATTGTTCTTGTGGATCCTTTCAGTATCAATTTTCAACTTTTGCAGAGTGGAGAGAGGGAAAATGTGTGCACTAGAACCATTATCAACTAGCACCCTCGAGACCATAGAATCCTCGCATTTCACTGGGAGATAAAGAGCTCGATTGTGTTTTGTACCCTCCAAGGGAAGCTCGTCATCCGAGAAGGTGATCCTGTTTGCCCCAAATATCTTGTTGACAATCTTCTCCAAATGGTTTAGTGTGATCTTATCAGGGACATGAGCCTCATTCAAAATCTTCATGAGGGCCCGGCAGTGCTTTCTGAATGTATAAACAATGATAGACGAGAAATCTGAGCGGGTGTCTTCCTTAATTGTTCCACGATGGAGTAATCCTGCACCTTCATTTTTCTCAAGAATTCTTCGGCCTCCTCTTCGGTGACTGGCTTCTTCACCGGAATTGGATTATCTTTGAGTGACTTAGCTTTCCTTAACTCCTCTAGGTAAAGCATCTACCCGAACAAGTCAACCCCCGGGTTTCATTAACTTCCTCTTCCACTTCTTTCCCTTTATAAGTTACTATTACTTGTAATTCCATGGAACAACCTTGGTGTTATCTATCGGCAGCTGGGTCACAGGTTTGATAATAACAGGGGCAATGCGAGCCCCTTTCACGATTATGATAGGCTTACTTGCTACCCCCGACACGATCACCTTCGGCTTTCCTTACTTTGCTTCAACATCATCTGGGAATCCCTTCACGAATACCACAGGTGGCTTAACATTGGGCGTGATTAGCTTGTCTGTCAGCCCTTCAGCTATCGAAGAAGTTGCTTTTATAACAACTGGAGTTTTGACTGAACTACTTTCACTGGCGCGGATCATCATGACAGACTTTGAAGGCTTCTTGGGCTCCACATCCTTATGCTCAATCTCAATCATGTGTGTTACAGCATGGGTTGGCAATGGATTTTTTTTGATGTTTGGCGCTTTCGGGCTTTGGACCACAATTTGGTTTGTATCGATAAGCTCTTGGATGGCGCTCTTCAAATGCCAACACTTTTCTATGTCATGCTTGGGAGCATCAGAACAATATGCATATCTGAGGGAATAATCCAGGTTCTTCGGAGGGGGATTTGGTAATTTTGACTCAATCGGCCTTAGAACGTCCAACTGCCCCAACCTCTGAAACAGACTGGTGTAAGACTCTCCAAGTGGGGTGAAAGTTTGTTTCCGCCGTTGCCTTTCCTTTCTGTACTCCGACTTGGGTCGAAAGCTTGGACTAGTAGGGTTTCGGTATGTTTGTGGAGGTGGATAGGGATTTTGTGGAGCTGGGGCATGCCATTGCGGGTAAGGATGGGGTATAGCATATGACTGTGCATGGTGGACATGGTATTGGGGTGGCCTGACTGAATATTGAGGGTCTTGTGGTGGAAGTAGTGTTGGGGTGGATTATATGGAGCTTGGGTGTAGGTTTGAGTTTGGGGTCGAGGCCGGGTGTAATGGTGTGGTGAACCCTTTGGGCCATGCCACGATCCTGAGATGACCATAGCAACATCTTCTTTCTTCTTTTTACCTAACACGCCCCCGGTGCCATTCTGGATTGCTTGTGTAGTTGCTTTGATGGCAGAGTAACTCATGATCTTGCTTGATTTGAGTCCTTCCTCTACCACTCCTCCCATCTTCACCACTTCATTGAAAGACTTACCTATGGCCGAGATCAGATGACCAAAGTAAGTGGCTCCAAGGCCTGAAGAAAGTACTCCACCATTTCATCTTCCTCCATTGGAGGGTTGACACGTGCCGCCTGTTCTCTCCACCGGAAACCATACTCCCTGATACTCTCACTGGGCTTTTTCTCTATCTTTGTCAAGGATAGGCGATCTGGGACAATTTCTACATTGTACCGGAAATGCCGAGCGAAAGCCTAAGCCAAGTCATCCCAAGTGTACCACATGCTGTTATCCTGGTAGGTGTACCGCTCCAACGCTGCACCACTCAAACTTTGACTAAAATATGCCATCAACAATTCATCTTTCCCACCAGCACCCCTCATTTTGCTGCAAAATCCTCGTAAGTGGGCCACGGGGTCTCTATGCCCGTCGTACAAGTCAAACATGGGCAATTTGAACCCGGCAAGTAGCTAGACATCGGGAAACAAGCACAGATCTTTATAAGACACACTCACTTGGCCTCCAAACCCTTGTATATTTCTCAGCGACTGCTCCAAACTCTTTACCTTCATAAATATCTCCTCCTGTTCTGCGTTTTTGGGTGGCTTCTCTATTTCGACAGGAAGTTCAAAGTGAGGAGTGTAGGAGTAATGATCCGGGACTTTGAAAGTGTGCTCTGGAGCATAGTATTGGTTATCTTGGGCTTGGAATACTGGCTCACTAGAAGATCGATGGAGGGTAGCTCGCAGCGGGGCTACGAAGACAGGGGTAGCTGGCGGAGCAGGGTGTGTGGTTGCTTTGGCTGAGTGAGCTTGGACAATTTGGTTGACATACCAGGATAGTGGTAGTAAGGGGTGAAGCCTGGTGCATGTTGCGGGGATAGATCAACAATAGTGGGATCTTGGGATTGAGATAGTGGTGGATGAAAGCAGGGTTTTCCGTATAGTTGGAAGGGTAGGACGGTGGAGGATACCGCTTGATCCATGCTTGGTACATTTCGGCCATTTGGTGCTTCAGCTTATGTATCTCTTCTTTCAAACCAGACTCAGATTCCTCCATCCCTCTCGGCGGGTCAGCAACACTTGTGTCTAATTCTTTGCTAGCCATGATCGCCTTATTTAGACCTGGTGTTATATGGGTGGCTTGCGAGAATGCCAAACAAACTAACCACCTTCCTGTACTCAATAACAAGAGCAAACTTGTTAGTGTTTAAGAGTTTAACAGATAGTCAATCGCACGTTTGGGATGTAATGCACCTGAACAGTTAAATGCTTCTATCGTGTGTTTGAATGGTTGCATGCTTCATCCCAGCCTTAACTAACTCTTTTCACTTTGCACTTTCTTTTCTTTCACTCCTGCCTTTCTTTAATCACTATTGATTTTCTCACTTGGTTCTTGTCGCTCCCTTTTTATTTTTTGCACTCTCTTTTGTTCTCTTGTTTTGCCACTCTTTCTTCCCACTCAATTTTCTTTCCTCACTTTTCATTTTATGGTTATGATCGAGTCCTATGAGGATATTCAAAGTATCATGACGCCGCATGAATCAGATCATTACATAGTTCAGGGGATAAATGCGAAAGAAAAGAAAGAAATTTTTTGGGCTTTCAATCTTTAATTATATAAAATCTTTTTGGGTTTTTCTAATACAAGGACTCTGAATACAGATTTTAGAAAAACAGAACACACCTGAAAAATAGCTAACAGACTCGAAAAAAATAAAATACGGACTCAAAACCAAAGAAAATCAGGAATACATAATAGCCTCCAACACTACTCCAGCGGCCCGCGGGATATCGGTCGGTCTCGATGCAAGCCTGCGTGCAATATCTTCTTGGAGACGGTATAGGTCGTCCATCACCTGACGGACAAATGTCATCACTGCAGCAAAGAATATGGACCTGGTCATATCCTCGCATTTATTGCACTTCATCACAATATAATTAGCAATCCCTTTAATCCTCTCTCTGATGACGCCATTCTCTTGGAGTAAGCGCCTAATTTACTGAGACCTGACATCCAAAACCTGTGTGGCCATATGGTTTTGCTCTCGCAACTGCTGCATGTCCTCTTCTAGTTGTGACATTAATGCATAGCAATGCTCTTTTTCTGCTATGAAGGTTTTTGTTTGCTGGACCATTTCATTTTCAAGGGTATTCAGCTTTTTCTTTAGGCCCGTGAATCCTTTGTCGTACTTTTCCTTCAACTGCTGAACGAACCTCGCCCGTTCTCCTGCATTCCTGGCCAACTTTGCCCGGGCTTTTGCCAATTCATCCTCAGCATTTTCCAAGATAGCCCCATAATCACACACTTTTCGTCTAAGGCTATGGATGATTTTTTCATCTTTTTCGCTTCTGGCCGGGTTTTCAGCTGCTATTTTCATCTTCTGCATCTGAGCACGAAGGGCTTCATTTTCTCGGGCCAACCTTTCTTTTCCCCCTCGTCCGCAGCGGCTTGCAAACCACTATCAAATATAATGTCTCTGAGTTGCCCTTCTAATTTGCTTATGGTAGCCCTACATTAATTCTCCTTAGTTAACCAAGCCCAGTATTCTTGTGATGCGTCAACAGATTCTTGGATGTGGGGTCTTTTGGTTGGCCTTTCAGATTCATCATTTGCCACGACTCTCTTCCCATACCAAGCAAGATAGATGGGTAAAACCTCGCCTCTGGATAAATCGCGTACTCGGGTGTTTGCCCCCCAAATACTGGCATTCACTCCAGATCTGGCGAACCACTACTTCATGAAATTGGCCATCAGAGCGAACTTCAACTACATGAATACTAAGATCTTCGTCTTTAGGAACTATCTGGCATCTTCCCAATTGTCTCAAAACCTGGTATGGGGTATAGGGTTGGATGCTTCGGAGACCCATTAGGAGGAAGTAGGGACCGGTGGCAGGCATGTACACAATCTCAATAATGGGAAGCCAACCCAAAGTCCACTCTACTTGATCTGTAGTTATAGAAAGAAGGCAGGATATCCAATCTTTGACCCCTTCTGGCATTTTGAAACAGTCACCCTTGTACCAAACTCCTCGATGCAACTTTTTCCCGTTGAGCCGTAGTTCATGTATCGGGGATGGTGACAAAGGTTTTCGATCATCCACATTTGTAATAACAGATTGCACCTCTCAAAAAACTCTACTCCGGCTTTACAGGCTGTGAGAGCTCAGAATATATCTGATGCGATCATGGGTGCAAGGGTGCTCTTGGCATAGGTAGTCAAAACATTAACGACTCCAGCTACACGTAAATTAGTATTCCCGTCCTTCCTTGGAAACACTAAGAGACGTAAGAATGCCACCATGAAAGCGAAGTATCTGTGCTCTTCCCACTTTGATTGGTTTCCTTTACTGTAGAGTCCACTTTCTGGGTCTTCAAATCCTCTTAAATGCCCATACCGCTTGTATATAAAGTTTAGAGTGGAAAATCCACCCACCAAATCTGCATAGTGGACCTGCCTGTTTATTTTCAATAAGTCCAGAAACTTGTGGGGAGTAATGGCCCTTGGAGCTATCAAGTATTTATTTCTTAAACCCTCTGTACTCCTAGCATAACCTGCCATTTCCTCCAAGGTAGGTGTAAGCTCAAAATACGAGAAATGCCGAACATTGTGAATTGGGTCCTAGAATGTTACTAATGCCTCTATTACATCACTTCTAGGCTAAATCTTCACTAATCCGGTGAGTTCCCCCAGGTAGTGGTTGATCGTGTCTCGTCCCTGTTCACTCAAATCTTCCCACCACATATGGAGTGACAAAGGAATCTGAGTCATAACCTTCACCGGTAAATTCTAAATCCTGCTCATTCTGCACATTTAGATTAGGGTGATTGGTTTAAAACATGTGAGTTTTATTTAAAAACATATAAAAAAGTTTATTTTTGAAAAATTCAAATTAAAATAAATCATGGTTACTTTTGCAAATACGTCCCTTTAGCACTTCAGAAGAGAAGATTTTAGGGTTGCGTTCGCTAGGTGGCCAAAAATTACAAAGGAACCGTCAGTGGCTATTCATACAAAAATGGCCTTCTGGCGTCCCGTTGGGACATTTATGGCTATTTAGGCAAAAACAGCATTACCCACTTTATTTATGACAAAAAATGACGACATTTCATATTTTTGGTTATTTTTTAAAGCGGGGCTGGACCCAATGAGGGTTGCCTACGTATCCCACATCCGATGAGAATCAAATCCGCGTAGTTCGGTCAGTTTTGACCAACAAGAAAGTATGACTCATTTTAGAATGATCCTTCCCTTTTTTTCAAAATTTCGGCAGTGCTTCGGGATTTTTTAAACACCATTTTTAGAAACAGATGATTTTCTCTCTCCTACCTCAATCTTGGTTTTCCTTCGATTTTCTTCCCTAATCTAAAAGCCGGTCAACATGCAAGCTGAAACAAATAAATGCACAAATAGCACGTAAAAAATACACCAGGATGGTCTTTTAATTTGGGTACACCTGTCCTAGACGGACCCAACCCCTGTGTTGAGTCCCCAAAGTCAGATGCACGTGAAGCAAACAAGCGTTCCTACTAGGGATCCGGCGTGAGGCTATGTTATTATAGGTTTAAATCCTGGGTGTATTGTTCTAGACCTGGCTTATCCGAGCGGACAACTCAAAGCCGGGGGGGGGGGGGGGGTAGGGGAGGGGCGAACGGTACCGGGTAACCAAAAGGCCATCCGGCTTTGTAACTCACCCGATCCTCGTTCTAAATTAGGGTATGACTCTAACAGAAAAGAAGCCACACTAGCGCGCACTTCCTAGAAGATTTAGAAGACTCAGAGAGAAGAAGGTTTTAGTAACAATTTATATACAGTTCAAACAATATCAAGGCGGTAAAAAGCGACATTTAGCATATTAGGCTCAAAAACGTGAAATAAATCAGATAACAAACATAAACCAACTATAACAATTATTCTAAGCTTGAATTCTTGAACCCTGAACAAGAGATTCTGGGTTCTTTGTCCCAGTAGAGTCGCCAGAGCTGTCACACCTTCTTTTTCCTGCAAGGGAATATGGAGTTTTTCCAATTTAAGTAACATTAGTCGGAACGGGATTATTTATTTAATTTCAGGGTCGCCATTTGGGATAATTTATGGTGTCCCAAGTTACCCGTTTAAAATCCCGAATCGAGAAAGTTTGACTCTGTATTACAGTCCGCGAAATACAAAAATCCGGGTAAGGAATTCATTTAACCCGAGAGAAGGTGTTAGGCATTCTTGGGTTCCGTGGTTGTAGCACGGCCGCTCAACTAGTAATAATTGTCCTAATTACCAGATTTATTACATATTTTAAGCCTAAGTGTATTTTTAACTTTCAAACCGTTTTTATTCATTTATGGAATTATTCTGGAACACGTTGCGATTGTCGTACACTTGTCTGTTTTGTACACATTGCGAATCGTGTCTCGGAAATTGTATCCACGATATACAACATGTTTAATTTATTAATGGTTCGAAGTAGATTTGGGAATTATGTATCACAACTACGTCACGGGAACCGTACCCGTAGTTATGATGATTTATTATAACGCGCCTAAAGAAAACTACGAATGTTCATGCTTACTTCTTAAAACTAATGTAAAATTTGTTGTAAGGCCACGAATTATAGATATAGCATTGTGGAAAGATACGTATGCTTTTAACTATTCTGGAAATATGGGCTAGCAGCAGGCCTAATATTGTATTTCATCAAAAACCCTTAAAGAATAATATTGCTGATGTTGATTGGGCTCGAAATTGAGCCCAAAAGTGGAAAAAGACCTAGCGATCATGCCAGGCCCAACCATTTTTAACAGGAAGGCCTTTAACATGCTGAGGCCCTAACTGAAATTCAGTCTCTTGAAATACAAAAATAAAAAAATATTATATTAAATTCTGGAAATCAAATATGCTGAATAACCATATTATGGACTTAATTTATTTGTATTAACATGCCATTAGTAACAGTAGTACTAGCTTGAACTGCTTTAAACTTCTAATGAATCACGTTAACATCAGATGTATAATCACTTTATCAAAACTGGAATCCTAAGATAACAAATCTGAACATTATTTAGCAAATGAACAATGAGATTCTTTTTGAAAGTACATGAACTTGGACCTCAAACATAAAAAATGCACCATGGCCAGCATACTAGTCAGCACACCATTTCAATGAACAAACAAAAAATGAGCTAATGGCACTATACAATCATCCTGAACTTGCAAACAACCAACACACGAAAGATGAACCATTTAAAATTTTCGACACTGAATATCCTAACTAAATCATTGACTAACATAGCAGATTCATCTCACTTAAGTAAAAGCTAAAAAGGAAGAAGTTAAAAAGTTAAATGACTTGAAAGAACATAAAAAAACTGAAATTCAACATTGAATATTAGCTTCATAACATAAGTACATCCTTCAAAAAACATGCTTGCACTCTATTTGTCTTTCAAAGTTCAAAGAAGTACTTGAATACAAATAGTGAATGAGTATAGAAAATGTCTCTGAAATCAACAAGTAACAGCAACAAGATAGCATGAAAATGGCTGGGGAATATCTTAAACAACCCAGCAATTGAAACTAAAGTACTATGCACTCCATAAAAAATCAGAAATCCAATTGATCTTTTAGAGCTAATAGAAAGGAAAACAGGATTTTCTGAGGGTTTTTAGGGTCTGATTTTTGTGTCTGTTGAGTGAGGGGAGGGTCCTATATATATATATAAGGAAATGTGACATGTGCCTCGAAGATAAGGGAATCATTCCCTTTAAAACAACCCTAAAAATGAGGAAAAAGCATCTTTTCTTAACAGAAAATGGACAGCTGGCAATTTCTATTTAGTTTCGACAATTTTTAATTAGCAAATAGGGCAAGCTGTCCACACTCTATAAGCTTCTAGATGCCCTATCTGAAACTTTTATTTTCCTACTTTTCAAATGACCCCCCTTAAGTTTTTTGTCATTTCAATTACCCCTACAAGTGTCTATTGACTTAAAAACTATGGCAAACATCAACAAGGCCAGCAAATATCAAAAATCAAATCAAAATAAACAAATAGAGAATGAAACAATGCAATTGAACCTAGAGTATCAAACATCTAAAAACTTAGGCTAATCCTTGACCCAACTGAACTTAAAAGGAACCAGGTTCATGATGGAATTGTCAAGAACTATTACTAACGGAAACTGTCAAGCTCAAAAACCAGACATGTTAATTAACTTAGGCAAAACAAATAAACAAATAACAACAAAAACAAACAGTGTAAATAAACTAAAGCATGAAAACTAAGCAGAAAGAACGATTATGAAGAAAAAAAAGGGAAGAACAACAAAAGAAAGAAAAGAAATTACCACAAAGATCTGTCCTAAACAGTTGAACACTCAGATTAAACTTGGTGGGGTAAAATGAACTGAGACTAACATCAATCGATTGCTCTCACAAAGAGCAATCGATTGATATAGGTCTTGGGTTCAAATTGACCGGATTTGCATGACAAATCGAAGATAGAAACGGATCTAGGATTTCAACTTGGATCTAAAATTAATGAAAAAGGGTGGGGCTTTTGAGGAACTCAACGATGGACTAGTGTTTAAGGGAGTGTAGGGAGTGTGGGTTGTAGTTTTGGGGTTATTTGGGCGACATAGGATTTTGGGGTTGAACTTTCAGATCTGAAATTATCGTAAGAGTGTTGGAGATTTTGAGAAAATTAGTGATGTATTAATGTTTAGGGGATTGTGGGGAGTGTGGAGGGTGAGTTTGGGGTTGTTTGATGACGGGCCACCGCCGTGGGACGATTTTCGGTGGGCGGCGGCTGGTGGTGAGGGAATGGCATTTTAGGGCGGCTAGGCTTAGAGTCTTAGGAGACGGAGAGGAAATGGGAAGGAGTCTCTAGGTTTAGGGGTAGTGTTAGGACAGTTATATGGTAAGGGATGGTCAGTCTCGAGCCGTTCGATCAAGGAGATCAACAGCTAGGATTGGGAGTGACCAAAACGACGTCGTTTGGGTTAGTGGCTAAGCTAGGCTGGGTAAAGGAGATTTGGGCATGGCGGATGGGAAGGGGAATTGGGCTTTTGAGACCAAATTTGGTCCAATTTCGGAATTAAAACAAAGCTTGCCTTCTTTATTTATTTACTATCTTTTTTCTTTTGTCACTTTTTTATTCTGATTTTCCATTTTTCATGATTTAAACTTACTCAATTAACCAAAAATCCTAAACCAAAGATCTAATTTTTAAAATTAAATTAATGATTTATTTTTAACATAAAAATGATTAATTAACTTAAAGTTAATGAAAGGAAATTACTAATTTGTAACTAACGCCTAAAAAATGTAAAAAAGACAAATATTTTTTTATTTTTGTCTATTAAAACAATTAATTAACAACCTAAAATACAAATATCAACATATAAATGCAAGGCATGAAACTTGAATATATATATATATATATATATATATATATATATATATATATATATATATATATATATATATATATTTGGGTATTTTCTATGCTTTTAAAATACTAAAATACAACTAAAATACAAACAATCAAGCAGATATTCCTAAAAATTCCATAAAATTAAAATAAATTAGAAAACATCTATTTTGTGATTTTATAGGAGTATTTTGGTCGGGAAAAAATCACGTGGTCACACTCATACCTTCTCAGAGAAGTCTATGAAGGATAGTGTGGACACGCATCTGCAGCGGTAGAAATCCAACTGCAGTCGGCAAAATTAAATTGCGGTCCGCACTTGAGTAAAAGTACTCAAGTCCCAGAGAAGGAGTTTTCTGTAGGACAGTGCGGACCTCTCTTTGCGGCCGCAAAATTTCACAACCGCATAACTCGGGTTGTCAACGAAGCTACTTAAATCAACAATTGTAGATTGTAAAATTGCAAATGCGGTCCGCACAATCAAGAACAGTGAAAGACGAAGTTTAGTTTCTACCTTGGTTATGCAATTGTGTGTTCAATCCAACTGGGAAACATGGTAAAGGTATGATAGCGACGGACCCAACCTAATCTAAGCATGATTTCTTAAATACCCATTCTTAAACTACCCCACATGCACACAGATAAAGGATGTAATCATAGATGGCCTAACAAGAAGTTAAAAAGTAAAAATAGATTCAAAAGAAAAATAACAAGATAGAAGTGATTCATACCAGATTGTGTTAGTGTGATTAGAACGATTGAAGTGTGGGTGGCTATGTGTGTTCAAATGTGAAACAAAATTGGTCTTCAATAGAATCTCACTCAGAGGGTGAAAATGGAAAAAAGTTAAAGGAAAATCGATTGTTTTATATATACTTGTGTGTGGGTTGGTTAAAAAAGAGGGTGAGTGTTGCTTCAAAATTCCAATTGCAGTTCGCACTTTGTTACCTGGGCGGTAGAGAGCTTGTAGTTGTGCGATCCGCACTTTGTTACCTGGGCTCTGGAGAGGTACGACGACACTTCTGTTAGCCTATTTTCAGTGGCCTCTCTGAAACTGCTCTCCTGTGACCGTAAAAGTATCTAATAGGCTACAAAATTAGCATCGAACTGTTGTGAGAAAGTTCAGAGGACCTCCATTTTAGCACCCGAGATTCCTTTTGCAAGTGCGGTCCGCAATTAAAATCTGCGACCTCAATCAATTTTCATTTGTCCGCATTTCCTCTTTTGCGACGTCACAAATAAAAGTGAGGTCCTTAGTTTCCCATGTAAGGCACAACTTTAGCCATCTCTCAATACCTAACACTGATCACTGCAACATACTTCAAATCTAGTTAAAAGTAATAAATAACATCTAAACTAAAGGAGAAAAAGGAAAATAACATGGGTTACCTCCCAAGAAGCACCTAATTTAACGTCGTGGCACTATAGAATGTCATAGAATCCCTAATTGAAGTAAAGAACCGCCACCACATGACTCTCACCAACTTTTCCCAAGTAATGCTTCACTCGGTGACCATTTACTCGAAATATTTTGTTGTTCTTGTTCTTCAAATCCAATGCACCAAAGGATGTCACACCAACAATTTCAAACGAACCACTCCACTTTGATTAAGCTTCCCGGGAAACATTCTCAACTTTTAATTGAACAACAATACTAGATCACTAGCCTTGAACTCTTTATTCCAAATATACTTGTCACTGAGGTACTTCGTCTTTTCTTTGCACAAGGATGAACTCTCATAAGCATGATACCGGAATTCATCCAATTCATTCAAATGTGCAACCCGCAAGTTAGTGGCTACATCCCAATCAAGTTTCAGTATCTTCAAGGACCACATTACATGGTGCTCTAATTTCACCAGAAGATGACAATCTTTTCCGAATATGAGCCGATATGGAGACATTCCAATATGTATTTTGTAAGCCATTCTATATGCCCATCAAGCTTCTTAGACCTATCTGACCAATTGGCATTTATCGTCCTGCAAAAAATACTCTTTATCTCTCAATTGGAAACTTTCACTTGACCACTTACTTGCGGATAATAGGGATTTGTCACTTTGTAAGAGATACCATACTTGTCGAGCAAAATGAGAAAAGCCTTGTTGCAAAAATGCAACCCTCCATCACTTATGTTGCCCATGTAGTCCCAAACCTTGTGATAATATTCCTCTTCAAGAAAGCTACCACACGTCTAGCCTCATTATTGGGTAAAGAAACGTCTTTAACCCATTTAGACACATAATCCACCACGACCAAAATGTAGGTATTTCCACAATAACTCAAAAAATGACCCATGAAATCAATGCCCCAAACATCAAACATATCAATTTCCAAGATGGTTGTAAGGAACATCTCATGTTTCTTTGAAATTCCACCGGCCTGTTGACATTCATGGCATCTTCTTACCGAGTCATTTGCATCTTTGTAGAGAGTAAGACAATAGAAACCACAACTTAGGACTTTAGCTGTCGTTCTTAACCCACCATGATAACCGTCATACAGTGAAGAATGAAAAGCCCCAAGAATATCACTTGGTTTCTCTTCTGGCACACATCTTCTTATCATCCCATCCGTGCTAATCCGAAAAAGGTAAAGTTCATCCCAATTGTAGTCTTTACAATCCCACTTGATATTTTTCCTTTGGTGAATTCTTCCAGAATAATACCACTAACAAGGAAATTTGCCAAATCTGCATTCTATGGTACATCTTTCATTGAAAGTGCCAAGAGCTATTCATTGGGAAAAGTGTCATTGATATTAAGGCTATCATGTGGCCTCCCCTACTCCTTCAAACTAGACAAGTGGTCCGCCACTTGATTTTCACTACCCTTCTTGTCTTGGATGTCAATATCAAACTCTCATAACAAAATCAGTCATCTCATCAAACGAGCTTTAGATTCCTTTTTTCTCATAAGATAGCAAAGGGCCACATGATCCGTGTGCAAAATAACTTTGGCACCATCAAGTACGGACGAAACTTCTCAATAACAAACACAATGGCAAGGAGCCCCTTCTTTGTAACTGTATTGTTGACTTGGGCACTATTCATGCTCTTACTAGCAAAGTAGACCGAGTGGAAAACTTTGTTGATACGTTGCCCCAAAACAGCCCCAACCACTACACCACTTGCATCACACATGATTTGGAGATGTAATGATAGGAGTAGTGGTCAATTTGAGCTTCAATTGTTCAAAAGCCCTTATACAATCATCACTGAAATGAAACTTGGCATCGTTCTCTAGGAGTTTGCACAAAGGGTTCACCACTTTAGAAAAGTCATTGAGAAATCTCTGATAGAATCCCGCATTGCCCAAGAAACTCTTCACACCCTTTAACGAGGTAGGGGGTGGAAGCTTAGAAATAACTTCAATCTTCGCCTTATACACTTCAATATCATTCTTTGAAATCTTATGGCCAAGGACAATGCCTTCCTCAACCATGAAATGATATTTATCCCAATTAAGTACCAAATTTCTTTTCTCACATCTAGCCAACACCTTGCCCAAATTAGCAAGACATCATCAAATAAATTCCCAACCATCGAAAAGTCATTCATGAAGATCTCAAGGAAGTCTTTCACCATGTCCGTAAAAATAGCCATCATACACCGTGAAGAGTAGCTGTGCATTGCACAATCCAAAAGGCATCTGTTTGAAAGCAAAAGTACCATATGGACACGTAAAGGTGGTTTTCCCTTGGTGTTCCGGTGCAATTAGAATTTGGTTGTATCCCGAGTAACCATCAAGAAAGAAATAGAACGAATGACTGACCAACCTATCAAGCATTTGATCCATGAAAGGGAGAGGAAAATGGTCCTTCCTTGTGACTTTGCAGAGCTTACGATGATCCATACAAACTCTCCAACCTCTGATCGTTCTTGTGGGTAACAACTCATTCTTATCATTAGTAACAAACTATCATGCCCCCCTTCTTTGGGACATATTGGATCGGAGAAGTCCATGAACTATTGAAAATAAGGTAGACAACCCCAACATCCAACGATTTGATAATCTCCTTTTTTACCACCTCTTGCATAGCTTCATTGAGTCTTCTTGATGTTCAATAGATGGTGTAGCACAATCCTCCAACTTGATCTTATGCATGCAAAATGCGGGGCTTATACCGCTAGTGTGAAATCTACCCGCACGTTAGTCAAACAAAAGGAAAGAATAACCGATAAAGTAGAACATGGTCCAAGAAATTCATACCAAAGGTGGGGTGGCAATGGCTTCAATCCAAGGTAGGTGGCTCTTCAATTGAAGGCTTTGTAGGAGGAGTCTTCATATTCTGAAGATCTAATGACAATTTTCAGGGTGCATAATTGTAAGCCCTCATTACTTTCAAGGATTCCACACACCCAATAAAACCATCCATCTCATCATCGTCATCAAAGTTTAGCAAAACAGCTTCCAACATGTCACCAACATTGATTGTAGCACTAGTATCGTCAACAGTGACATCGGTCACCAAATTCACAAAAGAGAACACCTCATTGCTATTTGGTTAATGCCTAGACTTGCACATATGAAATACCACGTGTTCATCGCCAGCCTAAAAAGTGAGTACTCCGGCTTCCATATCACAAAGGGCCTTACCCGTAGCAAGGGAAGGCCTCCCAAGAATGATAGTCACTTTAAAATTAACTTCACAATCAAGAGTAAGAAAGTCCATTAGAAGAATAAATTTATCAACTCAGACCAATACATCCTTAATATGTTATAAACGTCAATACCACACAAGAGGGGGGGTGATTTGTGTGGTACCCAATTTTCGCTCTAGAAGAACCTGGTTCTTCTAGGTGTACTAACTACTACTATTTGTGGAATAATAAGTACATAAAATAAAGAACACATAGATTTTTACGTGGAAAATGCCTGCCTCAAAAGGTGAAAAAAACCACGACCTATTACTCAATAGGATTTTCCCAAACTTCCACTAATATCACTGAGCCAAAACAGCATTTATAAAAACTCTTTGTAAACCTAAGGATTAACTCTAATCCTCTTGTAGTACACAGCCTCAACTGTTGCGACAACTTCAAGTTAGCTTATAACTTGAACACTCTAAGTACCTAATACAATTGCTTCTATGAAAGCTGAAAGGTACAACTTTAAACCACCTACTACAATTGAACTAGAATAAAAGAAAGACACAATGGAATTGGTTCTTCTATCTCGTTCAAGTAGCTTCAGGAGTGCACACTCAAAATATCACATAAATTGCTTGCAAAATTGCCTTGCTCTTTTGCTCTCAATTTAGTATAACCTCTGTGTATGTGCAATTCACTATAAAAGAGAACAATCACTATCTTTTAATAGGTTAGTAATCAGAGTTTGATTGGGACTCAATTGCTGATCTTTTATCGTAGTTGAGTCCTTGAAGATCTCAAACTCCAACACTATCTTTATCCGGATTGTGTTCTCTTCATATAAGGAGACTTTCTCCCCTTATCCAATATGCAACCTTTTCGATCAGATCAGGAGATATTGCTGCTTGATCAGTAGGACTTATCTCCTTCATGTGCATCTCACATGTATAGGTTGATCATGTCCGTGCTTCACAAGATGGACCTGGTCCATGACTGAGTTCTTTTGTCATTCTTAAAAACTTTACCTGTTCTTGGCCAACAAATTCCCCCTTTTTGATGATGACAAACCCTGTGTGTTTTACTGATTCAAAACCTGTAAGAACTCAGCTTAACCATCAACACTAAACTTAGAAAATTCACTTATCATCAAGGACCGGGTTAATTAGGTTATAAACATCAATTATTTCAGAATATGTAAAGCACAATATCTCTTCCCCCTTTTGGCATCATCGAAAAGTTGCAGACACAATGTGAATCCCAAATTTTAATAAATACTCATGGCCACTGGGGCAACTGCAAGTGCAATCATGGTGCAATCATCAATAATCAACCAAACATATTTAAACTATCAAGGTCAGAGTAATCATTGAACATGAGAAAATAACAGTTGTCATTGATAGAGATATGTTGCCATTAAAAATCCACAAAAAGAAAGAAAAACATTCAAACCATGAGCAAAAACAGAAAAATCCCTAATCTGGGTCACTGGGGGTACTAGATAAGTTCAGGAGACAAGTGCTAGGAGTCCTAAGGCTTGGAGGAACTGGAAGGTTGAGTTTGCAGAAGATTTAGCATGTTCTGAAGAATTCCATCATTCTTCTCCTTTTATTTGGCAAACTCAATTCTAAGACCATCCCTCTCAGTTTCCACTTCAACCACACGAGCCTTGAGCCTAGCAATTTCAGCATCCTTAGCTGCACATTCCTGAACCAAAGTCCTAACTTTGCTGTTGATGGGTGTCTTCAGAGATGAACCAGGTTCAACTAGGATGACATGACTGGATAGTCACAGGCAAGAAGAGTTTTGATGCCAAAGTGTTCCTTGCTCGAAGCCATTTCCCATTTCTTCAGAGGCACATTTAGCCTGTCCAGAACTGTGGTCAGTATGAAGCCATGTGGAGTAGCATGAGCCTTGGAGCCATTTATGACCCTGTCTAGCAATTTGACAATGAGGGCAGGCCAGTTGATTTGCTTTCCTCTCTCCACGCACTCCATAAGAACCAGGTCCATATAGTTAGCAGTGTGCCTTCTCTCCTATCTTGGCAATAAGCACTTGTTGACAAACTCAAACACAACCTTGTGCTCAGGCCTCATCTCACTTTTATGCACAACCCTGGCTTCATTCACTTCCTCTAAGTCACAGAACCTCTTGGTGATTTCAAGGGCTGTAGGGAAGGAGTCCAGGCATGTCCACCTTTGCCTAGTATAGTCATCAAACCCTTCAGAGGGTATGTCCATAATCTCTCCCAGTTTCTCTGCATCAAACTTCACTGGGACTCCCTTCACCAGGCTACTAACAACTCCATCCTTAACAGCAGTATTTGTCATAAATTCAATTAACTCATTTCTGGCTAGCCTACCTTCCATCTGAAGGACCATGTCCTTCCATCCTTGAGCAGCTAAAGAATCTACCAATCTCATCATCCCTGGTTCTATCAGGTCCTTCAACAATCTACCTTTTAAAATCTTTCTTCTACCGAAAATGGCAAGCTTGTCCTGTTCCTTATCAGAATCATTTTCTTCTTCTTCTCCACTCCAGTCATCATCATCAGAACCTTTTGTTTGTTTAGCTTTCACTGCAGATCTTGTCCTCTTGGCTAGTATGGGTTCAGCAGCCACAGGAACAAAGGAGACTGCTTGGAGGAAGTCTTGGGCTTTTTAGGCTTGGGTGTAGGAACCTCCACTGTTGTACCCCTTTCTTGATGGACCAGTTCCATCTCCTCTTCCTCAACAGCCTCTGAGGATTCTGCAATCTTTCCCTTTCCTTTATCCATTTTCTTTTTCTTGCTTTCTTCTAAGGCCTTTTGTAGATCAGCTTCACTCTGTTTTACCCTGCTTCTTGTGGCTCTACCCCTAGGCACTGAAGAGGTAGTAGGTGTAGGAGATGAAGCTTTTCTTTTCTTGGAAGGCTTGGGAACATTTGGGGCTATAGTATGGGAAGTTCTGCGTTTCTTTGGATCATAGCTTGCCCCAACCTTTTTCAGTAGATCAGCCAAGGTCTCTTCAGTAGATGAAACAGGTTCATCTCTCTGTTTGCTCAGATGAACCAACCCCTCAATAGCTTCCCCAGACCCACTTCCCCCTGACTTCATGCCACTCTCTTCTAATCTCTCTTGTGCAACTCCACATATAGCAAGAACTGCTCCCTTCCTATTTCCCCTCTCTTCACCACATGCACCCTTTCTCTCTTTTTCTCTTTCAAGATTTTTTTTACCTCCACTCCTACGTTTCTCAGACAATTCAACATCCCTAATTGGTCCAACCAAAACAAACCTAGTCTCTAAGTTTTCATTCACAGATGAACTTACCTCAGTAGGGGATTCTTGAGTCTTCTCAAAGTTAGAAGACTCATGTCCTTCCTCCTCAGTCGCTGATTAATATGATTCTGACTCAGAGCTGGAGTTTGTATTTGGAGTTTTGCTTTGCTTCATTTGGCTTGCTTTCAACCTTTCATTTAGAACCTTTCTCAAAGCCCAGATGCTACAGTCTTTCGAGCAAGCATTTTCTGCCTTCGTAGTCTAGGATTTGGAGATACACTGGGTGGAGTAGATGAGGATGAATTTGAGGGAGATGGTGGTGGAGGAGAGCCATGGTTGTTTTGAGGGTTAGACATGATTGTCAATTTCTTGAAAGAGTTTGGGAATTTTGGAGAAGAGGGAACCTAGAAGTGAAGAAGAGTTTTTGACGATTTAGGAATTATGATGAAGATTGGAGAAATGGTGTTTAATTAAAGAGAATTAGACATTTAATCAGTAACGACAGCTTTTTGTAGGGGTCAAATAGGAGTCCAATCAAACTGTAATTCCAGAATTTAAATGATCGATTTGGCTTCCCTAGATATTTGGCAAAAATTACGGTTTAGAATTCTAGATGGACCAAATTGGTTCAATGCTAACGGATAGAATTTTCTAGGAATTTGACAAGTATAGGACTTCTGCTCATGATTGAATTATTAATCATTCTAATTGTGCAGAGTATAGAAAACATACATGAGCTTTCATATGAACCCATACTGATGAACCAGGTTCTTCATTTAGAACTCTCTTGAACATGCCTCAAATGCCATAATAGTGAATTTTTGTAAGAGATCAGTGAGTCATATAAACATTTGTCACAGGAGTATACTAATTAAAGTATGAAGCTGAGTAAGAATTAATCTAGATATTTACACAAGTTCAGAATTCCTAGCCAATTTTTTTTTTCATTTTTTTTCTTTGTGCATTCTGAACTTGACCTATTAGGTGATCTTAATCATCCGTAATTCCAACCTGTTCCTCTCAAAGTTTTCTCTACTCAGTGCTTTAGTGAAGATGTCAGCAATTTGTTTATCAGTAGCACAGAATTCTACGGAGATCAATCCTTTCTCATAGTTATCTCTTAAGAAGTGGCGCCTAACATCTATGTGCTTAGTCCTCTTATGATGAACATGGTTCTTTGTCATACTTATAGAACTAGTGTTATCACAGAATATAGGAATGCAACCAACTTCAATGCCAAAATCTACCAGCTGTTGTTTGATCCATATCAATTGAGCACAACAAGAAGCAGCAACAACATACTCAACTTCAGCAGTAGATAAGGCCACTGAATTTTGCTTTTTAGTAGCCCATGACACAATACATGATCCAAGGAAGTGTGCCATACCTGAGGTGCTCTTCCTATCCACTAGGAAACCTGCATAATCAGCATCAGCATATCCTGCTAGATTGAAATTACTACCTTTGGGGTACCAAAGACACAGATCAATGGTGCCTTTCAAATATCTTAGTATCCTCTTGACAGCAGTCAAGTGAGACTCTTTTAGATTGACCCCTATACGACTTTTGATTAACTGATGAACTAGGTTCATCAATGTCTAATTTAGTGGTAGTGGCAATGGATGTGTCTATTTCTTTTGATTCTTCCATCTTAAACTTTTTGATAAACTCTTTTGCATACTTCTGCTGATGAATCATGGTTCCATTAGGACTTTGTTTGATCTGTAAGCCTAAGAAGAAGTTAAGCTCACCCATCATACTCATTTCAAACTCACTCCCCATTTGTTTTGCAGTGTCCTTACTTAGCTTATCTGTGGTGGCCCCAAAGATTATATCATCAACATATATTTGTACCACAAGGAGATCCTTACCTTTTTCCCTTAAGAATAAGGTACTGTCAATTTTACCTCTTTTGTAACCATGTTCAAGCAAAAATTTGGACAGTCGTTCATACCATGCTCTTGGGGCCTGCTTGAGTCCATAGAGAGCCTTGTCTAACTTGTACACATGCTCAGGAAATTCCTTGCTCTCAAACCCTGGAGGTTGTTTCACAAACACTTCTTCTTTCAGATAGCCATTCAGGAAGGCACTTTTGACATCCATCTGATGAATAGTGAATTCCATGTGTGCTGCAAAGGCTATGAGGAGTCTGATTGCCTCTAGTCTTGCAACTGGAGCAAAAGTCTCATCATAATCTATGCCCTCCTCTTGGCTGTAACCTTGGACCACCAGTCTTGCCTTGTTTCTTGTAACTGTTCCATCTTTATCAAGTTTGCATCTAAAGACCCATTTTGTACCAATAACTGATCTATCCTTGGGTCTTGGAACTAGATGCCAATCTTGACTTCTCTCAAACTGATTGAGTTCATCCTGCATTGCAATGACCCAATTTGCATCCTGCAAAGCCTCAACAACATTTTTAGGTTCAATAAGAGATAAAAAGGCATCAAAAGAACACATATCCTTTAATTGTGATCTAGTTTTGACTCCAGATGTTGGATCAGTGATAATGTTCTCAATAGGATGAGAATTTTGATACTTGTGAGCTTTCACAACCAACTAGTTCCTACTAGATGCTTCTCTCATGTTCTGTTGCTGAGGAACAGGGTCATGAACAAGTTCGTTTAGGGGATTTATTTCAATTCCTCTTTGATTAGTTCCCCCTGTCTGGTTGCCCTGAATAGAAGAACTTGTTTCATCACCTGTTCCTTCTTTTGGTGCTACTTTGACTTGTGCTGAGGCTTTAGTCAAATCCTTTACCAATCCAATGGCTTCATCTTCATGTTCCTGTCTCTCAGAAAGAATGTTAGTTTCATCAAATACTACATGCACACTTTCTTCTACACACAAAGTTCTTTTGTTGAACACTTTATATGCTTTGCTATGTGAAGAATATCCCAAGAATACTCCTTTATCACTTCTGGGATCAAACTTACCTAGGGAGTCTTTTCCATTATTGTGCACAAAGCACTTACATCCAAATGCCCTAAGATGGGATATATTTGGTTTTCCCCTTTAAGTAACTCATATGGAGTCTTCTCATCAAGAGGTCTAGTCATGCATCTATTGATAATGTAACATGCAGTGTTTACAGCCTCTGCCCAGAAGCTATGGGGCAGCTTACTAGGAAGAAGCATAGTCCTAGCCATGTATTCAAGAGTCCTGTTCTTTCTTTCAACTAATCCATTTTGTTGAGGAGTCCTAGGGGCATAGAAGTTATGATCTATACCATTTTCATCACTGAATTCAGCAAACTTAGCATTTTCAAATTCAGTTCCATGACCAGACCTAATGGATGCAAGTTGATTTCTTAATTGTTTCTGAGTTTTTCTAACAAAGGCAGTAAATATGTCAAATGCTTCATCTTTAGATGTTAGAAATAGTACCCAGGTAAATCTAGAATAATCATCAACAAGTACCATTACATACTTCTTTCCACCTCTGGTCATGGTTCTCATTGGACCATAGAGATCCATATGGACCAGTTCCAATAACTTGGTTGTGCTTACCATTTTCTTGCATTTGAAGGATGATCTTACCTGCTTCCCCCTTGCACAGGCCTCACAAACTTTGTCTTCTTTGAACTTGATGTTAAGTAACCCTATCACCAAGTCCTTAGAGACTAGTTTGTTTAGGTGATTCAGACTGGCATGACCAAGTCTTTTGTACCACCGGAGGGGATCATTATCCAACACACTTAGGCAGGTTAGTTCATTTTCTGAGAGTAGACAAATCTACAATGTTAATATTGTTAACTCTTTTTCCCTGCAAAACAATCTTGTCAGTGGTAAGGTTAATCACAAAGCATTTGGTAGAGGTGAATGCTACAAGGTTACCTCTATCACACAGTTGTGACACACTGATCAGGATGTATTTCAAGCCATCTATCAAGTAGACATTCTCAATGGAGTGAGAGTCTGTCTTACTTACCTTTCAAACCCCAATAATCTCACCTTTCTTCCCATTTCCAAAGGAGACATTACCTCCCTTTAGGTCCTCAATTGAAAGGAACTAATTCTTGCTTCCAGTCATATGTTTTGAGCAGCCACTATCCATGTACCATATTTGGCTACTTCCCTTCACTTGGACCTGCAAAAAGAAATCAGGGGTTAGTCTTAGGAACCCAAATTAGTTTGAGTCCCTTTCTATAGGCAAGGGGATAATTCAGATTCCTTCTAGCCCACCCAGACAGCCTTTTTTTTCTTGAACAAAAGCTTTGTTCTTTTGACTGGCCTTTTCTTTTGCATTACATTCATTTTTGTAATGGCCAGTCTTGCCACAATATGTGCAGATTTTGTTCTCAGGAAGAGTGAGGTACTTGCTTTTAGGATCCCACTTAGGTGCTTGAGTCCCATAGCCAAGTCCTCTTTTGTTGCTACTGTGATGTTCTTGTAGCCAGGAGAGTGCATCAGAAGCCTTGTTCCTTTGAAAATTCTGTCTAGTTCATGTTTTACCTTCCCTAGATCTTCTTTTAATACTCTTATCTGCTCATCCTTTCTGTATAACTCATCTTTCATTTTTCCTAAGTTTTCTTCTAGGGTGAGATGTGTGTGATCAGCTTTCTTCTTTACTGTTCCTAATTTCAGTTTTAAGTTTTTAAACCTAAGTTCTAGGACACTAGTGTCAAATTCAAGAACCTGGTTCTTCAACTCAGCATTTTTAATTTCACTCTCATTAGCCCTAGACTCTAGATTTTTGCACTTGGCTTTTAGGATCACACATTCCCTAGACAGTTCTTTCTTCTCATTGTTCATTATCTCAGACTCATCAATGAAGTCTAGCAGTAGCTCAGACAACCTTTCTTTAGACAGGAATTTAATCTTGTCTTTAAGATGAAGAATACTTACCTCTTATTCATCATCTGATCCTCCGATGGCCATAATTGTTTGTTCACCTCCAGCTTCATCTTCTGAGTCCTCATCTGATGTTTCTCCCCAGGCACCAACCATAGCCTTTGTTGATCCTTTGTTCCTTTTTGGTTGAACCTGTTCCTTCTTCCTGTTCCTTCATTCAGCCCTTTCTTTCTTCCACTCAACTTTCCTTCGAGGACAATTCTTGATCATGTGATCAGTCTTACCACATTTGTAGCAACCCTCATTGGTCTGTTTCTCAGGAGCCCTTGGTTTGTTGAAGGTTGTACACCTCTTGAAGAACCCTTTCCTCTCATCAGGTACTTTTTGAAATCTCTTGTGATCATAGCCATGTCCTCATCCTCCAAATCCGAACCTTCAGCAATTCTAAGAGCCAGACTTCTTTCCTTCATGGGTGCATCCATTTTCATGGTTTGCCTTCTCAGTTCATAGGCAGTAAGGTTTCCAATTAGTTCATCTAGCTTGAGGTTAGCAATATTCTTTGATTCCTGAATAGCAGTGATTTTGCTTTCCCATGAGACTGGCAGAACCCTTGTTAAAATCTTCTCAACTTTGTCTTCTTCAAGGATAATCCTTCCATGAGACTTAAGTTCATTTGTCAGTGTGGTGAACCTTGTATTCATCTATTGGATGGTTTCTCCTTCCTTCATGGTGAAATTCTCATATTGAGAATACAGCAGTGTTCCTCTGGACCTCATCACTTGAGGTGTTCCTTCATGATCCACTTGCAAAGTGTCCCAGATTTCCTTAGCAGTGGTACAACTTTGAATTCTACTGTACTCATCTGGGCCTACTCCACACACAAGCCATTTCTTGGCCTTGGCATTCTTTTCCCACTTCTTCAGGTCTTCAGCAGTGCAGTCAGCTCTTGTCTTTGGCACATCCACTCCTGCAACATTCTTCTATGTTGTTGCTATAGGACCATCAGTGACTATGTCCCAGAGTTCATAGTCTTCTCCTATGATGTGATCCATCATCCTGTTCTTCTACCACGAATAGTACTGACCATTGAAAAGTGGAGGACTCTAAGTGGATTGCCCTTCCCAGTTCCCAGGTGGTGCACTCATGTTGATCTTTTCCTAAGGTGTTAGCCTCTTCAAGGATAACCCGCTATGATACCAATTGATGTTCTAAACGTCAATACCACAGGGGGGGGGGGGTGATTTGTGTGGTACCCAATTTTTGCTCTAGAAGAACCTGGTTCTTCTAGGTGTACTAACTACTACTGTTTGCAGAATAATAAGTACATAAAATAAAGAACACAGAGATTTTTACGTGGAAAACACCTGGCTCAAATGGTGAAAAAAACCACGACCTACTACTCAGTAGGATTTTCCTAAACATCCACTAATATCACTGAGCCAAAACAGCATTTACAAAAACTCTTTGTAAACCTAAGGATTAACTCTAATCCCGTTGTAACACACAGCCTCAACTGTTGCGACAACTTCAAGTTAGCTTATAACTTGAACACTCTAAGTATCTAATACAATTGCTTCTATGAAAGCTGCAAGGTACGACTTTAAACCACCTACTACAATTGAACTAGAATAAAAGAAAGACACAATGGAATTTGTTCTTCTATCTCGTTCAAGTAGCTTCAGGAGTGCACACTCAAATCTCACATAAATTGCTTGAAAAATCGCCTTGCTATTTTGCTCTCAATTTAGTTTAACTTCTGCGTATGTGCAGTTCACTGTAAAACAGAAAAATCACTCTCTTTTAATAGCTTAGCAATCAGAGTTTGATTGGGAATCAATTGCTGATCTTCTATCGCAGTTGAGCCCTTAAAGATCTCAAACTCCAATATGCAACCTTTTCGATCAGATCAGGAGATATTGCTGCTTGATTAGTAGGACTTATCTCCTTCACGTGCATCTCACATGTATAGGTTGATCATGATTGTGCTTCACAAGATGGACCTGGTCCATGACTGAGTTCTTTTTTCATTCTTCAAAACTTCAGTTGTTCTTGGGCTAACACTTAATCACACCCAACAGTCTTTCACACTGCGATCGGCCATTTACAACCTCATAGATGAGGGTTTTGGTTCCCAATCCCCAAAGTTTTGAACATCGAATAGGGAATCAAATTGATACTTTCCCCAAGATCACATAGAGCTTTAGCAAAATCGGCACTTCCAATAGTACAAGGAATTATGAAAGCACCAGGATCCTCCAACTTAGGAGCCATGGAATGAAAAATCTCACTCGCTTGATGAATGACCTTGATAGTTTCAAAGTTCATCGACCTCTTCTTAGTCATAAGATCTTCCTTAAACTTTGCATAACCGGGAATTTATTTCAAATCTTCCACCAATGGCACATTAATAGAGAGACTTTTTATCATATGAATAAACTTCTTGAATTGATTCTCGCCATTTTTCTTAGCGAGCGTTTGAGGGTAAGGAGGTGGCGGCTTTGGAAAGGGTGCCTTAGCCTTTTGCACGAACAGATCCAGCATGTCAATGGTGTATTTTGTAGATGGGTTCACCTCCTCTCAGGTCTCTTCCACACTATCATCAATGTCAATCTGAACGTCATAATGTACTTAAATATTATTTTGTGGGACTTGCTCCTCTTGGAATATGCGTTCATCATCTACAAGTTGTTTTTCATTTGAGGTGGGTGCATTCCCACCTCTTGCACTTCTAGTGATAACCGCCATGGCAGGTCCTATATTGTTACCACTCTTTGGGTCCACCACCGTATCACTTGGTAATGCATACTTAGGATGAATATTAAGAGCTTGTGAAATTTGCCCCATTTGAACTTCAAGATTATGGATTGATGTGGTATGTGAGGCAAGTTGGGCATCTAAATCCATATTCTTTTCCATCATTTTCTCGAACATGTTCTCGATACGACCCATTTTATTGCTTGAAGAACTTGAACCGTGGGAAGGATATGGAGGTGGGTTGATTAGTTGGTGGTACATTGGGGGTCTTTGAAAACCCGAATTCCGATTAGCATGATAATTATTGTTTCCCAAATTTCCATTGTTGTAACTGTCGCGCCCCCTTTTTTCCCTCCTCGCGGCGGGAGAATCGGGTTTATGACATTTTGGGTATGGGGCAACTCGTTCCTTTTGGGAAGTGGGTTTTGCATTTTTGGAGAGTCGCCACCTAATGATTTATGGTGCAATAGGACACCTTACAAGATTCAACAACAACTTCGCTTTTGATAACCAGAGGTAGGATAAGGGCTTTGAAATTATCCCGAAGGGAAGGTGTTAGGCACTTCTCAGGATCCACTAGTGTGGTTCCCAGCCAGACAGTTATTGTGAATTTAGAAAATAGACAAGTATGGGCTCAAATATTAGGGGATTTGAACACATGAAAAAGAAAGAACAATTGAAAGAAGAAAAAAAAAGAGTTTGCAAATAAAGGGAAAGAGGTCCTAGGTTTATTTATAATATGGATCACATCAATGCAATACCCGGTAATCACTCCTCAAGAGAGGGGCTACACGTGGTATTAGCGCACCGGTCATTATATCCATATCTACCCTTCTCACCCCCTTTAAGGTACTAAAGCGTAGATTGGTCTCGATTACTATTGCATGCAGTTACCGTCCCATTCCTATCAGTCCCGGAGGTACTTAGGACTACTATTCCTAAAGGGAAAGGATATTAGGCTGATTGGTTTCAAACGATAAAATCTAAGGCGACATACAAAAACACATACTGCATGTTGGGGAAACATATAAATAGATACATGCTCAAACACACTCCTTGAACAAAAGCACATAACTAGCAGGACTTACACATACTTTTAGGGTCTGATTGAAATGCTAAAGATGAGGGGAGTTTGATTCGGAGCCAGATTCATCAGATACCTCCGATAAGAAGCCAAAATCAGGCCTGCCTGCTGGTTGGAGCAGTTACTAATTAACAGAGACGAATTCAGTTTTATTGTTGTTATTTCCTAAGGCTTGCCTAAGTGTTTAGACGAAGTCCTATAGGCATGATATCTACTTAATTCAGAATGCGGCGAAATCGTAAAAACGAATTGTTTGGGATCCTATAGGCATGCTTGCTAAATCTCGTTAAGTAAGGGAATTATATTGTTTATAACTGATTCAGAATAGACTGATTTTAAAACAGACCAATTTCAGATTCTGCAGGTGATGGTATCTACTATTGCTGATTTAAACCCTATGAACATGATATCTAACATTGAGTGTGAATGAAACATATCAAATTTATTTAAGAGTCCCTATAGGCATGATTTTTATATGTTACTGATTTTAGCATTACGAACATGACACTTTTTTTCAGCCGTTTAGAACCTAAAACATGATATCTAAGTGGCATGTAGAATTTAAATACGTCCTATAGGCAGGTTATCTAGGCGTGACATTGACCATGAAGAAATTGAGATAAACCCTATAGTCATGGTGTCTAAGATGCAGTATTGAGCGCAAAATTTAAAACAGTCCTAATAGGCATGCTTTCTACCCTTGAGCATACATGATCACCCAACCCTTTTTACTAGCCAACCCCAAATGTTTATTACAACTTATTACAAACCAAAAATACCGAATTACAAAAGAATGAATGAAAGAAAATGCTAGAACCATTGGCAAGCATGATTTGACTTTCTATCTGAGATATGCAAGGAACTATATCATTGCCAATGCCATTGATTTCAAAGCCTTTCTTAAACCTGGGTNCCAATATACTCTCTATCTTGTTGTCCCACCACTATATCTTTGTCAACAGCATTGACTCACTCGATGTAGGTCGGAGGTTTCCCCAGCTAACTTCCTTCTTCTCCCTAATTGCCGGAAATGGTCTAACAACTGTATATAGGATTGCTGCCATCACCGTGAATGATCACTTTCTGGTGATTCCATTCAAATTTCATGGCCTGATACAACGTCGAAGCCACAGCCCCCGCAGAATGAATCCAAGGGCGTCCTAACAGCAGGTTGTAGGATATGGGCACATCTATTACTTGGAACTCAACATTGAACCATGTTGGTCCCATCTGAAGACATAGGCTGATTTCACCGATGGTGGCCCTCTGGGATCCATCAAAAGCTTTTACGTTGATAGCTCCTTCTTTTATCTCGTGCAAACCTTTGCCCAACTTCTTGAGCGTTACCAGAGGGCAGATGTTAAGGCTGTAACCCCCGTCGACCAGGATCCTGGTGATGGAATAGTCCTCACATTGTACGGTGATATGCAGGGATCTGTTGTGACCCAACCCTTCAGGTGGCAGCTCGTCCTCATAGAAGGTGATTTTGTGGCTCTATATACCTGTCCCACCATGTTGGCCATTTCCCCGCCGGTGATGTTGCTTGGTACGTAGGCTTCACTTAGCACCTTCAACAGAGCTTTTTTGTGTGTCTTGGAATTCTGCAGCGAAGAGTCGAGGATAGATATCTGCGCTAGTGTTTTGTTTAGCTGGTCAATGACTGAATACTCAATGGCCTGTATCTTCCTCCAAAGTTCATCTGGGCATGTTTCAATGATGAGTGGCCGATTAGAAGCTTGCTTACTTGACTCGACTAAGTGCTCCGGGGTATAGACTCTTCCAGTCCTTGTCATACCATGTGCTGCAATAGTCTCTTCGAACCTGACTTTGCCTTTCCTCCTAGCCTCGGCCGTATAATCCCAAGGGATAGCTTTTGTATGGAATGACGGCATGGGGATCATCGCCACCGAAATTGGTGCGGCTACCTTTACTTCAAATAGGACCTGTTCTTTGGGTGGAAAAACGGCAACTTCAAATGGTGTTGGTGCCTTTGCTGATGGAGCTGCTTCGAACTCAAGAGGTACAGACACATCTACCTCAGTGACCTTAGATGGTTGAATCTAGACCATGATGGGGTTAAGAGTAACCGTTGGCTTCTTTGGATCATCGCCTTCTGCGATCAACCCGATGGATCCCTCGGGATCCCAATCATCTTCCACTTCAATCATGTGAATACCCCCACCTTTATGGTCTAGCAGTGGGTTGTTAGGGACATTCGGGGTGGGTTCTTTTGCCACAATAACCTTATTATCGATCGGAGACTGGATCTTGTCTTTCAAAGAGCGAGATTCATCGATGGTGTGTCCCTTCATGCTGGAGTGGTATGCACAGGATTTGTTTGGGTTAACCCACTGAGAAGGATTCTCAGGGGTTGAAGCAGGGATGGGGGTGACATAACTGACGGCTTTGAGACTCTCATATAGTTGGTCAATGGGTTCAGCAATGACTGTATATTGTTTGGGAGCCCTACGGTCAAAATTTGGTCGTGGTCTAGGGATGTTTTGACGAGCAGGAGGTAACTGATAGTGGGATGGTTGAGTATTGTAGTTTTGGTGAACATGCAGGGGTTGGGAATATCTGGGTGAAGTAGGTTGATATATGGGAGGTGGAGATGGTTGATAGGCGGGTGGTGAGGGTGCTTGGTAATTCGGAGTGGGCTAATATGTGAGTGGAGGTGTCGGGTAGGTTTGGTATTTGATAGGAGATTTGGTTCTTTGTGCAACCATCACAGCTCATACGTCTCACTTTTTGGACACACCACCGAACTGCAAGGCCTTATTTGTTGCTTGCAAGGCCTTGAAGTTTGTAACCATGCCGATTTTGATACCTTCTTCAATTTTCTCACCCAGCTTGATGATGTTGGAAAACTTATGATTTTCAATCAACATTAGTCGTTCATAATGCTGCGGGTCCTGTGCCCGGACAAAGAATTTGTTCATCTGTTCCTCCTCTAAGGCAGGTCTGACCTTAGTGGCTTCCGACCTCCAGCGAGTAGCATACTCGCGAAATGTTTTTGTAGGTTTCTTCTTCAGATTCTGAATGTAGAACACATCTGGCACATTTTTTGTGTTAAATCTGAACTTGTCCGTGAAATTGGAGGCCATACCTACCCAACTTGACCATTTCTTAGGATCCTGGCTGATGTACCAGGATAGTGCATCTCCTTTTAGACTCTTCATGAATAGCTTCATGCAGATTCTCTCGTCCTTTGCTACCCCAACCAACTTGTCACAATACGTCCTCAAATAGACCCTGGGATCACCTGTACCGTCAAACATCTTGAACTTTGGAGGTTTGTACCCCTCGGGCAGTTCGACATCGGGCTGTATGCAGAGATCTTCATAATTCAACCCTTCAATTCCCTTGTTTCCTTCAACGCCCTAGATCTTGCTAGTCAATTTCTTAAGTTTTTCAGCCAGGTTCTTGATAAGCAAATCCTCATCATCAGACTCGGGTGTGCCTGAGATGGGTTGGGTGGAGAGTGGCATGGTCTCCACGTAGATGGGGGTGTTATGGTGGGTGTGGAAGTGGTCATTTGTGGAGTTTTATAGTTCTGGGAGAAGTAATGGGGTGTTGTTCGTGGGGTGGCAAATGTTGCATTGGGTCTTTGGTGGAATAATATGGAGCGGGATGATTTTGTTGCTTTGGTATATTTTGGGGTGGTGTAGGGTTTTGAGTATTGGGAAAGGTGACATCCGGGGTGCTGAGCGAGAATGACAAACTCGCCAGATTCCGAACCTGGTCGAGCTCTTCCTGGAACTTTAGCAATTTTTGTTCAAGCTGGGATACATTTTCCTTAGGAACTTGAGTACCATGACCATTAGTGACCCCTACCTGTTCAGTTGAATTCTCTATTCTGATGCTGTTCAAATCTCCATCTTGTCTTTGTTCTTGTTCTTAGCAGGACTTAGAGGAGGAGTGGATGGAGGGCCCTTGGATCTTATGGAATAGGATGATGTTGCCAGAGTGCTCGAACTAACCTTTGGGGAGGGGAATAACAAAACAAAAAATAAAGCAAAAACGTAACCAAGTTAGTTGGGATCATGAAAAGTATTGTAATATTTAAACACATAGTGCGGGAATGTAAATCGCGTCCTAATTTGGGGACCTCTTTGTGCCCGAGGTAGGCCTAGCGACAAATTAATTTGGAGAGCTCAGGATGCTAAATGCCTCATTTTATTGATAGAAAAATAAGATGAATCCCAAATCAACACTAAATAACAGGAAATGAAAGTCACTAATGGCCATTGACCTTATTACATTTTATATAGCAAAAAGATAAAATCCTATCTACTTGGTCCCTGAAGGACCTTCCCCAGATTCGACATCCTTGGCTCCGTCTAACAGCTTCCCCATCTCGTGAAGTCCCAGCAATAGGTAGGCCCTGGCTAGATGTCCGCCTTCGTTCCCCTTAGCATTCTGACAGTCTTCGACCCTTTTGAGAAACATTCTTTCTAGCTCCACTATGCCTCGCTCCAGGTATCCCAGTCGCTTGTTGGCACTGACAGCCATGTCCTTCCACTCCTCAATTAGCTTTTGATTGGCTTCTTGTATCTCACGGTGCTTGCTTTCACACTCCCAGATCCTCTTGCGCAGTTGGTTGTATTTGACCTGTGCCTCGACCTTTTCATCTATGACCCTGTGACCTCGAAAAAACCCAAGTTGGCTAAGACCATTATGATTATCCTCCAACTAGCCGGAATAGTAGGGAGCGCAACCAATATGGTATCTATCTGGTTCGATGGTATCCTTCCCCATGACGATCTTGCAGTGCCACATATGCTGAGCTTGGCACTTGTAAGGGCTATTGTCATCCTGGAAGTCAGCTCGGAAGTGACTCATCTTGTCGACCCTGGGTACAACCTGCTTCCTACCAGCTTGCCTCATTACCCGTAGAGGGACGTAAGGGTATGTTCCTCTTAGATCGATCAATATCAAGAAAGGCGCGTCTCTGGATCGGGCGATGAATTCCTCGGTCGGAAACCACTCGGACATCCATTTTACTTGCCCCTCGGTCAAATTATCAAACAATTCAAACCATCCTTTGGCATCCTCCGGCTGAGCAAACATATCGGGGATATAATTCATTCGCTGTGGGTGATGGAAAGCAATGTGATCGTCCCAGTCCCTTCGCTGGATCTCTTGTCGATACTCACCCTTTTGGAGATGCTCCATGAGCCAAAGTTGAAGTAGCAAATTGCAGCCTTCGAAGTGACTGGCTCCCTGTTGACACTTCTCTAGGACCCGGTATATTTCTGCAATGATCATGGGCACAATGCTAAATGGTTTCCCGCCAATTCTTTCCATCAAGGTCTTAGTTATCATGGCCAGTCTAGTGCGGATTCTTGTTTTCTTCATTGGAAACACAATTAACCCCAAGAAACAAAACATGAATACAAAGACTCTTCGGTGAATATGTCCTAATGATGTGATGGCAAACTTGTCAGGATAGGTACGGTAGGATTTTCTGTGACCGTACCTCTCATACAAATAGTCAAAGGGGATATAGGATTCTTTGAGGCATGTCAGTTCTGGATTTTTCTTTAGACCCATCATTTTGAAGAAGCCCCTGCGCTTGCGGTTCTCAGGCATTAGTAAACCCAGAGTTTCCCGTACCAAACTGGCCAATCCTCATATTTATTCTAGCAAGGGTGTCATCTCAATGTCCCCAAAGCGGAACACATCCCTTTCACAATCCCAAAACAATGTGGCAGCTTCTATGATTTTGTTGTGGGGTTGAATTTCCAGGAGGGAAGGTAGATTCCCTAGATATTTTTGGACGAGAGTCTAATCACTGGAGTGAAGATCTTTCCACCAACTTAGCAGTCTTGGGTGGATGTTGGTAACCATGCCGAATCTGGGGATTTCGTGCCTCATTATCTGCAAGACAGAAGGGTTAGACCCTACCCCCACCGGACTCGTCTATTTAACATCAACAATTAGCATTAAGCATTTGGTTCTCCAAATAAATGCACAGAACGTGATGATGTCCATTTGGGTTTAGGGAGACCTAGTGGACTTTGGACAGGGCTATCTTAAAGGATCATTATGTGGACAACATAACTGATCCGGCTAGGTTTGACCATGATGCATGTACAATTTAAATGGAGTAAGGTTTCTATGGGGTTTTAGACTGGTACCCTTGAGCGGACTACTCAAGGGGGAAGGCTAGGAACTGTCGACGACACCGCTGATTGACTAGTTTTACCGCAAATATGCCTTTCCAAATTTAGGGGGTAATGATATAGGAAGAGCGCAATAACTCAATATAAGCGTTGCTATAGTATTTGTTTTGGCACGAGTGGAGTATGATGTTGATCATGATTATGCAATAAATAAAGCATGTTGACATGTATTTGCACGTTAAGAAAGCACTAAATACAACAGTTTCATAATTTAAAGCAGTAATAAAGGAAAGAAAGAAAAAAGACAAGTCAGTTTTGCAATGGAAAAAGGGAATTGAATCCTTAAATGAATAAAACAAGTAATTGCACATAAAGAGATATAAATTCACAATGACAGTCTGAAATGGTAAAAAGCCTAAAATCCCCAACAGAGTCGCCATGCTGTCGCGCCCCCTTTTTTCCCTCCTCGCGGTTGGAGAATCGGGTTTATGACATTTTGGGTATGGGGCAACTCATTCCTTTTGGGAACTGGTTTTGTAATTTTGGATAGTCGCCACCTAATGATTTATGGTGCATTAGGACACCTTACAAGATTCAACTACAACTACGCTTTTGATAACCAGAGATAGGGTAAGGGCTTTGAAATTATCCCGAAGGGAAGGTGTTAGGCACCCCTCAGGATCCACTAGTGTGGTTCCCGGCCAGTCAGTTATTGTGAATTTACCAAATAGACAAGTATGGGCTCAAATATTAGGGGATTTGAACACATGAAAAAGAAAGAACAATTGAAAGAAGAAAAAAAAGAGTTTGCAAATAAAGGGAAAGGGGTCCTAGGTTTATTTATAATATGGATCACATCAATGCAATACCCGTAATTACTCCTCAAGAGAGGGGCTACACGTGGTATTAGCGCATCGGTCATCATATCCATATCTACTCTTCCCATCCCGTTTAAGGTACTAAAGCGCGGATTGATCTCGAGTACTATTGCATGCTGTTAGTCGTCCCATTCCTATTAGTCCCGGAGGTACTTAGGACTACTATTCCTAAAGGGAAGGGATATTAGGTTGATTGGTTTCAAAGGATAAAATCTAAGGCGACATACAAAAACACATACTGATGTTGGGGAAGCATATAAACAGATACAGTCTCAAACACACCTCCTTGAACAAAAGCATATAACTAGCACGACTTACACATACTTTTAGGGTCTGATTGAATTACTAAAGACGACGGGAGTTTGATTCAGAGCCAGATTCATCAGTTACCTCAGATAAGAAGCCCAAATCAGGCCTGCCTGTTGGTTGGAGCAGTTACTAATTAACATAGGCGAATTCAGTTTTATTTTTGTTATTACCTAAGGCTTGCCTAAGTGTTTAGACGGAGTCCTATTGGCGTGATATCTACTTAATTCAGAATGCGGCGAAACAGTAAAAACGAATTGTTTGGGATCCTATAGGCATGCTTGCTAAACCTCGTTAAGTAAGGGAATTAGACTGTTTGAAACTGATTCAGAATGGACTGATTTTAAAACAGACCAATTTCAGATTCTGCAGGTGAAGGTATCTACTATTGTTGATTTAAACCCTATGAACATGATATCTAACATTGAGTGTGAATGAAACGAATCAAATTTATTTAAGAGTCCCTATAGGCATAATTTCTATATGTTACTAATTTCAGCATTACGAACATGACACTTATTTTCAGCCGTTTAGAACCTAAAACATGATATCTAAGTGGCATGCAGAATTTAAATACGTCCTATAGGCAGGTTATCTAGGCGTGACATTGACCATGAAGAAATTGAGATAAACCCTATAGTCGTGGTGTCTAAGATGCAGTATTGAGCGCAAAGAATTTAAAACAGCCCTATAGGCATGCTTTCTACCCTTGAGCATACATGATCACCCAACCCTTTTTACTAGCCAATCCCAAATGTTTATTACAACTTATTACAAACCAGAAATACCGAGTTACAAAAGAAAGAATGAAAGAAAAAGTTACAACCATAGGCAAGCCTGATTTGACTTCCTATCTGAGATATGCAAGGAACCGTATCATTTCCAATGCCATTGATTTCAAAGCCTTTCTCAGACTTGGGTGTGTTAGCGTTCCATAAGGGCCTCAATAGGACCCCGGGCAGTGCTCACACCCAAGTTACACAATCAGAATAGAGATGAGTGCAGGGTGGAAATGTCAGCCCTCATGTGTCCAAGTTCAGAGGGAGCTCATGGGTCCCAAGGCAAGGCTCACCTGAGGGGGAAGAACTTAAGTCTAAGAAGAGAGTGAAAGTGCAGAAACAGAGTTTTAAGAGCTGAGGGGAAAAGAAAAAGGAGAAAAGGGTGATAGGGAAATAATAATTAGCAAAATACAGAATTGAAGACTTCATACAAAGAGTGGTCAGGGGTTGAGGATTCAAAGAGCCTATGTACTTAGGCAAGGGTCAGCTTTGGGGCATGCATAGTAATAGAAGATGATGGCATGCCTTTAAGCCAACCAGAACATACAACAACTAGAAAACATGGAGGTTGCGATCCCAAAGGGATCAAGTTTGGTTTATGAACAACAATGTTCAATGCTATCATGCCCCAAACCAACCACAGATACCAGTTACATTAGGGATAGGGATTCAAAAGTCCACAAGCTATGATAAATAACAAAAATATTTATTCAGACAGAAAGGAAGAACATAACATGCGTTAATAATGGAACTGTTTAAATACAAACAGGAAGCAAACTGGAAGGAAAGAAACAGTAAAGAAACATGTTGTTGTTGATGCGAAAAATTAATCAGAACATATCAATTAAAGAAGCAAAGTGCAGTAAAGAAAGTAAGCAGGACTTCAAAGTATAGCCTTGGCTTTCAGCCGGCTAAGCAGACAGTAGCACAAGTAGTAATAAGCAAGAGAGAGTTTTTTTTTAGTGTAAGTGTGTGTTCAGAACCAAAAGTGTTCGTGTCTGTGTGTGTTAATGAGAGAGCATATATATAGTTTGAAGCTAGGTAGAATAATAAGGTAAGAATCAAAGTCAAGCAGTAATTATAGAACTAGGTATCAATTAGTATCAAATCAGTATAAGTACTTCCATTAATTAAGGGAATCAATTCGAACGGTAAGAACAGGTAGCAAATAAGGAAAGAAATCAATGGTAACTGGAGCATAACAGATAAGGAAACACTTCAAGCATAGTAGGCACAGAGTAAATAATTAGGGCTAGGTTCATAAGGTTCTAATAAAGGAAATAATATAACAATCAATTAATAGCATAATCAACAGTAGAATAAGGTCAGAAAAACATTCTACAAGGTAAAAATCAGTAGAGTAATCATGCAGAATCAGTGAAAGATCAATCACAGGATTCAAAGATGCAAGAATAGGAGATAGCACTGATTTACCCCCATTCTATAAGAACGAACGCATGGTAAGCAAAATCAAAACCCTAAGAGGTCGAGTAGGACAAGAATCACATATAAAATGAAAGATTCATGCAGAGCATAATTTGAATTAGTAGGCTAAGCATGATACAAGTAGGAGAAGTGAAGAATCAGAAGCATTAGTGAACAAAAAATAAGGCAAAATCACACAATAGGCAAGGATAGCCATAATATGGAACCCTAACAAAGCAAACATTGGACAAAAGTAGCAGAATCATAGAAACACACATATTATCGTATCATAACTCAGAAACCCAAGGTTGAGGCTAAGAAGTTAGGGTTTTCAACATAGACGAGTTGAAAAAGGAGTAAAAACATAGAATCGTTCAAGATATAGAAGTTAAAACATGAAGAGCCGATTTAAACAGAGTGTAGAAGAAATTCCGAAAAACCCTAACTTTTAAAAGAAAAAAACAACTTGAAATCGATGATTTTTCAGAAGAAGCTTGAGAATAGTGTAAAAACATAGAAAGAAACAGATAGATTGCCAAAAATAGCACAGATCTTAAGGGATTCTAACAAAGTTAGGGTTTCAAAGGAAACCCAGATAGAAATGGAAGAACCTGCTTAGAACCTCAAAGATCATAACAAATATGGTGCGATTTTGCCCAAAATCACACCGGAGAAGCCATGAACAAAACAGAAACCCTAGATCCAAATCAGCATGGCCTAGAGCCCTTGAAGGCCTCAGAGATGATGAGCGAGGTGATGGTGGAACCATTGGAGGCTTTGCGGTTAAAAGGTGGTCGCCGGAGATGGCCGAAAATGGCCGGAGAAGAAGGCGGCGATTGAAGGGGATTAGGGTTAGGTTGAGAGAAAAGAGAGGAGGTGAAAGCATCTGAGGGTGGCGATCTAGGAGGAATGGCTAGGGTTAGGGGGTATTAGGGATTAAAAAGGAAAGGGTTCATTTGGACCGTTGATCTGGGAGATCAACGGTCAGGATTAAACCGGGTAGATGGGTTCCGGGTTCGGGTAGGTGTATATAGGGTTTGGGTCAGGTTAATTGGGTATGAATTTGGGCTGCCGAATGGGTTCAATTTGGGCTACAACTGAAAGCCAAATCTGGCTATAATTTAAATAGCCACTTTTCCCTATTTTAATTTATAAAAAATAATAAAATAATTTTTGTAAATAAATTAAAGGTACTAAAATGATTTATAGTACATAATTAATTATTATAAAATACCAGACCTAATCTTGTGAACATAAATGCAATTAAATTTTAAAAGAGGCTAATATTGCAATTATATGCAATTTAGCTTTAAAAATACTAAATAAATTTGTAAAAAATTTATAAAAATTCCCTTGGCTATATTTTAACATAATTATGAGAATACAATAGGTAAATTACCAAAATGATAGTTTTGGAAGTAATTATTGAGGTTTTATAGATAACAAAGGGGAAAATATATTAATTTATATCTTTGAAAATTGTGAAAAAATAATAAAACACTTGGATATACTTATATATGCATATATATACTGTTTTGAAAGTATTTTGCATATTGGAAAAATATGTAGGGAAAAATTGGGTGTCAATAGTTACCTCCCAAATTCCCTTGGTTGTTGTTGTTGTTGTTGTTGTTGTTGTTATTCTAATTACTTTGATTGTTAGAACCTTAATCGCCATGGTTGTTTTGAGAACACCATTGAGTTTTATTGGAGACCTAAATATTTCTCCGTTGCCCTTGGTAATTGTTCACAAATTATACCTCTTCTTCTTGCTCTTGATAAGAGTCATCTTGATCATAACCTCCATCATCTTGTGCATCAATATTCACACGAGGTTGAATTTGGGGACCTTTAGCTCACTTTTTGTTGGATAAAACATTTGCCCCCTCCATAGTATGAACTTGCTTAGGAGATTGAGTTCGATGAAGTTGAGCCATAGTGAGTTGAGTCATTGTGGTTGTCAATTCCGCAATAGCTTGCCCATGGTATTGAAATTTTTTTATGAAGGGGAATCATATTGGGATCACGTTGTGGAACATTGGCTCGGGTTTGTCAAGCCGAAGAAGTTTCCGTCATCTCATCAAGAAGCTCACATACCTCCGCATAAGGCTTTGTCATGAAATTGCCTTCGGCTAATTGATTGACCACACATTGATTTGTGGTATTAATACTGTGGTAGAAATTTTGTTGGGTCATGTTGTCGGTCATATCATTGTTCAAGAACTCTTTCAGCATATTCCTATACCGCTCCAAAATTTCATGCAAAGGTTTATTGGGCTCTTGCTTGAAAGCCAATATTTCATCCTATAGAGTTTCCATATGCCCGGGAGAGAAGAACTTTAAAATAAACTTCGCTGCCAATTCATCCCATGTATGAATAGATGATTAGGCCAGCGCTCTATCCAATCCAATTCCTTACCCCTTTGTGAGAAGGGAAAAAGCCTTAACCATAATGCATCTTTTGAGACACTCCTTTGATTGCTTCCCCGACACGTATCCACAAAACCTTTCAAATATTGTAAGCATTTTAAGTCGGTGCCCCGGTGGAATAACCCCGTTGCTCGAGCAAAGTGAGCATCACATTAGTAAATTTAATGTTTGCCTCCCTAATGTGAGGGGGGACTATGGCACTTGCATACCCTTCATTAGGCAAAATTCGGTCTTGCACCGCTTGTGATTGTGGTGGTGGTGGAGGCACATTGTCTTATTGCCCACAACCTCAACGATTTTGTTGTGGAACTTGTGGCATTTCATCAAGTTGTTCCTCTTCACCATTTACCTCTCCCAATGGTATGCTTCTATGTTGGTTGTTCACTATTAGAAACCTAAAATCACTTCAACAAGTTAGAATCATGAAAGTAAAAGAATATAATCAAGAGACAAACTCACGTATGTAGCTAACACTGTAAACTTTCCGGCAACGGCACCAAAAATTGATCACGTCCAATTCACACCCCAAAAAAGGAATATGAAACGATCGTTACAACAATAAAATCCAAAGCGAGTCCAAATTGAATCCACAAGGAATTTAAATTGGGTGTCAAAGAAATACTTGAGAGAGCAACTCGAAATAACTAGATTTAAATTTGAAAAAATAGTGTGTATCAATATTACCATATAAACCATTAAGGAATTTGACTAAGCTAGAAAACAAGTAAATAATTGAATTTTTCTTGAAGTATTACCAAATAGAGGAAAGCCTAGGGTTGGAATCTTAACCTAGGTGTAAACCTAATGGGTGGAGTAAACTCATGCTTGCTTGGTAGATCGGGGTTGTTAATTTTTTATGACTCTCAATACTCAAGTACTCCCTCAATATCTCTCGGTTAAAGCGTGATAATACTTAAAATTAGCTCTCTCAAGTCGAAATGGGTATCTTTAACTGCAACTAAATGTGAGTCCAAGTTAGATTATCCCTATCTCTGGTTCATATCCTTTATTTAAGCTAATCAATACTTCAACTAGTTCGATTTCTTGTTACCCAAGTTTTCCTAGACTAAATTTCTTTTTCTCAAATAATAACAATGTCAAATAGGCATGAATAAATATTAGCAACCATCAATACTAACTTTAAAACGTAAATAAGGCTAAATAACACTAACTCAATCAATAGCAAACATAATATAAAACACCCATAAATATTATACACTAGGGTTGGATCACAACCCTAGATAAAAAACCAGCTACTCATGTTAATGACATAGAAAGATGAAAAGTAGAAGAAATTAAAGACATAGAGCTAAAATAAAATGAAAGAAGTAGATGAATGATAAGTGAGGATTTTGACTACTTTTTAGTGTCTTTTAGCTTTCGTTTTAGTCCAAAAGTGTTTACCGAGTGGTTTTTGTGTGAACCGGGTGACTCTTCTCAATGATGGATGGCATGACAACCTTCTTAAGGGATTGAATCCGTTTTTGATGTTTAGGTAAGAATAGTAGTAATAATGAATAGGAGGACCTAATTGAGTTAAACTAGATGATTCAAGCACGCTTCATTTGGTACCAACACACTTAACTACATACTTATGATTAAAAACAAGTCCATGGAAAGAAATAGATCTAGTTAGTGACCATTTGACCCTTGTGTTGACTTAAGTAATCATCGAGTGGTTTAGTCGAACCATTAGTGATTTTCAATCTTGAATATGGTTGTTGTAGGCCCTCGACTCTACCCTCTTTAACAATCCAGTTGTGTGAGAGGTGAGATGTTTTGTTGCAAGTCCAAGTACCCGTGCGAATGGTGTAGAACTTGCCCTGGATGTGTTTATAGGAAAAATTCTAAGTTTTGCTTGGCTTTAGAAGTGATTGTAGGCTCTCCTTGACTCGCTTGAAAATTTTCCATGTCCCACCAATGTTGTTGTCCCTAGTCAACCCATTTGAGGGTAAGACCTTTCTCATTTTATAACCACGTTACAAGCTTTTACCCATTTTGTAGTGTCCCTCTCTGTGCTTAAAACTTCAAATCATTGTCTTGTTGATAATTCATAAGTGTTATGGGTAATTGTTGATCCTAATTGATGTGTGATTAATGCATTTTAGATTAGCTGGAATAGCTATTAACTTCTGAAGGTGGGAATTACTTTATTTGCTTGAGAACAAGCAAAAGCTTAAGTTTGGGGGAGTTGATAAGTGGGGATTTTGTCCACTTATTAGCACCTTTTAGCTTTCATTTTAGTCCAAAAGTATTTAATTGTATTTTGGAAAACAGAAGAAATATGCTTAATTGCAGGAGTATTGGAAAATGAGCCACAAAGATGAAATCCAACTCAAAAAGGAGTGATATGAACTCAAGGACAAAAATCAGGCACAAAGGCTTAAGGTGCGGACCGCAGATTTCCATCTGCGGCCGCAGAATGTCAAGGGAAGTCTACTAGAGGACTAGTGCAATGTGCTACCGCAGAATCTAACCAAGAGCAGAATTTCAGAGAGTATGCATGTGGAGTTCAAAGGAAGTGCGGACCGCACAAATTTTGTGCGGCCGCACTCAGAATTGTGCGGTCCGTAGAAGGGCCCTGTGCGGCCGCACCAGGACTTGTGCGGACCGTAGAACATCAAAGATGCGGCCGCAAATTTAACTCCTGTAAGACTAAAAAGAAAGTGTGGACCGCATATGGAATTGTGCGGCCGCAGAACCTCCGAGAGGAAATTTTGTCTGAAATTTTTAGCTTTGTAAAAATAGACTAGTTTCACGAAATTAGGTCATTTTTGAATATTGAAACTCATGTAGATGTTTTTCCTTACTGCTTTAGGCAACTTTATCTTACTTTGGTGATTTAACATTGGATTTTTAGCTTTTATTTTTTGAATTACCATCTTTTTTCCTTATTTTCTTCTATACCCATTATGATAGCTACAGTTTTAACTAGGGTTGTGAACCATTCCAAGTGTGTAAACCTAATGGGTGTTTGATATATGGCGTGTTTATGATTGGGTGTTTATTATTTAGCCTTGTTCATTCTTTTAATTATAGAATTAATGGTTGCAAACATTAGTTCATGCCTATTTGACTTGGTCTCTACTTGAGAAAGAAGGACTTAGTCTAGTAAAACTTGGCTAACAAGAATTTGGGATGAAATCAAGAGATTGATAGTCCCAATTAAAGGGTTGAACCTACAGATAGTAAAACCCAACTTGAGCATTTTATCAACTATTTTATTCAATACCCGTTTGGACTTGAGAAAGCCAAATTGGGCAAAGTCACTCTCTTACCGAGTGGTGTTGAGTGGGTACTTGAGTGTTGAAAGCTATAGCACACCCCGACACTACCAGAAAAAGGACTTATGGCAACAGTTATTTTAGCAACGGTTGAACAACCGTTGCCATAGAACAGCTATGGTAACGGTTACAACAGTTACAATAGCATTTAGGTGATATCAGCACACTTAAGCTAGACAACCGTTGCAATTGTAAAACAACCGTTGCCATAGATTAATCTGGCGCAACGATTATATAAACCGTCCCAATAAATTTATCTACTGGAACGCTTTTATTGTAAAAAATTCTATTGGAACGGTTATTTTTTCCCTCCTTATTTTGCTCCCTAAATTTTGTTAAACCCGCCAAAATAACCCCTATTTATTTTATTTTTGAATAATTTTAATAATGAATATTATGTGAAAAGACCGTTTTTGCCCATTCCCTGTTAAAATTGTGATTAATCCAAAGCTATAGCTAATACCCCCAAATTAAGAACCCTCAGAGACAAGTTCATCGATTGCAAACTCCTCTATCTCCAAAAATCTTCCTCTCCATCGTATTCCTCTCTTGCACTCTCTGAACTTGGTTTAATAAGTTTTTACACAGAAGTTTTGTTGGTTTAGTGGGTGTGGCAAAATTTTGGTATCGTGAAGGGGGTGGCGAAATTTTGAGGCATCTGAGCAAATTTCCTCAAAGTAGGTGCTCTCCCCAAATCCCTAAATCCAACAGCAGTGATTTTAGCCATGTAAGTTATTTTGATGCCTTTTTTTAACTCTTCAATCTATCCATGGAGGTTGTCGAATTGCTCTAGGGCTGGTGTATTTATATTTATATCGATTGCTGTAGGATTGCTCTAGGGCTGTGAATCTGAATTTTTTCTTGTTTTTTTGTTTTTTTTTGTTTTTTAAATTTTGTGGTGTCAAACCAGTTATTTTTTGGTGAAATAGTGTTTGCTCTCCTTTAATGATTGGTTTAATGAAGAAATGGTAATATAATGGTATAGGGAAGGAAATCAATCCCTGTACAAAAGCTACAAAAATTTCTCGCAGATTTTCCGATGAGTTCTCAGAGTCATAGCTGATTAGCTTTTTTTGCATTCCTCCTGAAAGCATTATAAACTCGTTATTACTGGTTTATAATGATTCATTCCTAACAGCTTCCTTTTTCTCAGATCTGTTTTTAGAGCTACTAAAAGGTAATTGGGTACTTCAGTTTTTTTTTTGGGGGGGTGGGGGGGGGGGGGTATACTTAGATCCAATACTTGGTTTTTGCTGTATTGATCTCTATTTTTGTATGTACATTTTCAATTTCTTCTGATTTTGAGATATCAACTGGTCATTTAATGTATCTTTGGCAGATCTGACTCCTTTTATATCTTTGTCGGTTAGTTCTGCAATTCTTTGAGATTGGGTTGTTTCTATTTGTAGTTCTGCTGGGTTTCTTGAAATGGGTTCTAGAATTTGGTTTGTCCTTTTTAATATTTGATGAAGATCTGAATGATTTGAATCAATTTTACTGTTAAAGACTGTTGCTTTGCATCTTCATGTGTCTTTATTACTCCATCACTTTACTATTTTTAGTATGAGTTGTTCCTTCGTAATTATTTATATACTCTTTTATTTGTGTCTTGTTTTGGCCATAGGTTTCCCTTTGTTTGGATATAGGTAGTAGTTTGTCATAACAGCAGTTGCATCTTAGATCCCTCAACTTTTCCTTCACATCAAGAATTAAACAAGTACTTTGTCTCCGTCTCATTTTATGTGATGTTGTTTGACTGGACTGAAGCTTAAAAGAGAAGATCGACTTTTGAAATTTGTGGTCTAAAACGAGCTATACATATTTGTGTGGTTATAAATCATGTTAATAAAGTTAAATTGCTTATAAACATGGAAATATATTGTTCTTTTTGGGACGTACCAAAACGAAAGTGCAATATTGTAATAAGATTCATGTGTTAAGACAAGAGAATTGAATTATGAGTTTAAGAAACTGTTTAAGTCTTAATCTAAACAAGCCCGGGAATCAAAATCTTTGTCCGGTTCTGGGATACTTATGGTTAAAATAAAAGAACTCGTGTGTAGACTGAACTATTCGGGTCAAAGGGGGTCCATTTTGCAAAAAAAAAAAAAGGCTCTATTAGGTTGTTAACGTTTCAGTTTTTTCTTTTTAAAGTGTTCTTTTTTGTCACTATTACAGAGAAATTTGTTGTTTTCCCTTTTAGAGAAACCTCAGGGAAAGTCCTAGCTATTGTTGGAATGGTGTCACTGGTGTTGTACCATTGTACGAATTTTTAGTGATTTGTTTTAAAAGCTTTTTAAGTCGAAAAGTTTCAATGAATACAGAGTAAAATGACCAATTGTGAATGGATTGCTTAAGAGGATGACATAGATAGCTCAACTGCCTTTTGGCCTTGGATTCTGATAGCTTCCAATAGTACATAAGTTCCATAAATTGTTGACATGAATATTTCAACATCTTTATCAGCATAAACTTCTTTGAGTATAATTAGTTTGTTTTTGTATCTAAGGCAAAATTATTTCTTGTTCTCTTTGCTCGAATGCTCTCCAAGTAATTCCTCTCTGATGTCAATTTTTGTTTTTTTTGCATGCTCCTCCTTGTTGAACAATAGAACCTTCTTTGGTGGTATAGATATTATTAGCTGAGAGAAAGTTTATTTCTGGTAGCCGAGGAGAAATCATTGCTGGTAATTTAGGGAACACCAGTTGCTGGTAAGTTTTCTTAGTTTAAATTTTTGGTAATTGAATTTGCTGGTAGTGTATTTCGCTTATTTATCTTGTTATGTATGTTACTCTGAATTAGTTTTTATTTCTATCTTGGGGTTAACTAATGATGCCTTGAGTTAAGTTACAACATGTTGCTGAAGTCTAATTTTTTTAGAACTGAATGCATGTGTTGAGTACGACTATAAATTAAAGTACTACAAATGACAGAATAGGCAAGCATTGTTATTTAATATTGTTCTGTAACTTTTTTGTTGCAAGAATGCAAAAAAGTCAACCTATTTTTTAGAGTTACCCAACTAGCTAGATATTTATTATGTCAGCATGCAGAAAACTCATAAAAATATACAAATGCACTATGTTAAAATTGATTATCTATGTTAAAATTAAAGATAAATATCCCACTTCTCTTCAGTTGCTCCTCCTTCTGAGTTTTCACCTTTAAAAGAATTAGTCAATATCTTATTATATGTAGGTTTATTTGGTTAATTTTGTTGATTTAATTTTATCGTATAGGATTTCAATGGATAATGGAGATAAAAGTTGGATGTATCTCCTATGATGGACGGATGAGTATATCCGTGGAGTGAACAATTTTCTTGATAAGGCATTTGAACGAGCTTCCCAGGGAGATGAAATATTATGCACTTGCAAAAAGTGTATTAATCGCTATTGGCACTATAGAAATGTGGTGGAGGATCACTTGGTTGTTAACGGTTTTGTTGATGGTTACACCAAATGGGTTTTCCACGGGGAAGGGTTTTCCTCTAGAAATGCACCTCACCAAAGCAATGATGATGAAGGTTCTAACATGCGTGATGATATTGATGGATTACTTCACGATACCTTTAGGAACGTAGAATGTGAGGCAGAGCAGGAAGAACAGATGAGAGAGACTCTATCTGAAGATGCTAAGAGATTTTTCAGATTATTAGAGGAAGGCAAACAAGAACTATATCCTGGGTGTGAAACCTTCACTAAATTGAGTTTTACTATTCGGTTGTACGTGTTTAAATCCTTGCATGGATTGAGTAATGTGGCCTTTTCAGATATGCTAGAGTTGTTAAAAGAGGCATTTCCCTTTGCTCAGTTGCCAGAATCTTTCAACAAGGCTAGAAACATGATAAAAGATTTGGGTCTTTATTATGAAAAAATACATGCATGCCCTAATGATTGCATGTTATTTTGGAAAGACAATGCAAATGCCGATAATTGCTTTGTTTGTGGGGCTTCTCGATGGAAAGTTGTTGATGCTTCCTTAACTAATACAAGCTCTAAAGTCCCAGTAAAGGTTTTAAGGTACTTTCCCTTAAAGCCTAGGCTTCAGAGTATTCATGTGTCCTGAAACAGCCATTGTAATGAGATGGCATGCTAATGAACGACCCACTGATGGGAATATGAGGCATCCTGCTGATGGAGAAGCTTGGAAGGATTTTGATTCTGTACACCCAGACTTCTCCAGAGATCCACGTAATGTTAGGTTGGGTCTTTCAACTGATGGTTTCAACCCATTTCGAACCATGAGCATTTCTCATAGCACGTGGCATGTCATGTTCATGAACTATAATTTATCACCATGGATTTGCATGAAGCCAGAATATATCATGTTGTCAATGATCATTCCAGGTCTTCATCTATAGGAAATGATATAGATGTGTATCTACAACCATTAATTGAAGAATTGAAGGAACTATGGAAAACTAGGATAGAAACATATGATGCTGAGACAAAGCAAACATTCCAAATGCGTGCAGCCTTATTGTGGACAGTTAGTGATTTTCCAGCTTTACCAATGCTTTCAGGCTGGAGCACAAAGGGTAGATTGGCATGCCCCACTTGTAATTACGACACATGCTCACGATATCTCAAACATAGTCATAAGATGTGCTACTTGGGTCATCGAAGATTTTTGCCTCTTGATCATCCATCGAGAAAAGATAAGAAGTCATTTGATGGTAATGAGGAGCATAGACATACTCCTACTCCTTTGTCGGCTGTGGAAGTGTTTGAAGAGCTCCGTGAAGTCAACAATGTCTTTGGAAAGGGAAAAAAAAAGACCTCGGGATAACAAGGGTCCGTGGAAATATTTTTTTTAATTGCCATATTGGGCGCATAATAAATTAAGGCACAATCTTGATGTGATGCATATCGAGAAAAACATATGTGACAGTTTACTTGGAACTTTATTGGAAATAGAAAAAAAGTCAAAGGATCATGTAAATTCTCGCTATGACTTAGAAGAAATGGGGATACGAAAGGAGTTACAACCAAGAGAAGATGATAATGATAGTGTGAGTTTGGCCCAAGCTTGTTTCTACATGAAACCAGAACAGAAAAATTTGTTTTGCACCGTTATGAAAAATGCCAAGTTACCAAAAGGGGTGTGCTTCGAATATTTCAAATCACGTGCAAGTGAAGGAGATGAAAATATCAGGGTACAAGAGTCATGATGCTCATTTTATAATGCATTACTTGCTCCAGGTTGCTATTAGAAAGGCGTTGCCCAAGAACGTCTCGTTGGCCTTGATTAGGTTGGGCAATTTCTTTAGATCCATATGTAGTAAGGTCAAAAGGCGAAGAGATCTTGAAAAAATGCAGTCTGAAATTGTTGAAATAACTTGTGAGCTTGGAAAGATTTTTCATCCAACATTTTTTGACATAATGCCGCATTTGCTTATTCATTTGGTGAATGAAATTAAGCTTGGGGGTCCGGCTCATCTTCGTTGGATGTATTCTATTGAGAGGAACCTATGTATGTACAAGGCATTTGTTCGTAATCGATCTTGTCCAGAAGCATCAATAGCAGAGGGATTTTTGGCGGAAGAGTGCTTGAATATTTGTTCGAGATACCTACATGATGGCGTGAAGACAAGATTCAGTAGATACACAACAGTGGATGATGAGTGCCCTCAAAATTTGTCACCTATATTCCCTATGATAGGACATCCAATTGGAAGTAAGAAGAAAAATACTTTTCTCATGGATCCACAGTTATGTTATGAAGCCCATCGGTATGCTCTGTTCAATACTAGCGATGAACAAGTGGAAAAGTTTATCGAGTAAGATAAATTATATAAGATTTATTTAATTTATATGTTTCTTTTTCTTTATGATATGATTGATTTTATAAAATTCATGATTGCAGGGAACATAAGAATTTAATTGGTAGTCACAGTAGATCAAATGCATGGGAAAGGGCAAGGAAGCATAGTCAGGAATTCAACAATTGGTTTGCAAAAAAAGTTAAAAATATTGAAGAACCCGATTATTTAAGATGGCTAGCTAAAGGGCCTAATACGATCGCCAAAAGATATACTGCATATTTTATGAATGGATACCGATTTCATACCATAGAACGGGATTCCCGATGCAAGAGTCAAAATAGTGGAGTGACTTTATCGGCAACAACCGATAGCTTTGCTAGCTCTAGGGACCAAAATCCCATCGATGGTGAGGTTATCTATTATGGAGCTATTCAGGATATCATTAAGATTGATTATTGGGGTTGTTTTAGCGTTGTACTATTTAGATGTGATTGGTTTCGTAACGAAATAAATGAATATGGATTAACTCGTGTATACTTTAACAAATTATGTAGTATAGATGACCCTTTTGTGTTGGCATCACAAGTTTATCAAGTTTTTTATGTGGAGGATCCAGTTGAGAAAGATGTTTATTATGCAAGGAATAAAGTTCCTATTGATTTGTATTATTTAGAGGAAGAGAATTGCCCTAATATTGAAGACGCATTTTGGAGAGAGCCTAATGATCACATTGGTCCCTTAAGTGGATTAGTTGATGCTGACGTTAGATGGTCTAGAGACGACGTACCGGTTGATGTCGTTGATAATCCATCTAATGCACAACATTCAAATGATACAATTATAGAAACATCGGAAGAGGAGGATGAGTTTGACGATACTGATTGGGACTGGATGGAATCAGATGATTAAAGAGGGAAATTCTGAAATTCTTTTAAATATATTCTGGTTTGAGTGAGTGATAATTTTTTTTACCAATATTTTATAATTACTCTTGTTTCTAATACTGCTCTTTTTAATATATATTTATTTGTTTTTCCTTTAGCATTTTATTCTGATGCTTCATTTTTGCAGGATTTTTGGTTTTGGATCTTGTGATATTGTTGCACTTGTTGATAGCAACTGGTCGAGGCTTGAATCTACATATAATTGAGGTACTGATAACATTTATAACACTTGTCAATACTTGTCATTTACTTTAAGGTTATGAATTTTAAGCTTTATATTTCTCTGGTTAGTGATTACTGTATTATTCATATTAATCACCTTGTAAAAAGATATGTGTGTATCAATTAAAACAGTTATTTTTTTATATCACAATTCACTATCATACACTTATTCTGGTTAATCAAAAAATGTTATCAAACATTAAGGGGCGGATAGAATAATTTTTTCCATTTTAAGAAAACATATAGTACTTTTTCATGTAACTTTAATTATATAACTCGACTACATTTCTCTATAATATTTATATAATTTTTTAAAAAAATCTCTTCATTAATATAAAGGATCCTATGACTTTTGTGTGTGTTGTTAGAATTTCTTTCTATTTTTACTAGCATATATAAGACCTACACAGGTATTTCCAACTAGAATCAGCTATATAGATGTATATCTTTTGCTAAACCTGCAGGAATTCCAAACTATTCAGTTAAATGAATTACATTATTTCATGAAACGAGAAATAATACACGAGACAAGATGAAAATATAAACAATACTCTCTTGATTAAGTAGAAGTAAGACGTAATATGTGAACAGCAAGTTTAGACCCATAAGAAGAACAAAGGTCAAATGAGATTGGATGGAATTGCGGTGCCTATATGCAGACAATTCAGTTGTTTAAACTTAGTGTTCTAGAAGAATTGCATAATAGGTAAAGATGTGGTACATAAAACTAGAATAGGAATCATTAAATTGAGGACTGTATGCAATAGAATGATACCTAACAAAGCAAAAGGTAACTTCTATAAAACTTAAAACAGTTGTGAAATGGTAACGTTAAAAAAATGAATATTAGGTAGAAATGCAATGTTAAGATCTTACCTGATTTCTGAAAATTTAAAATAGCAGATGTTAAGAGTGGGTATACGGTCATACAAAACTAAATAAGATTAGGAATGATCATATAAGACAGAGGTTGCAAGTAACACAAATAGAAGATAAAATGAGAGAAAGTCATCTGAAATGGTTTGACTATGTTCTATGCAGACCTCCAGATCTGCCAGGCCTAAGCATGACATAATGATGATTGAATGTACTAAAAAGAGACAATTTAAAATCATGTGGAGATACATTTTCTCAAACGATCTACAATATACCAGAATCAAACCTAACTTAGCTAAGAACTAACACCTTCGAAGCAAGGGATACTACCATACCAACAGGTTGAGATTTATGCTTAATTGTTATTGTTGTTACACTTGGACTAGGTTTGGTAGGACAAGTGTGAGATTTAAGGAATCCTAACTTTGAAAAACATTTGAGTTGCCCAAACAGATAAATATTCACGGATATAGGAATAAATTACCCAAAAAGAACAAAATGGATACAAAGGATTAAATAGTCGAGCTCAACTAGTTTTGGATTCAGGTGTGGTACTGTTGTTTATGTTGCCATAATGTTGGTTTTTTCCAAAATGAACCTCAGCTTACTTGAGGAAGATGAGAAAAAACAAGATATTAGAGTTATATGAGCAAGAGGGAATGAACAGAAAGACAGCTTAATAAGTTGGGATGAAAATTCAGTAAGTGGCACACTTGACATGGGAATGCACAGGGTACTGATCTACATTTATAAAGCTTGAATCTAAAGATTGTTCAAAAATATTAGATTGTTCAGCCACAGGGTTTACCATGACTCTTGTACCTACTGTTTGTATCTAAGCAGCATGAAGTTACTCAATTGATTCTATTGTTTGTGTTCAAATACTTCTTAGCTCTCATGTGTATCTAATTTTGAACAGAGGAAAGCGGATCATGAATCAGGAAGGGCGTTCAAGTAAAATAAAAAATTAACAAAATGCATAGCAGCTGGATCGCTTGCATATTTGCGAAACCTAAAGGTTTCGTCATTGAAAACAAACAGAGTTATTAATGATCCAAGGTCACTGCCTCTGCATTCTACTTCTACACCAGCACAAACAGTACATGAGCAAGTGCAACAAATGCCACTGAACACTACACCTTCTGCATCACAAGCAGTGCGTGAACAATTGCAACATTCTACTTCTGCAGGTGGATCGCTGCCTCTGCATTCTACTTCTGCACCAGCACAAACAGTACATGATCAAGTGCAACAAATTCCACTGAACTCTACCTCTCTTGCATCACAACTAGTATGTAAATAATTGCAACAACTACCACTGGATTCCACCCCTCGTACTTCACAAACGGTACAAGAACAAGTTGAGGATTCTTCCAATCATGAAACAAACGAGCAATCCGAGGAACAAGGAAAGAACATATAGATTTCAATCGTCAAATTCAATAACGTAATGACTTTTGGTGATTATTCTTACTTCATATTTATGTAGGTCCTTCTGCCGAAAAACGAAAAAGAGGAAAAACTCAGATGCAAAGTGTTCATGGTAGGAAAGAGCGCAAGCAAATTGTGCTAAATGAGAACAATCAACTCATAGGTCCTACTAATGATGATGTGAATGAGTTGGGTAGCTTCCTTGGTACATTGGCAAGGACTGCAACCTTTTGTCCTCTTAACGTGTTTGATTGGAGGAAACTTGAGACAAAAGAAGATATGTGGAAATATGTCAAGGTTTGAAATTCGCAATATTCAATAGGTGTGTGTGGATATTTCATATTATTTACTCCAACCTAACTACTCTAAATTTGTAGGAAAAATATGACATTCATGAAGGTGCAAAAAAGTGGGTTTTTGATTCAATTTCAAAGGCTTGGAGAAAGTACAAAAACCAGTTATATAAAGACCATTTTGAACCCTATGAGAATGACGAGCTTTGAATGGAGAATAGGCCGGTTGATGTTCCGGATTCTCAATTTAGGGAACTTCTTAGATATTGAAAGTCTGATACCTACAAGGTAAAACTGAATATTGTTCCATGATTTGCTTAAAATGTCTGATTTTTGTTTATTTAGAAATCATGTTCTTAGGCGAGAAATATAGTTGCTCTTCAGCTTAATTTGCTTAATTTGCTCTTCAGCTTTTCTTGTTGATGTCATTTATCTGTTACATTTGCATAGTAGATTTTATAGCCGGAATCTATTATCTTGCTGATCTTGTGAATGTGTGTGAAGTTGAGAAAGAAGGTTGACAACCCATCTGTTGGCACTTCTTCCAGCCTGCTCACAGTTATCAAGTAAGCAGGTTTTAAAACTGCAGCTCAAGTCTATAAGCAGTGGTATTTGCTTCATTTCACTTAAGATTGGCACTTCTTCCATTTTAGTGACCTACTTCTTGCACTGACATCCTTATGCATGGTCAGTACAAAAGTGATATTAGTAAAAGAAATCTTGTTAAGATTTTTCCTTAAAAAGTATTAGGAATAGGGACAGATTGTTTGTTTACTAGGTTGCAAGTTTTATTTATGACTTATGGATAGTTTATCAAAAATTTTGCATAGTTTTAATCTGTTTATGCATGTGTGATGGCATCTCATCGACCGCAAGTCAGTATATTCAACACCCATGCTCGTTTTTCATTCTTGGAAGAGTAAACTACATTCTTGGGAAAAAATCAGATTTGTTTTTTTAAGTGCAATGTAGCCATTTACACTTTGTTGTATTTCACAATCTAAGTCTGAATAAAAGAGCTTTTGTCAATGTTTCTTTTTTGTTGCAGAAAATAAAAGAAACCAACACTGAGAATCGCAAAAAGTTGAGATATCCACACACTGATGGCAAAAAAAGTTTTGCTAGAATATGCGAGGCTTGATATTTTTTTTCTTATTATTCTTTTAAATATGAACTTGCTATGCATAATCTGAACTATTTTATACCACTTTTTATGTAACCAGGAAACAAAGAAAGAAACTTCTGAACCTCTATCAAGTAAGGATATATTTGTGGCTACAAGAAAAAGAAAGCCCGATCGAGTTTACAAGGCCTCGTATGCGGATACTCTTAGTAAAATTGTACGAGTTACTAATTTAAAGTTTGTTGATATCATTTGTCTGTTATTAGTTATTTACTCAATTTTATATACTTTCTAATCAAAAATTGACTCAATTTGGTCTTGTAGGCTGAAATGGATAGAATACAATCAACACAAGAAACTGAAGATGGCAGTCAATCAGTTGTTGCGTTTGCGTCCGTCATGGGACCTGAGCATCCAGGACGCCTAAGATTGTACGGACGTGGGGTTACCAAGACTTCCTTAAAAAGAAAAGTGGGAGATATTGGAACCTCTTCAAGTTCTACCGATGAGATGCTGCAACAAAAAATGGTGGAAATGGAAGAAAGGATGCAACAAAGAATGCTGGAAAAGTTCAATGCACAAAAAGATGCCATGGAACTACAAGTTGCAGTTAACATCATTTCACAACTTAAGCGTCTGAATCCAGACTTACGGGTTGATCCCAGCATGCTAGGTTTCAATGCTTGTTCACCTGGAGATGCTTCCTCTGCACAACAAGCTGTTGTGCAACTAATCAATCGTCTATCTACTGGGAGTAATAATCGAGGTCAGTACGTACTCTTCTTCTCTTCCTTCTCCTCCTCCTTCTTCTTCTTCTCCTTTTGTTGCTTTTCTGCCACTGCTCTCTATGATTTAATATTATCCAATGATTTAATTTTGGTGTGATCTCAATTTGATAAGAGCCTCGGGGGTAATCGACTAATATGGATTTGGATTTCGAGCTTGGCTAGCAGAACGTTGAATCAAACTTGTTCCTTTTGAATTGTAATGGGATGTTCTATTATCATCTTTGTGCCTAAAGTGTGCTAAAATTCTTAATCTGTGTGTCATTAAAATTGACTTTGATTAATTCTTTTGATAACGACAGAGTATTAGTGCGAGATGAAACCCCATAAGTTCTGACTAGATGAAGTAGTATCCCCTTGCTTAGTTTCACATTTATGTAAGAAATATGGTCTAAGATGGTATTATAGCGTGTTTGCTTTCCTGGAGAAGCATGTTCCATCTCGTTTGACTGGTAGATCTGAGTTAAATTGCTTGTAGTTATGTCTGAGCTAAGGACTGCTGCTTTTATTTGTTTTCTTCTTCTGCTGGCCACATGAATTGTTGATTAGCAACGTTGTTTTGAACTCGATGTCTTCTGAATGCTTGGTGTCCATGTTGTGGTGATACTATCTCTATGTCTTATTCCATCCTTTACCATGATTGTAACTGGAATTAACATAGCTAGAAAGTTTTAAATGGATAACATCTTAGAATATCAGAAGGTCCAGTGTATTAGGTGATAAAATGACTAGTTGACAACTCGACACATGGCAGAATTCTTTCGCTGGCTTGATGATTGGTTGGTTACACACAACTGTCGGTTTGTAATCGTATTTGAGCTAACTTTGTTTCCAGCGGCTAATGTGTTTATCCTGTTTATGCTTCTGCATCTAAAATGAATGCTTGTTTGGTTCTGTTTTACTAAATTGTTAAGCTTGAATCGATTCACGCTTGAGCTAGAAGACTAAATTGTTCGTAGGAAGTTGGCAGATCACTTTTTAACAGTGTTTCTTGTGAGTTTTGCATGTTTTTGGTTGCGTCTTAGTTGATGTACTTTCACTTAAAATCCAGATTGTTTTTTTCCAAATGTCCATGATATTACTTCAATAAGTTTAAGATGCTGGAGTGTGGTGAATTCTATGTGAATATGCTTAGACATGAAGTGTAGGTTCGAAAGTTTTCAGTTCATATTGGTGTGTCTGCTGGTGTGTTAATTTTGAGGGACTAAAGTCAATGCACTTTGACTTGGCACAGTTATTATGGTCTAATCTTGGGCATTATGAGTTTGATGGGGACAGAAAGTGTAAACGGTTGCTCACTTGCTGTTAATACCTCAAATAAATGATAAAATTGATGTAGTTACTTCTAATATATATAGTAAAAGTTGTTGAGCTTATTTGAAAACCACTTTAAAAGTCTTTTGGTCACATTTGAAAGAATCTGCATTCTAGTGAATTATTGCTCAATAAAAGTGGAATACTAATTCTCCTTTACCATTCAAAGCATTGGTATTTTACTGATGTGCTATGCTATAACAATGACAGAGTTGTGTTAGTGTTATTTGATTCTTTAAAAGTCAAGAGACAAGATAGTTCTCCGACTAGGAGAGCATTTCTCTGAATCCAAGTTCGAGGGACACTAGCATGTTGGCACGTATCCTTTGTGTTTGTACCTGCCCTAGTAGAACCTGATGCAAACTGCTGCTCGACGTGGTTCTCATTGAATGAAGCTTTTACTTTGTTCTAATCTATTTTATTCGAGTTCCTGTTAATGAACTAATTCGTGTACAAACATATTGGGATGGACTTCCCAAAAGTCAGCATTGGCCTTGGCAGTAGGATTTTTCATTTACCCCCTATCTCCTAATTTTTCGTCGTTTGCTCTTTCCCTTATATTTGGCATTGGCTTATAAAAGCCAAGACTAGAATGGTTAAAAGTTATACAATTAGAAGAATGAAAGGGAAGATGCAACCAACCCATTCTCTACTTACAAAGTTACAATTAGAGAAAATTCTACTATACCCATTCTTATTTAATGACTTTATTAATTCTCTTTTGTAGTTGGAGCAACTGAAGAAAGGGAAGATGGAGAAGGTGGAGCAACCGAAGAAAGGGAAGATGTAGATAGTGAAGATCTAGACCTTACTTAAGAAGAACTTTGAGTTGTTGTCGATATTCTTGGAGTCTTTTGTTATAGCATTTGAAACTTTAACTGTTGAAGTGTTGAACTGTAAAACTTATGTAATTGGGTTAAAACATTTTGCTATTATCGTTATTCTTAGCTTATTGGATATGAGGGTTGTAAACTTTAAAGCTTGTTTGTTGGTCGCACTACTGGAAAATTGGCCTATGGCAACAGCAGGTAAACCGTTGCAATTGATAGGCCAACCGTTTCCATAGATGTATTGGAACGGTTCAGTGACCGTGACATCCGCTCGCGTGCCAATAGATCTACAACAACGGTTTTGGCAACGGTTGACAGCACCGTTGCTATAGATCCAGCTATCGCAACGGTTTTTCCTCTGGCTGAAGCAATGAGTATTCATTTCAATTGCAACATTAAAAACCGTTACCGTATAGTTTATGCAACGGTTGTAAACTGTTACCATATTATTTAGTACAATGGTTGGAAACTGTTACAGTATAGTTTATTGCAACGGTTATGTACGCTATTGCAATGGTTATGTATGCTATTGCAACGTTTGTTTACAGCTATTGTAACGGTTTTATTGCGCTACCGTAACAGTTTTGTTTCTATTGCATCAATCTGTCACACTTTATGGAACGGTTTGCAAGATCTATCGGAACGGTTCGGAATGTCTATGGCAACGTCATTTGTGCTTATTGCAACGGTTCTATTAGGCTATTTTAAACGTTTAGTTGACATTACCACCTGGAAATATTTGTAATTATAACCTGGAAATTATATAAATAAAAAGATAACACACTTCATAATCTTTCCGTTAGGCAAACACCAAGGTGAAGGTCATAGCCCTAGGCCTTTTACATTATTTGAAAACAACAACAAAAACATAATTTCTTAGTTTCAATTATTTATCTTGCAATCTTAGTTTAAATTAGACCTACAAACAACCATATTTGTGGAAGTGCGATCTAGATACTTGACGTGCTTAGTCCAAATATATACTACTTTATCTCATTCATATAGCTCCTTGTAGAATTCGACCCCGACTCCCAGTTGGGTATTGCTATCGCATCGACCATTTCATTACCTCGAATAGAGGTGTGACTAGGACGAGATCAATGAACCTCTCTAATTGTATCTCAAAATTACTCTAAATGGCTAAAAGTAACGAACTACCAACTACTACAATGAAAAGATGCCTTAACAAAGTCATAAAATCTTATTTATAGGGCTCTCTAAATCTCAAAAAACAATATGCCCTTCGAAGGGTTCTACAACTGCACTTCAACTTATGCAATCTACCATTCATATGGGCGATAACGCTATGGAGGATTTCTGCAGTTGCATTTCAGCTTTTGTGGCCGCACTTGAATTTCTGCATATCGCATTTGAGGAGGCTTCAGACTTGTTCGATTGCACATTCTCTGATATTTCAAGCTTGTTAGTGCGAACCTCTTTTGCGGACCAAGTGGGACCGCACATTTTAGTTTGCGGACCGCACTTTTGCCAAAAATCCCTCAAGCTTCAGTTCTTCTTCTGCGGCCGCATTTTATCTTCTATGGACCACACTTGCTTTTGTGGCCGCCCATAGAATTATGCGGACCACACTTCTCTTAGCACTTCTCTTCTTTGATGAACTTGGCTAGAACATCTCCTTTTTGAGTCATATTTCTTAATTGAGCTTATATTTTCCAACACACTTGCAATTCAACCATCTTCATTATATTCGGAGACAAAAGTCATCACTTTCGAACTAAAAACTATAGCAAGAAGGTATTAATAAGTTGTTAAATCCACATTTATCATTGGTCTGCCCCGAACATACTCGTGTCACCACTTCTTGGCAGAGTCATGCATCTGAAACATTGCGAAGTCAACTCCGTTGGACTCCACTACCCCCATGTTGTGCAATACTTCATGGCGACTGTGCAATAAATCCTGGGGTCCTCAGAAGATATACCACCAAAACAACTTGGTGAACTTTTCCAAACTCGTCAGCCCCTCGGACAACATTGTGGTTCCCCCGGTCTGTATAGCAATAACAGGCTGAACTGCTTCAACTTGTTGAACTACCGATAATACCCGTGAGTCATCAACTCTGGAGTGTGAGTAGTGGGAGTCTGGGCTCCTCCCCCAGTCTAAGAGACGGCTAGTGCCCTAGGGAACACACCGACCTAGGCCACACCCTCCATAGGGCGAACCAGGCGGACTAGGATAACTTGAAGCATGAGGGTAGCAATGAACCCCTCTAGGGCCTGAACTGATCTTACTGGCACGGCCGGAGTAGGAATATTCTCCCTGTACTCGATCTGAGGCTCTACAATAGGTGTTGTTGCATGTGTTCTAGGCTTAGCTCTGCCTTTGCCTCTGGCTCTACCTCGGCCCCAGTCTCTACCCCTAGTAGTGGCTGCAACCTAGGGCTCTGATCGGCTATGGATGTCGTATGTGTCCTCACCATCTGCGAAGATTAAGAGAAGAATGATACGAACTCAACTATAGAATAATGTCACACGATAGTGAAAGGAAGAAAGAGAAATGTCCTAAAGCCTTATAGCCTCTAGAAGATAAGTAGACATCTCCCTACCGATCCTCATGACTCTACTAAGCTTGCTTATGACTCGTGAGACCTAGGAAACCTAGAGCTCTGATACCAACTTGTTACAATTCAAAATTCCAACCACGGGGCCATGATGGCTCCTAACGTCCACTTGCTAGGAAAGCCAAAGTTAGTTAATGAATTTACTAATTTCATAGTTTTGAAAGAAGAACAATAATAATTAAAGACTCAAATACTCTGAATACATATAATAAATACATAAGTAACACTATTTATACTAATCCCAGATATCTGGAGTCACAATTACATGATCAACTAGAATACTACTAATATAGTCTTAAATGAAATACAATTGTTCGAAATAAGATAAACAATCAAACAAGATAAGCAATGGGACTTCAGGGACTACGAATGCCGAGCAGCTCTACCTCAAGTCTCCTGAATATATTTGATTTGAGAAATCTCCTCTATGTGCTGTTAGGACAAACTCAGGGATATGCATAAGAAGTTCAGAAGTGTAGTATTAGTACAACTAATCCCATGTACTCCGTAAGTGTCAAGACTAACATCGACGAAATAGTGACGAGACTATGACAAGACACTCACTATAAACCTATACGGATAGTAAATAGAAGACAACCAAAATATTAAAAAAATGTACAAACTCATAAGAATGGGAATGGTAAGACAGCTAATAGAGGGACCCAGAATAACGGCATCTCATAACCTCAGATAATAGTACATAAATACAACACCATAGCTACAAACAGTCACAACACATCATACCCCGTTGCGGCGCGCAACTCGATCGCAGAATCATTTCAATATCTGTTGCAGTGTGCATCAGGATCCCAATATCATATCAATATCCGTTACAACATGCAACCTCTTCCCATTATCAATTCATTTTTATTTTATTATGGCGCATAACCCATTCCCAATATCAATTCACTATTATTAACAACTCAACACAACCATTCTGAAATCCCAACACAAAAGGTACTAAAGCGCATAAAACACTAAGGAACTACAAGTACAAGAAGAGAAAAACCAACATCTCATATTCACAAACCTCAACAAATCATAACCAAGAATAGCCAAGAGCTCACACAATCGGTATAACATAATAGGTACAACAAGTAAGGTAAACGCAACAAAGGCAACTAAATGCATAAAACAATGAAGATGTTCAATTAATACAAGTGAGGGAATATAGCAGGTAAGCAAATATTGATCAAGGAATGAATAAATAGAATCAAGTAACAATTAAATGACAGATAACAACTAAGGCATAAAATAACAAGTAATGACATGTAGCAATCAAGCATATAATTAGTTATAACATTGGATAAATGATGATATAGAGGTAAATTGCACACCCTTTATGCTTTAACCCATGACAATGCATATACACTCGTCACCCTGCATATCCATCATCCCCACAAATAATTCACGTAGCCAATAGATCAATCAAGTCCTAATTCCCTCAAGTCAAAGTTACACACAACACTTACCTCTTTCCGGAATCAAATCAATAATCAACCGCGACTTTTCCCTTAAAACAAGCTTCTAAACCAATTGAATCTAGCCAACTATCAATTAAACAATCCAAACTGATCTTTAAAAACTACCCACAAATGAAAAAGGTTCTGTAAAGAAGAAAAATGAAACTTCTTGTATTTTAGTATGTTTTTACATCCAATAAGCTCTAGTATTTATAAAGAAGTTTCTATGGTTAATTTAGGAAAGGAAATCAATTACAGTTATTACGCAAATCAATTAGAATACAATCTCCTAGAATAGGATCAAAATCTCCTAAAATTAAGTTTTCTATAATCAATCTAGTCAACATAATCAAATCTCCTAAAACTAAGTTTCCTACAATCAAGCTAGTAAACACCCCCCCCCCCCTCAAGTTGGTGCAAAGATGCCACACGTACCCATCTTGCAAACCAAAGTGTGGAAGGTTTGTCTGTTGAGACCTTTTGTAAGAACATGAGCTAGTTTTTTTCTCTGATGATACATGAAGTAAAGTCAAGACACCATCTGTGATCTTTTCTTTGATGAAGTGTCGATCAATTTCAATATGTTTTGTTCGGTCATGCTGAACAAGATTATGAACTATGATGATTGCAGCCTTGTTATCACAATACAAGGAAAGTTTTCCCTTTTTAGACAATTTAAATTCCCCTAGTAGCTTTTGCAACAACAAAAGTTCACAAACAACATGGGCCATAAATCTATATTCTGCATCGACACTTGATCTAACAACAATACTTTGCTTCTTTCTTCTCCAAGTAACTAAGTTCCCTCCTATGAGTGTACAATAATCGGATGTAGATCTTCTATCATCTAGAGAACTAGCCCAATCTGCATCTGTATAAGTTTATATATGGAGGTGACCATGTTTGGAGAAAAGGAGACCTTTGCCTGGAGCACAATTTAGATACCTCAAAATGTGGAAGGCATCTTGCATATCAGAATCCCTAGGATCATGCATGAACTGACATACCAGGCTGAGTGAGCAAGCTATATCTGGTCTAGTGTGGGAGAGATAAATGAGTATTTTAACCAACCTTTGATATCTCTCTCTTTATCAACAGACTCTCCAACCCCTGTTTATAACTTGTGGTTGCTTTCAATAGGTGATTCTGCTGGTTTGCATCTTGTCATACCAATTTCTTTCAACAAATCTAAAATATACTTTCTTTGAGAAATGAAGATCCCCTTTTTCGATCTGACAACCTTAATTTCCAATAAGAACTGCAATTTTCCAAGATCCTTCATCTCGAATTCCTGTGCCAATAGCTTCTTCAACCGAACAATCTCCTGTTTTTCATCTTCTGTCATTACTATATCATCAACATAAACTACGAGAAGAGTGACTTTTGCTCTTTGGTGTCTTATGAAGAGAGTATGATCGACATTGCTGTATTGGTAACTAAAATAGATCATTGCTTTACAAAATCAATCAAACCAAGCTCTAGGGAATTCCTTCAATCCGTACAGGCTTTCTTCAATCTGCACACCTTTCCTTGACTCTGTTCAGTATCAAATTCGGGAGGAACCTCCATATACCCTTCTTCTTCCAAGTCTCCATGAATAAAATCATTCTTCACATCAAATTATTTTAAGTCTCAATCAATATTAGCTGCACAAGATAAAAGAATTCTAGTAATGTTCATTTTACCAACATGGACAAATGTTTCTTGATAGTCCACTCCATTAGTTTAAGTGAATCCCTTGGCCACCAATCTTGCTATGAATCTTTCAACTGAGCCACAAGCTTTGTGTTTCATAGTGAAGACCCATTTGCATCCAACCAACTTCATGTCGGGGGTTGATATGACAAGCTCTCAAGTGTCATTTTTTGACAAGGCCTTCATTTCTTCAATCATATATTTCTTCCATTTACGATCTATAAAAGCTTCCCTCCAATTTTGGGGAATAGATATAGAAGAAATAGATAAGTCAAAGGCTATATAGGACGGAGACAAAGAATTATAGGAGACAAAATTGGATAAAGGGTATTTAGTGGTGCAAGATCTGACTACTTTTCTATGAGCAATGGGAAAACTTAAATCATTAAGAAATATAGATAACTCACCAAAAGAATAGGGCTCAGCAAAAGAGGATTGAACTTCAGTATATTGCATGATGGCTTCTTCTACTCTATTTCTCATTGAGTTAGTTATTAAATTAGGCATGTCCAAATGCTCAATAGTGTCCCTCAGAATTCTTTCTCCAATTTCACTTTCCTTTGTGGTATTGGTAGTGATATCAAAAGAGGCCATAAGGAGAATAACCTCTTCCTCCTTATAGCTCTCCCCTTGAAGAGGTAACGGTGTGATACTAAAATAGGGCTCAGATTCTCAAAAAGTAACATCCATACTGACAAAGGATCTCCTAGAGTGAGGATGATAGCATTGGTACCCTTTATGTGTTTGAGAATACACGATAAAGACACATTTAAGAGCTTTGGGATTAAGTTTCCCAGAGTTTCTAGTGTGAACAAAGCAGAGACGCCAAACACCTTCGGTGAAACAACATAGTCATTTTTACCTTTTAAAGCTTCCAGAGGACTCTGAAATTGAGGGTTTTAAGTGGCATGTTATTGATAAGATAGACAACTACTAGAATGGCATCCCCCCCCCCCCCCCAGGAAGATCTTGATAGATTCATGGTTAACATAAGAGATATTGCCACTTCTAACAAATACCTATTCTTCCTTTCAACAACCCCATTTTGTGCACTAGTATAATGACAAGTTATTTGGTGGATAATCCCATAAGACTCCAAATAATCACCAAAGTTTCTATCTGTGTATTTTTTGCCGTTGTCAGTTCGTAAGACTTTATATCTTAGTCTCAAATTGAGTACAATTCATCTTATGAAACGACTGAAAATAGGAGAAAGCTTCATCTTTGGCCTTTAACAAATATACCCAAGTCATCCTAGTACAACAATCAATAAAAGTAACAAACCATTGACTACCAGACAAAGAAACTATTTGAGTAAGACCCCATACATCAGAATGAATAGTTGAACAAGGAGTTTTCTTTTATTATCACTTAAAGGATAAGAGTTTCTAATAGGCTTGGTAAAATCACAAGCATCACAAAACAAAGACTCAAACTCAACAAACTAGGATATAGCTTCTTCAAAGCAAAAAATGATGGGTGCCCCAACCATCTATGCGACTATATTATTTTTTGGTTGACATCCTTATTCCTCCAAAAAAGACCTGACCTAAGTTTTGAGTTCCATCAATCCAATATAAGTCATCATGCAATCTACCACTTCTAATTCTCTTCCTTGCTTAAAATCCTGAAAAATACAATGATCAGGGAAGAACTCAACACTACAATTCAGCTTTTTGGTGACAGATAACAGGTTAACAGGAAACTCAGGTACATGGAGAACCGATGATAATGTAATATCAGGAGTACAGACAAACAATTGGCTATTTTGACATAATCCCCATTGGGGCTAAGAGTGTAATCTTGTAAGCCATTGGAGGAGCCTGTCATGTGTCTATTCGCACCATAATCAATAATCCAAGAATTAAGGTGAGCATTAAAGGCAATACCTGACTACAAATAGTTGAAACTGGCAACAGTAGAATGGTCAAGTTTGTTCAGGAGACGACGAAGATACTGAACTTCGTCCGAAGACAAAGATTCTCCTGAGATAGTTTCCCTAGATGTTTCCACATTTTCTGCAATATTAACATGGCACCTTGATGGACCTGCACGCTTTCCTCCATGAACTCTAGTTGGTCTACCCTGTAAATTCCAGCATGTCTCTTTTGTGTGCTTTGGCTTTTCATAATAATCAAAATGCATATTATCTTTATCAGAAGTGATTGCCCTTTATTGCTCGTGAGACACAATTAACCCTGATTTCTTCATTGGTGATGAATAAAGCATGATCCCTCGTCGGCTTTCCTCTTCTTGAACATAAGAGTATACATCCTCAAGCGAAGGAAACGGAACTTTACCGAGAACTTGAACCCTGATTCGATCATATTCTTGCTTCAAATGGCCAAAAAATCATAGACCATTTCCTTTCAACCAATTGTTGAAAGAGAACTGCATCATCAGTACACTTTGCTTGGAGATCCTGATAGTAGTCAATCTCCTGCCATAACCCACTCAACTCGGAATAATAATCAGTTACAATCAACTCACCTTGCTTAGTCGCATGGATTTGATTTCAAATCTCAAAGATCTAGGCATCATTTCCCTTGCGAGAGTAAGTGACCCTAGCTGAACTCAAGATCTTTTCTGCGATATCAAGCAATAAATATTGCTTAGAGATTTGAGGGTGCATAGTGTTCAAAAGTAATGTCATAACAAGGGAATTATCAGAATCCCATTGACTATAGTTAGGGTCTATCACGACCCCAATTTCCCTCCGTAGAATGTCGTGATGGCACCTAGTCTCTAGGACTAGGTAAGCCTAAAAATTAATAATAATTTAACAAGAATAATTAACAAAAAAACTAAAGCAACTTTGATAGACCGATATAACCTTCTCAAATAGAATCTCAACATCACACCTTCCAAAGCCGGTGGAAAGGATTCATAAGCTCTGCAGAGTAAAATGTCTACAACATTATTGTTTGAATGAAAAATACAACAAGAGTAAAGATAAAGGAAGAAGACTTCGTGGCCAGCGAATTCCGAGCAGGCATACCTTAAAGTCTATGTAAGCAGCTAACAGTCATTCACTAAGGTCCAGCACGAGCAGACGTACCTACATATATACAAAAAGATTGCAGAAGCATAATATGAGTACACCATAATGGTACCTAGTAAGTGTCAAGCCTAACCTCGGTAGAGTAGTGATGAGGCTAGGTCAAGACACCTACTAGGATATAAATAAACACTAAGGATAAATAATGGAAGGCAGAGAAATAACTGATATGAAACAAGTTAATAGCATGAACTAATACCGGAATTGTAAGCACGAAAATAACATAAAGAAATCAATTAAAGAGAACCACAATTATCATATACAGACAATGGCTGATAGAACAAGGAAGAGAAAACAACAAGAAGTATTCCCACCAAACTTTTTGCAACATGAGATAAACAACAACATCACTACTAGGTACCGCCACATGTACAATAAGAATCACAACCGAGGTGTCACCTCATATATATATCAAGAATCACAGCCGAGGTACCGCCTCGTATTCACAATTCACAATCTCAATCACAACCTTTCCTCATACCGCCGCGTGAGCCTTACATTTAAATATGTTTTGAAAATAGTTTTACCGGAATAGCTACATGCACTTTATCCTACCTTATGATGCCGCGTGACTTCACGTAAATCTTATACAAGCAACACGCACATAAGTCCCACCTTATACTGCCGTATAAACATTAACCCCTAGCCTATACCACCGCATGCGCGTCAATATCACATCACAATAACAACTCGCACCCCAAGTGCCCATATATCACAACTTGCCAACAATCAACAATATCAACATTTCTAAAACAATTGCCCATGTCTCCGCCACAATGTGTACAAGAATATTAACAATAACAATGAATGTTAAATTCTCAACAAGAAAGATATCTCAATAACTAACAACTTTGCCTCAAAGTGATATAGCGTACACAACATCAACACCAATAGCTCAACAATGAGAAAAATAATGTGTAACCATGAACAATAAATAACTCATAATGCAAAAGATAACATAACTTCAAATAAGAATAACAACAAAGAACGAGGTAGCTTGTAACAATGACTTCAAATAATGATAATCAACAACAAAAGAGGTAACATGCACAATGACTTCAAATAATGGTAATCAGCAATGAAAGAGATAACATGTAACAATAAAAGGGGCAATGAGTTCAACTTTAGCGTAAGAGCAATTTATCAAGTAGGATGTACAATAAGTGTTAAACAAGTTATCTAAGGCATGCAAGGATAGACTAACACAAGTAAGAATAGATTGAATTTGAGAAATTAGAACATTATATGACATTTCAATTGAAGCATGAAAAGATTCTAAGTAGCCCAAATTGGTCAAATACCACTTATAACCCGTGGGCAATTCTCAACCAAAGAAAATATGGCTGGAGATGATGATAATGTGGATTTGGCTGCGAGGGAGGCAGCTCAAATCAGAGATAAAGCTACAAGGGATGATGAAGAAGCAGCGCTGAGAGATGCAAAAACTGCTTACGAAGAAGAGAAGGCTCGAAGAATGAGTCAGAATCATCCTTCAGGTGCAGACTAGTTCAGAAACATACCTCCCGGCCAAGGGAGACCACTTGGAGATTATGCTAGACCGGTCTACAACCAACGCTTATCAAGTGTGATACCTCCACCAATTGCAGCTAATAATTTTGAGTTGAAGAAAGGGTTGCTCCAAAACCCTCCAAAACAGTTGCGTCTTTAGAGGAAAGATGAACGATGATCCAAACAATCATTTGATGGACTTCGAGGAGATTATGAACACCTTTCAATAAAATGGTGTGTTACAATATGCAGTATACTTAAGAACATTCCTCTTCACACTTAAAGATTATGCAAAGAACTAGCTTCGAAGCTTGCCCCATGGATCAATTAGAACATGGGAGGAGATGACCAGAAAATTTCTTGCTAAATATTTCTCCTCAAGTAAGACGGGTAAGTTTAGAAGGGAAATCCATAACTTCTGCCAGAACGAGACTAAAACTATGTTTGAAGCATGTGAGGGGTTTAAGGAGTTAGTTCAAAAGTGTCAACATAGAGGAATTGAACTCTGGATGAAACTCCAGGACTTTAGGGATGGTTTGACACCAGCCTCACAAAGAACATTGAGCAATGCAGCTGGAGGTCCATTGATGAAAAACACTCCAGAGGAGACAGTCACTATTCTAGATGAGTTATCTGAAGATGCAAATCAGTGGCCCTCTGAGATTGCGGAAAGAAGAAGATAAACTGGTGTTCACCAGGTTGATACTAATACATCTATGTAGGTACAGCTTGATGCCATGGCCAAAGAAATAAAGAAGCTGACCTTAGCCTCAATACACAGTGAGCCTCATGCAGCTTGTGATATATGTGGAAGAGGACACCTTACTCATGAGTGTCAAGCTCCAATGGATGAAGTAAATGCTGTTGGGAGTTATAATTTCAATGCAATGGGTGAGAAGCACCCCTATTTTTCATGGAGTTCACCTGGGGGACGGCAAATGCATGGCAACAAAGCAATCCCAGATTTTAGGGACAATGAGCTCCTGGTTTTGTAAATTAGCCAAGAACGCAATTTCAACCTCAACAATCCACTCAGATTGGTTTAGAAGATCTGATGAGGTCCTTTATTGTCAAGATGGATGATAGGATAGATGCTCATGGTGTAGCTATTAAAGAACTTGGCACAGGTTTTCGAAACATGGAGAAGCTAGTGGAACAAATTGCAACCATATCGTCTCTGAGAATCCCAGGTACTCTCCCAGCTGACACTGAGAGAAATCCCAAAGAACGGTAAATGATGTGACCTTGAGATGCGGGCAAGTGTTGAAAGAGCCCACTCCAATCGAAAAAGAGGTTATACCAGGAAAAGAAAGTGGGAAGGAGTTGAAAATTGAAGATGATAAGAAGAGAAAGGCAAGAAGGGAGCTGAGAAGAAGAAAAAGAAGGAGGAAACTTCGAGAAAGGAAGAATCTAATGAGAGCGAACATATGCCTACTCTACCTTTTCCAGAAAACTCTATAGAGAAAAGCATGACAAGCAGTTTGAGAGATTTCTAGATATGCTGAGACAGGTTAATGTAAACCTTCTATTCATTGAAGTTCTCTCACAAATGTCAGCTTATGAAAAATTCTTGAAGGAGATCCTTACAAAGAAGAGAAATATAGAAGAGACATTGGTAGTGAAGCTCACAGAGAATTGCAGTGCAATCTTGCAAAATAAAGTCCCACAAAAGTGTGGCGATTCAGGGAGTATTATTATACCTTGCTCTTTACGCATTCATAACTCTAATAAATTTTTATGTGATTATAGTGCCTCAATTAATCTAGTGCCTTTCTCTATTTATAGGAAGCTGGAGAATGAGATTGGAGAGATAAGGTATGCACCATTATCTTTGCAACTGGAAGAACAAAAGACTATAATATCGTAAGGGATGGTGGAAGATGTCTTGGTGCGGGATAATAAGTATGTATTTCCTGTAGACTTTATAGTGGTGAAAATGGAGGAGAACAAGGAGGCCCCCCTTATCTTAGGAAGACCATTCTTAGAAACGGGTAGAGCTATATTACATATACATGGTAGAAAACTCATACTTAGAGTGGGTTATGAGACCATAACGTTCGAGATGAATGTAGAAACGGGGGTGAAAAAAGAGAAGTGTACGCGGGAAAATTAGAAGACTTGATTTTTGCTATCAAAATATTTCGGAAGCCTTCCCTGAGACCCGAGGGTGGAAGGCCGCGATCGAGTTATCAGCCTTAGGGCTTGTCGAAGTCCGAATCGGAAGAAACAAGGTCCGAGGTCGGGATAAAAGGGGAAGCCCCCTGGGCACGTGGCTACGCCTGACAGGCCCAGCCTACCTAGAGCCTACTGTAAAGCCTCGCATCAAGTTGTCCCATGTTTGTACTCTTGCAATTAATATACATGTACTATACCGAGTCCCCTCACCTATATAAGGGGGACTCACCCTACCTTGTAAACGACTGATGTTGTTCCACTTCTCCAAAAATGCAACTATATTTTTGTCTCTCTCTTTCTTCTAAATTGTCTATCTTCAGTGGCCCCGAGGTCACCTTAGCACTTTACTACTTTATCACTTGTTCTTCATTACTTTGTTCAATATTGGTTATATAGAGCCTTGCTTAGCTATATTTTTACCTATTATCCCCCTTCCCGACTACCCTCGATAGCCCGAGAAAGGCTTGCACCTCGGCCCCGAGGCAACCGCTGGCCGATCTTACGCCTGGGCAACAACCCCTTACTGGTTCGATTACTGCTTAGCTTAACTCAATTTTTATCATTTTACCTCACACTTTAGCACTAGCTGCCTTAACAAACTAGCTCGGGAATAGATCACGTATTTTTAGAATCCCATTTACAAATCTAATTGCTGCTACCATTTCACGGTAAACAGTTTGGCGCCCACCGTGGGGCTAAAAATAATAGTGATTATTCTCTTGTTAGTTTCGTCACTCGAACGCACGATATCTTTCACACTTTTTCTTTCCCAAGAACATTCGATTTCAGGTTGATGTCCAGCTCGATAAAGGAAATCGAGAACGATAACCCCAAAAATCGCAGAGAGAAGAGTATGGCCATTCCAACGACTGGCGCAACGGCGCAGGACCCCGATAACGCATCTAGATCGTTTCGATCGGACGCGGGCCTGCACGTCGCTCAGCGGGGCAACGGAGTCTCACACACCAATGATGACACATGGCGCATCGACTAACAAGAAGCCCAAAAAATCCCAGCCCGAGTGGAACAGGAAGTTAATCTTCGTATTATATTTGAAATGTTACAGGAACGTCATTTGGCTATCGCTCAGCTACAGAATTGCCCGGAGACTCCCAACGCGGTAGTACCAGAAATATCTCCTTATGTCGAGCTAGTGCCCGAGATATCGGACAGCAACGGACCGACAACCTACCTCTAGCGATAAGGATGTTGGAAGACCTCATCGAAAGAATTGAATCATGCTCGCGAAAACTCCTACAGCAACCGTCCCCCGAAGATACGACCCTGGAACTTATTTCACGAAAGTTGGAAATGACGAAACCCCCTAGGAGTGACGGGACCTCAAGTCCTTACGGGCGCATCACCGCTTACGCATGCTCGTCTAGGAACAGCGCCCTCCAAAATAGAGAACTCGATGCCATCCCGATAATGATATTCGAAGAAACTCCCTCGGAAGAAACCATGACGCAACGCCACTGTTCGGCACCTGATCTCGAGGACCCGCTCACCGTACTAGCGCGGTCCGTGGAAGCGCGCATCGACGCCATCAAAGCAGTACCAAGAAAGCCCAATGCACCAAAGGCTGGAAGTAGAAGAAATAAAGTGTCGCAGGAAGCCGCACCCCGCTCCTCGACAGGACGAACGAGACCGTTCCCGGTTTTGAGTAGTTAGGCGGCACAGTCCTTCACCCAAAACCTAAACAAAGCATACTCAGCAACTCCGGGGCATTTCAAGCAAAGCTTTGTCAAATATTCGGCCGAGGTTCGGTCGAATGCCCGCAACCAACACCGGTCCCGAATCAGGGCTGTAGACGACCGTCTGGGAAGCTCCTCGGGTTCGGCATATCCGGGTAGATTCCCAGCAAAGAAGTTGACAGTGAGTGGATGGAGCCATCATCCATGTGGCGCGAACGAAAGAGATGATTCGAGATGCAACACGTCTCGCAACAAGAAGGCAGCAGCCCGAGGACAACACCTTCGAGGAACCTCCAATGGTACTAGGTTCAACAAGACACAGCCGGCGAGGAAACCTCGCCCGATGGAGCACGATTTCAACGTTGCGTTCTAAGCATAGTGGTCACCATAAGCGAAGCCAACCCGAAATTGTAAGACCCTAGAGGGCAGCCTCGGCACAACCATATCTATTCTCCATACACTGTAAGACCTCAACAGGCATGAAAAATCCCATAGTTTAGGCTATACGTCGCATTTGTAAGAATCCCTAAAGGGCATACCCTCGGTGTTGACTCCTAAAACTGCCTCTCGGGATCAAAAATGGCCCCGGCCAAACGCACATGACTCCGGTCGAAGCGGCTGCTACAGCCCGAAAAACGCGACTCGGGGACGCGCGACTGTCGCTAAAAAATCCTCTGAATCTACTTCGGAAAGAACCGATTAAAAGTCAGGCATCCCTCAACAGGCAAAATAAACGAGTCCCGACCATGTCGGCTCAAAAATTGCAAAAGTGTCAATCTACTCGACCTATGAGCTATGAACCTTACGAGGTGCTCAAAACATCACCGACTACGACTTGAAATCGAGGTTCTTTTAGAACCGACGACGAGTCAGGCAAAAACATTCAAAAAGACCTTAACGAAAGGAAACAAAGCCTACAAAAAGCCTCTGGGCCGCATATCAAAAGGTCCCTACGACCAAACAACATAAGAGCCATTGTCGCCGGCTAATCAAGCCTCCGGGCCTCATATCAAAAGGTCTCTACGACCAAACAACGTAAGAGCCATTGTCGCCGGCTTGAAAATTGACAACTTGTGGATTAAAGCGAGCTCGAATCGTAACCCAATTCGGAGACCGGATCCAAAATAGTTATCTAAGCAAAGCCTCCGGGCCTCGCACTAAATGGTCTCAACGACCAAACGGCAGAAAGGCCACCATCGCTGGCCAAAAACTCAGTATGATTTGAGGGTCGATTAAAGATCGAGTCGCAATGCGACTCGCAGAATGGACCCAAAAGTTATAATACGCCCAAGGGCGTGACATCGATGCCACTACCACCATCCGGAATCTCCAGAAAGATTAAGGGTCAAATACAGCTCGAATCACAACGCGACTCAGAGATTGGACCCGAGAAATCGCCAAAAGCCCAAGAACAGAAAATGAAAACCATCATCGCCAGCCCAAACAGGCTCAAGGGTATATCAAGCTCGAGTCGCATCCCGACTCAGAGACTGAACCCGAGGACAATTCAACCACAATACGCCTAAAGGCACGGCCCAAACGATGCTATCGTCGGTCAAGACAAATCTCCAGGCCATGCGCCCCCAAAATCGCTTCGGCCAAGAGCATAAAGGGCCATCGCCCTCTGCCCATACAGGCGAGGAAAAGCTGGAAGGCCAATCAAAGCTCGAAGCTCGAGCCGTAACGCGATTCGGGGACTAATTCCAAAACCAGTCTGCACGATCGAGAGCTACGACAGAAAAAAAGGTACAAAAGGAATAAAGCTTTAAAATTCTTCTTATATTACGTACGAAAAAACATTATCCACCTACAGGCACGCCTTGCGCGCGCCGGGAACAAAGTTACAAAATGGTGGTACTTATATTTTACGCCAAAGGACTACAGCTCGTCAAGTTCTCCCTCCGCAACGTCCGCAAGGAGTGACCGAGCGTCACCCTCATCCGCCCTTGCTCGAGCCAATTCCTCCGAGAGTATGAAGCCCCTCGCTTTAACCTCCACGAATGCCTCTCTCCGGGATCGGTAGCGAACATATTACTCGATCCTCTTTTCACGGTCAAGGGCTCGCCTCAACTCGGATTGAGCGTCAGCAACATCCTTTATGCAAATCTCCATTTCACGATCAGCCCTGGTTCGGCTTAATGCCGCTTCCGCCCGGGCATAGATTATCTCATCCCTGACCTTCGAGAGATCAGACTCAAGTCTCTCGATCGTATCCGCCTGAACTTTGGCATTGTCACGGGTCAAGTTGAGCTGGACCTCGAAGGGAGGGATCCTAGCCGAGGAACTCATCTCCTCCAGAGCTTGAGCCTGCACTTGAGCTCTTAGCTCCTCACAAGCGGCCCTAACGCGGTTCACGTCGCCTTTAAGGTACTCCAAGGCCTCTGGCTTTTTCTGCAACTGATATGGCGAGAAGAAATTAGCCTTAAAATTAGAAAAAAGCGAAGCACACGCTACAGGATGTTACCTGCTCCATCAAGTAGCTCTCATAGTTTGAGCTCCGGTATACCTCATATCGCCAATACTGCAGCTCACCTTCCTTCTCCTTGCAAAGGAGCCAACGGGATTCTCCCTCATCCAGAATCCTCTGAAACTTGGCCTTTTGGCGAAACAGCTCGAACTTAAGCCTATCGCAGGCCCGCGCAGGGAAGATCCAATGAGAGGAGGAAGATGCAGGATACAAAGAAAACTGTGCACAAACTCACCACGAAGTGAAGACGGCGGATTTCTTCCATATCAGAACATTTTCTTGTCAGTCCTGCCCCCACGACCCCAGAATAACCGGCCCTGGGCACAACGTGCTCACTCAAAGGAGTCGTTTGCCGGGAAACAGGCACTCCGGGAACAGCAAACTCGGGCGGTGCCCCGTCCTCAGAAATGCGAGCCCGGCCAGCACTACTAAAGTCTCCTTCGCATGGTGGGCTCCAGTCCCTCTTATTACTGCCATCTCTCGGCTCGGAGGCCGATGACTCCATCTCCTCTCCGAAAAAGCGCTGTCTCACCCCAAGGAACCGCCCGATATTTGCAAACAGCTAATCCAGTACAAATAAGATGGGAAAATGTTACCTCGGGTATATGCCAGCAGGAGAAAAGCAACATAGATACACACCTTGATGTTCCGCTCCCCACCTGATGCAAGACATATCTCGCCACCTGCGTTCGTCGCGAGACGAATGGGTCACCAACCTCCGAACCCAGCCAGGCAGATCATGGACCTGGCCTGGCGTCCACGAAGTTGCTGCAACAAGGGAAATAGCATTATTATTTGGCCGATTTTTGCCATGAACAAAATCTGAAAGAGCAGCAAAGTGCCTCACTTACGCGCGTGATTCCACCCTTTGGGGGAAAGGCAGAAACTCCACAGGAATAATATTGGTCGCCCGGACTCAGACAAACCAACTGGCCCATTCTCGATCTCCACCCTCCTCATCATCGACAACGAGGGGCGTGGGCGAACGACCCCTCAAGGTCAGCAGACCTCGATGATGAAAAGGCTGATATAGCTTGATGAGATGATCAAGCGTGAAATCAAGCCCGGCTTTCTCTGCAAAAAATCTCATCATCAACACCATTCGCCAAAACGACGGATGAATCTGCGCCAGAGTAACCCGATACTCCAAACAAAAGTCAAGCACAACCCTATCAGGGGGGCCAAATGCAAAAGGGTATAGGTGCACACTCAAGAACCCATCAGCAAAGTCCGCGATGCCTTCCCCTGGGGAAAACACCCGCAGTGTCACCCCCTCGCTCCACCCACATTATCTCCTCGCCATCTCCAGGTGTTCCTCTCTTATCAAGGACACCATCTCCAGAGCAAAATCCTTCAACTCTCGAGCACCAGGAACATCATTCTCTGCCCATTGCCATGCCGGTCCCGAAGTGGTCGCCATGATTGTGGAAAAACTGAAAAAATAAAGCAAAGGCAAGCACCAACGCTTTTTGAACTTTAAAAAATAGGGAGCCCTGTGCCGAAAAGAAGAACAGCTACCCAAAAGTAATGAAGTCTCGCAAAAAGGCCGAAACCACCCCTCTTATATGCAAGAGACAACGGCGAGTTGCCCGCTCGAGATAAGCTCCAGGAAGCCAATGGCCTCGATATGAATCGACGGGTCGATACCCGACCCAGGGAACATCCCCCAACAGACGACAAGACTCGAGGGACCACGCGAATTGTCTCCATGCTCGAGGCAGCATTTCGCGTTAGGTGCCCCAGGCCCCAAGAAACAGGGTCACGATGAGCTCCAAAACGCCGGTACTAGACGCAAGGAGAGCACCCGAGCTCGCGATCCCCTCTCCAGAGGAGTAAACCCCGGAAGCCCCGATCAACAAAGCTCCACAAAGGCCCAAAGAAGCATCCCAACATAAGCAAGCTCCTCAAACGGAAGCCAACCTTATACTCTCTGAAAGAGTTATCTACATCAAAATCAACAGGGCCCACCAGGGCACCCAAAGATGACCTTCATTCGGGGTAGCATTCCCGAAGGCCCCGGAATTCGACGCGCGATCTCCAAACAAATTAGCAGGCCCCAATCGCTTGACCTTATCTGGTCGGTCCTCCATCAGTCCAAAGTACGACAAAAAGGGTCGGGGAAGAGCCTCGTCAATTAGCTGGAGACCAGGACAAGATATCATGGCAGACTACGATGACCAATAAGCAAAAAGAAGGCATTCAAAAACCCCGACGGGCATAAGAGCATACAAACATCGAAAGAGAAGAGGGAGTCAGCAAAAGAAATTCTCATTTATGAAGTATTCGAGTACAATAGCCCCAGAGGGGTCACGACGTGCAATTACAAAGCTCCCGAATTATCAATACATACAAATTACAAAAACCCACTAGGGGTCTCTACATGGAAATTAAGAAGTAGAGGGGAACATATAGTAAAGGCTCGGGTTCAAATTTGGACGGTCGACGATCCACCACAGCGCCAGTACCTCCGAAAGTCGTCTCCCTCGAACGTGTGGCCTCAAGGAAGATGTTTCTCGGGGTGCCGGCCTTCTGTACTGATATCCCCAAAAGGGGTTAACCAAGGAGCAGGGAGGAATGGAGAAACGCCATAGCTCCCCAGGGTTCGGGGACCCTCACTGGGCAAGAGAACCTCGAAGAGGCTGAGGACTGACCAAACCCCAGGTCCGCTTGTACGACTACTTAAAATTCGCTTCTTGGATTATCGAGCCGTGTAAGCTCCCCAGTCAAAATAGAATTCCATGTCGAGCTGAGGTATGAAGGTGAGCAGCGGTGGATAATCTGAGACCGCTTTTGAGCAGCGGTATATAATCCAAATGACTATCTACATAGGGAGGAAACCAACTCTCCATAAATCACCATCTCGGGCCAACGGTAGCGACATCGGCCAGCATACCGACGATCGCAGCAATATCGGAACAACATGTTTATGTTCAACGAAGGGAGACCCCGGCAGAAGGCTACGTCGAAGTCCGAAGGAACTCCTCCAAACGGCCTTGAGATAGAAAGCTTCCATCGTAGTGATCAAGGGTAAAAGAAGATGATGGGAAAGAAGAAGCAAAGCATGCCAACGGAAGTATTGACATGGGGGAACCAATGCCATAAAACGCCCTCATTTATAGGGGAAAAACGACACGATCATCGATGGTCTGGAAGATTGACTGACGGGTGCAATTACTACTTCCTTGAAAAAACGAATCGACGATAGTATTTTTGCCTTGAGAAACGGAAACGATAAGGCATCGAGTAAGGATCTATATGATACGCTGTCTGTTACAAAAGATTGCGCCGCGATCCGAATCGCCAACATAATGTTGCCAAAAGGAGCTCGAGAAGTCGAGTGTCGGAATCATTTCCCATCACTTCATCATGAGAAATGCAGAGACTATCTGTACGCGGCTAAATCAGAAGACTTGATTTTTTGCTATCAAGACATTTCGGAAACCTTGCCCAAGACCCCGAGGGTGGAAGGCCGCGATTCTCAGCCTCAGGGCTCGTCGAAGTTCGACTCGGAAGAAACAAGGTCCGAGGTCGGGATAAAAGGGGAAGCCCCCTGGGCACGTGGCTACGCCTGACAGGCCCAGCCTACCTAGAGCCTACTGTGAGGCCTCGCATCAAGTCGTCCCATTTTTGTACTATTGCAATTAATATACATGTACTATATCGAGTCCCCTCGCCTATATAAGGGGGACTCTCCCTACCTTGTAAACGACTGATGTTGCTCCACTTCTCCAAAAATGCAATAATCTCTCTCTCTCTCTCTCTCTCTCTCTCTCTCTCTCTCTGTCTCTCTTTCTTCAATATTTTCTATCTTCATCCACCTCGAGGTCACCTTAGCACTTTACAGCTTTATCACTTATTCTTCATTACTTTGTTCAGATATTGGTGATATAGAGCCTTGCTTAGCTATATTTTCACCTGTTATCCCCCTTTCCGACTACCCTTGATAGTCCGAGAAAGGCTTGCACCTCGGCCCCGAGGCACCCACTGGCTGATCTTACGCCTGGGCAACAGTCCCTTACTGGTTCGATTACTGCTTAGATTAACTCGATTTTTATCATTTTGCCTCACGCTTTAGCACTAACTGCCTTAACAAACTAGCTCGGGAATAGATCACGTATTTTTAGATTCCCATTTACAAATCTAATTGTTGTTACCATTTTCACGGTAAACAGTTTGGCGCCCACCGTGGGGCTAAAAATAATAGTGATTATTCTCTTGTTAGTTTCGTCACTCGAGCGCACGATATCTTTCACACTTTTTCTTGCCCAAGATCTTCCGATTTAAGGTTGATGTCCAGCTTGATAAAGGAAATCGAGAACGATAACCCCAAAAATCGCAGAGAGAACAGTATGGCCATTCCAATGACTGGCGCAACGCCGCAGGACCCCAATAACACATCTAGATCATTTCGAGCGGACGCGGGTCTGCACGCCGCTCAGCGGGGCAATGGAGTCTCGCGCACCAATGATGACACATGGCGCGTCGACCAACAGGAAGCCCAAAAAATCCCAACCCGGGTGGAACAGGAAGTTAATCTTCATATTATTTTTGAAATGTTGCAGGGACGTCATTTGGCTATCGATCAGCTACAGAACCGCCCGGAGACTCCCAACGCGGTAGTACCAGAAATATCTCCTTATGTCGAGCCAGTGCCCGAGATATCGGACACCAACGGACCGACGACCTACCTCGTAGCGGTAAGGATGTTGGAAGACCTCATCGAAAGAATTGAATCATGCTCGCGAAAACTCCTACAGCAACCGTCTCCCGAAGATACGACCCCGGAACTCATTTCACGAAAGTTGGAAATGACGAGAACCCCTAGGAGTGACGGGACCTCAAGTCCTTACGGGCGCATCACCGCTTAAGCACGCTCATCTAGGAACAGCACCCTCCAAAATAGAGAACTCGAGCCCGTCTCGATAAAGAGATTTGAAGAAAATCCCTCAGAAGAAACCATGACGCAACGCCACTGTTCGACACTTGATCTCGAGGACCCGCTCACCGTACTAGCGCGGTCCGTGAAAGCGCGCGTTGACGCCATTAAAGCAATACCAAGAAAGCCCAATGCACCAAAGGCTGGAAGGAGAAGAAATAAAGTGTCGCAGGAAGTCGCACCCCGCTCGTCGACAGGATGAACGAGACTGCTCCTGGTTTCGAGTAGTTGGGCGGCACAGGCCTTCGCCAAAAACCTAAACAAAGCATACTCGGCAACTCCAGGTCATTTCAAACAAAGCTTGGTCAGATATCCGGCCGAGGTTCGGTCGAATGCCCGCAACCGACACCGGTCCCGAATTAGGGCCGTAGACGACCGTTTGGGAACCTCCTCGGGTTTGGCATATCCGGGTAGATTCCCAGCAAAGAAGCTAACACTGAGTGAATGGAGCTATCATCCATGTGGCGCGAATGGAAGAGATGATTCGAGATACAACACATTTCACTACAACAAGGCAGCAGCCCAAGGGCAACACCCGTCGACGGAACCTCCCAATCGGTACCAGGTTCGACAACGACATAGCCGGCGAGGAAACCCTGCCCGATACGAGCACGATTCAACGTTGCAGTCCANGTCCCCTCGCCTATATAAGGGGGACTCTCCCTACCTTGTAAACGACTGATGTTGCTCCACTTCTCCAAAAATGCAATATTCTCTCTCTCTCTCTCTCTCTCTCTCTCTCTCTCTCTCTCTCTTTCTTCTAAATTGTCTATCTTCATCGGCCCCGAGGTCACCTGAGCACTTTACTGCTTTATCACTTGTTCTTCATTACTTTGTTCAATATTGGTGATATAGAGCCTTGCTTAGCTATATTTTTACCTGTTATCCCCCTTCCCGACTACCCTCGATAGACCGAGAAAGCCTTGTACCTCGGTCCCGAGGCACCCACTGGCCGATCTTACGCCTAGGCAATAGCCCCTTACCGGTTCGATTACTGCATAGCTTAACTCGATTTTTATCATTTTACCTCACACATTAGCACTAAGTGCCTTAACAAACTAGCTCGGGAATAGATCACGTATTTTTAGAATCCCATTTATTGTTGTTACCATTTTCACGGTAAACAAGAAGCCAACCGCAAGTGTTTAGTGGAAAGTGAAGAGTTCAAAAGAGAAGGCTCCAGTGATTGAGAAAGATAAGGGCAGGGTGTATCCCTAAAATTCCAAGAAGAAGTTATCTGCATGGATGTGCGCTGTAGTTCGGGCGAGAAGGATGGAGCCCGACGTTGATTCAAACCCCGACTAGAGATTCAAGAAAGTTTCCTCTACCTTATGCTTTTTAATTTGTGTGTCATGAGGACATACCACAATTTAAAGTGTGGGGTGGGAGATAATTTTATGTTGTTTGTATATGTGTTAGCTTTTGTTTTTTTAGCAGCTACAAAAAATATTGAAAAAATTTAAAATTTTCGACTTTTCCCGATGATGGATATCATTCGACAGGTTTATTGAGGGATTGAAGCCGAAAGAAAAAAAAGACAAAAATATTTCTTGTGTTAGATATTGTATACATTCCCCCTTGATTTTTCTTTGGGTCGCGGTTCTTTTTAAGGGTTTTGTTTGAACCGGGTGTAGTTAGTTTTTATTTTTGTTAGGAGTAGGAACCCTTGTGTTAAGATGGGAATCAGAAGCAATTTCTCTTGAATTTATTATGCCTTGAGAATATTGAGTGATATGACCCTTAGGCTCACTTTTTGATGCTGGAATAAGGATTTTAGATTGTATGATCTTAACTTTGCTTAACCGTTTTGACTAGTGTGTGTTGATGAATCCAATCTTGAGTGAGTTATGTATCGTGTGTGTAAGGTTTTGTGTTCCTTTGTGCAATGCATTTGATGTCTAGAACTTGCCCCGTGTGTTTGCAAAGAGGAATAGTAGTTTTATTCAGTCTTGGAAGTGATATAGGCATTTCTTTGTTGAGCCAGATATATGTGTTTACCCACCTAATTGTTATGTATCATAGTTAACTCCTTTTCAGCATGTAATCCTGTTTCTTTGGCAACCACATTCCAAGCCTTACACAACTGTTTTAATTGGCCATCTATTTAACCCTTGTACCTCTCGTGAGCATGTCAATCATTATGAACTTTGTAAAAGTTGAAGTATGGGGTGGTTAGTCTGGTTTTTGAGTGTAACGAATGTTATGGAATGAAATTCGAGCTATTTGGAGCTTTTGAATTCTGAGTAAAAGCCAAGGGAGTAAGTCGTGATCGTGATTTGGGGATCAACAGATGTTATTGCACTTAAAGAATGAAACGAAGATCGAACAGGATGCCACTCAGGTGCGCGAGCGCGCATATGGGTGCGCATGTGAGCAGAACAGTGGCTAAAGCGCTGTGGCCATATGCGGCGAGCACCTCCCAGGTTTGCCAACCGTGCACAGTCCAATCTCTTAAAGTGTCCTATTTCGCGTAGGAGAAGGTGTTTTTTGGTCGCCGACCCTACTTGGTATATATACATGAAAAATATTAATTTTTGGGAATTTTGACACATCTAACACCTAAGGAGGGCTAAGGAGAAGTGGGAGAAGAAAGAGCACAAGGAATTATCATTCAATCCCAAATCACGACAAGGGTTTGCATTGTTTTATGTTTTTCCTTATTTAACTATAATTTGATGAATTAATCCATGTCTTAGAGTAGTTCTCTTTTAGGGTTTGATGATTTGGTGTATTGATATTTGTTGTGGATTTATAACTCATGTTTATGTATTGAATCTGTTGATTGTTTGATTAAACTAGTTAGGAGAATAATTGAAAGAGGCTTTCCTAAAGACCAACCCATTATTGAATTCTTGCATATCTTCACCAAGCTTAATTTTAGTTTCCATATTGTGAGGTTGAAACTTAATCGAGAGAGAGTTTCTGCTGAATGTGTGAATTAATCTAGAGTTAGATCCAAACATTTTGTCTTGAACTATCCTATCAACCCTATTTTGCCCTATTAATATCCTTCCTTAATCGTTACCTTGCGTAGAAAGTGTAATTAGTCAATAAATTAGTCTGCTTAGTTTAATTTTAGTTTAATCACATAATTCTCAATTTTGTATCATCTTGGATAACAATCAGGCTATAAACTACGAGAATACTGTTGAACTCCAATCCCTGTGATACGATATTATAATTTACTATATTCACTAGGCGAGCATTTAAAATGTGTGTTTTTGCGCATTCGTCAATATTCCCCTCTTAAGAAAACCCCAAAAGTACCGCACAACCGAGACAACCCTCTCTAAAAAGAACTTTCTGTTGGTTCCAATGTCGTTTCCTTCACCTTCTTGATACTGAAATGTAAATGCTATAATGATATGTAAATTACTGCGAAGTCTGACACCCATCTAATGTAAATCTCAGATTCTAGTCATATACAAATTCAAAAAATTCTCAATTGCTACATATAAATCTTGAGCCCATTAGAACTTTCTCAAGAGTCATCTAATTTGGTCAAATCTCAATTTGCACACCCAAACGGGGCCTGAACGAGCTGTCCATATTAGCAAATAACCACAAACAAGGGAAGTAACCCCGCCTTAAGCGCAACCGAGCAATTTTCTACTCCATGTGGCACTACATCCGTCAACGAATAACACTCAATCATTCCATGATTCCCATATAACCCATGAAGTGTAATCACTATGTATCCAGAAATTTCCTTGCCTAATCATCCTCAAAACCAGCCTCTGCAAGTCATACAAATCCAAAAGCATGCCTCAGACTGAAAACCAATACAACACGTAACCATGTAACCAAATGCGTCGATAGCAGACTCCCCAACTTGGCTCAAAGTCACATGCCATACTCTATTACTGCCAGCCCATACTCTATTACTGCTATAATATCGCTGTGGCATTCAACTCGATCTCATAAGCTGATGTACCACAAACCATCCAATACCTCAAATCATCTGCAAATCTCGCATTCATCCTCGTGACGGTCAGATTCAACTATTACAATCGATCCAAACTCAAATTTCACAAATTAACCACCGGTTGAAAAAAAGACTCCA
>NC_032000.1:30595753-30605498 GCF_001879085.1 Nicotiana attenuata | reverse complement strand
CACACCATTTATCAGGATCACACATCCGTAGATTACCTCGCAGGTCATAACCCACCTACTTAGCCTCAAGTTGCATCTCTCAATACCCTTTCACAGCCACAACTACCACACAATCACTTAATCATCCTGAGTCCGAACTCATCAACAAGACATGAGAATCTAATTCGCTCCACAATTAAACAACATGAAATATCCTTCACTACACTCATAACTCGAGACTATACGTCACATCAAGTCAGAAATCAAGAACCCTATAGTCCTTTTTACATCTCAAGCAAACTCTCCTCATCATATTCGAACCATCAGAACACATCCCGCGGTCACATCATGCTCATCATATGGCCGTCCAACCACTCATCGAGCTACAAATTCCATTCATAGTGACACTACCTGGCTTATAAGTCCCAAAAGCATGTGCTCACACAACCGGAATCCCCGTGCTCAAGCTATAGTCAAAACCTGGCCTCAAGTTCTCCAGACTGGCGCATCATCAGCACACAGAAATCACATCTCGCACATTATCCATGGAATCAGAAGCCGTCAATGCACATCTGATATATCGAGCGCTCACATACACATACGAGTGAGTGGAAGGAATTCAAAGAGTTATGCTTCAACCTCAATCAATGTTGCACGACAAGTAAAGAAAGATGGGAAGTTTATCCTAAATGCCACGTAGCCTCTCGAAGATAGGCATGGATGTCATCATACCGATCTGCAAGACTCTACTAGACACTTTCTCATGACTCGTAAAACCTATGAACCTAGAGCTCTGATACCAACTTGTCACAACCTAAAATCCAACTAGTTGTGATGGTACCTAACCCAGCCCGCAAGGTAAGCCAAATAACAACTATCCCATTCAAAAGAGATTTACTGAGAAAATAAGTGATGAAATAACTTAACTTTAATACACTTTCCAAGGACTAGTAGTACAAATCATGAGCTTATAAGATTTAGAGTTTACAAAGATGGTATGAAATAAGTACACCATCTATTTGAAATATACATGAACAGATTAAAAACTCTAAAGCTACCAAAAACAAGAGGCAGCTATGGCCGGAATGCAAGTACATCTTCAATTCCATCTCCCTCCATACACAACAATATCAACATCAAAAAATCTGCACGCAAGCTGCATAAGTGTAGTATGAGTACAGCTGACCCATGTACTCAATAAGTAACAAACCTAACCTTAGGTTGAAAGCAGTGACGAGCTTAGGAAAAGGTCAGAGTCCAACACCAATATCCAAGAACAATACGTACCAATATAAGTAAAACAATACAAGTAATGACTCAAAAATATGATGCTCATCTCATTCACAGTTACAGAAAATAGTCATGCTTTTCAAGTATAACAGTAAAATCCGATTCCTTCACCAAAATCACCAAAATCAGCAAAATATGAGTATGTCCAAAAATCTATGATTTTTCCCAAAACCTTCCAACAATAAATCAAATGTTTCATTATTAGATAGCATGAAGAAGGTACATCTCTATGCCTACATGTCAATGTGAATATGAAGTCAAAAATGTCACAAAACTGTGTAATATGAGGGAATGCATATGTTTATGTGCCAAGTATACATGTCAATGCAATGCACCACAGTGATGAACTCATGTACCCACATTCCCACTCATCACGCTCAATCACTTGACACCCTCAGTCGGTTAGTACTATATAGGACAGGTTCAACCCAAATGCTAATAAATCCTATTGCGGCGCACAGCCCAATCCCATCATGAATCAATAGAAACTACGCTCACTGTAGGTGTGCAGACTCTAGAGGGGAAGATCCAGCGAAAGCGCTATAATAAAAAATCATGGCATGAATCAATAAAGCTTGCTCCGGCGTGCATCTTGATCCCATCAATATCACTCACAACCCGGCCCTCAGGCCCCAACTCAGTCATCAATCTCTCCAGTCTCTCAGGCTCACAATTTCATGAATATTAGCCCAAAAATGATGATATGATGTATCAATAAATAGCAACAAAAACTGAGATATGATATGCAAATGGATGAATATGACTAAGTATGTAACTACAATTTAAGCAAATAACTCAATAGCAAATATGACCTCAGTGGGTCCCAACAGATTAATCACATATCCTAAACATGGATCATAGTTCAGTTACTCTAGCACGTAGAGATCTCATAGAAATAAAACAGGATTAGGTAGCTACACATTACCACAAGATCAACTGACTCATAATTCGTACGGTGCACGCCCACACGCCCTTCACCTAGCATGTGCGTCACCTCAACAGCAACACCTAACACATATATTCAGGGGTCCATACCCTCAACACCAAGTTTAGAAGTATTACTTACCTCGAACAAGCGAAATCCAATATCAAGAAAGCCAAACGATGATCCAAAAATGCCATCCCGCATGTACCGACCTCTGAATGGCTCGAAACTAGTCAAAAGCAACTCAATAACATCAAATGATGCCAAAGAAAACAAACCCAATCGATATAGGTCAAATCATAAATCAAAAGCTCAAAGTCAACCAAAAAGTCAAACCCGAGCTCGCACCTTGGAACATGGTGAAACATACAAAATTCGATAACTCATTCAATTACGAGTCCAACCATACTAGTTTCACTCAAATCCAACTCCAAACCGATATTCAAATCTCAAAGATTCACTTTATAAAACTTTAGACAAACCCCAAATTTTCTCTTTAAAATCAATAATCATATGCCAAAAATGAAGATTAATTCATGAAATATAATCACAAGAGACCCAAGAATTCTTACCCCAACTCACGTGGTGAAATTTCTTGTCCAAGTCGCCCAAACCGAGCTCCAAAATCTTAAAATGTGAATAAAACGACCAAAATCTCTAAATATAGCTTCTGCCCAGGCTTGATCGCATATGCAATCACTCTGTCGCATATGCAACCTCCGCTTCTGTGGTATAAATTTTGCTTCAGCGAAAACATCTAAACCTAGTAGCCATCGCTTCAGCGATCCTTTTTTCGCTTCTACAATCGTGGTTCTACGCAAAATGCACCGCATTTGCGACCTCCAGCTCCCCTTTCCAGCCATCGCACCTGCGACCATTCTCCGCATCTGCGACCCAGCAACAGTCCAACCAAACTCACTTTCTCATGCTTCCTTCGTTTCTACGGTCGTGCACTTGCGACCAAACCCATCGCCGGTACGGTCGCGCTAGAACTGCCAAACCAGCCTTAGCTAATATAATCTAAAACGATCAGTACCCTATTTGAAACCCATCCGAGCCCTCTCAAGACCCCGTTCAAATATACCAACAAGTCCCATAACATAATACGGACCTACTCGAGGCCTCAAATCGCACATAACAACATCAAAATGATGAATTGCACCTCAAATCAAATATAATGAACTTAGAATGTTTTAACTTCCAATACTCGCGCCGAAACATATCAAATCAACCCAGAATGAACTCAAATTTTGCGCACAAGTTCCAAATGACATAATAAATTTATTTTGATTCCCCAAACCACAATCCGAATCCAATATCCCCAAAGTCAACTCTCGGTCAAATTTATGAACATTCCAAACCTTCAAATTCCCAACTTTCGCCAATTAGAGCCAAAACCTTCTAGAAATATCTAAATGCAAATCTTGTGCAAACGCTCGAGTCCAAAATCACCATCCGAAACTAACGGAACCATCAGAACTCCGTTCCAGAGTCAAATTCATAGAAGTCAAACTTGGTCAACTCTTTCAACTTAAAGCTTCAACAATGAAATTCATTCTTCCAAACTAATTCTGAATCACCCAAAAACCGAAACTGATGATATACACAAGTCTTAGTACATCATACGGAGATACTCATGCCCTCAAATCACTAAGAAAATTACAAATGCTCAAAACGACTAGTTGGTCGTTACAGTGAGCCACCAACTATATGATAAATGATGACTATGTGTTGGAAAATATTGCGTTAGTAGGAGATTCAAGCGAGATTCAATTACCTAATGGGGATTCTACAACAATTACTCAAGTTGGAAATTATCATTTTGGAGGTGGTGATTTAATTTAAAATGTGCTTTGTGTTCCAACGTTAAAATTTAATGTTTTGTATGTTTCCAAGTTAACAATATCTTTATTGGGAAGGTGAAAGAGAATGGTAAAGAAGATGATGGTTTATATGTCCTGAATTTACTTAAGGAAAGGAAGAAATATCAATCTTACAAAGTCTATGATAGTGACATGAGTGGTTAATGCAACTCTTTGGCACTAGAGGATGGGGCATGTACCTATTTTTGTGACATTTATTCTCTTGCTAGACAAACAAGAACTCTATTTCATATCAGTTGTAATAAGGTTGTTGATATTTTTTATTTGTTACTCATAAGTACTTGTGGAGTTCCTACCTATAATGGAATGAGATACTTTCTTACCATGGATGATGATTTTGTTAGATGGACTTGAATTTTCTTTTGTAGCTTAAATCTGATTTAGAAACTGTTCTTAGGGATTTTTTTTGCTATGGTAACTAATCAATTTAGAAAGCATGTAAAGGTATTAAAATCTGATAATTGAACAAAAAAAATTAATAGTAATTATGCTGAGTTGTTTAAACAACATGAGATTGTTATCAAACGTCTTGTCCATACATTCCATAGTAGAATGGGGTGATAGAAAGAAAGCATCGTTATATACCAAAGACAACTAAAACTATTATATTCCAAGGATCCTTACCTATTAAGTTTTGAAGTGATTGTATAGAGGCATTAGTTTACATAAGATTCTTTCAGTTGTTTTGGGTAATAAAACATCCTTCAAAATGATGTATCACAAGGAACCTTCTTTGTCATTTCTGCGAGTCATTGGGTCTATGTTATACTTTAATTTGATTAGGAGAGACAAGTTTGGACCATGGGTTATTAGGCCAGTCTTGCTGAGATATGCTTTCACTCAGAAGGGCTACAAACTATTTGATCTAGAGCATATAGTTCTTTTTGTAAGTAGAGATGTAATTTTCAATGAGAAGGTTTTTTTCTTTTCACTAAGGGTTGTTTGGTTGTTGTTTAGAGTTATGCGGGCATTAGTAATGTTGGCCTTAGTTATGCAAAATTTAGTTATATTGGAATTAGTTGGGCATGAATTAGGTGTTCAAGAATTAGTTATGCAGGAACTAGTTATGTATGGATTAATTATGTGGTAGTTATACAAGGATTAGTTTAGAGAAATATAATGTGAGTATTATTTGTTATTTGTCTAGTTTATTCTATTAAAATTGTTATTATATTTTCAATATATTTTCTAAAATAAAAAATACAAGTTTGAATAGAGGGTATTCTTGTCATTTTGAGTTTTAATACAAGTACTACTAATACATGTGTAAGGTATTCCATCTTCACCATGCATAAAGAATTGTCACGACCCAAAATTCGACTAGTTGTGATGGCAACTAACCCAACCCGCTAGGTAAGCTAATTAACAACTATCCAATTCCAATAAACTTAATAAAACATTAGATAGAAGAAAATATCTGAATCTTATACATTCCTCAAGGACTAGTAGTACAAATCATGAGTTTCTAGGAATAGAATTTACAAAGCTGGTATGAAGTAAATACATCATCCATTTGAAAAGTACATAAACAAAGTTTTATGAATCAACGGCTACCATGAACCAGAGGCAACTACACCTGGAACGCAGGTACGTTTTCAATTCCAGCTCTCGTCGATCACAGCAACATCAGGAGCCAACATCTGCACGCGAGGTGCAGAAGTGTAGTATGAGTACAACCGACTCCATGTACTCACTAAGTAACAAACCTAACCTTAGGTTTAAAGTAGTGATGAGTTGGAATAAAGGCCAGGTCCAACACCAATATCCAACAACAGTTCATAACAACGTAAAGCACGTAATAAAAGAAGTAACTCAGAGATAAAATGCTCAGCTTTTTCATAGTTTCACGAAAAATAGTTCCATTTTTCAAGTATATTAGTGAAAACACAAATCCTTTAGCGAAATCATAAAAAATATGAGTAAGTTTGAAAACTGTAAAAACATTCCCAAAAATCCTTTCAACAATGAATAAGATATGTCATTTTCTTTCTTTACAACATGAAGAAAATGCATCTCTATGCATGTATGTCATGTGTTCATGTCAATGCAATGTATCTCAGAGATGAAATCATGTACTCACACTCTCATAGTACTCAATCTCATTGTCTTACACTTTCCACTCATCATGCTCAATCACTCAGTACTGTATATGGCCAATCCGGCCCAGGAAATATCCATCCCGAAATGATACATCAACTGACCATCAGTCACTCAGTACTGAGTAGTGCAAAATTTAGCCCGTGGGGATGATCCATCCCTAGGTATATAAATGCTTCGGACAAGATCCATGTCCAGGGAAGATCCATCCCTCAGTATAATCAACCGCGCTCACTGGGGTGTATGCAGATTCCGGAGGGACTCCTTCAGCCCAAGCGCTATGATCCACACGGACGTACTACACGGATAACTCACGTGCTATAGTATCAATATCAAAATCCAAACGGAACTCATGTGCTATAGTATCAATATCCTCACAATCAGGCACTCGACCTCATTCAGTCATCAATCTCTCCAGTCTCTCGGGCTTACAATGCCATGAAACTAGCCCAAATGATAATGTGATGTGTCAATAAATAGCAGCAGAGATTGAGATATGATATGAAATGAATGAACATGACTGAGTATGAAATTCTATTTTAAACAAGTAATTCAACAGCAATATGACCTCAGGGTCCCAACAGATAAGNCAGCCAAGCCTTCCTTCACTTCTACGACCAACTATCCGCTTCTGCAGACTCGCATCTAGGTCCATTCTTTCGCAGATGCAGAAACACCAGAACCAGAAGACTTCAGCAATGCAACACAAAACGAAAATGATCCGAACCTCGTCCGAAACTCTCCCAAGCCCCTGGGGACCCCGTCCAAATTTACTAACAAGACAACATAATACGGACCAACTCTAGGCCTCAAATCATGCACACAACATCGAAACTACGAATCGCACCTCAAATCAAACTTAATGAACTTTGAACTTTTCAACTTCCATAACTCGTGCTGAAACATAGAAAACCAACCCGGAATGAACCCAAATTTTGCACACAAGTCCCAAATGATATAACGAAGCTATTTCAGTTCCTGGAACCACAATCCGAATCCGATATCAAAACGTCCACTCCTGGTCAAACTTTCCAAAAATCCAACTTGCGCTTTTTCAAGCCAAATTCAACTACAGACCTCAGATCACAATCCGAACACGCTCCTAAGTTCAAAATTACTCAACAGAGCTAACGGAACCTCAAAACTCCAATCTGAGGTCAAATACCAAAAAGCAAAACTTGGTCAACTCTTCCAATTTAAAGCTTCTTAGTTGAGAATCTTTCTTCCAAATCAATTTCGAATAACCTGAAAACCAACACCGGCGATTCACATAAGTCATAATACATCATACGGAGCTACTCATGCCCTCAAACCACCGAGCGGAGTATAAATGCTCAAAATGACCGGTCGAGTCGTTCCAATAATACATAGATTTCCTCATAACTTAAACATATTGGTTATGCAGAAAAGAAAAACATGAACCAAACATTATATTAGCAATACTATGTTTTATGTGGAAAAGAAAGAAAAACAACCAAATATTGTATAACTTATGCTAGATCCTATGTGGAGATTATTTTTTCCTATTTTTGTAACCAAACAATGTATAAAGTTATCCTAATTTTAACACATGGATAAGTCATCTCTAACCGACTACCAAATGACACCTAACAGTATATTGTACAATAGTCACAAATGCAGGCTTTAGCTTTTCCACAAATTCATTATTCCAAGTTAATTTTTCCTCCTTTTGAAGAACTAGTATTAGGGTACGAGGTTTGTGCGCGTACATATATCAAGGTATACAAAATTTTAAAAAATCACATAATATGTTTGAGTTATAAAATAAAAAGTCTAAAAATAGTAAGTTCTTGATAATGAATGTTAATCTCAATTAGCTCAGTGGCGGACCTAAAATTTTATACAAACGGGTTCCAATTAATACTTAAATCCTCAAAAAATAATCGACAATAAAAGCAATATTTAGTTAACAAACAAATAGGGTTTACCTAGTGCTCTTTATTTTAGTTCTAACAAAACCTTAAAGAAAATTTGGCAATATATATATATATATATATATATATATATATATATATATATATATATATATATATATATATATATATATATATATGTCACACCTCCTTTTTCACTACACCTCCGGAAAGGGGTATAATAAAGGGNTTTACAAAGTTTAAACCTAAAATCCTAATTTAAATTATGAAGCCATATTAACTTAACAAGATACTAATTAAAACTAAATAATTACCTCAATTAACAAATTAAGGAAAAACTAACTCAAAATCAAAAATTAAAGCTAAAAGGTGCAAGATGACTATTTTTTGTGACTTTTCTTCTTTTTTTTGTAAAATAAATACTTACTAATTAATTTTTTAAAAATGCAAAGTCAAACCCTCAATGCAAATGCAACATATTTTTTGTATTTTTACTAATTAAAATGCACAAACAAAAATACAAATAATTAACAGCAAATGTCACGAAAATCCATAAAATTGCAAATAATGAAAAGAAATTATTTTGTTTTGAAACTATGGGAGTAATTCATATAGGGCAAAAATACGTGCTCACAGCTGCCCCTCTTTGCTCGGAAACACGAAGAGTTTTCGTGCAAAGATAAAGTGAGTGGATACGAGCGATTTTTGCCCGTTTGAATACTCCGTGGGAAGCATTTTTGAAAGATTTGACCGCACCCTGCTTCTGAGGTTGCCTACATATCCTTGGCTAAAAAGGAATCAGGTCAGTGTAGTTCAGGAATATTTGGTAGCTGGGACTACCATGAAGCTGTGGTTTCACCGTTGCTGCTGTTGCTGCTACTACTTACTGAACCCCTTATTACACCATGTCAAAATAAAAAGAAGCTAGACTAAACTATGGTCTATGAATTACAAAACCTATCTATATTTTCAAACTTGATCCTGCAGCTCTTGTTGCCATGCTGACTTGTGTTCTCCTAGTGAAATTCCTCTATTGTCGACTTGAACTGCAATCTGAGATGTTTTCCCTTTCTTCAGGTGGATGCCTGACTGCCGAAACTTGAACTACATTTTGAGATGCTTTCCTTTTCTCCAGGTGGACACCTGACTGTTGAACTGTATTTTGAGATGTTGCCCCTTTCTCCCGGTGGACGACTGACTGCTGAACTTGGATTGTTGTCACGACCCAAAACCCCGCACTAGTCGTGATGCCGCCTCTCGTGAAGACAAGGCCAGCCAACTAACCCAAATATTCCCTTTCAAATTAGTTAAACATAAATGAATAGCAAAATACGACTTAAGGACATTAATTAACGAAGTTTACAACCCAACACAACCCGACCGGGGTGTCACAAGTCACGAGCATCTAGAGAAGTCTACATACAACTACAGGGCCAACAATATACGGAATAAAATTTAGAACCAAAGGAAGTAATCCGGTGCCGCGAACGCTGGCGGTCACTCTGCTCAGCTACGATAGCAATACCTTCAACCAGCTCAAACCCACTACCGGGTGAACAATACCTGCATCTGCACGCGAGGTGCAGGGAGTAAAGTGAGTACTCCAACTCAGTGAGTAATAAAAGTAAATAATAACTGAGCAGCAAGAAATCACGTAAAGCAACCAACATGCTATA
>NC_032000.1:30506952-30595735 GCF_001879085.1 Nicotiana attenuata | reverse complement strand
TCTATTTACCTTTTCAATTTAATAAGTTATCAAACTTCAGGTAATTCTACAAATTTTACTGTTAGAAACATAAGCTTGATCTATATTATAATACTAAACTCTATTCATATATTTTAATTTAACTTGCACTAAATGTTAACAAATATATATATATATATATATATATATATATATATATATATATGTCACACCTCCTTTTTCACTACACCCCGAAAGGGTATAAGGGAGTTTTTCCAATTAAAGGACAATCGAAACGAGATTTATTTATATTAAGAAATTCAGAATCGCCACTTGGGAGATTTATGGTGTCCCAAGTCACCGGTTTAAATTCCGAATCGAGGAAAAGGTTGACTCTATTTAACTGTCCGCGAACCAGAAATCTGAGTAATGAATTATGTTAACCCGGAAGAAGGTGTTAGGCATTCCCGAGTTTTGTGGTTCTAGGACGGTCGCTCAACTGTTATAATTTGGCCTATTATCTGATTTTAAAACAATTATAAACCTATGTGCATCTTTACTTTAAACCGCTTTTATTTAAGTAATTAATGGAGGATTGCAACATTACTTAAAATATGTTTCAGACCACGTCACATAAATGCACCCGCAGTTTGCAACACATTTCAGCTACCGTTGAGATTTGGATTTGGGTCACATAAATGCGCACTCGAGTTTAGGAAAGTAATATTATTAAAGTACGCGCCTAAAGCAACTACACGTTTTAAACTTTTTGAGGGCCATGGGAATTTGCTAAATGGTATGCCTCGGATTCTAAAGATTTAAACGAAAGTTAATTAAAACGAGGGACATGCAGTTGTTATTTTTGTTTGGCACGGCGCACCACAAAATATTCTACTTAAAGGTTTCTATACTAACTCATGAGGGCCATAACTATTTGTATTGTGTATTCATGGCGTGCCTCGATTAATAAAAGTCTAATTAACTAAAGGATCATAGGGAAATTGTGGATTTATATAAGAACTAATGCATCCGTTTAATCAAGAGGGTTGCTGGCCAATAACAACCTTTGGAAGAAAACAAAAAGCATACATGATAAGGCAAAAATAGTCCAATCCTAAAGTCTCTGGACTTGGGCCCAAATGAGCCCATATCGATGGACTCCAGCACCTAATACGAAAATCAATTGATATTCGCCCATCAGTCCACATGGGCCAATATTGGGCCCAGTTTTGTGATCCAACTGGTTCACCATACAATAAAACCAAATGCTGACCACATATAGCACATATTAACAGGGATCGCCATTGTTCTTTTTCAGTGATTTCAAGGTTTTTGGCTCAAATAAAGCCCAGAATTAACGAGGGAAAGGGAAGTGTTAGCATGCAGACCTTAATCGAGCCTATGCGAGTTTAACTTAATCCGCTTATAGAAATTGAAAACCAAACTTGTTATGCTAATCTGAGATTCCTTAATTAATACCAACAAATTTCATTCCTGAATTTGATTACTTAAACAAAGAGCAGATCAAAGAAACTAATTTGTATAGAAGCTAAACAACTGACAAGCAAATCAACTTATGGCTACCATGAATACATGAATGAACCTTTCCTAACGACCAACTTGCATTTAACAATATACCGTAACACTTTTAAACATGACAGACTATACAAGCATTATCAACAGTTGTTCTAATACAGAATCCCATACAAGCAAAGTACCCTGATAGTTCCAAATTACCCTTCATTTAGCTAACAGAGCCTAAACGCAAACTTAGCTATTAATCCATGCTTGATCAAGTTATTGCCTCAACGGTCCATAATTTAATTATAACATAATAACCTAGCTAGTCCAGCTGAAAACAACTAAACTACATTGAATCAAATGACCAAGCATATAAACATCATGAAGAAAATGTAAATAAACAACACAGATTTGATGCCATGTTTCAAACTCTCATTTTCATCTTCATTATGCAACCTACATCCATCAGAATTCAAGGGAATGTACCTGAAATTTGAAAATCAAAGCAGAAAATGAAGTATCAGCAGAGCAGTATCAGCAATCAACAACAAAAGTCAGTGACAAACAACCAGCCAAAACAACTCAAAATCCCATGAATGTTGTATAACCAGTTCCAAGAAATAAATGTCAAATAACCCATGACCCAGCCAAACTTAAACCAAGCTTTTGATGATTAAGATCAAACCATTTCTCACTCGGATGGGTTAAAAGTAGTTTCAGAAATTGAAAAGCAATCAAAAACCACTGAAAATTCAATGAAACGGTAACTTTTCTCCAATTCTTAGCCTTTTTCTTTTCTATGGATTTTCAGCTCTCAAAAATCTCCCTTTAAGCTGCAAGTAACAATGCCTCTATAGGCAAGTTACTAGGGCAGCAAATGTAAAATAGACTTTGCACTTTACCCCTTTCTTAATTTCCCTTTTTGCTGCTTAGTCCCTGATTTTCTAACTTATTGGCCAAGTAAAATCCATTTTCAGCTTCTAAGAAGCTTCCTTAGCAGTTATTAAAAGATTCTCTAGGTGTCCTACCCATTTTACCCCTATTACCCCTGTATTTTACCTCAGCAGACCAAATGGACATGGGTCAATTCGACCCAATGGTCCAATTCACGACTGGTCCTGCCCTTCTTTTCTTGAGTTGGCCAGAAACAAACTAAAGCTCAAACAAGCCATTAGCCTAATCAAAAGTCTGAAATACTAAAGAAAAAAAAAACGAAAATAATTTCAGCAATTAAACTCTTAGATTAATCAAACTAGAAAACTGAAGCTACTAGAGTAACGGACTAAATTACTGATTAAAAGAAATGCAAGATGAACACATGATTATTGCAAAACAAATCACACAAACGGTTTTGAACAAAATATTTTTTTGAATTCAAGACAAATTTTTTGGAAATTAAAACAAAACTAAAGGGGATAATTAACCTAAACTGAAATGAACACAGGCAGAAAGGAGACACACAAAGAGAAAAGAATAAAAAGACAGAGGTGGATAGCCAAAAAGAAAAGAGCAAAAATAGAAAATCCAGGAGAATAGGACATACCTCCCCAACACTAACGGATACCCTCTTTGAAACTGACCCTCGACGAACCCATGAATTTGAGGCCGGAATAAACTTCAATCATGTGTTCTCAAATGAGAACACATGACTGAACTCGATTCCAAACTCAAAACTCAAAATCCCACTGATTCGGACTCTTTTTTGGAATTTAGGGCTTTTTCTTTGATTCGAGATTCGAAAGGTTTGGCGGGGATTGGAGGAAAACTAGTTAGATATTTGGAAAAAGGAGGTGAAAGGGAGTGTAAAGTGTAAAGATGGGGTTGATTGGCGGTGGCGCCGCCGCCGGTGGTGAGGAAGTCTCTGGGCGGCGGTCGTTTAGGGTTTAAGGAGAGTGGTTGTGAGGGAGATGAGTGAGGGGGTAGGGAGGTGTTTAGGACAGTTTTATACTTAAGATACCCTAGTTCACAGCCGTTCGATTAAGGAACCTCGACGGCTCAGATCTTTCTTGGCTAAACGGGATCGTTTTGGACGGCGAAGAACGGACCGGGTCTTCTGAGACGGGCTTGGGCCGGTATTGGAGGGTATTTGGATGGGTTACAGCTTGGGCTTGACAATTTTAGCCCAAAACTGGTTCTCTTCCTCTTTTTATTCCCATTTTTCTAAATCCTTTTTTTTGTTTTTCTTTTTCCTTTTCCTTTTTCTTTTTTTTTTCAAAGTTAAACCTAAAATCCTAATTTAAATTATGAAGCCATATTAACTTAACAAGATACTAATTGAAACTAAATAATTACCTCAATTAACAAATTAAAGAAAAACTAACTCAAAATCAAAAATTAAAACTAAAAGGTGCAAGATGACTATTTTGTGATTTTCCTTCTTTTTTTTGTAAAATAAATACTTACTAATTAATTTTTTAAAAATGCAAAGTCAAACCCTCAATGCAAATGCAACATATTTTTTGTATTTTTACTAATTAAAATGCACAAATAAAAATACAAACAATTAACAGAAAATGCCATGAAAATCCATAAAATTGCAAATAATGAAAAGAAATTATTTTGTTTTGAAACTATGGGAGTAATTCATATAGGGCAAAAATCACGTGCTCATTGCTTCCCCTCTTTACTCGAAAACACGAGAGTTTTCGTGCAAAGATAAAGTGAGCGGATACGAGCGATTTTTGCCCGTTTGAATACTCCGTGGGAAGCATTTTTGAAAGATTTGACCGCACCCTGCTTCTGAGGTTGCCTACATATCCTTGGCTAAAAAGGAATCAGGTCAGTGTAGTTCAGGAATGTTTGGTAGCTGGGACTACCATGAAGCTGTGGTTTCACTGTTGCTGCTACTGCTTACTGAACCCCTTATTACACCATGTCAAAATAAAAAGACGCTAGACTAAACTATGGTCTATGAATTACAAAACCTATCTATATTTTCAAACTTGATCCTGCAGCTCTTGTTGCCATGCTGACTTGTGTTCTCCTAGTGAAATTCCTCTGTTGTCGACTTGAACTGTAATCTGAGATGTTTTCCCTTTCTTCAGGTGGATGCCTGACTGCCGAAACTTGAACTACATTCTGAGATGCTTTCCTTTTCTCCAGGTGGACGCCTGACTGCTGAACTGTATTTTGAGATGTTGCCCCTTTCTCCAGGTAGACACCTGACCGCTGAACTTGAATTGTATCCCCTGCTCTCCAAGCGGGCTCCGGACTGCTGACCTGAAATGCATCCCCTGCTCTCCAGGCGGGCTCCTGACTGCTGACTTGAAATGTATTCCCTACTCTCCAGGCGGGCTCCTGATTGCTAAACTTGAAATGTATTCGCTGCTCTATAGGCGGGCTCCTGACTACTGACTTGAAATGTATTCCCTGCTTTCCAGGCGGGCTCCTGACTGCTGACTTTGAAATGTGCTCCCTTGTTCTCCAGGCGGGCTCCTGATTGCTAAATTGAAATGTATTCCCTTGTTCTCCAGGCGGGCTCCGAACTGCTGAATTTGAATTTTTTTTCCTGTTCTTCAAGCGGGTACCTGATTCCAACAAAAATAGACAAAACAAAGAAAATTTTCTGCCCCAGTTTGGTAGCTGGGCACATGGGTGAGTGTTAAACTGAATCATTCTACCAACTATTATTAAGAATTTGAAAGCTAAGTCCTATTATCCAGGGAGGTCCTGACAACTCTTAATTGAACGACAATTATAGATCTAAGCTGTATCTTCTAAAGGTATTACTTCCGCTAAACCCTGTTATCTAAGAGATTCCTAAACTATTCCCCATTATCCAGGAGGGTCCTGACAACTCTTAACTAAACTACAATTTTAAATCTAAGTTATATCTTCTAAAGGTATGACTTCCACTAAATCTTGTTGTCTGACAGCACTCTTAAAGCTAGGTCCCATTATTCAGGAGGTTCCTGAAAACTCCTAATTGAATCATATCCTAAACATGCAAACCTTGAAACCAACTTATATTCCTTTGAGGTATATTTGTGCTAAACTATGATGTTCATGATTGTTTGAAATTTAACTAGGTCACATTTTCCAGGAGGGTCCTGAAAGTTTACGGTCAAACCTGTTTTGGTGCTTGCTCTTTCCCCTACGGAGAATTTCTCCGAAACAAACGAAATTTTCTGCCCCTATTTCAATCAAAGGAAAATCTTGTCAGTTTAAAATGGTGGTTAGTTGATGGCATTCTTGCTGAAGGTCTCTCCGCTGCCATGTTTTGTTTTGACCTGCTTCCCTGAACCGGCCCTGAACCGCTTGACTTTCTGACTGGCTTTCAAACCCCATGACCTTTGACGACCCGAGTATTCTATACCCATAGTGTTGTTTTACGCCTCTGACCCCTTTATCTGAACTTTTGTGTCTCCCAAGACATTACCAAATCATTCCACCGATGAAACTTTCGGTGATTCCATGTATCCCGCTTTACATCATGCTACCTTTGGTGTGCTCTGGCCACACTGTACTTTGCAATTTTGGAAGCTGGTAGTGAGCTTTGAAACCCTTTCTTATTTGCTTTGAACAAAACTGACATTGGAATATCTTGAAGAAGCAAAACCCCAAAAGAAATGAAATGCAATGACCTTGAGAGTTAAGGATAAAGAAAATCCAAAACTGGACAACTTACTAAAAGGAAAAGGGGAAAAGAGACTTATCTGAGTGGAACGGCTGGTACCATTGATCATGACATGCATTTCGGACTAACCGGCCCAATCCGTCCAACCAATCAACTTTCAGTTGCCATACTTTGTTGCCCCGGAATTCCATATCCTGATTTCTTCACCCAAACCCTAACCTTGTTCATCCTGCGGTGTCCTGAACGGTTTTCACCCACAGACCTCTCTCATTTGTTCACTTCTCAACTCACTTTTGCCTTATGGTGCCCGTTAGGGTTTTCACCAATAAGACTCTCTCATTTTTCATTTCTCTCAGCTCTCGTCGCCTTACGGTGCCCGTGAGGGTTTTCACCAATAAGACTCTCTCATTTTTCATTATTTTTCCTGCTTGGACCGGAGTGTTGCCCCTGATATGAATCACCTCTTCCTGCTCGACTTGGCATTTCTAAAGACTGATCAGAAGGTCTTTCTTTGGACCGTAATGTGGGCTTTTGGATAGGGTTAGAAAGAAAGGGTATTAAAGGCTCAAAAACAATTCAAATGGGTTTAAAATTACAACTTTCGGAATTAGATTTCTTACAACAACCACAACTTCTGCCCCAGTTTCATTGGTTGGGGACTTTTGGATTTTTGTTTTGATGGGACCGAACCGTGAGGCTGCCTACGTATCCTTAAAAGGAATCAGGTCGAACGTAGTTCATGTCATAGAAATTACTTTGTTGTTGTGATTTTTCCTTTCTTTTCTTTTCTTTTCTTTTCCTTCTTTCTTTTGCCCTTTTTTATACTCTTTTTCTTTCTTTTTCCTTTTTCTTTTCTTTTTCTACTCTTTTTCTTTTCTTCTTCTTCTTTTATTTTTTTTCATTTTTCTTTTTTCTCTCTTTTCCTTTACTTATCCTTTACGCTTGCGTTTCTGGACTTTGCTACTGATTCCAAGAGAGGGGTATGAAAGAAAATAAATAAGGCTCAAAGGGGGTAACAAAGGATAAAGTATTTAGATAGCATAACAAAATGCCTTCGTCATTCCAATCTTCAAAACATGCCAAGTACAAACAAATACAACTAAAACAAAGAAGATCATACATAATATCTCTTGACCGCATCGGAATTGATGGCCATTTCAACACACTAGCCTTCTATGTCTGTCAAACACAAAGCACCAGTGGACAACACTCTCGTCACGATGAACGGCCCCTGCCAATTTGGGGCAAACTTGCCTTTGGCCTCAGCCTGATGTGGAAGAATACGTCTCAACACTTGCTGACCCACTTTGAACTTTCGTGGACGCACCTTCTTATTATATGATCTCGCCATTCTCTGTTGATACAATTGACCATGACACACTGCTGCCAATCTTTTCTCATCGATCAAACTCAACTGCTCCAAGCGGGTTTTGACCCATTCGTCATCATCAATTTCAGCTTCATAGTAAGCCAATAATAGCCTGCTCGGAGAATCTTCTTTGCCAACACGTACCCACTCATATGTGGTCCACAAAATCCTGAATGTACTTCGGTCATAATAGCTGTGGCCTGTCTAACATCTATGCATCTTAACAACCCAAGATCTGGAGTTCCTTTGTACAACACCCCTCCACTGAAGAAAAATCCACTTGGCAAACGTCGAATTACTCTCTTTTGATCCCATGTGGACTGTACTGGATATACTCCCATTATGAGGTATTCTTTGATATCATGGAACCACGGTTCACCATCAAGTTCTTCTTCCACCATATTACAGTAAGCATGCTGATCGCGGACCTGAATCTGCAAAGGGTCCACATAGACCTTATCTGGATGATGCAACACTGATGCCAAAGTAGCCAAAGCATCAACAACTTCATTATGAATCCTTGGAATATGCCTGAACTCTATTGATTGAAACCATTGACAAAGATCATGCAAACATTGTCGGTACGATATAAGCTTCAAATCTCGTGTTTCCCATTCTCCTTGAATCTGGTGTACCAAAAGATCCGAGTCCCCCATGACCAAGACTTCCTGGACACCCATGTCTATGGCCACCCTCAAACCCAAAATACATGCCTCATACTCGGCCATGTTATTAGTACAGTAAAAATGAAGCTAAGCCGTGACAGGGTAATGTTCACCTGTTTCTGAAATAAGTACCGCTNAATTACAACTTTCGGAATTACATTTCTTACAACAACCACAACTTCTGCCCCAGTTTCTTTGCTTGGGGACTTTTGGATTTTTGTTTTGTGGGACCGAACCGTGAGGCTGCCTACTTATCCTTAAAAGGAATCAGGTCGAACGTAGTTCATGTCATAGAAATTACTTTGTTGTTGTGATTTTTCCTTTCTTTTCTTTTCTTTTCTTTTCCTTCTTTCTTTTGCCCTTTTTTATACTCTTTTTCTTTCTTTTTCCTTTTTTTTTTCTTTTTCTACTCTTTTTCTTTTCTTCTTCTTCTTCTTTTTTTCATTTTTCTTTTTTCTCTCTTTTCCTTTACTTATCCTTTACGCTTGCATTTCTGGACTTTGCTACTGATTCCAAGAGAGGGGTATTAAAGAAAATAAATAAGGCTCAAAGGAGGTAACAAAGGATAAAGTGTTTAGATAGCATAACAAAATGCCTTCGTCATTCCAATCTTCAAAACATGCCAAGTATAAAGAAATACAACTAAAACAAAGAAGATCATACATAATATCTCTTGACCGCATCGGAATTGATGGCCATTTCAACACACTAGCCTTCTATGTTTGTCAAACACAAAGCACCAGTGGACAACACTCTCATCACGATGAACGGCCCCTGCCAATTTTGGGCGAACGTGCCTTTGGCCTCAGCCGAATGTGGAAGAATACGTCTCAACACTTGCTGACCCACTTTGAACTTTCGTGGACGCACCTTCTTATTATATGATCTCGCCATTCTCTGTTGATACAATTGACCATGACACATTGCTGCCAATCTTTTCTCATCGATCAAACTCAACTGCTCCAAGCGGGTTTTGACCCATTCGTCATCATCAATTTCAGCTTCTGCGACAATCCGGAGGGATGGGATTTCCACTTCTGCCGGCATCACTGCCTCGATGCCATACATCAACAAATAAGGAGTCACCCCTACTGAAGTACGAACATAAGTACGATAACCCAGCAATGCAAAAGGCAACTTTTCATGCCACTGTCTTGAACCCTCCACCATTTTCCGCAGTATCTTCTTTATATTCTTGTTGGCCGCCTCAACTACTCCGTTTGCCTTGGGGCGGTAAGGAGTGGAATTGTGATGTGTAATCTTGAATTGCTGACATACTTCTTTCATCAGATGACTATTAAGATTAGCCCCATTGTCTGTAATGATCACCTTTGGTATCCCAAACCGACAAATGATATTTGAGTGCACAAAATCAACCACCGCTTTCTTGGTCATAGACTTGAACGTTTTAGCCTCAACACACTTGGTGAAATAATCAATGGCCACCAGAATGAACCTGTGCCCATTTGATGCTGCTGGTTCAATTGGCCCAATGACATCCATGCCCCACGCAACAAAAGGCCATGGTGCAGACATTGTGTGCAATTCCGATAGTGGAGAATGGAAAATCTCCATGCACTTGACACTGATGACACTTGCGCACAAAACTGATACAATCCCGCTCCATAGTAAGCCAATAATAGCCTACTCGGAGAATCTTCTTTGCCAACACGTACCCACTCATATGTGGTCCACAAACTCCTGAATGTACTTCGGTCATAATAGTTGTGGCCTGTCTAACATCGATGCATCTTAACAACCCAAGATCTGGAGTTTTTTTGTACAACACCCCTCCACTGAAGAAAAATCCACTTGCCAAACGTCGAATTGCTCTCTTTTGATCCCCTGTGGCCTGTACTGGATATACTCCCAGTATGAGGTATTCTTTGATATCATGGAACCACGGTTCACCATCAAGTTCTTCTTCCACCATATTACAGTAAGCATGCTGATCGCGGACCTGAATCTGCAAAGGGTCCACATAAGCCTTATCTGGATGATGCAACATTGATGCCAAAGTAGCCAAAGCATCAGCAACTTCACTATGAATCCTTGGAATATGCCTGAACTCTACTGATTGAAACTGTTGACAAAGATCATGCAAACATTGTCGGTACGATATAAGCTTCAAATCTCGTGTTTCCCATTCTCCTTGAATCTGGTGTACCAGAAGATCCGAGTCCCCCATGACCAAGACTTCCTGGACACCCATGTCTATAGCCACCCTCAAACCCAAAATACATGCCTCATACTCGGCCATGTTATTAGTACAGTAAAAACGAAGCTAAGCCGTGAAAGGGTAATGTTCACCTGTTTCTGAAATAAATACTGCTCCTATCCCCACGCCTTTCATATTAGCCGCCCCATCAAAAAAAAGTTTCCATCCTGGCTTCTCAACTTGTTCCAACTCATCAACATGCATTACCTCTTCATCAGGGAAGCATGTCTTCAAAGGTTCATATTCCTTATCCACCGGATTCTCGGCCAAATGGTCGGCCAGTGCCTGGGCTTTCATTGCAGTCCGGGTCACATAGACAATGTCAAATTCCGTGAGCAAGATTTGCCACTTTGCGAGCCTCCCTGTGGGCATAAGCTTCTGAAAGATATACTTCAACGGATCCAACCGAGAGATGAGGTAAGTGGTATACGATGACAAGTAATGTTTCAGCTTTTATGCTACCCAAGTTAGGGCACAACACGTCCTCTCAAGTTGAGTGTACTTAACCTCGTAAGCTGTGAACTTCTTGCTGAGGTAGTATATGGCCTGCTCTTTCCTACCGGTGATGTCATGCTGACCTAACACACATCCAAACGAATTGTCCAAAACCGTCAAATACAGAATCAAAGGCCTCCCTGGCTCTGGCGGGACTAACACCGGTGGGTTTGACAAATACCCCTTTATCTTATCAAAAGCCTCTTGACATTCGTCTGTCCACTTGACCGCAACATCCTTCTTTAACAGCTTGAAGATAGGCTCGCACGTTGTCGTAAGCTGAGCGATAAACCTGCTGATGTAATTCAATCTCCCTAACAGACTCATCACCTCAGTCTTGTTCTTCGGAGGTGGCAATTCTTGGATGGCTTTGATTTTTGATGGGTCCAATTCAATACCTCGACGGCTGACTATAAATCCCAACAATTTTCCAGATGGAACACCGAAAGCGCATTTTGCAGGGTTGAGCTTAAGATTGTACCTGCGAAGCCTTTGGAAGAACTTTCTCAGATCCCTAACGTGGTCAGACTGCTTCCTGGTCTTTACAATTACATCATCCACATATACCTCGATCTCCCTGTGTATTATGTCGTGGAATATGGTTGTCATCGCCCTCATGTAGGTTTCCCTAGCATTTTTCAAACCAAATGGCATGACCCTGTAGCAGTATGTTCCCCATGGTGTGATGAATGTCGTCTTTTCGGTATCTTCCTCATCCATTAAGATCTGGTGATAGCCCGCATAACAATCCACAAAAGAACCAATCTCATGTTTGGCACAATTATCAATCAATATGTGGATATTTGGTAATGGGAAGTTATCCTTCGGACTCGCTTTGTTGAAATCACAGTAATCAACGCATACCCTGGTCTTACCATCCTTCTTTGGTACAGGCACAACATTGGCTAACCAGGTGGGATACCGTGTGACCCGAATGACCTTTGCATCGAACTGCTTGGTAACCTCTTCTTTGATCTTCACACTCATATCAGTTTTAAATTTCCTCAGCTTCTACTTGACAGGGGGAAATGCCGGGTCAGTGGGCAATTTGTGAACAACCAAGTCAGTGCTTAGACCCGGCATGTCGTCATATGACCATGCAAAAACATCTTTGTACTCAAACAGTGCTTTAATTATCTCCTCTCGGAGCTGTGGTTCAAGATGGACACTTATTTTAGTTTCCCGGACATTATCTTGATCCCCTAAGTTGATTGTTTCTGTATCATTCAGGTTAGGTTTGGGTTTTTCTTCAAAATGGCTTAATTCTTTGCTGATCTCTTCAAAAGCCTCATCATCATCAGATTCCACTTCATCATCACACTCAATGTGTTGTATTATTATTTCAGAATTAGATTGGCATTTAAGACTGGGCCGGAGATTCCTCATTCATGTCATGTCAATGACACCATCATAAGAAGGACTGTACAAGAAAGAAAAAGAAAAAACAAAAATAAAAACTATCAGGAATAAAAAAGAAGGGAAAATTGCACTTCATTGAAATTTAAAGATAACAAGGTTTAATTCATCCAAACGGACGGAACATAGAATCTGAATTACAACCCTGGAAATAATCCAGATTAAACTGAAAGAAAAATCAAAGCCGACTACCACGACTCCCTCCGAGTAGGTAGACGAGTAGCTTCCCATTTGTTGATCTTTACACAGGGCCCCACAAATTGCACATCCGCCTAGCTCGATCCCTCTCCAGCTTCATCCATATTCACCTCGTCGAACAACTTTTCAAACCTTTCAAGCAACTCCTTATCAGGACCAACCATAGAACCAGGCATTTTTGTTGCTGGGCACTTCTTAGTACCAGGCTTGACAAAGGATCGGGAGAGACGGGGGACAGGCTTTGGAAGAACCCATGCACTCTGTTTTTTAATTTTCTGGCTCGCCTTATGTCTGCACCTGTAGGCTTGAACCCCAAACCAAAAGTATCCAAGTTTTTGGGAAGAGACACTGGCTATACGAAGCCTTGCAGGGACGCACCCAAACCCTTGCCAGGTACAAAACCATTCTTCAACATTTCGGAAGCTGCCATGACTGATGCGGCTGCTACCTTCGGAATTGGAACACACTCCCCTTCTGGGATCTTTTCAACTGATACTGCATCAAAAACCTAATAGACCCACGGTCCCTTGTCGTCTTCAACTTCGATGGAGGGTATAATGGCATCATTCTGGGCACACAAACCATCCTCGCCGTGCACTACAATTTCCTATCTGTCCCATTCAAATTTAACCATCTTGTGCATGGTAGATGGCACTGCCTTGGCGGCATGAATCCAGGGTCGGCCTAGCAAAAGATTGTAAGAAACCGCCACGTCGAGCACCTGGAATTCCATAGTAAATTCAACTGGCCTTATTGTCAGCTCCAGCACTATGTCTTCGACTGAATCTTTCCCTCCACCGTCGAACCCCTGAACGCAAATACTGTTCTTGTGAATTCTTTCATTGTCTACTTTCAATTTGTCTAGGGTGGAGAGAGGGAAAATGTTGGCGCTGGACCCATTATCAATTAGTACCCGGGTAATTACGGAATCTTCACACTTTACCGTAAGGTAAAGGGCTCTGTTATGCTCGGTACCTCCATGGGCAATTCATCATCAGAAAAAGTAACTCTATTTACCTCAAAAATCTTGTTTGCTATCTTTTCCAGATGGTTTACAGAGATTTTGTCCGGAACGTGGGCCTCATTCAAGATTTTCATCAATGCCCGGCGGTGCTCGTCCGAATGGATTAACAATGAGAGTAATGAGATCTGAGCAGGGGTCTTCCTTAACTGCTCTACAATAGAATAATCCTACACTTTCATCTTCCTCGAGAATTCTTCTTCCACTTCTTCGGTCACAGCTTTCTTCACTAACACTGGGTTATCTTTGGCGGTTTTGGCTTTTCTTAACTCCTCGGGGGCAAAGCATCTCCCTGAGCGAGTCAGACCATGGGTCTCACAAACTTCTTCTTTAACCTCTTTCCCTTTGTAAAGCACTGTCATCGGCCATAATTCCCAGGGACAGCCTTGCTGTTGACTTGGTAACTGAGTTGCCGGTTTGATAATAACAGGCTCTGTGCGAGCACCTTCCACAACTACAACGGGCTTGTTGGTTGCCCCTGGCACTACCACTTTTTCTTTTTCTTGTTTGCCTGCAACCTTGCTCGAAGATTCCTTCTGAACCACCACAACTGGTTTACTATCTGTCTCTTTCAACTTGATCAAGGACTTCCCACTAGTTGACTTCTCACTTGGCCTGACTTCACTGGACCTGATCATCATTACAGTCTGCGAGGGCTTTTTAGGATCTCCTTCTTTTTGCACTATCTCAATCATATTGGTCTCATGATGGGTCGGGAGCGATTCTGGTTGATGTTGGGCATTTCCGGGGCTTCGACCTCGATCCAACGGGTATCAATGAGCTCTTGAATAGCTGTTTTCAATTTCTAGCATTTCTCTGTGTCATGCCCCGGGGCTCCTGAACAATATTCACAACTCACCGAGTGGTCAAGATTTCTCGGAGGGGGATTTCGCAACTTAGGCTCAATCGGATTCAACATACCTGTGGAATAGACTGGTATATGATTCTCCCAATGGAGTGAAAGTCTTCTACTTCTGCACCCTCTCATTCTTAAAGGCTTGATTTGGTCGGAAACCTGTCCCAGGGGGATTTCTGTAGGCTCTTGGTGGTGGATAGGTATTTTGGGGGGTTGGGTAAGTATTCTGTGGGGTTGGCGCACGCCATTATGCATGGACTGGAGGTTGAGTGTATGTCTGAGCATGATGGACAGAGAAGTGGGGATCTGGAGGTGGGTAGTAGTGTTGTGGTGGGCTATATGGAGTGTGGGGGTAAGTTTGGGGATGGGATCGAGGCTGGTTTTAATAAGGTGATGGGCCCCTGGACCAAGATCTTGACTCAATTACTGCAACGTCCTCTTTCTTCTTCTTTCCCAATACACCCCAGTGCCGTTTTGAATAGCCTGGGCGGTCGCCTTAATTGCTGAATAACTCATTATTTTGTTAGACTTGAGGCCTTCCTCTACCATGCTTCCCATTTTTACCACTTCATTAAAGGATTTCCCTACCGCTGACACCAAGTGACCGAAATAAGTGGGCTCTAAGGCCTACAAGAAGTAATCAACCATTTCACTTTCTTTCATCGGAAGGTCTACCCTAGCTGCTTGCTCTCTCCAACGGAAGCCATATTCTCTGAAACTCTCCCCAGTCTTCTTCTCAATTTTTGTTAATGACAGACGGTCTGGAACAATTTCAAGATTATACTGAAAATGGCATGCGAAGGCTTGGTCTAGATCGACCCATGTGTACCACCGATCATGATCTTGTCGAGTGTACCACTCCAAAGCTGAGCCACTTAAACTTTGACTGCAGTACGCCATCAGTAATTCATCTCTCCCGCCTTCTCCTCTCATCTTGCTACAAAACCCTCTCAGGTGTGCCACTGGATCACCATGCCCGTCGTATAAATCAAACTTAGGCATTTTAAATCCTGCTAGTAGTTGGACATCTGGGAACAGACACAGGTCTTTATACGCCACGCTTACTTGACCACCTAACCCCTGCATATTCCTGAAAGATTGCTCCAAGCTTTTGACTTTCCTAATCATCTCCTCCTGCTCGGGATTCTTAGGAGGCTTCTCAGTTTCTGCCGAGAGGTCAAAATGATGAGTGTGAGAACATGGTTCTGGCACTTTGAAGGTAGGTTCTGGTGGATAATAATGGTTGTCATGAGTCTGGAACAAAGGCTCACTGGAAGATTTATGTAATGCAGCAGGTGGTGGTGCCACAAAAACAGGAGTGATTGGTGGAGGAGGGTATGGGACTTGTTTGGGTGGTGGAGCTGGTGGTGTTTGGGAGGTAGTGCCATAGCATTGTTGGTAGGTGGGAAAGGCTGGAGATGAGTTCATAGTAGGGGGGTCCTGAGGTTGAGCCAATGGTGGGATATAAGCAGGGTTGACGGGATAAACTGGTTGTGGATGCCCCTTTGCCCAGGCCTGGTACATTTCAGCCATTTGCTGCTTCAGCTTATACATCTCTTCTTTCATCGCATTAACATCCAATTCTTCCACCTCTTTTGACGGGTCGACAATACTTGCCTCTAGTTCTTGGTTGGCCATGTTCAACTTTTCCTCTGACCGGGCGTTGTAGGAGTGAGGTGCTAGAATGCCAACCAACTAACCACCTGCCTGGACTCAATACATCAACAACAACCTTGTTACCGGTTAGGGCTTTAACAGATTGGTAACCTCACATTTTGGGGCATGAATGCACCTAAGCAGTTAACCGTTTCTATTATGCATTTGATCGGTTGCATGCGTCATCCCGGCTTCCCTTATTTACATTTGTAACTTCTTTTCTTTTCTCTCTTCATTCTTGCCTTTACTCTCTTTGTTTTTATCCTCTCATTTCTCCTTCTTGTTTTGCCATTGTTTCCTTCCTTCGGTTTCTTATTTTCGCTCTTTTCTTTTCTTTTTCTCTCTTGTTTTTCCTCTCTTTTTCTTTGCCTTTCTTTTTCCTCTTTTTCCATTTGGTTACGGTCGAATCCTATGGAGATTGTCTACATATCATGACCCCGCATGAATCAGACCAAGCGTAGTTCTTAGTGGCATAAATAAATAAAATAATAAAATATTTTGGGATTTTTTTCATAAAAACAAATGCTTTGATTACAAAACTGACAGACTCAAAACTAACAGACCCTAAAAAGATGAAAATACAGACTCAAAAGGACTAACAAACTCTGAATAGATGAAAATACAGACTCAACAGGACTAACAGACTCTGAAAAGATGAAAATACAGACTCAACAGGACTAAATTAAAACAAACTGACGGACTTCAACAATAGGGAAGTACAGACTCAATCAAAGATCACGAATACATTAATGCCTCGAAAGCTCCTAGGGCCCGCGGGGCATCATTCGGCCTCTCCGCGGGCCTATATGCAAGATCCCCTTAGAGCCTCTCCAAATCGCTCATGATTTGTCGGACAAATGTCATCACTGCCACAAAGAAAGTGGTGCGGGTCATATCTTCACATGCTTGGCACTTCACAACAATATAATCGGCAATAGCCCTGACCCTCTCTCGGATCCTACCCTTTTCCTGAAGTAGACGCCCGACCTGCTGATTACGGGCTACTAACACTTGAGAGACGTGAAGGTGTTGATTTTGCAATTGCTGTATTTCTTCCTCCATCTAAGCCATAAGATCATAACATTGTTCCCTTTCAGCTTTAAAATCCTTGGCTTGTTTGATCATTTTGTTCTCGACAGTGATGACCCTTTTCTTTAACCCCGCAACCTCATTGTCATATTGCTCTTTTAACTGTCTAACCAGGCGTGCTCTTTCTCTCGCATTCTTAGCCAATTGTGTTCGAGCCCTGGCTAGTTCGTTCTCCACTTTGTTCAAATCAAAACCATAATCATCCACTTTCTTCCTAAGGTTCTTTATAAGCTTTTCATCCTTTACACTTCGGGCGGGATTCTTGGCTGCTATTTTCATCTCTCGAATTTGAGCTCGTAAGGCTGCATTTTCTTTGGCTAATTTTTTCTTTTCACCCTCATCCGCCGCGGCTTGCAAACCATTTTCAAACTGAAGGTCTTGGACTTGCTTTTCTAGCCCGCTTATGGTTGTACTGTATTCATTCTCCTTGGCTAACCAATCCCACTGTTCTAGTGATGCCTCGGCAAATTCCTGAAGGTGGGGTGTTTTGGCCGGCCTCCCAAATGCAATTTCCCTTGTATACCAAGCATGGTACCCTGGTGAAACTTCTCCTTTGGATCGATCCCGTACACAGGTATTTGCCGCCAAGTATTGACACTCGCTCCAAATCTGGCGGACTGCTGCTTCAGGAAACTGGCCATCAGGACCAATCTCGACTACTTGGGCACTGAGATCTTCATCTTTTGGCACTATTTGGCATCTCCCAAGCTGCCTCAAAACCCGATACGGGGCATATGGCTGGATGCTCCTGAGACCCGTCAAAAGGAAGTGAGGCTCGGTAGCTGGCATATACATGATCTCATCCACAGGCAACCATCCAAACGTCCACTCTATCTCACTAGCAGTGACGGAACGGAGGTGTGATATCCATCCTGTGACCCCTTCTGGCAAGCTGACCCCATCAATCCTCGTATAAAATTCCTCTATGCACGTTTTCTCTGTTGACCCATAGCTCATGAATTGTGGACGATGGCATAGGTGTTCAATCATCCACATTTGAAGCAACAAGTTGCACCCCTCAAAGAAGTCTCCTCCGGCTTTGCAGGCTGTGAGAGCGCGGAAGATTTCAGCTACTATCATGGGTGCGAGGGTGCTTTTGGACTGGGTAAGTAAAGTGCTGACAACCCCAGCTATTTTTATGTCGATATTTCCATCTGCCCTAGGGAACACCAGAAGTCCCAAGAAGACCACCATAAAAGCAAAACACCTATGTTCTTCCCATTTGTGGCGGTTCCCTTTGCTACATATTTTGTTTATTGTTGAACCCTCCTATGTGGCCACATCTCTGGAATATAAATTGTGGAGTGCAAAAACCAGCTGCCAAATCTGGGTTGTGGACCCCCTATATCTTTAGTGAGTCTAAGAATCTGTGCACAGCTACGGTTCTCGGAGCAACCAAGTACTTGTGTCTTAAAGGAACCTCAGTACTCCCAATGTACCCGGCAATTTCTTCCAAAGTCGGGGTGAGTTCAAAATCTGAAAAATGGAACACGTTGTGTGCCGGATCCCAGAATGTAACCAATGCCCTTATGATGTCTCCCCTGGGCCTAATCTTCAACAAACCGGTAAGACCTCACAAATATTGTTTGACCTTGTCTTGCCCTTCTTTACACAGATCATCCCACCACATATGCAACTCCAAGGGGATTTTGTTCATGATTGAGAAAGGTTCATTTTGAATTGTGCTCATCCTGCACATTTATTAAGGTGATTAAAAGAAAACTATGACTCATTTTGACTCAAGGGAAACAATACCAATTTTTAAAAGTTTATTCCAAACTAAAACCCAGTTTTTGCAAATACGGCCTTTCAGCACTTCGGGGAGGAAGATTTTAAGACTGTGCTCGCTAACTGACCCAAAAATAAAAATGACCAAAGGTGGCTGTTCTTGCAAAAAAGGCCTTCCGGCGCCCTTTTAGGGACATTCAGCTATTTGCGACGAGAATGGCATCACCTTACCTACCTACCATGAAAAAATAAAATTTTGTTCTGTTTGGGCTAATTTTGCAGAAGGGAAGTTAGACCCGATGGGGGTTGCCTACGTATCCCATGCCCTGTGGGAATCAAACTGGCGTAGTTCGGGCGAATAAAACAAAACCAACTATTTTTGAAAACAAAGACTTTTCTTCTTTTTTTTTCATTTCTCTCAAAAATTCGGCAGAGTTTCAGTACAAATTTGGACATTAGTTTTTCTTTTTCCAAAAACAGGTGACTAACTCACTTAACCCTTACACTGCTATTTTCTTTTTCCAATTTTCTCCCCTAACTCAAAGGCCGGTCAGCATGCAAACCCGAAGCAAATAAATGCAACAAATGGAACGTAAAATATGCATCAGGATGGTCTGTTATTTTGGGTACACCTGTCCTAGAAGGACCCAACCCCTGTGTTGAGTACCCTAAGTCAAATGCACGTGATGCAACAAATCGCTCCTACTAGGGATCTGGCATGAGGCTGAGTTATTCTAGGTTTAAAACCTAGGTATATGTTCTAGACTATGTACCCGAGCGGACAACTCGAGTCGAGGAGGGGGCTACGTACCGGGAACCAAAAGGTCATCCGGCTTAGTAACTTGTCCAAGCCTCTTTCTTATTTCAAGGTATGACACTAACAGAATAGGGAGTCTCGACCAGCGAGCACATCCCCGAAGATGATAAGAGAAAGGTTTCGCAGCAGTTTATATATACAGTTCAGATAATATCAAGGCGGTAAAAAGCAACATTTTGCACATTAGTCCCAAACATGTAATAAAATCAAATAATAAACAAAGCCAAATACAACAATTATCTAAGCTCGAATTCTGAACCCCGAACCAGAAGTTCGGGGTTCATGTCCCCAGCAGAGTCGCCAAAGTTGTCACACCTCCTTTTTCACTACACCCCGGAAGGGTATAAGGGAGTTTTTCCAATTAAAGGACAATCGAAATGGGATTTATTTATATTAAGAAATTCAGAATCGCCACTTGGGAGATTTATGGTGTCCCAAGTCACCGATTTAAATCCCGAATCGAGGAAAAGGTTGACTCTGTTTAACAGTCCCGAAACCAGAAATCTGAGTAAGGAATTCTGTTAACCCGGGAGAAGGTGTTAGGCATTCCCGAGTTCCGTGGTTCAAGCACGGTCGCTCAACTGTTATAATTTGGCCTATTACCTGATTTTAAAACAATTATAAACATATGTGCATTTTTACTTTAAACCGCTTTCATTTAATTAATTAAATGAGGATTGCAACGTTATTTAAAATATGTTTCAGACCACGTCACATAAATGCACCCGCAGTTTGCAACACATTTCAGCTAACGTTGAGATTTGGATTTGGGTCACATAAATGCGCACCCGAGTTTAGGAAAGTAATATTATTAAAGTACGCGCCTAAAGCAAATTCGCGTTTTAAAATTTGTGAAGGCCATGGAAATTTGCTAAATGGTATGCCTCGAATTCTAAAGATTTAAAAGAAAGTTAATTAAAACGAGGGCCATGCAGTTGTTATTTTTGTTTGGCACGGCGCAACTCAAAATATTCTACTTAAAGGTTTCTATACTAACTCATGAGGGCCATAACTATTTGTATTGTGTATTCATGGCGCGCCTCGATTAATAAAAGACTAATTAACTAAAGGATCATAGGGGAATTGTGGATTTATATAAGAACTAAGGCATCCGTTTAATCAAGAGGGTTGCTGGCCCAATACAACCTTTGGAAGAAAACAAAAAGAATACATGATAAAGCAAAAATAGTCAAATCCTAAAGTCTCCGGACTTGGGCCCAAATGAGCCCATATCGATGGACTCCAGCACCTAATACGAAAATCAATTGATATTCGCCCATCAACCCACATGGGGCAATATTGGGCCCAGTTTTGTGATCCAACTGGTTCACCGTACGATAAAACCAAATGCTGACCACATATAGCACACATTAACAGGGATCGCTATTGTTCTTTTTTCAGTGATTTCAAGGTTTTTGGCTCAAATAAAGCCCAGATCTAACGAGGGAAAGGGAAGTGTTAGCATGCAGACCTTAATCGAGCCTATGCGAGTTTAACTTAATCCGCTTATAGAAATTGAAAACCAAACTTGTTATGCTAATCTGAGGTTCCTTAATTAATACCAACAAATTTCATCCCTGAATTTGATTACTTAAACAAAGAGCAGATCAAAGAAACTAATTTGTATAGAAGCTAAACAACTGACAAGCAAATCAACTTATGGCTACCATGAATACATGAATGAACCTTTCCTAACGACCAACTTGCATTTAACAATATACCGTAACACTTTTAAACATGATAGACTATACAATCATTATCAACAGCTGTTCTAATACAGAATCACATACAAGCAAAGGACCTATTTTAACCAAACTCAAAGGTAAAGTCATATATTGAAGAACCATACTGCTGGAATCCCCTGACAGTTCCAAATTACCCTTCATTTAGCTAACAGAGCCTAAACGCAAACGTAGCTATTAATCCATGCTTGATCAAGTTTTTGCCTCAACAGTCCATAATTCAATTACAACATAATAACCTAGCTAGTCCAGCTGAAAACGACTAAACTACATTGAATCAAATGACCAAGCATATAAACATCATGAAGAAAATGTAAATAAACAACACAAATTTGATGTCATATTTCAAACTCTCATTTTCATCTTCATTATGCAACCTACATCCATCAGAATTGAAGGGAATGTACTTGGAATTTGAAAAGCAAAGCAGAAAATGAAGTATCAGCAGAGCAGTATCAGCAATCAACACCATAAGTCAGTGACAAACAACCAGCCAAAACAACTCAAAATCCCATGAATGTCGTATAACCAGCTCCAAGTAATAAATGTCAAATCACCCACGACCCAACCAAACTTAAACCATGCTTTTGATGATTAAGATCAAACCATTTCTCACTCGGATGGGTTAAAAGTAGTTTCAGAAATTGAAAAGCAATCAAAAACCACTGAAAATTCAATGAAATAGTAACTTTTCTCCAATTCTTAGCCTTTTTCTTTTCTGTGGATTTTCAGCTTTCAAAAATCTCCCTTTAAGATGCAAGTAACAATGCCTTTATAGGCAAGTTACTAGTGCAGCAAATGTAAGCTAGACTTTGCACTTTACCCCTTTCTTAATTTCCCTTTTTGCTGCTTAGTCCCTGATTTTCTAACTTATTGGCCAAGTAAAACCCATTTTCAGCTTCTAAGAAGCTTCCTTAGCAGTTATTAAAAGATTCTCTAGGTGTCCTACCCATTTTACCCCTATTACCCCTGTATTTTACCTCAGTAGACCAAATGGACATGGGTCAATTCGACCCAATGGTCCAATTCACGACTGGGCCTGCCCTTCTTTTCTTGAGTTGGCCAGAAAAAAACTAAAGCTCAAACAAGCCATTAGCCTAATAAAAAGTCTGAAATACTAAAGAAAAAAAAACGGAAACAATTTCCGCAATTAAACTCTTAGATTAATCAAACTAGAAAACTGAAGCTACTAAAGTAATGGACTAAATTACTGATTAAAAGAAATGCAAGATGAACACATGATTATTACAAAACTAAACACACAAACGGTTTTGAACAAAATAGTTTTTTTGAATTCAAGACATATTTTTTGGAAATTAAAACAAAACTAAAGGGGATAATTAACCTAAACTGAAACGAACACAGGCAGAAAGGAGACACACAAAGAGAAAAGAAGAAAAAGACAGAGGTGGATAGCCAAAAAGAAAAGAGCAAAAATGGAGAATCCAGGAGAATGGGACATACCTCCCCAACACTAATGGATACCCTCTTTGAAACTGACCCTTGACGAACCCATGAATTTGAGGCCGGAATAAACTTCAATCATCTGTTCTCAAATGAGAACACACGACTGAACTCAATTCCAAACTCAAAACACAAAATCCCACTAATTCGGACACTTTTTTGGAATTTAGGGCTTTTTCTTTGATTCGAGATTCGAAAGGTTTGGCGGGGATTGGAGGAAAACTAGTTGGATATTTGGAAAGAGGAGGTGAAGGGGAGTGTAAGGTGTAAAGATGGGGTTGATTGGCGGTGGAGCCGCCACCGGTGGTGAGGGAGTCTCTGGGCGGCGGTCGTTTAGGGTTTGAGGAGAGTGGTTGTGAGGGAGATGAGTGAGGGGGTAGGGGGTGTTTAGGACAGTTTTATACTTAAGATACCCTAGTTCACAGCCGTTCGATTGAGGAACCTCGATGGCTCTGATCTTTCTTGGCTAAACGGGATCATTTTGGATGGCGAAGGACGGACCGAGTCTTTTGAGACGGGCTTGGGCCGGTTTTGGAGGGTCTTTGGACGGGTTACAGCTTGGGCTTGACAATTTCAGCCCAAAACTGGTTCTCTTCCACTTTTTATTCCCATTTTTCTAAATCCTTTTTTTTGTTTTTCTTTTTCCTTTTCCTTTTTCTTTTATTTTTTCAAAGTTAAACCTAAAATCCTAATTTAAATTATGAAGCCATATTAACTTAACAAGATACTAATTAAAATTAAATATTACCTCAATTAACAAACTAAAGAAAAACTAACTCAAAATCAAAATTAAAACTAAAAGGTGCAAGATGACTATTTTTTGTGATTTTCCTTTTCTTTTTGTAAAATAAATACTTACTAATTAATTTTTTAAAAATGCAAAGTCAAACCCTCGATGCAAATGCAGCATGTTTTTTGTATTTTTACTAATTAAAATGCACAAACAAAAATGCAAACAATTAATAGAAAATGCCACGAAAATCCACAAAATTGCAAATAATAAAAAGAAATTATTTTATTTTGAAACTATGAGAGTAATTCATATATATATAATAAAAGGAGACTAAGAAGAAGTGAAGGCTGATAACGATGAGGGCCAGATAAGCTGGAGCTATGGTTCGAACACGCGACCATTGACAAAAGATGATCCCTCTTGAACCATCCGAACAAGGCACAACTTTAGTTAAGTGGGTTCAATTGCCTTACTTTTAAACAAGTTGTTTTCTTAAAAAAATAGTTTCCTATTAAAAAATATTTACGAAGCCTTAAACCAATGTTGAACCACCTTGAACCAATGTTGCACCCCCCCCCCTCCCGATTTAGCCAACTCAATGAAAAAAAACTTGCTGCATAAAAGTCCTTAGATGTCTTATTGCCACGATCCAAGTTCTCCCTCCGTGAAATGTCGTGACGCCACCTAGTCTCTACGACTAGGCCAGCCTAACAATTTGTGAAAAAATAAAATAAAGATACGAAACTAACCATTTGCAGGTGATATAATAAAAGAGTTTAAAATGTCGTTTGGCATATACACTAAAAACACTCTCAACTGACCATAGCACTCCCAAAATCCGGAATCTCATGAATCACAAGCTAAAGAAACACACAGTATTCTAACGCCAGAGTCTAAACGAAAGAAAATACAAGAAGTCTATAACTGAAGGGAGAATAGAGAGGGACTTCTAGGTCTACGGATACGGCAGTTATACCTTAGAGTCTCTAGATCGCCTCGCTTCACGGATAGTATGGCTGAGCGGAAGAACCTGGATCTGAACACGAAAAACATGTGCAGGAAAGGGCATGAGTACACCACAACGGTACCCAGTAAGTACCAAGCCTAACCTCGATCGAGTAGTGACGATGAAAGGTCAGGGCCCTACAGGTATATATATACATATATAACAAGGTAAGCAGTATGAAATATGGCAGTATAGCTAAAAATACTAACAGTCAATAAAGAATGAAATGACAGAAAGAAATAACTCAGTACACAGAGATAGCAACAAGGGATCTCCCAAGATAACGTCCCATAGTCCCAAAAGTAACTGTATAGAGGATCTCCCGGGATACCGTCAAGTAGTCCAAATTATCAATGTACAGGGGGATCTCTCGGAATACCGTTCCGTAGTCCCAAGTAAATATCCAGTATAGGGGGATCTCCCAGGATACCGTCCCGTAGTCCCAAATATAAATATGCAGGGGATCTCCCGGAATACCGTTCCGTAGTCCCAAAGTAAATATACAATAGTCTCAACAAGAAAATCTACAGTTCTATTCAAGCTCGTATAAAAAGGCAAGTAATTCCTACTCAAAACATGCTACACAAAAATCCAAGTAAGCAGTTAAAGCAGATAAGACAGTTAAGTCACATAAGCATGCTTTCCTAAGCTAAACCGGAGGCTTCATATACTAGCATTTGCTCAATTAAAAGAAAAACATAGATATACTTAATGAAAATAGGGTCTTTCAACAATGAGCACATGTACGCACTCGTCACCTCACGTACACGGCATTCATATAACAACAGTACCTAAATTCCAACGGGAGTTCACCCACACAAGGTTAGGCAAGCCACTTACCTCGAACCAGCTCAAAATCAATCTGATATCACGCTCTTGCCACGAGTATCCAACTCCGAGTGGCTCAAATCAAGTCAAATCAATTACATAACATAAATAAAACTACAAGAAAATAATTTAACTAATGAATTTAAAGCTACAGCGAGAAATTAAAAAGACGCCCCAAAATCCTCCCCGGGCCCACATCTCGAAATCGGGTAAAAGTTACCAATTTAGAACACCCATTCACTCACGAGATCACTCGTCCAAAAATTATTCCATTCCGACAACTAAAATCCGATCAAAACCCAAAAACTCGGTTGGGGAACTTTTCCTCCAAATTCTCATTTTTCCACTCAAATCCCTTGATTAGGTGAGTAAAACAACAATATATTGATAAAATATAAACAAAATAGGGTTAGGAATGGTTACCCACTGATTTCCTCTTCAAAAACCTCACAAAATCGTCTTCTCCCGAGCTCAAAATCGAATTGATGTTATGAACTTCAAACACTCGAAATTTCATATTTTTGCCCAGTGATTACCGCATCTACGATCATGGGGGCTCTTCTGCGGTCCCGCTTCTGCAATTAGGGAACCGCGTCTGGGAAAATTCATTAAACCTCCAAGCACCACACCTGCACTCCATTCCACACATATGCGGTTCCGCTTCTACGGTCCTTGAGCCGCATCTGCGACCAGTGGTCTTCATGCCTCAGACCGCATCTGCGATTTCCAAACCACTTCTGCGGTGCCGCACCTGCGGTCCAAAATCCGTAGGTGCGAAAACAACAGGTTCAGCACATCAGAAATTTGCCTAAGTCCAAAGTCAATTCTGTTAAGCATCCGAAACACTCCCGAGGCCCCCGGGACCTCAACCAAACATACCAACAAATTCTAAAACATCACGGACTCAGTTGAACCCTCAAATCACATCAAACAATGCTAAAACCACGAATCACCCTCCAATCCAAACTTAATGAACTTGAAAATCCAAAATTCTACAACCGATGCCGAAACCAACCAAACCACGTCCAATTGACCCCAAATTTTGCACACAAGTCATATTCTACACTACGGACCTATTCTAGTTTCCGGAATCGAATTCCGACCCCGATATCAAAATTTCACTATCGGCCTGAAAACTCCAAAAATTGAACTTTCGGCATTTCAAGCCTAAATAAGCTACGGACCTCAAAAACACAATCCGGACATGCCCCTAAGCCGGGAATCACTCAACGGAGCTAACGGAATCAATGGAATTCCATTCCAGAGCCGTCTTCACACTGCTCCGACTGCGGTCCAAATTCTAAAGCATAAACTCTCATTTAGGGACTAAGTTTCCCAAAATACTACGAAACTCAAGATGAACCATCCCGGCAAATTACAACAACAAAAACAGACACGGGGGAAGCAGTTAGTTAATAGGGGATCCGGGTGTTAATTCTCAAAATGACCCGATGGGTCATTACATCCTCCCGCTCTTAAAATATTCGTTTGTCCTCGAACGAGTATAGAGACATACCTGGGGTGGTGAAAGGATCAGGGTAACGGCTGCGCATATCCTGCTCGGTCTCCCAAGTCGCCTCCTTGGCGGCTGACCCCGCCACTGAATCTTTACTGATGCAATGCTCTTTGACTCAGCTTTCGAACCTGTCTACCCAATATAGCCACTGGCTCCTCAACATAAGATAGATCCTTGTCCAACTGGACTAAACTGGAATCCAACGCGTGCGACCGGTCGCCGTGATACCTTCGGAGCATCGAAACATGAAATACCGGATGAACTATTGCCAAGCTGGGAGGTAAGGCAAGCTCATAAGCAACCTCCCCAACTCGTCGCAATACCTCAAAGGGGTCAATAAACCCTGGGCTCAATTTGCCCTTCTTCCAAAATCTCATAACGCCCTTCATAGGCGAAACCCAAAGCAAGACCCGCTCTCCAACCATAACTGAAATATCGCGAACCTTCCGGTCTGCATAACTCTTCTGTCTAGACAGGGTTGTGCGAAGTCTATCCTGAATCACCTTAACCTTCTCCAAAGCATCCTGAACTAAGTCTGTGCCCAATAATCTAGCCTCGCCCGGCTCGAAGCAACCCACCGGGGATCTACACCGCCTACCATATAGAGCCTCATACGGTGCCATCTGAATGCTGGACTAGTTACTGTTGTTGTAGGCAAACTCCGCAAGTGGTAAGAACTGATCCCAAGAAACTCCAAACTCTATCACACACGCACAGAGCATATCCTAAAGAATCTGAATAGTGCGCTCAGACTGTCCATCCGTCTGGGGGTGAAATGTTGTGCTCAACTCCACCCGAGTACCCAACTCATGATGTACGTCTCTCCAGAACCGTGATGCGAACTGAGTACCACTATCTGAAATGATGGAAACTGGAATACCAAGTAGATGAACAATCTCCCGAATATAAATCCCAGCCAATCGCTCTGAAGAATAAGCAGTACACACAAGAATGATGTGTGCGGACTTGGTCAGCCGATCCACAATCACCCAAATGGCATTGAACTTCCTCAAAGTCCGTGGAAGTCAAACTATGAAGTCCATGGTGATCCGCTCCCACTTCCACTCCGGAATCTCTGTCTACTGAAGTAAGCCACCCGGTCTCTGGTGCTCATACTTCACCTGCTGACAATTGAGGCACCGAGCTATAAACCCAACTATATGTTTCTTCATCATCCTCCATCAATAGTGTTGCATCAAATCCTGGTACATCTTCGCGGCACCCGGATGGATGGAATACCGCGAACTATGGGCCTCCTCAAAAATCAACTCCCGAAGCCCATCAACATTGGGTACACATATTCGACCCCGCATCCTCAATACCCCGTCATCACCAATGGTCACATCATCACCATATAGAACCTTGTCCTTGAGGACACGCAAAATGAGGGTCATCATACTGACGCTCTATGAAACGATCAAATAAGGAAGACCGAGAAACCACACAAGCTAGGACCCGACTGGGCTCCAAAATATCCAACCTCATAAACTGGCTAGCTAAGGCCTGAACATCCATCACCATGGGCCTCTCTGTTGCTGGTAGATAAGCAAAACTCCACAAACTCGCTGCCCAGTGACTCAAAGCATCAGCCACCACATTGGCCTTTCCCCGATAGTACAATATAGTGATATCATAGTCCTTCAGCAGCTCTAACCACCTCCTCTGATGGAAATTAAGTTCCTTCTACTTGAATAGGTGCTGCAAACTCCGATGATCAGTATAGATCTCACAAGGAACACCGTACAAATAATGGCGCCGGATCTTCAAGGCGTGAACAATAGCAGCTAACTCGAGATCATGGACAGGATAATTCTTCTCATGCACCTTCAGCTGTCTAGATGCGTAGGAAATCACCCTACTATCCAGCATCAATACCGCTCCAAGGCCAATCCTCGAGGCATCACAATGGACAGTATAAGACCCCGAACCTGTACGCAAGATCAATATTGGGGCTGTAATCAAAGATGCCTTGAGCTTCTGAAAGCTCTCCTCACACTCTTTCGTCCACCTGAATGGAGCACCCTTCTAGGTCAGCCTGGTCATAGGTGCCGCAATAGATGAAATCCCTCAACAAATGACGGTAATAACCTGCCAAGCCAAGAAAACTATGACCTCTATAGCTGAGGATGGTCTGGGCCAACTCTGTACTGCTTTCACTTTCCTCGGATCCACCTTGATCCCTTCACTCGATACTACGTGACCCAAGAATGCCATAAAATCCAACCAAAACTCACATTTTGAGAACTTCGCATATAATTTTGTTTCTCTCAAGGTCTGAAACACTTTCCTCAGGTGCTGCTCATGACCTTCCCAACTCCGGGAGTATACCAGAACGTCATCAATAAAGACAATGACGAACCAGTCAAGATATGGCCAGAATACACCGTGCATCAAATGTATAAATGTTGTTGGGGCATTGGTCAGCCCAAATGATATAACAAGGAACTCGTAATGACCATACCGAGTCCTGAAGGCAGTCTTCGGGATATCTGTCTCCCGAATCTTCAACTAATGATAACCTAAACGTAATTCAATCTTACAAAACACTCGATCCCCCTATAACTGATCAAACAGGACATCAATACGAGATAACGGATACCGGTTCTTCACTGTAACATTGTTCAATTGGCGATAATCAATGCACATACGCATAGAACCATCCTTTTTCTTCACGAACAAGACAGGAGCACCCCAAGGTGACACACTAGGCCGAATAAAGCCCTTATCAAGCAATTCCTGTAATTGTTCCTTCAACTCCTTCAACTCAGGAGGAGCCATGCGGTAAGGAGAAATAAAAATGGGCTGACTGCCCGGCAACAAATCAATGCCAAAATCAATATCTTTGTCGAGCGGCATGCCCGAAAGGTCAACTGGAAACACATCAGAGAAATCCTGCAATACGAGGACTGAATCAACTATAGGGGTATCAATACTGACATCTCTCACATAAGCTATATATACGCGTCACACCCCTTCTCAACTATTCACTGAGCTTTAAGAAATGAAATAACTCTACTGGGAGTGTGATCTAAGGTACCCTTCCACTCTACTCACGGTACACCTGGCATAGCCAGCGTCATGGTTTTGGCGTGACAGTCAAGGATAGCATAATGGGCAACCCATGCCCAAGATCACATCAAAATCTACCATGCTGAGCAATAATAGATCGGCTCTGGTCTCAAAACCACTAAGAGCAATCAAACACGACCGATTAACGCGGTCCACAACAAGAGAATCTCTCACATGAGTAGAAACATAAACGGGAGAACTCAAAGAATCCTGAGATACGCCCAAATGCGGGGCAAAATAAGAGAACACATAAGAAAAAGTAGAGCCTAGATCGAATAGAACCGATGCATCTCTATGACAAACCGAAACAATACCTATGATGACATAATCGGAGGCGACAGCCTTAGTACGGGCAGGAAAGGCATAGAATCTGGCCTGGCCTCCCCCTCTAGGGCAACCTCTACCTCCCGACCTCCACCTCTAGTTGGCTGAGCAGGTGGGGTAGCAACTGGTGTTGTGATCATACCCTGGGAACTCTGGGGAGCATACTGTGGCTGAGAATTCTGTGGAGGTGCACCCCTCCCAAGTCTAGGGCAATCCCTCACCATATATCGTGTGTCGCCACACTCAAAATAAGCTCTGGTAGGACGTGGCGGCTGTAACTAGCTTGGGCCAGGTCTGCTGGACTGACCACTGAAAGAACCTCGTGCAGGAGGCGCACTAGATACTGGAGGTGCATAATAAGGCTCCTGAGGTCTAGGAGGAGCTAGAATACCACTGGTTGCTGGAAGAGTTGAATGAATGGGGCGACTCATATAACCCCTACCATTACAAACTGCAACTAGGGCACGGGCACCAGAACAATGGCCCGACTCTCGAGACCTCTTGGCCTCTCTCTCCTCTCTATCCCGAGCAAGCATGCCCTCTACTCTCCTAGCAATGCTCACCACCTGCTAATAAGAAATATCCATCTCTAACTCCCGGGCCATGCTAGACCTGATAATGGGAATGAGTCCTTCAATAAACCGGCAAACTCTCTCACGAACTGTAGAAACCAAGGTCGGTACATGCCTAGCCAAGTCACTGAAACAGATAGCATACTCCAAAACAGTCATAGAACCCTGGCGCAAATACTCAAACTCCGTGCGCCATGCGTCCAAGAGGCTCTAAGGAACGTACTCCCTTAAAAACATATCTGAAAACTGGGTCCATGTAAAGGAAGCTGCCTCAATCGGACTATCCAACTCAAAAGTACGCCACAACTGATAGGCTGCTCCTCGAAGCTAGAAGGCAGTGAAAGAAACCCCACTCGACCCTGATATACCCATAGTGTAGAGGATACGGTGGCACTCCTCTAGAAATCCCTGGGCATCCTATGATGCTAGACCACTGAATGTAGGAGGCTGGTACTTCTTGAACCTCTCAAGCCTCCGCTGCTCCTCCTTTGAAGTTACTTCCCTATCCTCGGGCTAAACTGGGGCTACAAGCGGTACTGGTATAACCTCTGGGATCTGATAAACCTGAACCCCCTACTCTGGGGTGCGGGCGGCGGGAGTCTGTGCTCCTCCCCCGCTGTCACAACCCCAAATACCCCGGTCGTGATGGCGCCTATAACAGTACTAGGCAAGCCAACCAAACATTTACCACAACAAAATCTTTTATAAAAATCATTTTTCTAATATCGAATAAGTCCCAAATTTATCATATGAAATATATGAATAAAACAAAATATGCGGAAAAACCGGTACAAAATACCAACACAACCCAACAAATCTGGTGTCATTGGTCAAGAGCCTCTAAATACAACCAAAAAAAACTGACTGAATAATACATCATAAGTCTGAAATAATAGAATACTAAGATAGTAAGGAGGAAATCAGGGTTGCGAATGTCGTGCAGCTAGCTTGTGATCTCTAAATGATGCTTTGAGAGTACTGGAAGCTCTCACTCTGATGCTCGGGCACCTGGATATGCACACAAGGTGCAGGGAGTAACGTGAGTACGCCAACTCAGTAAGTAACTAAAGTACACAAAGTCTAAGTGCAGTGACGACCATTTAAGGTCACATATCATAAAATCTCCAGAAATATCAAGTCAAAAATCTGCAGTTCAATAGTCAATTTACTCATAAAATCTCCAGTTTAAATCAAAGTCTTTGAAATCATTTATTCAACATTTTCAATAGAGGCTTAATATAAAAGAAGAGTGAAATAAGTAAATATCATAAATAGGCCCCTCGGGCAAGATATCACCCATAAGTATAGCCCCTCGGGCAAGCCTCACAGTCACTTGTGACTCAGCTCTCGTCACACAGTACTCATTCTCAGCAGTCCAGCTCAATAATTAGCTCATAGTAATAATATTAATAATAATCGCTACGGCGTGCAGCCCGATCCAATATATATAGTCGACTACGCTCACTAGGGGTGTACAGACTCCGGATGGGGTCCTTCATCCCAAGCGTCATATCGCTGCAGTGCGCAGCCCGATCCTTTTATATATATATATATATATATATATATCGTTGCGGCGTGCAGCTTGATCACTAAATATAAGTATTGTTGCGGCGTGTAGCCCGATCCATAAATATATAATATAGTCCTCACCATCCGGTCCTCGACCTCTCTCCCAGTCATTAAACTCACAGCCACTCGGGCATTTCAGTAAAAATCAGGGAACTCAGCCCAAACAGTTTTCATATATTAAGAAGTAGAGTAATGAACCGGATTTAACAATTAACAGAACATGATTGAGGTTATGCTTTCGAATCAAAACAGTGTGAGGAAAATCAGTAAAACACCCCTAAGGGTCTAAACAGTTCGGCACAAAGGTGTGCACGGTAAAATCGGGGGGCCCAATTTCCCCATCATAATGATGACCCGCAAACATACTTGCCAAAGGATCGAGACTGGGGTCGAGGTTCACCTTCGAGGGCTGTCGATGCTCGACCTCAAAGCTATGCAGACCAACGGCTATATTGGAAACGAGGGGAGTTCCCAAGGTACACGGCTAGGACTGACAGAGCCTAGTGGATTACCCTAACCCTGAATCAGGGTATCATATCTAGCAGTCCCATCTCCGCTTCTTTCTCATTAATGCATTTTGTACTATGTTGAGATTCCCCTCCTATATAAAGGGGATCCTAGTCATTTTGTAGGTTCTGTTGCTTCAGTGGCTCCACACGTAATATACAAGAACATTCTCCCTGCTATCTAACATATTCTCTTGGTATTATTGCTTCCATTTATTATCTTCATCATTGTTCGTCATTTATTGCTTACCATTGGCCATAAAGAGCCCTCATTATATTTACTATAACTGTTAGTTGTACTTTGACCACCTTCTATAGCCCACTATCGAGCTCCGGGATCGACCTCGAGACGCCCGAATCGACAAGCTCAAGGCCCCGATTGTTAACCTATCGGTTTGATTATCACCTTACCCTTACCTCTTATTTCGTTTCTAAGTCTCACACACATAGCATCAACTGCTTAACAACTAGCATAAAAATAGATCACGTATTTTTAGAGTCCCATAATCAAAATTTAATTGTTATTACCATTTTCATGGTAAACAGTTTGGTGCCCACCGTGGGGATAAAAATAATAGTGATTATTTTATTGCTGGTTTCATTACACAACGCAAGTTGTCTTTCACACCTGTTCTTGTCCAAGATCTTTGAATTTCAGGTCGGAATGCCTAACTCAGTAAATAAAGGCGAAAACAGCTACCTCAAGAACCATGGAGGGAAGGGTGTGGCTGTTCCGGGCGTCGGTATACCACCACAGAACCCTGTGAACGCACTGGAGCCGACCTCCAAGGGCACGACCTCATACAACGCCCAATGCTCTGGCACCGCTCCTCGCATTCACCAGAAAGCGCGTCGAAAAATCCCGTGGGAAATTCGGCAAAATCCAACCTGGGCAAAGAAAAGATTCCTCGGCATGTCATTCATATAATTATTGGAGGGACGGACATTCCCCAAGGACCAATGATCAAACGGACAAAAATATCCAGAAGAAGGGACGACCCGTGACTGCGTGGCCGAAGACACCCTCGAATTCAGCAAAGAGGATCTCGAGACCTTAGCGGAACCACATAACGACGCGCTGGTAATCTCATTTCTTTTAAGCAAATTTCGAGTTAAACGTGTGCTCGTGGATCCAGGAATCTCTGCCAACATAATCAGGTCAGAGGTAGTAGAACAGCTTGGGCTGCTCGATCGGGTCATACCCGCCTCCCGGGTCCTCCACGGCTTCAACATGACCGGCGAAGTAACAAAAGGAGAAATCACCCTCCCAGTCGACACGTCCGGCGCGGTTCAAAACACCGAGTTCCAAGTCATCTGTGGCGACATAAGGTACAATGCATTGCTTGGTAGGCCATGGTTAAACAGCATGAGGGCAGTACCATAAACTCTGCACCAGATGATAAAATTTCCTACAAGGGATGGCATAATGACTATATATGGAGGAAAGAAGGCGGCAAAAGATATTTTCACGGTTTACCATGAGGTGCCGACCCTTTACGCACCTGACCTCGGATGAGTCTAGGAGCATACAGACCCCCGAGGACGACAAAGAAGATTTCTTCGCTCGTCGAACTTTCGTTGCCCCAGAAGAGTCGGATGCAATAAAATCAACAATCGAAGATCTAGAGTAGACTGTTTTGATCGAACACCTCCCAGATCGTAAGGTATACCTGGAAACCGGATTGACCCCCGAACTCAGGAAAGAATTCATTCAATTTCTTATTAAAAATATCGACTATTTCGCCTGGTCCCGCTTAGATATGACAAGAATTCTGCCGGAAATAACCTCCCACAGACTAAATGTCAACCCCAGGTTTAAATCGGTAAAGCAGAAAAAAAAGACCACAGTCTGAGGTAAAACACACATTCAACAAGGAAGAGGTAACGAAACTTCTTAAAATAGGGTCCATTAGAGAGGTAAAGTACCCTGAATGGATGGCCAACGTACTAATGGTACCCAAAAAGGGAAATAAGCTAAGAATGTGCGTAGATTAAAAGACTTAAATAAGGCGTGTCCCAAGGATTTGTTCCTATTCCCTAACATCGATCGTCTGATCGATGCTACGGCCGGCCACGAGACCCTCACCTTTCTCGATGCCGACTCGGGGTATAATCAAATTCAGATGAACCCCGAGGATAGGGACAAGAATTCATTCATCACGAATTATGGTACCTATTGTTACAATGTAATGCCCATCGGATTATAAAATGCAGGGGCTACATACCAGCGTCTAGTTAATAAAATGTTCGAGCATCAAGTAGGCAAATCCATGGAAGTTTATATTGATGATATGCTGGTTAAGTCCCTGCGCGCAGAGGACCATTTGACTCACTTGCAAGAAACATTCGACATCCTCAGAAGCTACAAGATGAAGCTCAACCCCGAGAAATGTGCCTTTGGAGTGGGTTCGGGCAAATTCCTGGGCTTCATGGTATCAAACAGTGGGATCGAGATTAACCCCGATAAAATCAAGGCCATCGAAGAAATCACAGTGGTAAATAAGGTAAAGGCCGTGCAACGGCTGACAGGGCGAATAGCGGCTCTGGGCAGATTCATATCAAGGTCATTTGACAGGAGCCATCATTTCTTCTCTTTACTCAAAAGGAAAAACAACTTTGAATGGACTCCAGAATGCCAACACGCCTTAGAGGAGTTGAAACAATATCTGACAAGTCCACCTCTGCTCCATACACCTAAGGAGGATGAAATATTGTATCTATACCTAGTCGTATCAGAAATAGTGATAAGCGGCGTGCTGGTTCGAGAAGAGCAAGGTACGCAATTTCCTATTTATTACGTAAGCCGGACCCTAGGGGATGCCGAAACTAGGTATCCACACCTAGAAAAATTAGCTCTCGCATTAATAACCGCCTCGCGAAAATTGAAGCCCTATTTTTAGTGCCACAATATTTGCGTTCTAACGACATATCCTCTCCGGAGCATATTGCACAAATCCGTGCTATCGGGTCGATTGGCCAAATGGGCCATCAAACTCGGGGGGTATGATATCGAGTATCAACCTCGAACGGCCATCAAATCCTAGATTCTGGCAGACTTCGTGGCTGATTTTTCGCCATCCCTCATGCCCAACGTAGAAAAGAAACTTTTACTAAAATCAGGCACGTCTTCCAGGGTATGGACCCTGTTCACTGATTACGCCACAAACGTGAGAGGATCCGGACTCGGTATAGTCCTGAAGCCACCTACGGGCGGCTTAATTAGACAATCTATAAAAACTGCAAAATTGACTAACAATGAAGCCGAGTACGAGGCTATGATTGCAGGTTTAGAACTGGCCAAAAGCTTGGGAGCTGAGACCATCGAGTCAAAATACGATTCACTCCTGGTAGTAAACCAGGTGAATGGGAGCTACGAAGTCCAGGAAGACAGGATGCAGAGGTATTTGGATAAAAACCAAGTCATATTACGCCGTTTCAAAGAATGGACCTTAGTCCACGTACCTCGGGAGCAGAATAGCGAGGTCGATGCCCTCGCAAACTTGGGATCATCTGTTGAAGAAGATGACCTACTCCATGGGCTATTATTCAGCTATCTAAATCAGTGGTCAAGGAAGGTCAGGTCGAGATTAACTCCACCAGCCTAACATGGGACTGGAGAAGCAAATATATTGATTATTTAGAAGACGAAAAATTGCCCACAGAACCAAAAGAATCAAGGGCCCTATGAACCAAAGCAGCCCGGTTCTCGCTCGATGAAAACAAGACTCTGTACAGAAGAACCTTCGATGTCCCCCTAGCAGTATGTCTGGGGCCAGGGGATACAGACTATGTACTCTGAGAAATTCACGAGGGTACTTGCGAAAACCATTCCGGCGCCGACTCCTTAGTCCGAAAGGTGATCAGGGCAGGCTACTACTGGGACAACATTGAAAACGACACCAAGGAATTCGTCCGAAAGTTCGATAAATTCCAGAGATTTTCCCATATGATTCACCAACCCAACAAACAACTTCATTCGGTCTTATCGCCCTGCCATTTATGAAATGGGGAATGGACATCGTCGGGCCCCTGCCGACGGCACCAGGTAAAGCTAAATTCAGTTTATTTATGACTGACTATTTCTCAAAATGGGTGGAAGCGCAGGCCTTCGAGAAAATAAGAGAAAAAGAAGTCATTAAGTTCATCTAGGACCACATTATATACCGATTCGGGATTCCCTCTGAGATAACATGCGATAATGGGAGGCAGTTAATCGGAAACAAGGTAACACAATTCCTTGAGGATCATAAAATCAAGAGAATCCTGTCGACGCCTTACCACCAGTGTGCAAATGTACCGAACAACTTCAAAATAAAGCACAGGGGAAACACCTTTCTCTCTAGTATATGGCGCCGAGGCTTTAATACCATTGGAGGTCGGGAAGCTGAGCGCCAGATTCCAACACACCACTGAGAGCTCGAACAACGAGGCCATGACAACGGCCCTTGAACTACTCGATGAAAAACGAGAAGCCTCGCTGGTCCGGATGGCCGCCCAAAAACAAAGGATCGAAAGGTATTATAACAGGAGAACAAACCTCCAATATTTCGGAGTTAGGGACTTAGTCCTAAGGAAAGTCACTCTTAATACCCGAAACCCTAATGAAGGAAAGCTAGGACAAAACTGGGAAGGACTGTACCGTGTCCTCGGAGTAGTCGGCAAAGGGTCTTACAAGCTCGGTACCATAGAGGGCAAATAGCTTCCAAGCAACTGGAACATATCAATGCTAAAACAGTATTATTCTGCATTCGATTGAAAATTCCAAAACACCCTCGAGCATGCGTTGCACTCTTCTTCTTTGACCGGATTTTGTCCCTAGAAAGGTTTTACCGGCAAGGTTTTTAACGAGGCAATGACCATATGCTACCTAAAGAGGCTCAAGAAGTATTCAACATTTCTTTTGCAATCCACCTCGAATACTGGGGGGCATCCCCCCGAAAGGTCACCTACTCGGGAAAGCCAAGATATCACAAATGGGGCATCGATAGGAAAGTAGTGTACCGGGCCAAACGGTCGAACGAACCATGCCCATATAGAGCGACCAAGCCCTTAACAGCAAAAACATGTATACTTGTACCAAGTAATCGAAGAATACTTTTTCATCAAAGCATTTCACGTTTCACGACGTTCTAGCAAAAAGGACCCCTCTGTCAAAAAGGTCCCGAACACTCGGAGAGCGGCGTCAACAATTCGGCACCCGAACGACCCCCGGGTCAGAACTGCAAACTCATAAGCCCTCAACAAGGTAATATCAAAATCATAAAGCGTCTCCAAAACCGAAAGTGTCCCGAACACTCGGAGACTGGAGCCAAAATCTCAAAAAATCACATGACCTCAGGGTCGGAGTCACCAAAATCGTAAGCCCTCAATGAGGCAACACCAAGCTTCCAAGTAACGGCTCCCAAGCCAGGATACCCTCGATGACTCGGGGACTGTCGCCAATCACCATTCATTAGAAAACCTGAGGCCATAAGACCCCGAACGGGCAGACTCGGACTCGTAAGACCTACATAAGGCAACAACAATATCTGTAAGACCTCAAGCAAGGCATGAACCACACTTGTACCAAGTATCAATATCTGTAAGACCTCAAGCAAGGCGTGAACCATACTTGTACCAAGTATCTAAAAACTGTAAGACCTCACAGGCATGAAAATTTGTAAGACCTTACTAAAGGCATAAACCCAATCTCAAAGTTAAGGCTATATATTGAACTTGTAAGACCCCTAAAATGCATACCCTCGATATAGACGCCTAAACTACTTCACTCGGGTCAAAAATGGCTCTGACCAAGCACAAATGACTACGGTCATGAGGTTGTACCAGCCAAACTAACGCGACTCAGGGACGCCCGACCGTCGCTGCAAAATCACAGGCCTTCAATTACTTCGAATCTACTTCGAAAAGAACCGATTAAATAGGCTACCCTCGACATAGGCAAAAGAGCTTCGACCATGTCAGCTCCAAATCACAGGCTTCAAGATACTCAGCCTCCGAGCCAAACTTCCCGAGGTGCTTGACCATCACCATATAACGGCTCATAATCGAGGTTCTTAAACGAACCGTCGAAGAGTCAGGCAAAATTCATTTTAAGAAAGTCCTTAACAAGGGAAAATAAAGCCAATAAAAGGTCGCTTCGACCTAAGGCGTAAAAGCCACTGTTGCCAGCCCGCATAAAAGGCTGCATCGGCCCAAGGCGTAAGAGCCATTATCGCCAGCCCACACAAATCTGAAAACTTGTGTGTCGGATGAGCTCGAGTCGGAACCCGACTCAGAGACTGAACCCAAAACAGTTAACTAAATATGCCTAAGGGCAAGGCGTAAGAGCCATTGTCACCAGCCCGTGCAAACACAAAACTTGAGGGTCGAATGAACTCGAGTCGAAACCCGATTCAGAGACTGAACCCAAAATAGTTTACTAAATATGCCTAAGGTAAAAGTGTAAGAGCCATTGTTGCCAGCCCACATAAATGGTCGCTTCCACCCAAGGCATAAGAGCCATTGTCGCCAGCCCACACAAATGGTCGCTTCGACCCAAGGCATAAGAGCCATTATTGCCAACCCACATAAACGGTCGCTTCGACCCAAGGCATAAGAGCCATTATTGCCAGTCTGCATAAACGGTCGCTTCGACCCAAGACATAAAAGCCATCGTCGCCAGCGCGCATAAATCCAAAAACTTTAGGGTCAAATGAGCTCGAGTCAAAACATGACTCGAAGACTGAACCCGGAAGAGTTAGGTAAAAATGCCTAAGAGCAAAAAGCATCAGAGCTCAATTGACAGCTTATGTTAAAAGAGCGTACCGACCCAATATGTACGAGTCATTGTCACTGGCGCTAAGATCAAAGGTCGTGCCGGTCGGATGCATAAAAAAGGCAGGTACGAGGGTCTAACCCGAGGCCTGATATCTCAGGTCGAAGGCCAAGATACATTACATAGTATTTTCGAAAAACAAAAGGGAAAGAAGGGGAAGGAAACAAAAAGCCTTCTTATGGCCCACAGGGGGGATGTTTACAAGTATTGAAAAAACTCTTACAAAGAGAGAAGCAAACTGAATCCTAATTTGTCATGGAGCCAACATCTTCGATGGATCCACCAAAGGTTGCACCCCAACAACTACGGGCCCTTCAGCGGCCCCTTTTCGACGGTCTCTTCCCCTTCGGGGGCTCCGCCTTCAGTTTTATCACCTCCTGAGCCACTGCCCGGCACACCTCCGAAAGCAAGGAGGGCAGCATCTTTCCTCTCTAGGGTCTTCACCCTCCCGAGCTCGGCAGATAGAATGATATCTCCCGCATGTACTTCCCCAAAATCCTGCCTCCGAGATCCCAATCGAGCACGCTCCACATCTTGAGTCAATATCAGATCGGCCTCCTCAGGCGCCCTCGCGGTTTGAGCGCCTGTCGCAATGACATCCTCTCTATGCAAAGATGTAAGTGCCTCAGCTTTAGTTTTGATCCCGGGCAATACAGACCAGCTCAGAATGGAGACCTCTGTACTTTTCACTATCCTCCCTCGCATCGCTAAGCTGACGCCCGACCAAGGTCATCTTCTCCTAGAGGGCATCCCTATCGAAAGTTATCTCCCTCACACGCCATTTGAGTGCGGAGACTTTGGAGTCTCTGACCCGGCGCTCCTCCCTCGGAAGGGAACCTTCCTTCTTAAACTACACGAATCAGATCCAAGAGGTTAAAACACTGGAATCTGGCAAAATATTCAAATAATGGCAAACGGGGACTAGCTAACCTGTTTAGTAAGTTAAGCCTTCTCGCGCTAATGGCGGGTCACCTCATCCTGATACCGTGTGAAAGTCTAACTATAAAGCGCCTTGGCCTGAAGCCACAAAAAAAGACAAGTTAGAAATTCAAAGTTCAGAGCATTCGAGGCCAGAGCAACAGACAGGATTTGCACAAATTACCTGCTCGCAAAGCCTGCTCATCTCACCAAAGACGAGTGAAGCATCGATCTCAGGGACTCCCTCGGGAACGGTTAGAAGCCTCTCGAGCGCATCTCCGCTTTTGATAGGTATCCCCACATAGGAAGGTTCTTCATGCGGGGCATCTTGCACTCCCTTAGGAGGGAGGGTCATTCCTTGAAGAGAATCAATCACGACTACGGCACTAGTAGGGTCGATCAGGACCATCCCTTGTCCATTCGGGGCCCCAGAACTAGGCCCCTCCGAACCACCTACCGAAGGCATCCCTGCTCGAGGGGAACCCTAGCCATCGGCCAGCTCGGGGGCAGCACCTAATACTCCCTCAATTGTCTCTCCGCTACAAAACTGGATCGCAACGACATCAAACTCCGGCTCGGAAGCCACCATCTCTAGGCCCAAGGATCGGCCAGGTTTATCACTCCCTCGGGCGCTGTCGAGAAGCTATTTTCCCCCTCACCTTCAACCCGAGGGTTTTCTGCCGTTTCCAGAGTTAGGGCTACCGGGTCGGCCTTAGTTTCTTCTGCCTTAATCTTCTTGGATTCCGAAGGTCCATCCGATAAATCCCTTTGCCTTTTCTTCCCGTCATCGGGTGCCAAAGCACCCTCCCCGCCAGGCAATGCTCCCTTCATCTAAGGGACTTCCTCCAGACCTACACAAATGCAAGAGGTAAGCACAAGGAACGAGAACACTGCTAATAGCGATTTAGATCGAAAAATGCGACTACAGCAGGGGTAGAGGCTCACCATGATCCTTAGCTTCCCATCAAGCTTGGGATAGATCACGCCACACTCGCTCAACATACGGGCAGAGCGAGTCCAGACGGCCGACCCAATTCGGGAGGTCCAGAACCGCGCCAGGATAAATTGCTGCTACTGCATTGGCAAGAAAAATTAAGTGCCTAGAAGAACATAGTCAAAGAGAAGCAAGGGAATGCTAGATAATGTGTCTACTTACATTCCACATTCCACTTCTCGGATAACGGCATCCTTTCCGCCGGGATCAGGTCAGAAGTCCTTACTCGGATAAATCGGCTTATCCATCCCCCATTCCCGAGCTCCTTAGTACAGGCGAAGAGGTCCCTCGGGGCTCGATAGTGGAGCTTAACTAGACCCCCGCGGAAGAGACGAGGGCTGTACATCCTGATCAAATGATCGAGGGTGAAGGACATCTCCTGGATCATGTTCACGTAGTGCCTGATCATATAAACAACACGCCATAATGATGGATGAATTTGGCCAAGGGTCACTTGATACCATTGGTAGAAGTCGAGAATTACGGGATCGATCGGGGGCGAAGATGGTCCCACCGGCCCTAAGGTAAACGGGTAAGTATACACACTGAGAGATCGTAATATCTTCCTCCCAAGAAGGGATCTCCACAAGCACAGCGTCCCCCCAGCGACTATCAGCTCTTATTCTTCTGATGTCTGTTATCGAGCTAATACACTGAGTCACGGGTTCACGGCACCCCGGCTTCGAACAAGGCCTCTCGACCTTGAAATTAGAAGCCATCGTAAAAAATCCTGCGACATATTCCTCAGCACAAGAAGGTATGCCCACTTCACCTTGAGATAAAAGTGAAGAAGATGAGGCCACATTCTCTTGAGAAGCAGAGGCAGAAGTCTCTGCCATTCCTAGAAAATTCCGGAAGAAAAAGGGGATTTGCGTTCCTAAGAAAGAACAGAAGTAAAGGCAGAACGAACCTTTTCTAGGGGCTGGAAATGTAGTGAGTTGTAAAGAACGAGAAGGGGAGTATTTATAGAAGCCCCGCGTACACGTTGAAGGAGGCCAAGAGACAGCTAACTGCCATAATCAATGCAAGGAACTTTAGGGGCTACGTGTGCATCGTCTTTTAGCACCTTATGACTTCCGTCACTACAAAAGTATCAGAGGGGGCAAAAATTCAAGGTCGTTTCTATCACTTTCACTCTAAGAAACGCGGAGACTATCTGTGCACGATAAAATTGGGGGGGTCCAATTTCCCCATCATTATGATGACCCGTGAACATACTTCCCAAAGGCTCAACACTGGGGTCGAGATTCACCTTTGAGGGTTGTCGATGCTCGACCTCAAAGCTATGCAGACCAATGGCTATATTGGAAACGAGGGGAGTTCCCAAGGTACACGGCTAGGACTGACAGAGCCTAGTAGAATACCCTAACCCTGAATCAGGGTGTCATATCTAGTTGTCCCATCTCCGCTTCTTTTTCATTAATGCATTTTGTACTATGTTGAGATTCCCTTCCTATATAAAGGGGATCCTGGTCATTTTGTAGGTTTTGTTGCTTCAGTTGCTCTACACGAAATATACAAGAACATTCTCCCTACTTTCTAACATATTCTCTTGATATTATTGCTTCCATTTATTATCTTTATCATTGTTCGTCATTTATTGCTTACCATTGGCCATAAAGAGCCCTCGTTAATTTTATTATAACTGCTAGACATACATCAACCACCTTTGATAGCCCACTATCGAGCTCCGGGATCGATCTTGAGACCCCCGAATCGACAAGCTCGAGGCCCCGATTGTTAACCTATCGGTTTGATAATCACCTTACCCTTACCTCTTATTTCGTTTCTAAGTCTCACAGACATAGCATCAACTGCTTAACAACTAGCATAAAATTGATCACGTATTTTTAGAGTCCCATAATCAATATTTAATTGTTATTACCATTTTCACGATAAACAAAAGGCCCCAAACATGGCATTCAGCCTAAGTTAACAAAATAATTTCTAGAACACATGGATATCATATACAATATATCAAAATACGCAATTATACAGTCGCCACGGGACGGACCAAGTCACGATCCCTACAGGTGCACGCCTACACGCCCGTCACCTAGCATGTGCGTCACCTCATTTATCAAAACAGTACGAAATACCGGAGTATCATACCCTTAGTCTAAATGTACAATCGTTACTTACCTCAAACCGGGTGAAATACTACCCTGCGATGCCCTTGCCTCTCAACTCGGTCTCAACTTACGTCAAATCTATCCAAAACCAGCATCACAACATCAATATATGCTAAGGGAACGAAGCCCATGCGAAAATAATCAAATTACAACACAATTCCCGAAATTGGCCAAACCCGACCCCTTGGCCCATGTCTCGGAATTCGATAAAAATTACATCAATAAAATCCTTATCCTCCCACGAGTCCATACATATCAAAAATACCAAAATCCGGCCACAAATGACCCCTCAAATCCCTAGATTAAGGTCTCCTATTTCCAAGCCCTAAACCCCCAATTTTTGTTACTAATTTCCCTAGATTTCAAGCTTAATGAGTCAAAACTCATCATAGAAACAAGTTTAGGGTCCAAAAACCTTACCTCCACGAAATCCCGTTGAAATCCCTCTTCAAAATGCTCCCTCAAGCTCAAACCCGAATGAAAATGGTGAAGGACAACCCAAAAATCGCAAAGGAGGGTTTATATACTTTCTGGCCCAGGGTTTTCGCACCTGCGGAGCCGCTTCTGCGGCCAAACGACCGCTTCTGCAATTTCCACTTGTATCCTCAAAACCGCACCTGCGCATAAACTACCGCACATGCAGTCTCGCAGGTGCGACCCAACTTCCTCACTGCGCCTTCAGCTCTTCTCACCCAATTCTGCTGCGGCTAATAGTCCGCTTCTACAGTCCCGCAACTGCGGTCCCTAATCCGCAGGTGCGGTTATGACAGAATTCAGCAGCTTCAGCTACAAATTTCCAACTTCAAACTCCCCGTTAACCATCCAAAATTACCTCGATGACCCCGGGACCTCAACCAAAAGCACGAACAAGTCATATACCACTATCCGAACTTATAACAATCTTTGAAACACCTAAAACAACATCAAATCAACAAAACAACATCGGAGTCAAGCCTAAGGTTCTGAATTCCGCATTCGATCAAAAAGTCTATCGAACCTCGTCCGAATGACCTGAAATCTTGCACACACGTCACAAATGACACATCGATCCCACTCCAATTTCCGAAATTCCATTTCGACTCCGATATCAAATTTCCACTACCAACTGAAAGCAAATTTCAATTTCGCCAATTCAAGCCTAAATTTACCACGGGACTCCACAATACATTCTGATCACGCTCGTAAGTCCCAAATCACCCAACAGAGCTAACCAAATCATAAAAATCCAAATCCAAGCTCAAATATCAAAAAGTCAAGACTGAGTCAAACCTTTCAATTTTAAAGCTTCAAGTTGAGCACCATCGTTCCATGTCCATTCTGATTAACCTGAAAACCACAACCGACGGTTTACATAAGTCACAATACATAATATGGGGATAGTCATGCCCGAGAACTGGTGAGCGATGTACAAATGCTCGAAATGACCGGTCGGGTCATTACACCCCGCCTGAGATATTGCTGCAGCAAGGGGAATCAACCCTGCCTGAGCTAAAGTGGTGTACATGCTCATGAACTGTGCAAGGGTCTCCGGGAGAGCTGGAGTAATAGTAGCAGTAGGAGTATCAGGCGCCTGGGCTCCGGTTGGAGCTGCTGGTGGCTCCTCTGTGGTAGCTCGCATGGGTGCTTTAGCTGCACCACATGTGCGTCCTCGACCTCTGCCCCGGCCCCGGCCTCTGGCGGCTCTAGCAAGGGGCGTGGGTGCTTGGTCATCTCCGGTAGCACGTGTCCTCACCATCTGTAAGAGAATAAAAGTTAGAGGTTTAGAATTTGGATATCAATAATCTCGCACGAAAAGGAAATCAAATGAAGTGGAATTTTCCTAAGAGTTACATAGCCTCTCCAAGATAAGTACAGACGTCTCCGTACCGATCCGTGAGACTCTAATAAACCGGCTTGTGATTCATGATTCCTATGAACCTAGAGCTCTGATACCAACTTGTCAAGACCCAAGTTCTCCCTCCATGAACTGTCGTGACGGTACCTAGTCTCTACGACTAGGTAAGCCTAACAATTTGCAGAAAAATGAAATAAAGATACGAAACTAACCATTTACATGTGATATAATAAAAGAGTTTAAAATGCCGCTCGGCATATACAATAACAACACTCTCAACAGACCATAGCACTTCCAAAACCCGGAATCTCATGAATCACAAGCTAAAGAAATACATAGTGTTCTAACTCCAGAAGTCTAAACGAAAGAAAATACAAGAAGTCTATAACTGAAGGAAGAATAGAGAGGGACTTTTAGGTCTGCGGACGAGGTAGATATACCTCGAAGTCTCTGGATCTCCTCGCCTCACGGATAGTATGGCTGAGCGGAAGAACCTTGATCTGCACACGAAAAACATTTGCAGGAAAGGGCATGAGTATACTACAGCGGTACCCAGTAAGTGCCAAGCCTAACCTCGGTCGAGTAGTGACGAGGAAAGGTCAGGGCCCTACTGGTTATATATATAACAAGGTAAGCAGTATGAAATACGACAGTATAGCTAAAAATACTAACAGTCGGTAAAGAATGAAATCACAGAAAGAAATAACTCAGTACACAGAGATAGCAACAGGGGATCTCCCAGTATAACGTTCCGTAGTCCCAAACGTAACTGTAGAGAGGATCTTCCGGGATACCGTCCCGTAGTCCAAATTGTAAATATGCGGGGGGATCTCCCGAAATACCGTTCCGTAGTCCCAAGTAAATATCCAGTACAAGGGGATCTCCCAGGATACCATCCCGTAGTCCCAAATATAAATATGCAGGGGGATCTCCCGGAATACCGTTCCGTAGTCCCAAAGTAAATATACAATAGTCTCAACAAGAAAATCTACAGTTCTATTCAAGCTCGTATAAAAAGGCAGGTAATTCCTACTCAAAACATGCTACAAAAAAATCCAAGTAAGCAGTTAAAGCAGATAAGACAGTTAAGTCACATAAGCATGCTTTCCTAAGCTAAACCGGAGGCTTCATATACTAGCATTTGCTCAATTAAAAGAAAAACATAGATATTTACTTAATAAAAACGGGGGGTTTTCAACAATTAGCACATGTACGCACTCGTCACCTCACATACACGGCATTCATATAAGAACAGTACCAAAATCCTAAGGGGACTTCCCCCACATAAGGTTAGGCAAGCTACTTACCTCGAACAAGCTTAAGATCAATCGATATCACGCTTGCCACGAGTATCCAACTCTGAGTGGCCCAAATCTAATCAAATCAATTACATAACGTAAATAAAACTACAATCAACTATTTAACTAATGAATTTAAAGCTACGGCGAGAAAATTGAAAGACACCCAAAAACCCTCTCCGGGCCCACATCTCGGAATGAGGTAAAACTTACCACACCTCGTCCAAAAATTATTGCATTCCGACAACTAAAACCCGATCAAAACACAAAAAACTCGGTTGGGGAACTTTTCCCCCAAATTCCTATTTTTTCACTCAAATCCCTTAATTAGATGAGTAAAACAACAATATATTGATAAAATATAAACAAAATAGGGTTAGGAATCATTACCCACTTTCCTCTTCAAAAACCTCACGAAATCGCCTTCTCCCGAGCTCAAAATCGAATTTGATGTTATGAACTTCAAACCCTCGAAATTTTATATTTTTGCCCAGCGATTACCGCATCTGCAGTCATGGGGCCGTTTCTGCGGTCCCGTTTCTGTAACTAGGGAAATGCACCTGCGAAAATTCATTAAACCTCCAAGCACCGGACCTGCGCTCCATTCCACGCAGATGTGGTTCCGCTTCTGCGGTCCTTGAGCTGCATTTGCAACCAGTGGTCTTCCTGCCTCAGACCGCATCTGCGATTGCCAAACCGCTTCTGTGGACACCTGCAGTCCAAAATCCGCAAGTGCGAAAACAACAGGTTCAGCACATCAGAAATTTGCCTAAGTCCAAATTCAATTCCGTTAAGCATCTGAAACTCACCTGAGGCCCCCGGGACCTCAACCAAACATACCAACCAATCCTAAAATATCATACGAACTCGGTCGAACCCTCAAATCACATCAAACAACGCTAAAACCACGAATCACCCTCCAATCCAAACTTAATGAACTTGAAATTCCAAAATTCTACAACCGATGTCGAAACCAAACAAACCACGTCAGATTGACTCCAAATTTTGCACACAAGTCATATTCAACACTACAGACCTATTCCAACTTCCGGAATCAGATTCCGACCCCGATATGAAAATTTCACTCTCGGCCCAAAAACTCCAAAAATTCAACTTTCGACATTTCAAGCCTAAATAAGCTACGGATCTCAAAAACACAATTCGGACACGCGCTTAAGCTCGAAATAACCCAACGGAGCTAACGGAATCAACAACATTCCATTCCGGATCCGTCTTCACACTACTCCGACTACGGTCTAAATTCTAAAACTTAAACTCTCATTTTGGGACTAAGTGCCCCAAAACACTGTGAAACTCAAGATGAACCATCCCGGCAAATTACAACAACAAAAACAGATGCGGGGGAAGCAGTTAATAGGGGATCGGGGCGTTAATTTTCAAAACGACCGGCCGGTTCGTTAGACTTATTTTAATTTTAAATTTTGTACAATTTACCTAATACGGAAAACAAATAAATTATAAAAATACTTTTCAAATAAAATAAATTTTTTGGTATTTTAGATATTTAGAAATAAGCAGTTGCCCTATAACTCATAGAAAAAGTCGATAGGTAATGATGCAAAGTCTAATAATGACTAATGTGAGTTAATATTTCACCAAAACAATTTAATATTTAAAAAATGTAGGGAGCTATAATGCATTGAAATGAAAGTTAAAAGAAGCAAAAAATTAATTACATAATTAATTCAGTTTAGAATGCATTTTGTCTACTACTGTTTTTTATTTAAGTTTGTATTTTTACTAATTAGACTTTTGATACCGGAGAATAATTATTTTGCTTTATCTTTTATATCGTTCATTACCAATGCTCTTTTTATAAAGATAATTTCATGTAGCCTAAGAGCTTTTTCAACTTGAAAAGTAATTTTACTTATATAATGAATTTAGAAAGAAATTGAAGATACTTCTAACTGCTAATTAGTTAATTATTTTAGACATTAATTTTTTGTTCTCAACCTTAAACGGAATCAAAAAAATTGTTGATCCAAATTAATATTAGCTCATCCAAGATTTAAATTTTTAAATGTAACAATAATGTTATCCAAACATTTATAACGTGGACACCTTTTACCCTTTGAAGTTTTAATTAGTACTAGTTTATTTAAATTTAAATTTAGTAAGATATATTTTGTGATATACTTTAAGTGCCTAAATGTTTGAGTTCATACATTGTTCAAATAAGAGAAATTTTAATAGTTAAAACTTGAGTTAATTTTAAAGTGCTGTAATAATAATTTGTCTAGTGTAAATTTATCTTCAAAGGATAAAAACATTGACCATTATTGACATAACATCTTCATGCTGTTATAATAGTAAGTAGTAGATAGTAGATGTTTGAAAAACAAAGACAATGCAAGAGGTAATTACTCTATCAATTTAGATTTCGAAAAAAGGATAGGATAGTTAAAAATTAACGCTCCGAATAGATGAATTTATAACTATTTATTTAAGGTACAATTTAATACATTTAAAGTCATAGTTTTAAGGTATATAATTCAAATTAGGAAAGCTTTAATAACCAAATTTCAATGGATTTTTAAGTCCTAAATATTAGGAAAATAATTAAATGACTATTTTCGCTAATACAAAAGCTATTTTAATTGATTAAAAATGTAATAACATTTTGCTAAGGCTTTTCGTGCTTTTATTATTGTATGGATTATAGGCTTGTGACTCACCTGTGTTACCATCACCTATCTAATTCATTCGGGAAACTAGAGTGGCCGGTGAAGATTTTTAGGGTCCCCATGTGTGATGACCCAATAGGTCATTAAGAGTTCTAGCACTTATTTTAGTGTTCCAAGACTTCTATTCTCTCCGTTTAATATTTCTTGATTTGCGTGCACACTCCATATCTTTATTTCGGAAAGTTTTTAAAAATTGAAAAAAAATATGAATTTTAGCTTTAAAAATGATTTGAGTTGACTACGATGGACATTATGTGTAAATGACCCCGGATCGGTATTTTGATGATCCTGGTGGATCCGTATCATAATTTTGAACTTGCGTGTATGCCCAAAATTGAATTCGAAAATCCCTAACTTGATTTGACGTGATTAGTTGAAAACTAGTAATTTGAAGGTTTAAAGATTTTCGAAGTTTGACCATAGGTTGACTTTATGGTTATTGGGTTCGGATTTCAGTTTTGGAACTTGGTATAGGTTCATTTTACTATTTAAGACTTGTATGCAAAATTTGGTGCATAACGGAGCTGATTTGGTAGGATTCAGACACTCGGTTGTTAATTTGGAAGTTCTTAAGTTTCTTTGAAAATTTCATGATTTTTGATGTCTGATTCATAGTTCTATGTGCTATTTTGGTATTTTTATCACGCGAGCGAGTTCGTATGACATTATTACACTTGTGTGCATGTTTGGTTTGGAGCCCGAGGGGCTCGGCTAAGTTTCGGATAGGTTACGGACCACTTTGAACTTTCAAAGTTGCTAGTTTTTTACTGTTGCTGATGTCTAGTGCATTATGCTTCACGATCGCGAAGGTGAACTTAGGGCTGGGCGAGGCATGGCAGCGAACACGAAGAATTGGAGGTCTTACCCTTTGCAAATGCCACCGTCCTCTCGCAAACGCAAAGGTTTATGGGATACTTGGGGAAGGCAGTCTTATACTCTACGCGAACGCGAGCCCTGGCTCGCGAACGCGAAGGCCAGGGGGGTGAATCCTTCACAAACGCATTAGGTACATCACGAACGCGTAGGCCACTCGGGCCGTTGTACATCGCGAACGCATCAGGTGCTTCGCGAACGCGAAGAGCACCTGATGACCAGTGATTTAAACATCCCAAAGTCAGGAGTTAAGTTATTTTTCACCATTTTTAAGTTTGAGCTCGGCCTAGAGGCGATTTTGAAGAGGTTTTTCATCCCAACTTCATAGGTTAGCAGATTCTAACTTGTTTCCTTATATTTTCATAAACACCCATTGATTTTAACCTTTAATCTATGCTTTTTCATGGATGAAATTAGGGATTTAGGTAGAAATTAGAATTTTGAGAAATTGAGATTTAAACCTCAAATTGAGGTCGGATTTCGAAACTAATCACATAACCGGGCTAGGGGTGAATCGATAATTGGGTTTTGGTCCGAATCTCTAGTTTTGATCAAGCGTACCCGAGGTTGACTTTTGTTGACTTTTTTCAAAAATATTAAAGATTGAATCTTTTTCACTCATGAGTAGTTTCTAAAGATTATTTTGAATTATTTGAACTATATTTGGTTAGATTTGATTGGTTTGGAGGCGAACTCTAGAGGAAAAGTCGTGGTTGAGCATTGACTTGATTGCGGAGTAAGGTAAGTTTCGTGGTTAACCTTGACTTGAGGGATTAGGACCTGTTGGTTTATTGTTATGTGTTTTATATATGGGGACAACGTATATGTAAGGTGATGAGTACTTATGCGTTGTCATTAGGTTAAAGCATGCAGGTGAAACTTGTATCTTTGTATTATATTGTTTCGTTAATTATCCATGCTTAGGTTAGATTATTACTTCTTTAATTTTCATTTCGTATTTAATGCTTATTTTAAATATGTTGAATATTTTAGAAGTTGAAGTGTGATATTATGGCACCATATTTGCAATTATTCCCCGCATTGCTTATTACTCGGATTCATATTATTACATGGTGAGGACGACAGTAAAAGTACGAAGGGCGATGTCGTGCCATTTCATTCATATTATTACATGGTGAGGACGAGAGTAAAAGCACGAAGGGTGATGCCATGCCATTATATTCAATTATTGCATGGTGAGGACAAGAGTAAAAGCACGAAGAGTGATGTCGTGCCATTTTCATATCAATGATTTATTTGATTTCTGGTTTTAATGATTAACTCGGTCATATTGTTGCTTAATCCGAAAGATATTTTGTGATTTCGTACTTGCCGTGTTTATGATATTTTTCCCCTTTTGCATGTCGCCTCCCAGTTAGTATTTATCATTTTATTGTTATTTTGTTGTGCTATATGTACTTGTACAGGTTTTATTACATAGGTGTCTTGTCATAGCCTCATCACTACCTTGTCAAGGTATGGCTCAACACTTACTGAATACATTGTGTAACGACCCGACTGGTCGTTTTGCTTTCTAGAACCTCGTTCCCCTAAATAAGACTTCACGTACTTACTTCTATTGATTTATGACTTGCCGTGATGGTGGGTTCGGGATTTGGGAAGAGCTTGGGTTGAAATCAAAACACTCGGTTCCTTAAGGTTGGCTTAAAAGGTCAAGTTTGACTTCGGTCAACATTTTGAGTAAACGACCTCGAAATCGGGATTTGACGGTTCCAATAGATTTGTATTATTCTAGCATATTTGGCCTCTATTCGTGATTCTAGTGTAGAGGTTCCTTCGATGGATTCAGTACTATATGTGTGTGAGTCTCCACAGGTGTTTCCTGCAGATATTCCGGGGATGCCACCCGACAGAGATATTGACTTTTATATTGACTTGTCTCCGGGCACACAGCTTATTTCAATTCCACCATACCATTGGCTCCGCTTGAGTTGAAGGAACTGAAGGAGCTGCTGCAGGATTTGCTTGATAAGGGATTCATTAGACCTAATGTTTTGCCCTGGGGTGCTCTAATGTTGTTCGTGAAGAAGAAGGATGGTTCGATAAGGATGTTTATAGATTATCAGCATTTGAATAAAGTCACTATCAAGAACAAGTATTTGTTGCCAAGGATTGACGACTTATTTGATTAGCTTCAGGGTGCCAAAGTGTTTTCGAAGATTGATTTGAGATCTGGCTACCATCAGTTGAAGATTAGGGCATTGGATGTCCCGAAGATAGCTTTCTGGACTCGCTATGGGCAATATGAGTTCCTACTGATGTCATTTGGATTGACAAATGCCCAACGGCATTTATGGATTTGATGAATCGGGTATTTAAGCACTATTTGGATTCTTTGGTGATCATCTTCATTAATGATATTTTGATCTACTCCCGCAATCGAGATGAGCATGAGCAACATCTTCGGATTGTACTTTAGACTCTAAGAGATAGTCAGTTATAAGCCAAGTTTTCAAAATGTGAGTTTTGGTTGGATTCAGTTGCCTTTTTGGGGCATGTTGTATCTGACGAAGGCATTAAAGTGGATCCTATTAAGATGGATGCAGTTCAAAACTGTCCTAGACCTACTTCATCTACAGAAATTCGGAGCTTCCTTTGTTTGGCATGTTATTATCGTCGGTTCGTGGAGGGGTTTTCATCCATTGCAGCTCCATTGACTTGATTGACCCAAAAGAGTTCCCCATTCAGGTAGTCCGATGAGTGTAAGTTGAGCTTTCAAAAGCTCAAGACAGCTTTGACTACAGCCTCAGTATTGGTGTTGCCCACATGTTCAGGATCCTACATTGTGTATTGTGATGTGTCGCGTATTGGGCTATGCGATATTGATGCACGATGGTAGGGTGATTGCCTACGTGTCTTAACAGTTGAAGGTTCATAAGAAGAAGTACCCTGTTCATGGCTTAGAGTTGGCAGCAATTGTTCATGCATTAAAGATTTGGAGGCATTACCTCTATGGTGTGTCGTACGAGGTATCTGCGGATCATCGGAGTCTACAGTACTTGCTTAAGCAAAATTATCTCAACTTGAGGCAATTGATGTGGTTACGCCTTTTAAAAGACTATGATATTACCATTTTGTATCATTCCGAGAAGGCCGATATGGTGGCTGATGCCTTGAGTAGAAAGGTTGTGAGTATGGGTAGTCTTGCATATAATCTAGTTGGTGAGAGATCACTAGCATCAGATGTTCAGCCTTTGGCCAATCAGTTCGTGAGGTTAGATAGTTCGGAGCCTAGTCGAGTTCTTGCTTGCACAGTCTCTCGGTCTTCTTTGTATGAGCGCATCAGAGAGCGTCAGTATGACGACCCCCATTTGCTTGTACTTAAGGACACGGTACAGCATGGTGATACCAAACAAGTTTCTATTGGAGATGATGGGGTGTTGCGGATGCAGGGTCAAATTTGTGTGCCCAATGTGGATGGACTCCGTGAGTTAATTCTTAAGGAGGCCCATAGTTCGCGATATTCCATTCATTCGAGTACCTCCAAGATGTATCAGGATTTGAGGCAGCATTATTGGTAGAGAAGAAAGAAGAAGGATACAGTTGCGTATGTAGCTCGGTGTTTGAATTGTCGGCAGGTAAAGTACGAGCATCAGGGGCCTAGCGGTTTGCTTCAGAGACTTGAGATTCCCGAGGGGAAGTGGGAGCGTATTACAATAAATTTAGTTGTTGGGCTCCCACGGACATTGGGTCATTGTGGATAGGTTGACCAAGTCGGCGCACTTCTTTCCAGTTGCGTCTACTTATTCTTCAGAGTAGCTCGCTGAGATCTATATCCGCGAGATTGTTCGTCTTTCACGGTATGCCAGTGTCCATTATTTTTGATCGGGGAATGCAGCTCACATCGCACTTCTAGAGGGTCGTATAACATGAGATAGGCACACGGGTTGAGTTAAGTACAACATTTCTCCCCTAGATGGGCGGATAGTTCGAGCGCACCATTTAGATATTAGAGGATATGCTCCGCGCCTATGTTATGGATTTCGGTGGTTCTTGGGATCAGTTCTTGCCGCTAGCGGAGTTTGCCTACAACAACATCTACTAATTAAGTATTCAGATGGCTCATTATGAAGCCTCATATAGGAGGCGGTGTTGTTCTCCAGTTGGTTGGTTTGAGCCCGGAGAGGCTCGGTTATAGGGTACCAATTTAGTTCAGGATACCTTGGAAAAGTTCAAGATGATTACGAATCGACTTCGTACAACACATTCTAGGCAGAAGAGTTATGTTGATCAAAGAGTTTGTGATGTTGCATTCATGGTTGGAGAGAGGGTTTTGCTATGGGTTTCACCCATGAAAGTTGTGATCAGGTTTGGGAAGAAGGGCAAGTTGAGTCCTACGTATATCAGACCATTTGAGATCCTTGAGAGAGTTGGTGAGGTGGACTAAAAGCTTGCATTGCCACCTAGCTTATCAGTATTTCACCCGGTGTTCCATGTCTCCATGTTTCGGAAGTATCACGGTGATCCGTCCCATGTATTAGCTTTCAGCTCAGTCCCATTGGACAAGGATTTGACTTAAGAAGAGGAGGCGGTATACATTCTAGCACGGCAGGTCCAGAAGTTAAGGTCTAAGAGTTATCCTTCTATTAGAGTGCAATAGAGAGGTCAGCCGATCGAGGAAGCTACGTGGGAGTCCGAGTCTGATATGCGGAGTAGATACCCACACCTTTTCACCAGTCCAGGTACCTTGCTATGTCTATTCGAGGACGAACATTTGTTTTAGAGGTATAGAATGTAATGACCCGATAGGTCATTTAGACTTCGAGCACTTATTTCAGTGTTTTGAGACCTCTATTAGCTCAGTTAGTATTTTTTGATTTGCGTGCTCAGTCCTAGTCTTTTTCCAGAAAGTTTTTATGTGAAAAATTGAAGAAAGTATGAATTTTAGCTTAACGGATTTGAGTTGACTACGGTCGACATTCTAGGTAAACAACCCTGGACCGGTATTTTGACGATGCCGATGGGATCGTAATTTTGGTCTTGGGCATATGCCCGGAAATGAATTCGGAAGTTCCTAACTTGATTTGATGTGATTTGTTGAAAACTAGTAATTTAAAGGTTTAAAGATTTTCGAAGTTTGACCGTAGGTTGACTTTATGGCTACCCGATTCGGATTTTTGTTCCGAGACTTGTATAGGTTCATTTTACTAATTAAGACTTGTCTGTAAAATTTGATGCAAAACGAAGTTGAATTGATAGGATTCGGACGCTCGATTGTGAATTTGGAAGTTCTTGAGTTTCTTTAAAAATTTCATGTATTTTGATGTCTGATTCGTAGTTCTAGGTGATATTTTTGTATTTTGATTGTGCGAGAAAGTTTGTATGATGTTACTACACTTGTATGCATGTTTAGAAAGTTGCTGGTTTTTTTATTGTTGCTGATGTCCGATGCATTGCGTTTCGCGGTCGCAAAGGTTAACTTGGGGCTGGGGTGGATTTCTTCATCGAGCACGCGAAGGCATGGTCGCGAACGCGAAGCATTGGAGGGCTTACCCTTCGCGAATGCGGCTGTCCTCTCGCGAACGCGAAGGTTTATGGGATTCTGGGGGAAGGCAATCTTGTACTTTACGCGAACATGAGCCCTGGCTCGCAACTGCGAAGGCTAGGGGGTGAAGCCTTCGTGAATGCGTTAGGTACATTGCGAATGCATAGGCCATTCGAGCCGTTGTGCATCGCGAACGCGTCAGGTGCTTCGCGATTCTCGCGTTTGGACCAAGCGCATCCGGGATTGGCTTTTGTTGACTTTTTCCAAAAACATTAAAGATTGAATCTTTTTCATTTGTGGGTATTTTCTTATTTGAATTACTTGAACTATATTTGGTTATATTTGATTGTTTTGGAGGCTAATTCTAGAGGAAAAGTCGCGGTTGAGCGTTAATTTGAGTGAGGTAAGTATCGTGGTTAACCTTGACTTGAGGTATTAGGACTTTTTGGTCTATTTGCTACGTGTTTTATGTGTTGGGACAACGTATATGTGAGGTGAATAGTACTTATGCGTTGTCATTGGGTTAAAACATGTGGGTGAAACTTCTTTCTTTGTATTATATTGTCTTGTTAATTATGCTATCCATATTTATGTTAGATTATTACTTCTTTAACTATCTATTTCGTATTTATTGCTTATTTTAAAGATGTTGAATCTTTTGGAAGTTAAAGTGTGATATCATGGCATCATATTTGAAGTTAAATTATTCCCCGCATTGTTTATTATTCGGATTCATATTGTTAAATGGTGAGGATGAGAGTAAAAGCACGAAGGTGATGACGTGCCATTTCATTCATATTATTACATGGTGAGGTCAAAAGTAAAAGCACGAAGGGTGATAACATGCCATTTCATTCATATTATTTACATGGTGAGGACGAGAGTAAAAGCACGAAGGGTGAAGTCATGCCATTATATTCATATTATTGCATGGTGAGGACAAGAGTAGAAGCACGAAGGGTGATGCCGTGCCATTTTCATATCGTTGATTTATTTGACTTTCGATTTCAGTGATTTACTTGGTCATATTGTTGCTTAATTCGAAAGATATTATTTCGTGATTTCGTACTTGCCGTGTTTATGATATTTTTCCCCTTTAGCATGTCTCCTCCCAGTTAGTATTTATCATTTTATTGTTATTTTGCTGCGTTATATGTACTTGTACAGGTTTTATTACGTAGGTTTTTTGTCATAGCCTCATCACTACCTTGTCAAGGTATGGCTAAACACTTACGGAGTACATTGTGTAACGAGCCGGCCGGTCGTTTTACTTTTTATAACCCCGTTCCCCTAAATAAGACTCCCCCTACTTGCTTCTGCTGATTTATGACTTGCGGTGATGGTGGGTTCGGGACTTGGGAAGAGTTTGGGTTGAAATCGAAACACTTGGTTCCTTAAGGTTGGCCTAAAAGGCCAAGGTTGACTTCGGTCAACATTTTGAGTAAATGACCTCGGAATCGGGATTTGACGGTTTCAATAGGTTCGTATGATGATCCAATATTTGGTAAATATTTTGATATCAATTGTCACTTCATTCGAGGGAAGATTCAACAAGGTTTTCTCAAGACTTTCTACTTAGCTTCAGTAGAACAATAGGCTGACATGTTGACCAAGGGACTTACTAAACACCAGCATCACTATTTACTTTCCAAGCTAGGGATGAAGAACTTCTTTATTTCCTCTAGCTTAGTGAGGCCGGTTGTGAAGGACTATGACAATTGTATTGTCACTTAGTTGACAGCTGTAGCAGCTCTAGTTAGTTTAATTTAACCAAATCACTTATTGATTAGTTAGTTAACTTATGTAGTTAGTCAGTTAGCTCGGTCATTTATGTAGTTAGCTTTCTCCTGTACATTACAAAACACGTCATTCCTTTCTTTCTCTTCAAGCAATGAACAAACTTTTGCTCTCGATCTCAATTGCATCTCTCAACAAGTATTTTGTCAGTAGATTGAGTTAGATTGTGCAGTTTAACGTAATAGACGGTACAAGGCACATTATAAGATAGTAGAGTCAAACTTCTTTAAATGCTCATGAAAGAAAATTTTACTTTTGCATATGTAGACGTAACTTTTTGTGAGTATAAAACATTTCACATCAACGGTTTTAGAGGCAACGCGAGTATCAATCATTTTCTTCAAATCAAGGACATACTTCTTTTTGATAGATGCTTACAAATTCAAAATTTTAAGGCCGGCTAATAATCCTTCACAAATACGTAGAGAAATAAATTCTAGACAGTCAGTAAAAAGAGCTGTATTTAAGGAATGTCAAGTCGACGGAGGCAAAAGGGAGCGAACTGTTTGTTGTATCAGCAAATGATTGCATGTCCAAGTAATAGGGTTTGCAAGAGTGTATTGAATTTGCGCCACCTCTTAGTTTCTTTTCTTTGAGACAATGACACTATGGCTTACGCCTCTGTCAAAGATTTAGCTGCCTTCTTATGTGCAAATATCGGAAAAGTTTATTTTGTGTCTCACACAACTGACACTATAGTTGTATGAGGCATCTTTTTTGTCTCACAATTTTGTGGACCCAAATTTTTGTGGACCCAGAAGTGTAAGATCGCACACAACTAATATTAGTTGTGTGAGGCACACAATAAAACTTCTCGCAAATATCATATGTATTATTGTCCAGACACAAATATAGGGCCCATGGCCGATTTGTCCTCCGTCGGCAAACAGTGGTTTTACTTGATAGTGTTGAGAAATGGTCTGCTAATATTATATTGTCGTGTGCTTTGTCAACCATGCCAAGTACCAAGCATGACCCTCGTCTGCGGCGGAATAGGATTTTAGCTAAAGGGAATAAGTAAGCACACAAAGAAAACATGGGAATAAATGTATAGTATATGCACATAAAATTAAGAATTTAACGTATTTACACATAGTAATTTTCCGACAAAGAGTTGCCAATTGACTCCTTTTGTCAATGAGTTGCTCCGCCACTGACCCTCGCCAGACAGCGCCGGATCCGACTTTACGGTACCGGGTATATGTAAAGTGTAAACCAATAACTTGTGTTAATGCTTTTCACACCGAGCATAAATGTATATTTAGGAATTTGCTATAATTACAATAAATAAGATATGAACCAATAACTTTAAAAATATGATGACTTTAATATTCAAAGTCTTAAAGATTAAACCTATTGATTAAAATTCTGGATCAACTTTATTGCTAAAGTATTTCCAACGAAGGAAAGCATTAACACAAGACTGCCTGCCTTCAAGTGAATAAGCTTTGCACCAGGGTTTTTACTTCAGTTGGCCGCAGAAAATTAATGACCACCTTTAGAAAAAACCTTAGAACAAGTCTAACACTTGACGCTCATACCTCAATTCTTAATATGTATCTGCTGCATTCAATCACTAAGCGGATACGTGGCATCAACTAAGTGGCTATAATTAGTCCTCACTGTTTTTTCTTCCAGGTGTCCTCTTAAGATAAGTTAAAAATAAACAATGGGCCCCCTATGTGGCCTGGTGGGCCTCAAGCCCATGTCGAAGCTAGTAAAAAAGAATTGTTTCGTGGGCCCAATCTGCCTTAATGCAGCCCATCCTTGGCCGGCTATTTTACAAATAAAAGCTCTTAAATGTGTTTATATACATACACGCGGTTTGTTTGTTCGCCGCACAGGTGTCTACGTTGCCATGTCTGCAAAGTAATGGGCCCATTGGGCCTGGTGCTTCTCATCTGTTTGACATTTGGTGGATAGCTCAAGGGTCTGTGATATATCCCTTTCAAATCCAGTACCGTTGCTGCAATGTTTTTTTTTTTAATATACTTAGGAAATATGATGAGGAATCCTAATGAGTGATGAACGTATAACTCTATCTATCACTTTGAATTGCAATCTCTTATTCTTTCAGTTCTCATTTTGGTGACTACTAGCACAATAGACTGCTAACCTAGGTAATTTCTAACTCTAAAAATTGGTTATCGTTGAGGAAATAGTCTAATAACCAAGATATCATAATTAGAGCTATAATGTACCAATTTGAGCTTTCATGGTCACTATCATTTCATACACACTGTTAACTACATGAAAAAGAAAGAAGGGATTGTTACACAAATAGCCGATCATATTTACTATTATTTTTTTCTAGCCGGTATATATAGATTATACACATATTATATATGAGTTATACATATTATACATCCGCCGGCTATTTTTAGTTTAAGAGAGCTATTTGGGTTAATTCTTCAACAAAAAAAAGGATTCCTAAAATTGGTTGAAGAGAATTATGGAAACAAATATAAATCCAAAATAATGATGTGACAGACTAATTTTGTGATATTAATAGACGGCACAAAGCACATCATAAGACAATAGAGTCAAGCTTGTTTTAAATACACATGACATTTTTTGGCGTATGTAGAGTTTTATGAGTGAGAGAAGGTCAGTCACAAAACCGAATTTTTCAAGGCTGCTTGATATCAATGACAAATATATATATGCACAGAACCAAGACCGGTAAATGCCATTAAATTTGATTATTGGAAAAAACTTGAAGAATTAAGCAAGCCAGACAGGTTAGTAGGTTCTGAATCTAGGATTGTAACTTATCTTTGAGAGACTTAGTGGGCGTTTGGACATAAGAATTGTAAAAATTTTTAAAAAAAAAAGTGAAAAAAGATTTCTAAGTGAAAATGGTATTTGAAAATTAGAGTTGTGTTTGGACATGAATATAATTTTGGGTGTTTTTAAAGTTTTGTGAGTGATCTGAGTGAAAATTTTGAAAAACAACGTTTTGGAGTTTTTTAAATTTTCGAAAAATTCCAAAGTGCATCTTTAAGTGAAAATTAAAAATTTTATGAACAAACACTGATTTCGAAAAAAAAAAAAAATTCCAAAAAAAAAAAAGAAAAAAATTTCTTATGTCCAAACGGGCTTTTAGAAAGGTTTGTCACTTTGTACAAATTCGACAGAAAAAGACTTGGAAGTTGAGAGATGGAGCCGACATTAGATGAATGGTGTGAACAATTGCAGCTGCAGATGATCATTGCATGTCCAATTAATATTATACTTCTTGCAACATCACCTCTTATATTTCTTATTCTCTTAGACAATGACAGCACTAAGGTTTACTCTGTCAAAGCTATATATAGATATAAACTTTTTTTTTTGTTCATATTCGATTTCTTAATGATATATATAATTGTTCTAATCTAATGGTTGACTATCCAAACCAGATGAACTAAAGTCTGTCATTACTAGAAAATTGAGGGGTCTGTTTAATTCCATGCTTCATTTAAACTTGTCTCCTTTTACTCCCATTTCGGCGATGGTACACTTCCTTTTCTTTTTATTATTTAGAAACTCTTCGAATATCGTCGATTCACCCATTAATTTAGGTCGTAAAGTAAATGACAACGGAATTATACTGCTATGTAATAAAACATACAAAATAAAATAAGATAAAAGCACTCTTCTTTTTCAGTTAAGTAGTTAACTATATATCGTATGAACATATATATTTGGAATGTGTGCTGTGACCTATACTCAATACAGTTCTTGATCTCTTCCCTCAAACAACTATTGTAGCATAATTCTACGTATTCAAATCAATCTTCTTGTTTTGTTGTAGCTATTGCTATTGTTATTGTTCACTTATCATTGCTTCATTTGGTTTTTCCAACTCAAATCTATTCACTGTCAGCCTTCTTTATTCCGAACAGTGTCTCAAATTGTTACTTCCTCCGTCCGTCTACTTTTATGTGATACGATGTACCAACATTATCTTTACCTTCAATAATTAAATAAGAGGTGGTGAGTGGTCTACACATCTTTTCATATTTTATCTTGTCAACTCTCAAAAAATGTGAACTTTTATATAACAACAAATCATGCCACTAATAGAAAAATGAGAATAATAGGATTTTTTGTATAAATAAAAAGAAAAGTGAACCGCATCAAATAAGATGAAGATAATACAATTTCTCTACAATTTGTAGATGCAAACATCCTCGCGACAAAGTCTATTAATTTCCTTAAAGGTGACTCACTTTTGTGAGTTGTCGAAGCTTTTGTAGCAAAACTTGCTGAATCAGTGCTAATTTACTAAGCGGATAAACTATTGCACGTCCTGCCAATATTTATAGTCAGTGGCCAAGCCACATAGTCGTAAGGTGGTCAACTTATTGACCATTTTTCGTCGAAAAATTGCACTGTATACATAGATAAAATATTACGTTTTAGAGGTATATAACACACACTGAACACCCTTTGTGAAAAAAAAAAAATTCACATCTTTTAAATTTGAACAACCTTGAAGAAATTCCTAACTTCGGTACTATTTATAGTGTATCTGTGTGTAAATTCACATACAATGTATATAATAAATTTATATACACTAGTAATGTGAAATTCCTTTATACCATCAATGTATTTTAACCTATTGTAATAGGTAACACGTTTTATTTTATCAAGTCACTTTTTTTTTAAAAATATTGTTTACAATAATCTTTTAGGTGATTTGATATTATAAAAATTCTTTTACACTATTAATCATGTATAAAATTCTTTGTGATACAAGATGGTCTTTAATTCCCATAATGTCATAATGATTCGATTTGATTCTTTCCACTAGTTTTAAGTCATCATATGCTGAAACGAAAGAGAAAAGGAAGCGCTGATACTGATTAGTGCTTATATGTAGAGTCCGAAATCTAAATGCCAAGTTTTTGGATTTAAAATACGTTTTTACTGTCTAAAAGAAAAGATATTTTTGTATATATAACGCGCTATAATACCGCGCTATATTTTAACGGTGTTTCTGCCGTTAAAGTATAGCGCGGCATAATAACGCGTTATATATAGCGCGGTATAATACAGCGTTATATATAGCGTGTTATTATACCCCGCTATACCTGTTAAATAAAATGACCTTCTTCTTCCCACGACAGAAACAGAATCGAGCCCCATTTTTAATTCAAAAGAAACAGTGCCCCCCCCCCCCCCCCTCCTCGTTTTCTCCAAAAAAAATTCGAGTGGACCGCACCCGTCACACAAAAAGATAAGATTGTAGATCCCGCATCCAACCCAATCCTTCTATTGTTGTGGTTTCCTCGTTTCGGGCTCAAAATTTCAATTTCTCGAGTTTTCTAAAAACATAAATCGAGGTATTCCGATTTAGTTTATGTCGAAACTCGTATAATAATTCATATTAGTTGTCTTGAATGTGTTTCTATATTGTTTTGTGTTTTGTTTGCGATTAAACTAGTATATTATTTTTATCCGGATTAAGATATTAGTGTTTTAAAAAAAATAGTTAAAAGTTGAGAAATAATTTTTTTTGTTAATAAAAATGTTCATAAATTTCTTTTACTGTTGTATATATAATTTCGTGAATGTTATGTTATTAAAATATATTTATTATTTTTATTTAGTTTAGATTATTTATTTGCTTAAAGACTAGTGCCCTTTTAGCGTAGTAAAATATAGAGCCTTTTAGCGTAGTAAAATATAGAGCCTTTTAGCGTAGTAAAATGTAGAGCCTTTTGGCGTAGAATCTCTGTAGTTTAAGCATCTACTATATTGATAGATCAAACACAAACTCTGTCCAATTACAATTTACAAAAATTAATTATTTAATTTATAAAACAAACACACGGAGTTATGAAAAATATTAAAATTGATATACATAAGAATTCAGGATAGCTTGGTGCTACTGGGCCTCAAATATCGAGCCTGGAACCCATAGGTATATACTCTGTCCAAATTAAATAATTAAATATTAATTATTTACAAAACAAACAAACACACAAAATTCTAAAAATATTGAAATTGACGTACATAAGAATTCGGGAAAGTTTGGTGGTACTGTGCCTCAAATATCGAGCCTGGAACCCATAGATATATATGTTGTCCAATTAAAAATTAATTATTTAATTTATAAAACAAATACACAAAATTATGAAAAAAATTAAAATTGACACACATAAGAATTTAGGTAGTTTGGTGCTACTGGGGCTCAAATATCGAGCCTGGAACCCATAGGTATATACTCTGTCCAGTTAAATAATTAAATATTAATTATTTACAAAACAAAACAAACACACAAAATTCTAAAAATATTGAAATTGACACATATAAGAATTCAGGAAAGCTTAGTGATACTGGGCCTCAGATATCGAGCCTGGAACCCATAGATATATACGCTGTCCAATTAAAAATTAATTATTTAATTTTCAAAACAAACACATAAAATTCTAAAAATATTGAAATTGACACACATAAGAATTCAGAAAAGCTTGGTGCTACTGGGCCTCAAATATCGAGCCTGGAACCTATAAATATATATTCTGTCCAATTAAAAATTATTTATTTAATTTATAAAACAAACATACAAAATTATGAAAAAAATTGAAATTGACACGCATAAGAATTCAGGATAGCTTGGTGCTACTGGGCCTCAAATATCGAGCCTGGAACCTATAGATATATACTCTGTCTAATTAAATAATTAAATATTAATTATTTACAAAACAAACAAATAATTAATATTGTTTAATTTACAGTAGACGACATGGACGTGCCGCTTATGCATCCTAGATCTTTCTCCGATGAGCTATTAATGTTACAAGGCGATCATAGGTCCGCCTACGTATGGGAGGGAGAGCTACTGGACTAGACTCTCCGCGCCAGGACAGTGGACGACTTGTGGGACTTTATGAGGGGCAGAGATTTCCATCCCCGCGTAGTCCAGCGCCTGAGGGAAACCGGCTTCTATAGGATTTTTTAGATTGGGCGGCTGCAGCTCGACTGGTCTCTGATCACGGCCTTGATAGAGCGGTGGCGACCGGAGACGCACACTTTCCACCTGCCAATTGGCGAGGCCACCATCACGCTGCAGGATGTTGAGGTTTCTCATGGGCTGCCTGCTGATGGACTGCCCGTTGCACTGCCACAGTATATGAGATCTATGTCGCGTGCCCAGTATTTGGACTTGCTGCAGCAGTTTACTGGTTTCAGGCCACAGGATGAGACTGCAGCTTCAGGGGCCAGTCGCATGGCTTTGACAGCTATTAGACAGCATTTGGAGATATTGCACCACAACATCACCGGCGAGACAGATGATCTACATATTTACCGCTACACGAGGTTGGTGTTGCTCCTTCTTTTTGGGGGTGTCTTGTTCCCGAGCACTTCGGGAAATCTAGTAAGTTTGCGATTTCTACATCATCTTCAGCAGCTAGATGTTTACCCCAGTACAGCTGGGGTATTGCTGTTCTCGCTTACCTGTACATGCATATGTGTCAGGCGAGCATGGGCACCCAGAGCGACGTATGTGGTTTTCTGCCGCTTCTACAGGTGACAACATATTCGAATACTCTGTTCAGTACTTCCAATTCTATCTAGTCAAAAATTTTCTTAAGCTTTACGTCAACCTTGTATGTTAGGTTTAGGCCCGGGAGCGGTTCATGTAGTTGCAGCCACCTCTACCACCGTTACCTCCGGATGTAGAACCTCCGTTTCTCCCTCTAGCTACGAGGTGGCTTCTCCGACGTGGAAATTACCGAGCCATTGATGCTCATCATAATCTCCCCCTTGTCAGGGATGTGTTGGATATGCTGGAGGGCGCACAGGTAAATGTGTACCTAAAATTACTTGTTATAAATTCACTTGTGTTGTGCATACTCACTTTTATGTTATTATTTGATAGTTCATCTGGACGCCATACAGCGACGACTTTATAGGTGGCCTGCCCGATTATTGCTCGGTAGGCCGACTGATTTGGAGCACTTCCGTCCCGCTGATGTGCCTCGATATTGTGGAGCATCATGCCACAGAGCGAATACTTCGCCAGTTTGGCTGTCCGCAGACTATACCGAGGGGGCCTACATGGGAGGCTACACATTATCAGCGGGATGATCATTCGAGGGCGGACAACGCATTTGTAGCATGGCTAGAGGCGCATGTCCATACTTGGGAGCGGCGAGAGGACCTAATTCCTCCCCAACCTTCACAGATCCAGGCGGCGACTATTCAGATGTATACGTCCTGGTACCGCCGCGTAACCCGACTTTTTATTGGGAACCCCATTCATCAAGCTGGCGGTCGGTACAGACGATACGCCGGGAGGCACGAGGCACTGGTATGTTATTTGGTATTCTTACTTATAACTGTGAAATAGCGTTCTGTAATTAATATTTTAAATGTTGTGCAGGCTATCGGTCATCATTTATTCTACCAGTTGGGACTGCATATGTAGTAGCATGCCGGCGATCCTGCGGTTGCTGAGTATGGCCTGCAGGTGACAGAGCTGGCTCTCTGGACACTGCAGCGAGCCAGACAGGGTGAGCGCCTAGATCACGACCCTGATTATGTGGCGCCAGAGCACCACCAGCGGGGTAGGCCTGTCGCACGCCCGAGGGCACGGGGACGAGGCAGGGCTGTCCCACAAGGCGAGGGTTCCCCACGAGACAAGATTGCCCCACGGGGTCGTGGGGCCGGCGAGGAGGTGGCCCCTAGAAAGGGGGCGTTGAGGCACCTGTTGAGGCACCTGATGAGGATCTTGGAGCTGATCAGTCGGGTTACATTCCTCAGCAGGACGAGCCTCCCAACAGCATGCCATCGTACAGCCTGCAGCTGGAGCTGCCAGCATCGCAGGTGATCCCGTCAGATCCATTGTTGATCACGGGCACGAGCTTCACCGCAGATATAGAGCAGTTCATTTCAGGCCCATCGATCGCAGCTGAGGATCGACCGACCCGAGACGTGGATGGTGGGCGCAGGTTGAGTTTTGGCTCATCGTCGTCGGGTGCGGCGGATCTATCATAGGCACACGTATGTTTGTATTACTATTAAATTTTAATTTGTTTTTTTTCTCAATAATTTGCCATAAATTAATTTTTAATTTTCTTATTAAGGCTTCATCCCAGCCCGTCACGGAGGCCACTTTGTGCGATGCTGAGGACACCACAGATGCTTATATTCAGGAGCCCGATGAGACCATGGTATGAAAATGTTTTTGACTTAATAGGTACATTACTAATATACATTTTCATATACTGAGCTTACTTATTGTTTTGTAGGTTGCTGATGGACCGACGGCCCCTTCTACCGACCCTGCTAGCCAACTGACGATCATGCTGCAGCGCATCCTCATATAAAGAGGCGACGTGATGAGGATGATCCTGATAGTGTATCCGGGCGGGAGGGGATACGCCTCAGGCCAGCGGCTGCATTGAAGCACAAAGGATGTGGGACACATTGATTTTCTTTTTTCTTTTTTGTATTTTATGTAAATAATAAAATTATATAAATAATAACAACAATTTTTTATGCTTACATAATATGCGCATTATGTTTTTATTACCATTTCTTCTTTATTTTAACAGTACAACACAAACACAAACAGAGAAACTTAACATAACTTAAATTCAGTACAATTAATGAAAACACATGACACGGGAAACATAAAGATACACTACTACGCTCAAGATGTACATGTCATTGTTTAGTCACCACCCCCTAGTATTCTCTGCTCCAACCACTTAAATTTTTTTTCTTCTTCCACCTCATTGAGTTTCTCCTTCAACTCCACAACTTCTCGTTTGGATTGTCACTCTCTTTCCCACTGTTTCAAACACAAATAATGAAGATGCTGCAACTTTTCTTTGTAGTATTCCTGCTGACAGGGTTCATCAATCCATACCTCAAAATTGCAAACAGGTTCGTCGAGAACCCTATAAAACTTGTTCATACATGCCCAGTAGCGGCGTCCAGCTTCACCATCATCCCAACAGTCTTGCATCATGAATTTTTTGCCGCACTCGCACATTGGCACATAAAGGGGTTCAGACATTTGTTAAAGCGTAAAAAAAAACCTTGCTTTTATGGAAATATTTGTTATTGGTTATTGTTAAGCGCAGAAAATAACTAGAATGCGCCCGTTATTTATAGGCAAGACAACACACAAAACTTAGTATTTAACCACGCTATACATATTGACTTTTTCTGAAACAAAACAGCTTTTTCGCAGTCGGTCAGCTTTTCAGACCAACAAGACAACACACAAAATGTAGTATTTAACAGCGCTATACATATTGACTTTTTTTAAACGAAACAGCTTTTTCGCAGTCGGTCAGCTTTTCAGACCGACAAGACAACACACAAAACGTAGTATATAACCGCGCTATACATATTGACTTTTTCTAAAACGAAACAGCTTTTTCGCAGCCGGCCAGCTTTTCAGACCAACAAGACAACACACAAAACGTAGTATTTAACCGCGCTATACATATTGATTTTTTTGAAACAAAATAGCTTTTTCGCAGCTGGTCAGCTTTTCAGACCGACAAGACAACATACAAAACGTAGTATTTAACCGCGCTATACATATTGATTTTTCTGAAACGAAACAGCTTTTTCGCAGCCGGTCAGATTTTCAGACCGACAAGACAACACACAAAATGTAGTATTTAACCGCGCTATACATATTGATTTTTCTGAAACGAAATAGCTTTGTCTTGATTTATCCTTTTATTATCTTTTATTTTCATGTATGTTGCTTTAGTTATGGTTGTTGTGCTTTTTTCTCTTCAAGTATTATGTTATGAAATTTCAATCTTCATATTGGTCTTCTTTACTAACACCAATAAGTTGAATGTTGGAACTATCATATCATCATCCCAATTGAAAAGGTCATGTTAGATAACAAGATGTAACAAGACTGTGGAACATAATTTTATTTGATAGATATTGCAACATAAACAAGTACAGACACTTATTACAAAAAACATTACGAAAACAAAACACTAGGTGTATCCTTGATAGTTGGGTACATTAGATGAACTTGCACCAGGATTTGGATTACCACCGCCACCTAGACCAGCTGAAGGACATTTACGACGGTTGTGTCCTGTTTGCGAGCATATGCCACATTTACGCACATAAACGGTATCACCAACATCCATTTGGTTCCGTATACGCGTTCTCTTTTGCACTTGCAGCTTGCGCAAATAGTCCTTGTTACACAGTATTTTAAATGGTTACGGCGGCCAATAATGCTTAGCACCCAATGGCTGCAACTGCCCACTATAAGTGTTTACGTATGCAGCAATACTGTATTGCCTATCAACATAGTTGGTTGCCCCTAAACCAACTTGTTGAGAGCACTTCATGGCATGTGCGCACGGCATGTGGTAGATGGTCCATTTCCCACATGAACACAACCTGCTGGCTTCATTCACTGTTTGTAGATTATTCCCTCGGTGTCCGTGAATAGCGGTGCGAACTTCAAAAACACCCAGGTCGTGATCATACTATAAATATGAATGCCAATGTGCTCGCCTCCTATATTTCTCAAATCTTCTCATCGGTATTGGCATAAATTGAACACCCCTGTCCATCAATTCCGATGCAGCTCTATGCCTTTCAACAAACCTCTCTGCAATCTATTTGAATGTCATCCGGACAATGGCAGTGACAGGCAATCCACGTGCAGACTTCAATAAGCCGTTGAATGACTCCGACACATTTGTAGTCAAGGCTCCCCATCGTCTGCCACCATCAGCATGCAATGTCCACTTGTGAATCTCATGTCCCATCAGCCAAGTATAGGCTCTTTCGTCTAACTGACGGATCGCTTCCATGCGCCTCGTGAATTTGCACTGTTGATGCTCAGTTGCATCCATCCAAATTAAATCATACAAGGCCTTGTCGGGATATTTCTTTTGGAAATTGGCCTTCAAGTGCCTCACACAGTATCGGTGGTATGCATAGGGTTCTTGACATTCAGGCAAATGTCATACAGAACTTAAAATACCACCATGTCGATCAGATATTAGACAAATACCTGAACACTGTTTGACAACGTACTGCTTCAAGTGGTTCAAAAAAAATGTCCACGTCTCTTCACTTTCATTGGCACAAATGGCAAAAGCTAGTGGAAATATTTGTCCGTTGGTATCTACTGCAACTGCGATCAAAAGCTTAATATCATACTTTCCATAGACATGAGTACCGTCTATAAAAATTACCGGACGGCAATGCACTAAACCATCAATTGCTGGTTTAAATGACTAGAACACATAGTTGGAAATATATTCCGGTATTCCCGGACTCCGCCCATGCCTCCATTCAACAACAGTCCCGGGGTTAAAGTGTTTCAGTGCGGCCATGTACCTGGGTAGAGATGAAAATGACTCATCCCAGTCACCATAAATAATTTCAAATGCACGTTTGCGCGCGAGATATGCTTTTCTTTTGGTTATAGTGCACCCATATTCCTGGTGGACGGCTGTAATACACTCTGTGATCTTGAACCTAATGGACACTTCCAAGTATGGAATCAAGACAAGAGAAATCAAGTCTACATCCAAGTTGAAGTGATTCTCATTGAATGTGTCTATTTCACATCTGTGGGTGCTAATATATTTACCCAATTTCCACAACCGTGATTTCTTCTTGCTCGCACGCAACATCCAGTTACAACCCATAAAGTCTCTACGGCATACAGCCTTGTATACCTCCGGAGTTGACTCCCTTACCGTCATCTCACGGCACTCTCTTACACTGTAGATTTTTAGAGCCCTGATTAGGCGAGCTTTATAGGGAAAATACATGCCCTTTGCCAGCACCATTGGTCTAGACTCATCCTGCATTGCTGACCGAACTTCGTCAAGATCCCTTATGAGGGCATCCACGTCCGGCATACTTGGCAAATTATCAAGGTAGGGAATATTCCGCTCATGAAATGGCACGTGGGACTCGTACACTCTTGGTCTAGCGGGAGGTGGAGGAGCATGCTCCCTCGTCAGCTCAGGTTCGACATTCACTTCCTCCTCATAATCACCCTCGTCAAGGAAGGGTGTGTCATCTCCAAACTCATCAGCATTGTTTTCATAATCACTATTATCTTCCTGACTCTGCGCATCTGCCAAATCACGAGTAAATACGTCGTCTACGGGCAACTGAGTGAGGTCAGGACCATCAAGTTGCTCGTTTTCACTGCCCAAAAAGAACAAAATGATAAGCTACTCAAATTGATAAATACTTTACATATAGCTATATCACCTCACTTACAAGTCGTACTGTGTTGACCTTCCATGATGGATATTTTCTTGTTGGTGATGACTCTCGGATGGACCATCGTGATCCAACACGCCAGAACTACGCATATTCCAACTAGGAGTGGGGTCATAACTTGTAAAATTCATATCCGGACGGTACCCCCTGTGGAAAATATGAGTGTTAATAGAAATCCAATTCAACAAAAAATAAACATCGTTATAGCGTAGAAAAATTGAAGTTTACCAGTCGTCTTGTGAATTATGTAAAGTAGGAGAGAAATTATTTTCTCGCTGCTCATTTGCCGGTGGTGATAAGTTTAAATCAAGGCAAACTCTTTCATCAGGAATCTGTCCGGCAAAAACTGCTCCAGAATAACCACTCGATGATTGGGGGTTATCCCTACTATGCGCAACCTCATTATTGGGAACGTCTTCAACCTTGACGTACATTTCCAACAATTTTATCATAATAAATTCTTTGTATTCATCCGGAATCCGCAAAAAACCTCTAAGAGTTTCATCATCTTCGATGTTGAACTCAGAATAAAAAGCAAACCCATGCGGAGTCACAGAATACAGATATCTACCGGTTACTTTAAGGTTCACCGAACGTTTTCTCACACTCATTCTTTTACGTAACAACGATACCAATTTATCTTACTCCATTGTAAGCGGCAATTTAACATGACGTTGTGGAGATAAACTATACCTCACAGAGTTATTCTCCGCTACAACCTCACCCCCTCCCCCTCCCCCAGTATAATGAAACCCTTATTTTTGGCTCTTCAGACATTATAAAAAATACTTGATAACAAGAAGAAAAGTTTGAACGGAAGTTAGAATATTTTTTGAATGGATTTTCATAAAATCCTAACGCCTTTAAATAAGGCAAGTCCTAGCTCGGTGGGCTGAATTTTTTGATGTCACCGCGCTATACCAATTTGAATTATTGTTATGTCAGTTAACTGCAAGACACTTATTGGCGGGCCCACAAAAAAGCATAGCACCGTATAATACTGCGCTATATATGTTTGAATTATTGTTATATAAGTTAACCGCAGGAGACTAATTGGTGGGCCCACAAATAAGTAAAACGCGGTATTATATAGTGATATATATAACGCGGTATTATACCGCGCTATACTTTAACGGCAGAAACACCGTTAAAGTATAGCGCGGTATAATACCGCGTTATATATAAAAATGTAACTTCTTTTTTAGCAGTAGAAACGTATTTTGAGTCCAAAAATCCAGCATTTAGGTTTCGGACTCCTTATATGTATCCCTCTCAAGTGAAGGAACCAAAATATTTTTTTGTTGGGATATATACTATTAAACATGAATTTGGATATAATATTTATTATAAAATAATTATTTATTGATCAATTTTAATAAAGTATTAAATAGATCATAAATTTAGTCTATGTCCTTTACTTATATACCATATGATTTAGTGTGTAGAATTTAGCTTGACACGGAAGATTAAACCATCGTTTCTTATAAGTATAAAGTTTGAGTTTACAATCTAATGATGGAATTGGAAAAACCATCAGGAATGATTGTAACACAAGATTAAATATAATTTATCTTAATTAATATGGGAATGATTTAATTCCTACTTCTTGTGCTAGTATATTTTGTATGTATTGAACGGACCAAGTAGAGATATGTATTTTATACTGACTTAATAAAATAAATTCTCTGGGCATTAAATGTACTTATATTCTTAATGCGAGATTCTTTCGTGGGTCTATATGCCTGGTAATTGGATAATAATAATATAGATTGGTGAAGTAATAGTTAGTTGATGGAATCCATGTCTCGATCTAGAGATTGATGATACACCTTTATGAAAACCTATAAGTTTTCATGTGTTAGTCTTGCAGGTGGATTTTATATATGTCACGTGAAATAAGCTAAGCGAAAGTCTAAGGAAATAACCAATAAATTAAATTGTCAGTAATTTAATTTATTTGATTAGTATATCTTAAGCTTATCATGGAAAGTTAATTAAGGTTTAATGAAAGAATTTTGAAATTGACCAAGGAGTGCAATTGTAAATTTAGAGTGGAACAATTCATAATTTATTATGATATTATTAATTCGGATCTTTCGAATTAAGTCAATATATAATATGAAGACTCATTAATTAAATTATGTGGTTCTTGTTGTGGCTGAATAATTAAGAATTAAATGGATTCATATTTCTTGGTAGAAAAGAAAGACCGAACATGTTTAGAAAAAGATTTTAAACCCTAAAACATATTACTATATAAGGGGTCTTATTCCATAAGGAGGCTACCATTTTACCACACATTTTTCATGGAGAAAATTTGCCCACGTGACTTTTGCAATTTCTAGTATTATTTGGGTAACATGTTAGAAGATTGTGGAACCGGAGGATGAACTGGTAGATGATTTTTGCTCATGCTTGGAGATTTTATGTAATCCGGTCACGATTCAAGAAATAAATATTAATTTTACATTTGATTAAAATATGTAATTATGTGTTATCTATATATCATACAAACAATCATGACTATTTACTTGCGCCGTTTATACCTGTTATCCGTCATTTTTCTTTTTATTTATGTTCAGTTACACCGTAGTTGTAGGCTTGTAGGCATCCAAACTATAGATTCAAACTTGGAAAAGAAATGCAGTACTATATTGCTTTCTTCATTTCGTCCTCTTTTGAATAGAACTAATTATATTAAAGCATATGTATTTATGCAAATTTCTAGCTACTTACATAGATATATGAATGTAGAGGGAAATGTATTCGTCCTTGCACTTGCAATGTTATATGAATTGTAACATGTTTAGTTGTGTATAAGGATATTATATACGGTCAAAATCATATGCCTCCGGTGCAAAAGCTCGAGGTTCCGCCCTAGGTCCAAGTCTGGAGGGGACAGGTTCGAAGCCAGTGGACTAGGCTCGAGCTCGAGGAAAGGGCGTAATGCCCGGGAACAGAAGTTCGAGGAGTTCCGAGGCCAAGTGCGCTCGACCTTGAAATAATACCGTTATGAATTTGTACCGGAGCCAGCTAGATTCCTGCCACGTCCCTGAGATCATGGCGCAAATTCCGGAATAGGATCGTACGGCTCCGTACTAGGCGGTTAAGACAGCTGTAATAAGAATATTCCCTACTGTAAATAGAAATATTCCTTATTTAGGATTCACCTTATTATAAAAAGGGGAACCCCAATCATTCGTAAGACCACTTTTTCACTGAGCAAAGAATATACTCTCTACTTTTGGGTCTGATGTTCACCAGAATTGTCCCTTAGCTTAATTGTTCTTACTTTGATTTCTCTACTTAATTGTTCTTACTGCCCTGAGCCACCTCGAGGTCATCGTCTCGAGGTCAATTACTGCTAAGTCATATTGGTTTGATTCACTCCTATCTTTCATTTCTACTTCAAATTTCTTGATTCTTAATTGGTATTGAACTAAATCACATATCTTTAAAACCACAAATCAAATTTAATTGTTACCCGTATTTTTCGAGGTAAACAGTTTGGCGCCCACCGTGGGGCTAAAGATAATAGTGATGATTTCTTTACTGATTCTTGTTACACACGTTATTTTTATACTTTTTCTTGTCAAGAATCTTTGATTTTCAGGCTGAAACATGTCTAGCTCACAAAATGCACATGTTCATGACAATGAGGGTCTTGGAGAAAACAACAATGTAGGGGTCGGTGTACCACCAATAAACCTTGGGGAAATGCCAAACGAGGAACCAGTTGATGTTGGTTCTCATATTGCTATAAACACCAGCCTAGGCACAGACCCCGAAGGAAGCGTACACAGGGATGCTCGACCTAGGGACCAAGGAACGCCGGGAGCAGGAGATGGAGGAGTTAGCCTCTAGGCGATATTTGAGATGTTGCGGGCTCAGCAAATCGCCATCGCTCAACTGCAAAGTCAAAATAAGACTCCGAGTGTAGCTGAACATGAAAACAATCAACGCGTTGAACCAACGCCAGAAGGACCAAATGGAGACAACTTGGGGACTGACCCCACCATTATGAAAATGCTCGAAGAGCTCACTAAGAGGATCGAGTCCAGAGAAAAGAAAATTGAGGTTAATGACAAGAAGGTGGAGACTTATAACTCCTATGTAGACCAGATACTGGGGCACCACTAGTTTTGAAAGGTCTAGATGCCAAGAAGTTCATACAAAAACCATTCCCTCAGAGCGCAGCCCCGATGCCCATTCCTAAGAAATTCCGCATGCCCGATATACCCAAGTATAACGGGACAACCGACCCTAACGAACACATTACTTCATACACTTGTGGGATCAAAGGAAATGATCTGAATGATGATTAAATCGAGTCAGTGTTGCTGAAAAAGTTTGGTAAAACACTCTCAAAAGGAGCTATGATTTGGTATCACAACTTAGCTCCTAACTCTATTGATTCATTTGCTATGTTAGCGGACGCCTTCGTTAAAGCTCACGCCGGGGCCATAAAGGTGGCCACGAGAAAGTCGGACGTCTTCAAAATAAAACTACGGAACGACGAGATGTTAAGGGAGTTCGTGTCCAGGTTTCAGATGGAAAGAATGGAATTGTCACCGATTTCCGACGATTGGTAGTGTAGGCCTTCATGCAGGGTTTGGACGATTGAAGCTCAATTGCTTCTCGATAGCTAAAGTAGAACTTGATCGAGTATCCAGCTGTGACGTGGTCAGATGTGTACAATCGTTACCAGTCAAAAATCAGGGTCGAAGATGATCAATTAGGAGCCCCCTCGGGTTCAGTTCATCCTAACAGATTCGCGGCCAAGCCCCCAAGAGACATAGATCGGGGATCTAGATTCAACAAAGAACGGTATCAGCCATATACCGACAGAATAAACAGCGGCTCGAGCCGTAACACTCCTCGAAGCGATCGGAAAAGCGATCGAGGCCAAAGTTCTCCGGGGCTCATGAGCAAGAGTGGGTTCGACAAGCACACAGACCCCGCCGAGGCTCCCCGACTGTCAGAGTACAACTTTAGCGTGGATGCATCAGGAATCGTGTCGGCTATTGGAAAAATCAAAGACACCAATTGGCCGAGGTCCACACAAACCGATCCCTCTCAAAGAAACCCGAGCTTGATGTGCAAGTATCATGGTACGCACGGACATAGAACAGAAGATTGCCGACAGCTAAGGGAAGAGGTGGTTCGATTGTTCAACGAGGGCCACCTTCGAGAATTTCTAAGTGATCGAGCCATGAATGTAAGGCCCCGGAAAATTTCGCTAAGTAATTTAGGATTATGTGGTGCCAGGTAGGCTAATTATAATATTTTACGTGCTATTAACATGATGGGCATCAATTGGATTTGGTAAATAAGTGTATAAGTCTTGTGGTAAGTATTTTAGAGGGGCAAGGAGAGGCCTAAGTCTAAGTCAAATTGGAAAATTTCATAATAGGCTAAAATTCCAAATGAGTTCGCACAAGTCCACACTTTGGACGAGCATATATATATATATATATATATATATATATATACATATATATATAATATGTTATGCGATGAGCAACCTATCAAATGATAGGTCTTCGAGTCTAGTTTCTAACGCTTCAAACCATTCATCATTTGGATATTCCTACGCAAAGTTATGATCAAATTACCAAAGGCTGGATTTGCAACCAATTTTGCGATTGCAAAACGACTATGCGGACTGCATATGCGTCGCATAATGAAGCAGAGTCAGGCAAAACATTATGTTGTCGCATGTTGATTATTCTGTAGTATAATAGATTATGCTGTCGATTATGCTATCGCATAATGATTATGCTGCAAGAATGCTGCCCACATTTCGATTATGCTATAGCATAATTGCACCACATAATTGACTTCGGGGGTCATTTTTGGAAATTTTTATATACGAACCCACTTTGATAAATAATCTTTAGGGCTTCATTTTGGACTATTTTGCACTTAATCTAGAGAGAGGTGAGAGCATTTTAGAGAGAGAAAGAGGGAACCTAGCCTCCTAATCATCAATCTTGCACAAACCCTCAAGAATCAAGCATGCTAATCTCTAGCTCACTATCTTCCGGATTATTACCGCTAGAGATGTTGGTGCATTGTAGTAACTTAAGGAAATCTTAAACAAGGTATGTGTGGCTAAAAACCCCTCTTCTTAGAAATTGAGCTCCATGGTGTCCATGCAAATATTGTAAGTCCGAAATTTGATTGATGTAGTACTTGTTATGTCAAAGGTATTGGTGTTGCAAGATATATGTGAAAGGTGTATCTCAATGTGTTCAATATGCTATTCTTGGTAAATTGAGGATATGTGAAGAATGTGAACTATGTGCTAAAATGCCTAGATTACAAGTCAAGTTTAAATTGAGATTGTTATGCCAAACTATGTGAAATACTCTATGTATAATGATGTTTGAAATAAATCAAATGAATTTGGGAAATAGAGTGTGGCCAACGTGCCGAGAACTTAAGTTATAATTGTGCCTGGTGATGCCTATGACATGAGAAAATATGAAACAGATTATGAAATGAGCCTTGACTCTACTTTACATAAATGACGTCAATAATAAAGCGCCCTAAAGGCTTTGTACACAATTTATGCCCATAAGTGGATGTTCGAGATAATGTTTTGCCATATAAGTACATCCATTGTGATCCGAGTTGTTACATACTTCGATGTTGAAATTGTATATTGTCGTGATTGGAAAAGAGAAATTCAATAATAATTGGTGTAATTGCTTGTTTATGACTTTGAAGTGTGTTTCTATTGTGGTTTGGTGTGTCCCCTCCTTTTTGGAAGAATCCTTTGTGTTTGAAGTTCCATTGCTAATGAACTTGAGGTGTATGATTTCTGAAATATTGTATATGCCATGATTCATGATTTCCTTTCATGTGTACTTGACATCTTAGATTGAATGGCTTGTTGTTGAAATTGATATTGATGTGAAATATGTGGAAATGATATGAAATGTGGGGAAGAAGAGCTTGAGTTATGAAATGTGGCCTAGTGCCAAGTATGATGTGATAATTGCGGCCCCAAGTACCTATGAATTGATATATGTGAAATAAAGATTGAAATGATATGATTAATGAAAAAGGAACAACGTCTTGGTAAGACGGCCTAGCCGATCGGGCCGTGATCGGACACCATGCCGCACATATGGTGGTATTGTGCTGATATTGTATCCGGAAAGTGAGAATGAGATTGTGATTGAGGTACATGTCTCAAATGAGGCAACCTAGCCGATCGGGTCGCGATCGGACTCCGCGCAATAAAGCGGTGGTATTGTGAATGATGATGAAAAGTATTAAATGCCGCAACCTAGAGCTATGGGAATTATGTGAAAGTTATATGATTCTTCGATTTGATGATGTGGTGATTGTTTAAAGCTTTGATTGACCTTTATGATTTCTTTGTTCTTGTATGATAGTTCTTTCTACCGAGATGGTGTTTATGATTTCTTTGTTCTTGTATGATAGTTCTTTCTACTGAGATGGTGTTTATGATTTCTTTGTTCTTGTATGATAGTTCTTTCTAATGAGATGGTGTTTAGTTATACATACTAGTACTATTCCATGGTACTAACGTCCCTTTTGCCAGGGGCGCTACATCTTTAAATGGATGTAGGTGATTCCATATCAGACAGTGTTGGTCGCGGCTAGTGGCGCATCCTCTTTTCAGCCGACTTGGTGAACCCCACTTCATTTCGGGGTCCTGTATCATTTGTTTATCATGTACTTGTATTTTGAGTTATAGCCGGAGCCTTGTTACCGGCATTTCCATATTTCTCTTCAGTTGTATTTAGAGGCTCCGTAGACAGGTTGTGGGTGGTGTCAGGTATTGGAATCAAAATAGAAATATTGAAATTTTGCAAAGATGTATAAAACTTGTAATATCTTGAAACTTATGAACGAGGTTGCTAATGGAAATGATATGGAAGTCGTTAATGATATATTTATAGAATTTGAATAATGGTGTACATTTCCTCTTTATTCAAAGAGGAATTTGGGTAGTATGAAACCTAACAAGCTTGCTCAGTCGGGTTTACTCGATTGAGCGCCGGTCACGTTCCTCGGTTTTGGGGCATGTCAAAGAACCACTTCAGGGAGAGAGATGTAAGGAAAAACAAGCAAGAAGAACCACAGCATGTAATCCACATGATCATGGAGGAGTCGACGTCCCCCAATGTCGTGTATTCAAGAGCACCAAAGTATCGATCATAAGAGAAAAGCGGACTCGGGGCTATGTGCCCGAGGACATCCTGTCATTCTGCGACGAGGAAGCGGAAAACATATCCCAACCTCACAACGATGCCCTGGTAATATCTATTCTTTTAAATAAAATTCAAGTTAAACGTGTTTTAGTGGATCCAGGTAGCTCTGCAAACATAATCAGATCGAAGGTCGTGGAACAACTCGGATTGCAAGATCAGATCGTACCGGCATCCCGGGTGCTGAATGGCTTCAACATGGCAAGCGAAACAACAAAAAGAGAGATTATCTTGCCAGTAAACGTAGCCGGGACCATACAAGATACCAGGTTCCATGTCATCGAAGGTGACATGAGATATAACGCACTCCTCGGGAGACCATGGATACACAACATGAGGGCAGTGCTTTCGACCCTCCACCAGATGATGAAATTCCTGACAGAGAAAGGAGTGAAAACAGTCCACGAGTAGCAACATGCTGCAAAAGAAATGTTTGCAATCGAGGAAGTGGTGCCGATACCAGAACCCTTGGCCTCGGAGGAATCGAGCCCTCAAGGTAAGCAGGCGGCCAAGTAGCAATCACAGCTCCCAGCCTCGATGGATGCCGCCAAGTCAACCGCTCAAGAGAAAGGTACACCTGGGGACGGGATTAACCCCCGAACTCGGGAAAGAACTCATTTAGTTTCTTATTGATAGTATGGATTGCATTGCTTGGTCCCGTTTAGATATGACTAGGGGTGTGCATTCGAATCGGTTTATCGATAAATCGAATCGATTATTTGTTATCGGTTTATCGATTTCGATTTCAAAATTTTCCTTATCGAGTTATCAATTTCGATTTCGATTTTGTCCTCTTCGGTTATCGGTTTATCGATAAACCGATAAGATATACTAAAAAGACAAAAATTTAATTTTTTTTTTATTTTTTTTACCCTTATTCTATAATACCCTTTCCTTTACCCTAAGTCCCTAACCCTATTATTTCCTCTACCACGTTTAAGTAATGATCATATTTAAAGCTCAAGGAAATGAAGTTCAAATTATGGAAAACAAAATTAGCCGTGATGATGTATTTTGTTTTGTTTTTTTATACTGTTGGAGTGTTGGTGGCATACGTTTGATCCCTTACTTTAGTTTCGTTGCATGTGCTTGTTGACACAATTTTTATGTTATAAACGGTGTTCATCTTATTTTAGCTTCTTTTTGTCCATATTAGTTAGGCGTGTTTATAGCGATATACTTTTCGTGGAATCCCGCAAATTTTCTTATTGGTGTAATCGATAACCGAATCGATAAGCCCCAAAAATCGATAAATCGAAACCGAAAAAATCGAAACCTTATTGAAACGATAACGATAAGCATATGTACAAATCAATAATCGATAAGTAATTATCGATAAGGGTCAAAATCGAATGGATAAATCGAATGCACACCCCTAGATATGACAGGGGTTCCGACGGAAGTCACCACACATAGGCTGAGCATCAATCCCAGGTTTGAACCAGTGAAGCAAAAAGGGAGGCCTCAGTCCAAGAAGCTACGTACCAACGTCCAGTTGACAGGATGTTCGGAGAACAAACAGGTAAATCAGTGAAAGCCTGTATTAATGATATGACTGGTTAAGTCCATGTGCGCAGAGGACCATCTTAATTCATTTGCAGGTAACATTCCAAGTTTCAAGACAATGCGACACGAAGCTCAACCCAAAGAAATGTGTCTTCGGAGTCGTCTCGGGAAAGTTTCTCGGCGTCATGATGTAAAATCGGGATATCAAAATCATCCCCAATCAAATCAAGGCTTTTGAAGGTATCACAATTGCGGATAGCAAGATAAGACCAAACAGAGCCCTCGGAGTCGTTGATAAAGGATCTTACGAGCTCGGCACGATGGAAGTTCTCAAAGGCGCGCGATCTCGAAGACTCACCTTTTTACACGAAGGCCTTAGGTTTTAAAGCATACGTTGCACTCTTTTTTCCTTAGCCTGGTTTTTGTCCCAAATGGGTTTTACCGGCAAGGTTTTTAATGAGGCAACAACTATGTGCTACCTAGGAAAACTCAACAATATCCAAGGCTTCTCTTCAATCAACCTCGAATACTGGGGGGCATCACCCTCGGAGGTCATATTTCCAAGGAAAATACTTCATGCCTAAGAGAGCCTCGATAGGAAAACTTTGTAATGGGCCAAACGGTAGATGAACCATGTCCATATAGAATAATCAAGCCCCGAAGGCAAAAGCATGTACGCATGTATCGATTATTTGAAGAAGCATTCTGTTAATATCAAAAACATTTTGTGTCTCAAATAAGTCTACTATTACACGAACTCTACACTTATAATTCTATGGGAAACAGCTCAAGAGCCAAAGCATAAAAGCACCCCCGAATACTCGGGGACTGTCGTCGACAGACGGTACATCCGAGTCATCGAAAACTCGGACTCATAAGACCTCAAAGAGGCACCCCTTCGAAAGAAAGGCCAAGGCCAATATACTCGGGGACTAACTTCTCGAACAAGTTCAAAAAGTTATCGGGAAATAAGTCCAAGTGACATACCCGAAGTCTACGGCCATACTAAAGACTACGGTCATATAAAGGCTACGGCCAAAATAACGCAGCTCGGAGACGTCCGACTTTTGCTATAAATTAAAGTCCTTCAAACACTTTGTAAAAACCGGTTAAATTAGGCTACCCTCGGCAAAAGCGAAATATAATGGGCTTCGATAAATTCAGCCCTCGAATAATTTAAAGGCTTCGACAACATCAGCTCTCAATAATACTTCAAGAGATATTCAATTATCAGTATGCAACAAGGTCCAGATACGTCGAACCTTCGAAAAACCCAACGGGTACAAAAAAAACACATGCTAAGGCATAATTAAATTTTCACTAAGTCTTTTAGCCGAAATGAGGAAAAAATTATGTAGCCATTCTAGAGGCTGAATCGGCCAAACCTAAAGAGCCTAAGGGCCGATATATGAGAGCTCAAGGGCCAACTTCGAAAGGCTTAAGGGCAAAAAACATATTGCGAGACTCCGTTCTTACTTTACCCGGGCTCAAGGATCACGATATCTCGAGTTCGCATCGAATCGATTTAAACTTAGCTCAAGGATTATTATACCTATCGAGAAAGATCTAAGGGTTTATTCCCAAGCCCAGCCAATTCTCGGACCAATCATCCAAGTTATGCAAAAGTATTCCATAAATCCAGCACAAGTTAAAAATGAGATAAAAAGTTCCTCTTGTATTTCCAAAGGATGATTACAAGGAATATTTACACAAAGGATACTTGCACAAAAACAAAATAAGGAAACCTAAGACTACTTTGGAGTCACATCTTCGGCAGTCGCATCTTCGAGAGCCTCATCCTCGGGGACTTCATCTTCATCTCCTCCACTCTCGGAGCCATTGGCAGAATCATCTTCATTGGAAAACAGAGCGGCAGCCTCTTCTTCTAAAATCTTCGCCCTTTCGATATCGGCTGAGAGATCGAAGCCGCGAGCATGTACCTCCTCGAGGGTGACCCTTCGGGATTATCGCCGAGCATGATCAAGTTCACTTAATAACTTAACTTCTGTTGCATAAGAAATCTCCTTGGCCCGAGCATTAGCTACTTCAGCATCAGCTCGGTACGAAGACATAATTGCCTCAGCGTCAGATCTGGCCTTGGCCAACTCGGCAGCAGATTTAGCTTTAAGCTCCCCGATTTAGCGGTCACGAGCTAGGCTCTCCTCCTTCACATGAAATTGACGTTCGAGTGAAGCCAGCTGCTCTCGAAGAGTTTCCTTCTCAGAAGCGAGATTGTCCATACCTTGCCTCCATTCCAGGGTCTCGGCCTCTTTCATCTTAAGCTCCTCCCGAAGTTGCGCCACCAAGTCGGCCTCCTAATAAAAATGCTGAATTAAAAGTATTAGTCGTCAAAACAAACAAGTACATAGTAGACCCTCAGAGGCTATATTACCTTCTCAACATACTCGACCCGTCCTTGGCAAGCCTGCGTCAATTCAACTCGTAGATCGTTTATCTCTATCTCTTTCTTAACACAGAGGGTCTTAAGATCGTCCCTCTCTTTCGAAATCTTCTTAAGCTCAGCCTCACATCAAGCAATATCAGTTCGAGACTTGGAAAATGCCTTTTTATGGAGCACCACAGCCTTCATAAAAAAGGAGGAAAGATGGATTCATAACAGTAAAAACAAAGGCGGAAGCATAAAAAACAGAAAACTCACTTGTTTGAAGAGTCGACGAGCCTTATCAAAAATGGAGGAAGCATCTTGGTCAGGGCCATCTTCGAGCCCTGCAAGGCATTCTCGAAAGATGGCATGCCCTTCATGGCTCGCTTCCACTTCAAAAGACCTCATATTCTGAGCATCTTGAATTTGCCCCTCGGAGAACTCGAGGCCAGGCGGTGAGTCGTCCATATTGATTACCCCAAGTGATCCACTCGGGGCGTTCTCTTTTATTTGAAGAGACTCAGGATCGGGCCGTTCGGCCTCGCCCTCCAAATGGCCTCCTAGACGAGGTGCCTTTTTTCCGCATGATGGCTTGGGGACTTTGTTTGAACTCCCCTCGGAGATTTCTTCGGCTCTGGAATGAGCCACATCAACCATCACCGGCTCGATGGACTTCGAAGCAGCGGCGTTTCCTTTTTCACGAGCTACCAGCAGGCAGTCGTCATCTTCTTCTTCCTCTAGATTCCGAAGGAGTTGGGCTGTTTCCGAAGATAAAGCCGCCGTATCGTCCTTGGACCTTCGAGCCACGCTTTTCTTAGGCTTTGGGGGATTCGCAGGCGACTCTCTTTTTCTTTTTCTCTCTTTAGAAGACTTCGAAATCTCTTCTTCATCGATCGGGGTCGGCCGCATAGCAACAGCGTCTCCAAGACCTGCACGAAACCGAAATAAGTATCCCGCGGGGAGAAGTACAAGAAAACAAACAAGAGAACTCACCATGATTTTTGGCCTCCCATCAACCCTTGGCCAAATCTCGCCAGCAACGCTCCGAATAAGAGGAAGTGGAAGCCAGATTTCGGACCCAGCCTTCGAGGTCTGGGACCCCGCCAGGAAACCAGGCAGTAGCTGCGCCATCGAAAAGGGGTTAGACCAAGGAAAAGGGGTAAAGCTGAGAAGAGAAAGCAAGGTATAAACCTGCCAGATACTTACGTTTCATGTTCCACTCCTCGGGGAACGACATCCGATCAGCAGGAACCAGGTCAGAGGTCTTGACTCGGACAAACCGGCTCATCCACCCCCGGTCTTTGTCCTCATCAATACTACAGAAGAGAGATTTCAAAGACCGGCATTGCAATTTTATCAAGCCACCTCGATAAAGTCGGGGATTATACAGTCTGATCAGATAATCGAGGGTGAAAGATATCCCCTCGACTCGGCTCGAAAAGAATCTGATCAAGTGAACGATTCACCAAAATGAAGGGTAGATCTGGACAAGCGTCACTCGGTATCGTCGGCAAAAATCAAGAATAACCAGATCTATGGGACCCTAAGCCGGAATTGCAAGAACAAGCATGAAAGGATAGGTGTATACGCTCAAGTATCCCGCTTTATATGTGGTAATTTCCTCCTCGGAGGAAGGAATCACTACTTCTTTTTTCTCCCACTTGCAGTCCTCCTTTGCTTGCACAAGCTCGTCCTTGGTTATCAAGCAAACATATCGAGACATGGGCTCGCATCGTCGTGGTGTTGACACATTTTTCTCGATGTTGAAATCGGAAGTTATTTCACATGGCGGAGGGATGCACTCTTCAATTTGAGGGGGCACTACTGGTTTGCTCTTGGTTGGTCGGGAAGATGCAGGAGATTTTTCTTTCTGGGGAACCGGTTTAGAGGTTTGAGCCATCGCGATGCGGAAATTCAAAGAAAATGGAAAGTGTTGATAGTGAGATAGAAGAGAAGGAGGAACTTAGAGAAGTTGAAAGAGCCAATAAAACTTTGTGAACAATATGAGGATAAAGTTTGCAAGGTTATGAAGTTTGTTCATTTATAGAAGTCACTCAACCGTACTTTGGAAGCCAAAAGGCCGACCGTCAGCCGCCTCCAATCAATGACTTTGGAAACCGCACGAAAAGCAACCTTTTCAGTCACTTCAATCACTGACGTCACGAGATTAGCATTAGAATCAAGGCGTCGAAGATCAATTCATTTTTTATCAATCTATTTCGAGTTCGAGCGAAGTGTTCACTCAAATACTAAGCCTAAGGGCTAACCGAGTTTGAGAAATTTCTCACTCGGGGACTATAAAAAAGGCTAAGGGCTAACTTTATTCGAGAAAGTACTCGCTTGACTAGTAAAGCCCAAGGGCTACCCAAGTTCGAAGGAAGTTCTGACTCGATGATCGTCTATGGAGCCTAAGGGCTAACTCTATTTTGAATTCAAGACCTCGCTCTCACTTAATTCGGACTTAGGAATCACGATGTTCCGAGTTTGCATCGAATCAGTTTAAGCTCGGCTCGGGAATTAATGAAATCCTTAAGGGATATTATGTTGGTTGATTAAAAACCTAAGGGTTTATCACGTCCTGAGTCCGATGTTTGGACTAGTCGTTAAAATTACACAATCATATTTTTCACAAGTAAAGACAGAACGGAATTCAACACGAGCCAAAAGGAAGATAAAGGTATCCTTTTATATATTTCTGATAGATGGTTACAAAATATAACTACAACACCCACAAAGGGTACTTACATGAAAACAAAGAAGCAAAAACAAAAGACAAAAACCTAATCTACTTCTAAGGCCACGTTCTCGAGAGCATCATCTTCGAGAGCCTCCTTCCCAGGGACCCCGTTTTGACCGTTGGGAATATCTTCCTACTCAAAGATATTAGAGGCAGAAAGCCTTCGATAAGTGTAACCATATTTCCAGCAGCGGAGATTGAACGTTTTGTTGAAATTTTGTGCCGTAATCCATTGGCAAAAAAAAAACAGCAAAAGAAAAAGACCAGAAGGGAAGACCAAAAGATGCAGCTTCTCCTTCTATCACAAGAAAAATCAAAATGGTTGCAAGGTGTGTAAGCAACGGTTCAAAAATGTTTATCCTTGGGGCATTGTTCCAGAGTGGGATGCAAAAGTTAATAGACAATAGTGCCACCTCATTCCATGGAAAGCAAAGGGAATGAAGTGCTACACCAGGTTGAAGTTAAGAGAGATGAGCAGCAGTGTAAAGTTCGCATATTTTGTGATGCGAGAAGGGTTCGGCGCCCTCCTCACATTGTTTCGAGTCAAAGCTTTGAAAAAGGAAACCTTGGCATAATTGGTAAAGTCGCTACCATATGACCATGTGTTCGCAGGTTCGAACCATGGAAATAGACGATTAAAGAAGGAAGCAAAGAAGGGAGAAGACCAAAAGAAGATAAAGATGAAAAAAGCACGGTTCTTTGTTCAACAGGATAGCTTCCTATTTTATAGAAAGGCGGCGACAGAAGGGCGGCGCAAGTGGCCGACCAACACTGACACGCATTTGATGTTTTGGGGAAGAGCGCCGATGTGACATTTCCGGTCATTCCAAGTACCTACGTTACGGGTGTGACATCATCATGAGAAGCTCGGGGAAGTCGAGGTGAAAATCGTTTCTTATCATCTTATTCTAAGAAACACGGGGACTATCTGTATACGGTCAAAATCATATGCCTCCGGTGCAAAAGCTCGAGGTTCCGCCCTAGGTCCAAGTTCGGAGGGGACAGGTTCGAAGCCGGTGGACCAGGCTCGAGCTCGAGGAAAGGGCGTAATGCCCGGGAACAGAAGTTCGAGGAGTACCGAGGCCAAGTGCGCTCGAGCTTGAAATAATACCGTTATGGATTTGTACCGGAGCCGGCTAGATACCTGCTACATCCCTGAGATCATGGCGTAAATTCCGGAATAGGATCGTACGGCTCCGTACTAGGCAGTTAAGACAGCTGTAATAAGAATATTCCCTGCTGTAAATAGAAATATTCCTTATTTAGGATTCCCCTTATTATAAAAAAGGGAACCCCAATCATTTGTAAGACCACCTTTTCACTGAGCAAAGAATATACTCTCTACTTTTGGGTCTGCTGATCACCAGAATTGTCTCTTAGCTTAATTGTTCTTACTTTAATTTTTCTACTTAATTGTTCTTACTGCCCTGAGCCACCTCGAGGTCATCGTCTCGAGGTCATTACTGCTAAGTCATATTGGTTTGATTCACTCCTATATTTCATTTCTACTTCACATTTCTTGATTCTTAATTGGTATTGAACTAGCTCACATATCTTTAAAACCACAAATCAAATTTAATTGTTACTCGTATTTTTCGAGGTAAACAGATATCAAATGGACGGGTTGGCCTAATTTGGACGGGTCAAAATAGACTGGGTCAATATTTTTGGGGTATTATCAATTTTAGTCTGCGCCAGAAACTATTTACATTTGATAGTCGAAAAAGTGTATAAAATTTATATAACTTTTGTATATAGCATACAGAATATATATATATATATATATATATATATATATATATATATATATATATTTTATATATAGTTTCGGCTATTATTTTTACATCGGCTATACAATGTCATTTTCCATATTTTTGACACTGACGTAATAGTACAGACTACAGAGGCTGCATACTGCTATTTTCAGTTGTCAAAAATGTTGTACTCATATAGTTAGTCAAGTAAAATTGCATTTTCAGTACCTAATTTCGTGACTTTAGTCCAACTTTATAAATTTGCAATTTTAGTGCTCAATTTATAGGTTTCATGCCTTGTCTGTTTTTATCATTGTAATTTGCACAAAATATATCATAACTTTCTGAAAAGAAAGGTGTAAAAATGAGACATCCTCTAATTAATTTTCCATTTTGAACCGAAAAGTGACATCGTGTCTTGCACATGACCTATTTATAAACGTTTTTGAGGATTCAGAACTCATTTGCATTTGTAGATTAACTTGTGAAGTCCGTAATGTGTTGTCGATATTGATGCAAGACAGATCTTTTGGAGTTGTACTTCTATTAATTATAAGACCAATTTTTCTAGCTTAAACTGAGCTTATCCTCCCCTGTAAAGAGTATACTTAATATCACAGAGGCCATTTCAGCAAGCAAAGTACGCTAACTTGAATATGGATCAATATAGCAGAATGATGGCACCTAAAATCTGTTTAGGTGCGTTTCTGACCTCATATACCTCATATATAGGTAAATGTGGGTGTGTTTCTATATTAGCTCCTTAAGGTTGTACGTTAATGGTTTAGTTGTCGGTTTCAATCATATAAAAAGATCTTCTTCTTTTTCATTCTCTCGCGCTATTTAAAGGGTCCATTCTATTGGAAAAAAGGTTTTGAGAGGAAAAAAAATAATTTATATTCACTGAGAACGTGTAATTTTTTTTTTACACTATCACTATAGTTTTACTAATTATAAAGAGGTCACTTACCATTTTCGCAGGTTATCAACCTAAAGTTACTCGTAATTGAGTTTGAATTAACTAAAAAATATGAATTATTATAATATAATAATTTTAAAAATACCACTAATTCTTATATGTGCTACAAATTATTATAAAATTTATGCCGCAAGCCGCACCCCATCCTAT
>NC_032000.1:30466837-30506934 GCF_001879085.1 Nicotiana attenuata | reverse complement strand
GAATATGTTCAAAATAAAAATGTGAAAAGACAACAATAAGAAAAAGTTCCAAACCCAATAGCACTACTAGAAACTCGGCAAAAACCGACCAAGAAAAATCTACCAACTCTGGTCGGTAAAAAAACCGGCCAAAAACCGATCAAAGTTGGTCAGTTTTTCAAAATTTTTTAATTTTTAATTTTTTTTTACGAAACCGACCATCTTTGGTCGGTTTTCTTTGGCGCAAAAATGCGGGAAACTATTTTTGAGTCCCGCGAAATTTATTTTTAAAGAAACCGACCAGCTTGGTCGGTTTTTGCAATTAAAATAAATAAAAATTAATATTAAAAAAACCGACCAACTTTGGTCGGTAAATTCGGCCGGTCATTTTAAAAAACCGACCAACTGTGGTCGGTAATTTTATTTTTTAATAAAACCGACCACCTTTTGTCGGTTATTTTCGTGCAAAAATACAATTAAAGAGTATAAATAAATAAAAAAAAACAATCTTAAAACAAAATGCACCAATGGTCTAGTGGTAGAATAGTATCCTGCCACAGTACACACCCCGGTTCGATTCCCAGACGGTGAATCTTTTGATTACATAATTAAAATACCGACCAACTTTGGTTGGTTTTTTTTTTTGCAATATTTTTTTTTTGAATTTAATTTACCGACCAACGTTGGTCTGTAATTTCCGACCAACTTTGATCGGTATACTAAAGCGACCACCAAAATACCGTCCAAGCGTATTTGGTCGTATTTTGATCGGTAATTGGCCATAACCGGCGAAAGTTGGTTGGTTTTTTTGGTCGCTAATTACCGGATTTCTAGTAGTGTAGAACATTGTATTTTCTTAAGGAATTTAATCTCCTCACATAGCACAATGTTTTAGATTAATTCCTTCCTAAATAGAATGGAATACTATTATGTAATACCCACAAAAGAAATTATAGAATTTCAGCGAACTCAACAAACAGCCGCAAACCACATATTTTTGCTTTGAAATCTATGCAATATGTAGAAGAGAGAGGGAAGAGAGTTTTCAAATTTTTGGCGAGTGAAAAAAATGAGATCAAGCCTCTGTATTATAGCCATCAGGTTGGTGCGAAGGTGCCTGTTCAAAAACAAGGTAGTGTCTCTTGATGAAAGTGTCTGTTTGATCAAGATTTCAAATAGACCATTTGGTAACTACAGTAGGAAAAAAGGAAATCCAGAATTTATAATGTATCAATCCAAAGTCAAGCGAGCAATGACAATGTCAAGCTTGCTTTTTAACTCTTTAAGAACAAGAAAAAGCGCTTCTATATATAAGCACAACAATCTTCCACTTCCTATCCAATGAGGGACAGAGTTTCTTTTATAAAAAGAAAATTCAAATTTTCATTTCCTCTATTTCTTTTCCTTTCATTTCTCATCCACGCCTCTACCTTTACTTAAAAAGTTAAACCGAATGTGATAGCAAGATTTAACTTATATTGATAGTATAATTTTTTTTTACTCTATCAATGTTACTTTGTTTAACATACTGCAGCAGATTGTTTATTTTAAATATTAGTGATTCCATTTATTAGAAATACTTTACCTGTAAAAATAAAATTTAGGTGATTTAATAGTGTAATCTTTTTTGTGAGCGTTACTGTGTTAAAACACAAAATCAGAGAAACTGTTAGAAAAATAAAAGAAACTGGAAAAACAGAAGAGTTTAAGAAATATTCCGAGTCCACAATTTGCTTGTGTGTCCTTAAGAAATTTTAACCCCCTCACACGCTGCCAAGGTAATGGATTAAATCCTCCCAGGATAAAACGGAATAAACCTTCCTGCAACAGTGGCAATACAAACTGCAGGATACCAACGAACTTAAAGAACGGAGCAAAATCACACTTACGAATTTGAGAGAGAGAGAGACTGCAAATTAGAATGCAGTATATTCAAAAAGAAAGAAGTTCTGGAGTGTTTTTCGTGTGTAGAAAATGGAGCCTTGCCTCAGAATTTATAGGCAATTATCAAAAGAGGTGTCTGGAAAAGGTGTCTTTTCAGAAGAATACGCTGCCTGCCGCGGTTCTACCGCGGCAGAACCGCGGCCAGAGAGGCCCTCTGAACCTTCAGCAGGGTTCTGGCGTATTTTCAGCAGTGATTTGGCATTTAATTAATTATTAAATAATTAAATAAATTTTGTCCAAAAATAATCTTATCGATCGATCATTTGACAAATCCAAATCCAAAGCCAAAGCCGAAGCCGAGCCGAGCGAGCGACGACGACGGTGCGAGGGTTCATTCTCTTCAACTCCTTTTAAGAGCTTTAAGAAGTGATTCTATATATAAGCACACAAATGTGGTTGTCCCTCACCAATAAGGGACAAAGTGCAAGACAAAAGTTCACTTCTTCAAATTTTTAATTTCCCTCCATTTATTTTCCTCCATTTCCAATTCACACTTCTTCTACTTTAAAGCCCAATGGCTTAAAGTCCAACAATCCCCCACATGAATGGGAATGGCTGTATCAAGAAAGATCATAGATGAAAGCTATGTGATTTTGCAAGTAAGGATTAATTGCATCTGGATAAGTAGGTTTCTCTTTGAACTTTCCGTAGTGAACATATGTCGGATATACTCGGTCAATCGGTAGATTTGATATCTTTGAACCGTCGAACTTTAGTGTATACCTAGACAACCATATGTCACACAACCAACCCTTAACCGTCTTTTGGTTCTCATTGTTGTGTTCGTTTTAGCCATGAACACCGCCTGGTTTCATAAGTGCGTAGAGAATTGGCCTTACAAAATTCTCATTGAAGCGGCTTCCACTTCACACTTACATAGGTGATTCCTAAACGTGTAATCCTTTAGATTGACACTATTTGATAAATACCTCATCAAACTTAGGTAATCATTAAAGAACGTGTAAAGTTCTATCCTTGTTACTGAACATTGTCTTCATCACGAGAATGGACCAAAGATTTTATTTTGACAATGTTGAACCGGTCAATCATAACTTTGTTTGAGCTCCTCTAACCTAGATCTCGGAACATCCAAAATTCTAGGTAGAGTTACCGCCATGTTGACTTATCCTCGGTCATAGTCTCATTCCCTTAGATGATTTCTCAACACCCTCTCTAGTTAAGCCTTTTGTAAGCGGATCCGCCACATTATCCTTTGATCTTACATAATCAATAGTGATAATTCCACTAGAAAGTAGTTGTCTAACGGTGTTATGTCTTCGTCGTATATGACGAGACTTTCCGTTATACATAACGCTCCCTGCCCGTCCTATTGCAGCCTCACTATCGCAATGTATGCAAATAGGAGCCAAAGGTTTTGGCCAGAACGGAATGTCTTCTAAGAAATTTCGAAGCCATTCAGCTTCTTCACCGGCTTTATCCAAAGCTATAAACTCTGATTCCATTGTAGAGCGAGCGATGCACGTTTGTTTGGAAGACTTCCAAGATACTGCTCCTCCACCAACAGTAAAAACATATCCACTTGTGGACTTTGTTTCTGTTGAGCCGGTTATCCAATTTGCATCACTATATCCTTCGATAACCGCAGGATATTTATTGTAGTGCAAAGCGTAGTCTTGGGTATATTCCAAATATCCCAGAACTCGTTTCATTGCCACCCAGTGATGTTTGTTTGGATTACTTGTGAATCGACTAAGTTTACTTATTGCACAAGCTATATCAGGTCGTGTACAGTTCATGATGTACATTAAGCTTCCCAACACACGAGCATACTCCAATTGAGACGTACTTTCACCTTTATTCTTTATAAGATGATGATTTAAGTCAATTGGAGTTCTTGCACTTCTAAATTCCAAGTGTTTGAATTTTTCAAGTACCATTTTCACGTAATGTGATTGAGACAAAGCTAGACCCTGAGGAGTCCTCTGGATTTTAATTCCTAGAATTACATCGGCAACTCCTAAGTCTTTCATATCAAACTTACTAGCAAGCATACGCTTAGTAGCTTGAATGTCGGCAATGTCTTTGCTCATTATTAGCATATCATCAACATATAAGCAAACAATGACTATATGATTTGGAACGTTCTTAATGTAAACACATTTATCACATTCATTAATCTTAAAGCCATTTGACAACATTGTTTGGTCAAATTTCGCATGCCATTGCTTGGGTGCTTGTTTTAGTCCATAAAGGGACTTAACAAGTCGACACACCTTCTTTTCTTTTCCCGGAACCACAAACCCTTCAGGTTGGTTCATGTAAATTTCTTCCTCTAGATCACCATTTAAGAAGGCTGTTTTTACATCCATTTGATGGATTTGAAGACCATACAAGGCGGCTAACGCTATTAGCATCCGAATGGATGTAATTCTTGTTACCGGCGAGTATGTGTCAAAATAGTCAAGACCTTCTCGCTGTCTAAATCCTTTGACAACAAGTCTTGCCTTGTATTTGTCAATAGTACCATCGTCTTTCATTTTCTTCTTGAAAATCCATTTAGAACCCAATGTTTTGTTACCTGGAGGAAGATCAACCAATTCCCAGGTATGGTTGCTCAATATGGATTCTATTTCACTATTGACAGCTTCTTTCCAATATTGTGCTTCTGAGGAAGACATTGCTTCCTTGAAGGTACGAGGCTCATTTTCTAGCAGGAAAGTCAGAAAATCTGGACCGAATGAAGTAGATGTCCGTTGACGTTTACTTCTTCTCGGATTTTCCTCATTAGGCATACCATCTGTTATTTCCTCCCGAGGTCGTTTTGACTTTTGGTAGGTCACTTCACTTTCCTTTTTATACGGATAAATAGTTTCAAAGAATTCAGCATTATCTGATTCTATTATCGTATTAACGTGAATCTCAGGATTTTCTGACTTATGAACCAGAAAACGATATGCCTTGCTATTGGTTACATATCCAATAAATACACAATCAACCGTTTTTGGACCTATCTTAACCCTTTTAGGTTTAGGAACTTGTACCTTAGCTAAACACCCCCACACTTTGAAGTATTTCAAGCTGGGCTTCCTTCCTTTCCATTTTTCATAAGGAATGGACTGTGTTTTACTATGAGGTACACGGTTGATTATTCGGTTAGCTGTAAGTATAGCTTCCCCCCACAAGTTCTGTGGTAAACCAGAACTTATCAACAACGCATTCATCATCTCTTTCAACGTTCGATTCTTTCTCTCCGCAATTCCATTAGATTGTGGAGAGTAAGGGGCAGTTGTTTGGTGAATAATGCCATTTTCCAAACATATTTCTTCAAAAGGAGATTCATATTCGCCACCCCTATCACTTCTTATCATTTTGATCTTTTTGTTTAGTTGCGTTTCAACTTCACTCTTGTATTGCTTGAAAGCATCAATTGCCTCATCTTTACTATTAAGTAAATAAACATAGCAGTATCTCGTGCTATCGTCAATAAAAGTAATAAAATACTTTTTCCCACCGCGAGATGGTGTTGACTTCATGTCGCAAATATCTGTGTGAATTAAGTCTAAAGGACTTGAATTCCTTTCAACGGACTTATAAGGATGCTTAGCATACTTTGATTCCACACATATTTGACATTTAGAATTAATGCAATCAAATTTTGGCAATACTTCTAGATTTATCATCTTTCGCAATGTTTTGAAGTTTACGTGACCTAAACGCGAATGCCATAAAGTGTTTGACTCAAGCAAGTAAGAAGAAGCATTCACTTTATTGATAGGAACTGCTATTACATTTAGCTTAAAAAGGCCCTCATTTAGGTAACCTTTTCCTACATACAAATCGTTCTTACTTAGTACAACACTATTAGAAACAAAAATACATTTGAATCCATTCTTGACAAGAAGTGAGGTAGACACAAGATTCTTGCGAATTTCTGGAACATGGAGGACTTGGTTTAGAGTCACTATTTTTCCCGACGTCATCTTCAACGCAATCTTGCCAACTCCTTCAATTTTGGCCGTAGATGAATTTCCCATGAAGATTGTCTCGTCGGGACCTGCGGGGGCATAAGAAGAAAATAACTCCTTGTTAGCACAAACATGGCGGGTGGCTCCAGAATCTATCCACCATTCTTTCGGATTTCCTACCAAGTTGCATTCAGACAACATGGCACACAAGTCTTCCATTTCATCTTCAACCATGTTGGCTTGATTCTTTTTCTTCTTATCATTCTTTGGCGCACGACAATCCACTGCCTTATGCCCAGATTTTCCACAGTTGTGGCAATTACCCTTGAACTTCTTCTTACTTGGGTAATTCTTTGGTCCAGAAGCTTTCTTCCTCTTCTTATTTTGTGGTGCCTCCTCAACAATGTTTGCCCCCATTATTGTCGAGTGTCCACGTGACTTCTTTTCAGCATTTTTGTTGTCCTCTTCTATCCTCAAACGAACAATCAAGTCTTCTAGTGTCATTTCCTTCCGTTTGTGTTTAAGATAGTTCTTAAAATCCTTCCACAGCGGAGGTAACTTCTCAATGAAAGCAGCGACTTGAAAGGCCTCATTTATGACCATACCTTCAATAACAAATTCATTATTAATAATAAGATAAATCTTATTAATAAAATTATTGATTTGGGTCATACCTTCAGCAAGGAGGTCATGTACAATGACTTGTAGTTCTTGGACTTGAGTTATGACCGACCTAGTGTCAATCATCTTGAAATCCAAGAACCTTGCAGCCACGAACTTCTTAAGTCCGGCATCCTCAGTCTTGTACTTCTTCTCAAGCGCATTCCATAACGCTTTTGAAGTTTCCATGACACTATAGACATTGTACAAGCCATCTTCCAAACAACTCAAAATGTAATTTTTTTGCACAGGAAATCAGAATGTTTCCATGCTTCAGTTACAACAAGTCGTTCATCATCCGGAGTATTTTCAGCCATGACCGGAGGATCCTCCTTGATGAAACGTTGCAAACTCAACGTAGTAAGATAGAAGAGCATCTTCATTTGCCAGCATTTGAAGTCAATACCGGAAAACTTTCCGGGTTTTTCTGCCGGTGCCATAGCATGAGCAGGAGTAGAACGGCTTGACGAGGCAGCAGCACTCGTAACAGTAGCACCCGTTCCCACAACACTTCCATTAGTTTGGTTTTCATTCGTCATATTTCTGTAAAGTTGAAAACAATACAGAACTTTGTTAAATCAGTAAAGTTTTGATATCTTCAAACTGAATATCAAACCAAACATACAACACGTAACAATGGTGAAGTTTTTATATACTTCAAACCCGTACGTTTATTGTTCCGGCAAAGTTTTTATGAACTTTAAACCGGACAGAAAGAATTATTGGAGTAGAAAGCAACAAGGCTTTAGTCTCCAAAACAGTATACAAAATATGAATAACAGTTTAATATATGTTTCAACACAGAAACGTTAGTTTAAATTTCCTTAAGCTTGTGAGCGTTACTGTGGTTAAACACAAAATCTGAGAAACTGTTAGAAAAATAAAAGAAACTGGAAAAACAGAAGAGTTTAAGAAATATTCCGAGTCCACAATTTGCTTGTGTGTCCTTAAGGAATTTTAACCCCCTCACACGTTGCCAAGGTAATGGATTAAATCCTCCCAGGATAAAACGGAATAAACCTTCCTGCAACAGTAGCAATACAAACTACAGGATACCAACGAACTTAAAGAACGAAGCAAAATCACACTTACGAATTTGAGAGAGAGAGACTGCGAATTAGAATGCAGTATATTCAGAAAGAAAGAAGTTCTGGAGTGTTTTTCGTGTGTAGAAATGGAGCCTTGCCTCAGAATTTATAGGCAATTATCAGAAGAGGTGTCTGGAAAAGGTGCCTTTTCAGAAGAATGCGCTGCCTGCCGCGGTTCTACCGCGGTCGCGGCAGAACCGCGGTCAGAGAGGCTCTCTGAATCAGCCTGCCGCGGTTCTACCGCGATCGCGGCAGAACCGCGGCCAGAGAGGCCCTCTGAACCTTCAGTAGGGTTCTGGCGTATTTTCAGCAGTGATTTAGCGTTTAATTAATTATTAAATAATTAAATAAATTTTGTCCAAAAATAATCTTATCGATCGATCATTTGACAAATCCAAATCCAAAGCCGAAGCCGAAGCCGAGCCGAGCGAGCGACGACGACGGTGCGAGGGTTCATTCTCTTCAACTCCTTTTAAGAGCTTTAAGAAGTGATTCTATATATATAAGCACACAAATGTGGTTGTCCCTCACTAATGAGGGACAAAGTGCAAGACAAAAGTTCACTTCTTCAAATTTTTAATTTCCCTCCATTTATTTCCCTCCATTTCCAATTCACACTTCTTCTACTTTAAAGCCCAATGGCTTAAAGTCCAACATTTTTTACACTGTAAGTGTGTAAAAGTTAAGTATTAATGTAAGCGGGGTTGTACGTGGAGGATGACTTGTTGACGAAAGGGAATACGCAGGTCGTAGTCAAGTAAGTCCACATCCATAGCGTGGCCAATAAATCTTTGCTATACTTTAAGGATAAACAAAGAAATAGTCAAAATGGATTTGGTTTGTCTTCTTTCTTGCTTTTGCCTAGCTTAGCTATGTGACTAGGTCATATCTCTGGTCTAGTAAACAAATCCAATGTGTTGAATTGTAGATAAATACCGACGAACACGTAGAGATAAATGGAGTAAAAAACAAGCAGCACCAATTTGTAAATGTGAATTATGAATACACCTGACGTAATGTAACGGTTGAGTCCTTGAAACGGCATTTCTTCGTTTTTTTTTTAAATTTTTATGTGCAGTGTCTATCTTTAACTTAGCTACTTCTTTCTCCCACACATGGCAAGCTTATATGCAATACATCAATGAAGTTGGATCTTAAAAAGCGTCCACCTTTTTTATGAGGTATTTGGTAGAGTATTACGTAATTATGAGGGAATAATACCGATAAGGATCGTGGTTGAATAATAAATATTTAAAAAATTTAACCAGAGATTTTGGATTAGAATTTGAGATATGGAACTGTTTTGATTAGGAAGCACTTTATTTTTAATGTGAAATTTTTCGACACAAATTCAAATCTAATTGAACCCTAATGCAAATACTAAACATCAAGCAGAAAATAGAAAAATTATGATGGAACAACTAATGGTGAGTAATAATATATAGTAACATATGATATTTTCTCAAAGTGGAAAAATTGTTGGAGAATGCAAAGTTTTCTATCATGTGGCAGGAAAATGAAACAAGCATGGGTTTCACGGCTTCTTTCAGAACATCGACAGTCAAGTATGTCACTTAAATAAAACGGAAGGGAGTATTATATTTGCGTATTTCTTTACGAATGGAATTTAATATAAATATATACTATTTATATTTAATTCAAAAGCAATAGATACACAAGCACCCTGTTGTTCGATCGAATACGGTGGATCTGCTACGGTAAATTTGGAGATGAGAGAAGAATGAGATTAAAGCTGTTGCTCAATTCCATTTTAAACTACAAAAGCTTAATTAAATAGAGAAAAAAAGAAATGCGGATAGATGCATTTAAATTGGTTATACTTTTGTTACAAATTCGCTTATTAAACATATGGAGAAAATGTAAACTGGTGAAGCCTAAAGGTTTGTATAACTTGACACCTCAGCATCACGAAAGGGTAGCTTAGGTCGGGTTGGGCCAGGCCCGACATCATCCTACCACCACTGCAAGTCCAAGTGCGCTTCACTTTCACACATCAGCTCTACCAGCAAGAAAATAATTTATACTCCATGTTTCAATTTATGTAATAGTAGTAATTTTCGCTTATCAAAAATTAATTTAATTAATTTTTTAATTTAAATTATATTAGACTAACAAAACTATACAAAAAATATTTAAAATCGCAATTTTTCTTATGTTAATTTGATGAAAAAATACCGCTTAAAATGATTGTTTATAGTTCCAACTTGAATATGGGGACGCAAAAAGCGCCACATAAATTGAATTTTATATATATTAAGAAATACTTATGTCGCCTTCTCAAACTTATTTTTGTCGACAAAATTTATTATAAAAATCATTTTATAAAATCATTACCACAAGGGATAGCTTGAGTAGGCTGGTTTTGTTTTCCTCTAACTAATTTGTCTTTTGCTTAAAATGACATGCAGACATATTTCCCCTTTGACCTTTTCTGTTCAGTACACATTCAAAAAAAATGGGGCGTGTTGGGTTTGGACAGCAATAGTAGATATGTTACTCCTAAAAGGTATAGGTAAAATTGGCAAGAACCATGTGAAAATCTGGACACATAACTATATTCTTAGCTAGGCTTATGTGGGCTTGACATAATTTTAAGAATGTCAATAAATTGTTGAGGCATTTAAACAGCGAATCTTTTTAATCTTGACCAAATGTTTCCAGAAAATTTTATCCATTTTGACAGGATAAGACTGTGGCTATATCGCTTCCCATTTTGAGGTTAATCAAATAGTAAGAAAAAGCAGTAAGATCACATGATGATGACTAAAAGAGAGAGAGATCAGAATCGTATCAAATTAGAGTAAATTAAGGTTAATACATTATGATCCATTTAGCCATATATGACTTGTCTAACCGCTTAGGAAATATCTTACGGAGCCTTCCCAAAATAAAGACGTAATTTCTTAGAATTTAAATTCTACTCAAGACAGTGTAAAATATATTTAGGCGAGCGAATTACTTATAAGATACAATGTTTAACTTATATATACATAAATAGTGCAAATAATATTTATTCTATCTAGTCATCCAAAAGATAACTAATGTTAAATATCTATAATAAACATTGGCTAATAATTAAATGAGATTGATAATTACTAACATATATCACAAATTAAACACAACTTCTTCCACTGTAATAATAAATAATTTAAATCCAATTATTTTGTCCAACTTGTTGTCTATGAAAAACATGGGTTGTCAAGTTGTCTTTCCTCTTTCAGCATTGCTTGAATTGATTGCTAGAATATTTTATTAAGAATTACATATAAAAGAATTTACAAAATAGCAAAGATTTTTTATAAACCTGATCAGCCCAGGAAATTTATCAAAAGAAAGGGAATCTATTTTTGGTTATATTTTCTAATTGTACTAAGGGAAAGGAGAAGGAAAAAATAGTGGAGGAGATTATAATGTGAGCCATGGAACCCTCTAACATGGTGTCTATTTAGGTGCCAATTAATTGGAATATACTAAGATTCCCCAAAGTAAGGAAATCTAATTACAACCCCTGATAGTTTTTTTTTTTTTTTTTTTTGAAAGCTAACCTTAAGAGTTGGATATGTGAATCGTATTTTGAAATTAGTATATGTTTGGTAAATTTTTTTCTTTTAAATTTCTTATAAATCACTTAAATTAAGAAAATATTTAATACTAGCATAAATTATAGAGTATTTGTCTAAATTATTCTTTCTCTCTCTTTAACTCACTTAGTTAATCAATTAATACTCCAGTAATTGAAATAGTTGTTGTAGATTTGAAAAATTGTACTCCTAATACTGTAAATAATTTCTTATTTCCTAAAATGAAAAATATTTTAATCCAACTTCAGTTAATATTTAATACTAAGAGGCTGTTTGGAAAGCCACCTTGGAAATGGATTTGGGTGTAATTATACAGTTTGACATGTTTGTTTGGCCAAGTAATTACTTGGTCAGCATGGAATTGGATGTAATTGGAGGGGTGTAATTACACTCTCCAATTCTCAAGGGGGAGGTGAGAATTGGTGGTAATTACATTGTGTAATTACAAGGTTGCTTTTTAGTTTCTTTCTTTTTTATTTTAATTTATTTTCTTTATAACTTTTCATTTCTATCATTTTAATTTTTTAATTTTATTTTTACTTTTTAATTTCTTTGAAATTTTAAATATATTTTTCTTTGTACATTATTTATCTTTTATTTCTCCATCTTTACTTCTTGTGATTCCATGTAATTGCTCATATTTTATCTTTTATTTATTTTATTATTCTATATTTTAACTACACCTCCTAATATTAAAATAATGAGTCATTAATAACTTGGCATATAATGAATGATGCAATTAAAGTGGAATTCCGTTGTTGAATTTGGTTATAAACTTATCATGTTTCCTAATCTTAAGTTGCAGTGTGACTTACTATTATTATGTTGGAATTTGACATACGTTAAACTATTTTTATTTATTTATAAAATTGTGTTATATTCATGGTTCCAATTTACTTGTTTTAGTAGTATTGGTTCACATTGTATGTTGTTCATTTTTTAGTTAGAATTGATAGATTAGTTTTGTCAAACATTTGAATAATGTTATGACACTATATTTATAAATATTAATTTATTTTATCAATCATGAATTCCATGATGTTCTTACAAAACGTATATTTAGTTTTTGTAAGTATCTAAACTAAATATTATTAATTTAAAAATATGTATATAAATTATTTTTTAAATGTATATTCACGAAAAAAATATGCATCTTAAATATCAAATATAATATCATTTATACTTGTAAAAATTTATATGCTTTATTATATTTATTTGTAACTTTTGATATTTACTTAATTTAAAATTTAATTTAACTGTGTAATTACACTTGTGCAATCAAACAGTAAACTTGTAATTACAATGTAATTATACTATGACAAACAAACAGGTCATCGTAATTATACAACTGTGTAATTACTAGGCTGTGTAACTACACCAATTTTAATTACATGGTGGCTTTCCAAACAGACTCTAAAGGGTGTATTATCTTTCTCTCTTGCTCCCGTCGGAAAGAAAAAACCGGCATACAGACGCACACATATTCACATATTTTTTTCTCCCGAATATTAAATGAGAGGTGCGCTGGGGCCTTCACATATTGATTTCTTTCCTGATTAAACTAAGTACGATTGGTGAATTAGTAAGTTTGCTTAAAATAGTACTAGTGCGATTTAGGTCTCATCAGAAGGTGACTAATCAAGAAAATGGTCACTACTTTCACTATCTTCTTAAATTAACCCAATAATAGAAACCCTCTTTAAGAGCTAATAATAAAGTAAACAAATTAATCTCCTTTCACATTTAATTTCTTCCTTGCCTGTGATCTTTAGTTATGTAGATTTCAAACGAGAACTTAGGCCTCATTTGTTTGCATTTAATGAAGGTCTGAATCTTAATCATTTAGATCTCATATATTAGGTGCGTCTGTTTTTAAAATCTGAATCTTAATTATTCAGATCTTAATCATTAAATGTGTTTGTTTTTTTACTTCACAACCACTTAATGGGTCTGAATAGGTCTGTATGATTACAATCTATTACAGAGACTTAATTTCATTAAGATGCTATCACATATTCATTATTAACTGCCGCCACCGTCTACCATTATCAACTACCACCATACCACCACCACCACGCCACCATCATCCTCAATCATAGCCGCCACCATTATCGACCATCACCACCTATTATATCCCTACCACTCCGACCACCATTATTCTCACCCACAATCAACACTCGTCCACCTCAACTACCACAAGTAACCACCCCATCACCATCAACAACCACAGCCGGCACTGCCCATTATTATAACCTACCACCACCCACCCACCACCTTCCTCAGTCACAACTACTACCACCACCCGCCATTATTAACTATAACCACCCACCACCACCATCCTCAATCATAATCGCCACCACTACCAATCACTACTAGCTACTAGCATGAACCACCATTATCAACCAAAACTACCACCAACTATTCACCCGTTAGCCATCACCACCAACAACTATCATATTTAAAGAACTATATATTTTATTAATAGAATATTAGATTAGTTAGTATTTCATCTGAATTTTATGTTCATTAATTTTCAAATAAAGGTAAAATTTTATACATTCAGATATTAAAAATCAAACAGTCTTAATTATTTCTATTCAGATCTTAATACACATCTTAATATATTCAGATGTGTATTTAGATTCAGATATCTTAATCTTAATAAACATTTTAATATTCAGATGTGTATTCAGATTCAGACGCCTTAATCTTAAAAAAAACAAATGAGGCTTTAAAACGCTACTCCCTCCGGTCCATCTTATCTATTGTTTAAGACTTTAGCACACTTATTAAAAAAATGATTTACCAGACTTATCATAACGGGCATTTAAACTAAATTACTCCCATTTTTTCCTCAATGGGTAATAATAATTATGTTTGTTGTTTGGAGTTGTAAGAATAGAATTGTAGTTGATGGGTTTTAATTTTTTTTAAGTGACAATTATTTTGGTAAAAAATTCACGGGGCGCCCTATTTGGTCGCCCATATTTAACTTGTACTCACTTTTAAAAAAAGGTTTAACTAGTACCCAAAGTATAAACAACTTCAGGCTTTTTCCTCTCCTTCCTCCTCCTCCTCCTCCTCCTTCTTCTTCTTCTTAGTCACTGTGAAAACAAAAGGTGAAAGCGAATTTATATGGTATTTGTGAGCATGTTTTAAGGTGGTTTATGATGTTTTACAATAGTGAGTTCTTCTTCTTCTTCTTCTTCTTAATTGCAAAATTGGTTTGTTAGATATTTTGTTGTTTTGTCGAATTGATGATTGGGGTTTGTTCTTTATGGTATTTGGAGGTTATGTTTCAAATTTGAACTTATCCGGAGTAGTTTTAGGTGTTGAATCGTGTGTTGGATTAATTAGAAGTTTTTGTTTTGTTTTTGGGCAATTTGCATTTCAGATCTATTTGGCCTTAAGTGTATGAAAATATTTATTGTACTTCATGCCTATTTGGCCTTAAGTACATCTTAAGTGAAATTTTTGCACGTTAGACTTAATTAGTTTTAATGCATTGCACTTCATATGATTTTTTTTGGATAAGTCTGGAATTGATCCTAAAGTGAGTTTTGTAAATTTTTGTACAAAGTGGGTATAACTTCAATCTTTAGTTCTTAAATCTTCATTCTTTAGAAAGAGGATCTGAACTATACTTAGACACTTCGGATTACTTCCAAACTTCGCAAACAAGTTTATTTCAACTATATAGATCTATCTAAAGTCTCAGAACACCAATCAGAGTCCAATAACATCAAAACCGACTCTTGGTCAAACTTGAACTCTTAAGTTTTTTTCAAATTATCAACTTTCGACAAATAGTGTCCAATCCTTCTAGGAATATCTAAAATCCAATCTGAATATACCTACAAGGGCAAAATCATCATAAGAACCTACTTGGACCATCAAAACCTGATTTCGAGTATGTTTAACCAAAAGTCAAACTTTGGTCAACTCTTCCAATTTAAAACTTCCAAAATAAGAATTAATCTTCCAAAACTCTCCTGAACCTCTCGAAAATCAAGACCAACCATAAGTAGAAGTCATAAAACATCAAATGAACGTACTCGAAGTCTCAAATCATAAATAAGATGCTCGCACTCAAAACGACCAGTCGGGTCGTTATAGTACATCAAACCTTCAATAAATCCTTTGTGCAATTTTGGTCCATAAACTTAACAGAATACTAGTTGATAAATAACCAAAATTAAAGTGTACATTTTTAGTGTGTTTTGATCTCATATGTCGTGTGAGTTGCGAGAGATTACATGATTGTTGAAGTAAAATATGCTCATTATATATTTCTTGTGTGTAGGAGTAAGTTTGGAAGAGAAGTGATCAAAAGATATTAATTTGTTAAAAAAAGGAAAAGATGGAAGAACTGGGAGCTCGTCATTCTCGCGCATGGCACGAAAGCAGATGCGAAAGAGGAGGCAATTGAGTGCACAAAACAGTAAAATGAAGCGAATGCACCAGTTTGGAATAAATCAGAAAATTAAAAAGCAAAGGAAGGAAAACACGTAAATAGAGAGAGGGGCGGGAAGAATAACATACATGATTACAGATCTCTCCATTTCCTCCACAATCTGCAAGTAATTCAAAGAGCTCTGAAGCATGACGATGTGGGGCTACGGTATAAATCATGCAATTATCAGATTTTATTTTATTTTTTAAATAAAAAATATTTTTTCCCTCTGCGTCTTTATATAAAGATTCTGTTAAGTTTTTTTTTCCTGTTAGCTTCCGTTAACTCCAGGGACTAAAACTGAACGATTGATTTAATTGAAGGTCAAAACTAGTCAAATAAGTAATAACTCGGGGATTAATAGTGCTATTTTGCCATTACTGAAAACTACTTTGCATGGATAGAAGAATCCTATATAGTGGAAATCCAATTTTTGATTTTGAAAGCGGGATAGATTACATTTAGTAATGCTTTCAATTATCTCCTAATGCAGTGAGGCAAAGACAGTGTGATTCACGTAAGTCAAGTTGCAAAGATACTCTTTGATTGTCTCGAGCCACCTGTAAAATGCTTGACTTTTTTCTTCTAAAATGCATGAATATTTTTCTAGATGACAAAGAAAATTACAATTGCCTTCATTCGAGCTCCAGGTGTAAATCACTACAATATATGTTAAAGCTTCTGTGTTAAAACACAAAATTAGAAAGACTGTTAGAAGAAAAAATTGAAACAACTGTAAACTATAAGAAATATTCCGAGTCCACAATTTGCTTGTGCGTCCTTAAGAAATTTTAACCCCCTCACACGTTGCCAAGGTAATGGATTAAATCCTCCCAGGATGAAACGGAATAAACCTTCCTGCAACAGTGGCAATACAAACTGCAGGATACCAACGAACTCAAAGAACGGAGCAAAATCATACTTACGAATTTAGAAGAGATTCTGCGAAAGAGAATGCAGGATTTTTCAGAAGGAAAGAAGTTCTGTAATTTTTCAGTGAATGAAAAAGAAGCCATGCCTCAGAATTTATAGGCAATTATCGGAAGAGGTGTGATGTCTGTCCAGGAAAAAGTGTCTGTTCGGAGGGAAAATTCCGTTAAGCAACGTTCAGCAAAGGCTTGGCTTAATTCTGTTAAGCAACGTTCAGCAAAGGCTTAATTCCGTTAATGAAATGACCGGCATTCAATTAATCATTAAATAATTAATTAAATAAATTTTGTCCAAAAAATAAACTTATCGATCGATCATTTTCCAAATCCAAATCCAAATCCAAAGACGAAGCCGAGCGAGCGACGACGACGGCGCGAGGGTTTATTCTCTTCAACTCCTTTTTTAAGAGCTCTAAGAAGTGATCCTATATATATACACACAAATGTAGTTGTCCCTCACCAATGAGGGACAAAGTTCATTTGACAAAGCTCACTTGATTCAAATTTTCCAAATTTTCATTTTCCTCCATTTTATTTCCCACCAATTTCCAATTCACACTTCTACTCTTTAAACCCAATGGCTTAGCCCAATGGCTTAAAGTCCAACAATCTCCCACATGAATGGGAATGACTGTAACAAGAATGAACTTAGATGAAAGCTGTGTGATTTGCAAGTAAGGATTAATTGCATCTGGATAAGTAGGTTTCCCTTTGAACTTTCCGTAGTGAGCATATGTCGGATATACTCGGTCAATCGGTAGATTTGATATCTTTAAACCGTCGAACTTTAGTGTATACCTAGACAACCATATGTCATACAATCAATCCTTGACCGTCTTTTGGTTCTCATTGTTGTGTTCGTTTCAGCCATGAACACCGCCTGGTTTCATAAGTGCGTAGAGAATTGGCCTTACAGAATTCTCATTGAAGCGGCTTCCACTTCACACTTACATAGGTGATTCCTAAACGTGTAATCCTTTAGACTGACACTATTTGATAAATACCACATCAAACTTAGGTAATCATTAAAGAACATGTAAAGTTCTATCCTTGTTACTGAACATTGTTTTCATCACGAGAAGGGACCAAAGATTTTACTTTGACAATGTTGAACCGGTCAATCACAACTTTGTTTGAGCTCCTTGAACCTAGATCTCGGAATATCCAAAATTTTAGGTAGAGTTACTGCCATGTTGACTTGTCCTCGGCCATAGTCCCATTCCCTTAGATGATTTCTCAACTCCCTCTCTAGTTAAGCCTTTTGTAAGCGGATCCGCCACATTATCCTTTGATCTTACATAATCAATAGTGATAATTCCACTAGAAAGTAGTTGCCTAACGGTGTTATGTCTTCGTCGTATATGACGAGATTTTCCGTTATACATAACGCTCCCTGCCCGTCCTATTGCAGCCTCACTATCGCAATGTATGCATATAGGAGCCAAAGGTTTTGGCCAGAACGGAATGTCTTCTAAGAAATTTCGAAGCCATTCAGCTTCTTCACCGGCTTTATCCAAAGCTATAAACTCTGATTCCATTGTAGAGCGAGCGATGCACGTCTGTTTGGAAGACTTCCAAGATACTACTCCTCCACCAACAGTAAAAACATATCCACTTGTGGACTTTGTTTCTGTTGAGCCGGTTATCCAATTTGCATCACTATATCCTTCGATAACCGCAGGATATTTATTGTAGTGCAAAGCGTAGTCTTGGGTATATTCCAAATATCCCAGATCTCGTTTCATTGCCACCCAGTGATGTTTGTTGGGATTACTTGTGAATCGACTAAGTTTACTTATTGCACAAGCTATATCAGGTCGTGTACAGTTCATGATGTACATTAAGCTTCCCAACACATGAGCATACTCCAATTGAGACGTGCTTTCACCTTTATTCTTTATAAGATGATGGTTTAAGTCAATTGGAGTTCTTGCACTTCTAAATTCCAAGTGTTTGAATTTTTCAAGTGCCATTTTCACGTAATGTGATTGAGACAAAGCTAGACCCTGAGGAGTCCTCTGGATTTTAATTCCTAGAATTACATCGGCAACTCCTAAGTCTTTCATATCAGACTTACTAGCAAGCATACGCTTAGTAGCTTGAATATCGGCAATGTCTTTGCTCATTATTAGCATATCATCAACATATAAGCAAACAATGACTATATGACTTGGAACGTTCTTAATGTAAACACATTTATCACATTCATTAATCTTAAAGCCATTTGACAACATTGTTTGGTCAAATTTCGCATTGCCATTGCTTGGGTGCTTGTTTTAATCCATAAAGAGACTTAACAAGTCGACACACCTTCTTTTCTTTTCCCGGAACCACAAATCCTTCAGGTTGGTTGATGATAGGCTATAATTACGTATTTTAGTCGGTTATTACACTCTAATTTGCTGCACTTTAATTGAGTTTGCGCTTTAATCGCTAGTGTTTTGCACTAACGGTGTGTTTTATGCCTTGTAGGAGCGATTCCGAGCTATATAGATGTTATGGAATGAATTCAAGTGATTTGGAGCTTTGAAGTCTGAGTAAAAGCCCAAGGAATTAAGCCGGGATTGTATTCAGGGATCAACGGATGATAAAACAACAAAACAAAGACGCGAGGAGGTATATTGCGCACTGTCTAGTAAAATAGACATAACTTTTTTCTCAGAACTCCATTTGGGCTCCAAAATATATGGTTGGAAAGCTAACTCAAAGAGATACAACTTTCATGTTTTACGTGTTTCCAAATTCCAAACAGAACAGGGTAAAAAACGCGGTAGAAACCGTGACCGCGGAACTGACCGCGGCAGAAAATCAGAGAGCTTGTCTGGCCGCGGTCCTACCGCGTTTTGGCCGCGGCCGCGCCGCTCCAGACGTCAAAAAGAAGTCCTATTTCGTCCGGCACAAGGTTATTTCGGCCGTACACTATTCCAACTTGTATAAAAGGGGTCCTAAACCTATTTTGAAGGCAGGGGGATATATTTTGGACATAGATTCGACCTAAGGAGGCAAGAGTACATTGGGAGCAAGGCGGAGAATTCTTCTACGAGTTTTTCCTTCCTCTTCCTATTTTTTATTGTTGGTTATGATTTTTAGTATTGTAGTTTTACATACTATTATGAATAGCTAATTCGTTTTCTAGGGTTTTGATGGAACCTTTTGGGGATGAATTGGTTGTTATATTAATATAGTTTTGAGTTAGTTGTTAATCTCTATTTGTTCAACTATGTCTTGATTTTGGTTAATTGAAAGGATCCTCAATTAGCCGTTCCTATTTATTATGTATCTGCTTGAGAGAGAGTGCATATTTAGGTAGTTGTTTGAACAACATCACTCCCGGAGTATAGGCGAGAGGCATAGCCGAGGGTTTAGAGGTTGGATTAGAGATAACGATACCTCGGGTGCGATCTAAGTGAACTGTAATGCGAATCTAGCTAGCGTAGCTTGAGAGAGTGCGTCTAGCAAATTATCATAATTGCTTGAGAGAGATTTATGATAGCTGGAGAGTTCATGATTGATAGAGGCAACTAAGTCAACGCTATAAGAAACATACAACCAAGGAAATCAACAACGGGGGAAACCATTACCTTAGACCTTTATTCTAATTGTTTACAATTCAAACATAGTTAGTTTTCAGCTGTTTATTTATTTTCAATCTTGTCTTCTTGGTGATATTAAACAGATACAGCTAAGCCTTAGTTCTTTGTGGGATTCGACTCCGTACTTTTAGACCGGATTATATTTGCAGCGACCGCTTATCCTTTTTAGGACTAGAGTTGGGCGTGATCATTGGTTCATGTAAATTTCTTCCTCTAGATCACCATTTAAGAAGGCTGTTTTTACATCCATTTGATGGATTTGAAGACCATACAAGACGGCTAATGCTATTAGCATCCGAATGGATGTAATTCTTGTTACCGACGAGTATGTGTCAAAATAGTCAAGACCTTCTCGCTGTCTAAATCCTTTGACAACAAGTGTTGCCTTGTATTTGTCAATAGTACCATCGTCTTTCATTTTCTTCTTGAAAATCCATTTAGAACCCAATGATTTGTTACCTGGAGGAAGATCAACCAATTCCCAGGTATGGTTGCTCAATATGGATTCTATTTCACTATTCACAGCTTCTTTCCAATATTGTGCTTCTGAGGAAGACATTGCTTCCTTGAAGGTACGAGGCTCATTTTCTAGCAGGAAAGTCAGAAAATCTGGACCGAATGAAGTAGATGTCCATTGACGTTTACTTCTTCTCGGATTCCTCATTAGGCATACCATCTATTATTTCCTCCCGAGGTCGTTTTGACTTTTGGTAGGTCAATTCACTTTCCTTTTTATACGGATAAATAGTTTCAAAGAATTCAGCATTATCTGATTCTATTATCGTATTAACGTGAATCTCAGGATTTTCTGATTTATGAACCAGAAAACGATATGCCTTGCTATTGGTTACATATCCAATAAATACACAATCAACCGTTTTTGGACCTATCTTAACCCTTTTATATTTAGGAACTTGTACCTTAGCTAAACACCCCCACACTTTGAAGTATTTCAAGCTGGGCTTCCTTCCTTTCCATTTTTCATAAGGAATGGACTGTGTTTTACCATGAGGTACACGGTTGATTATTCGGTTAGCTGTAAGTATAGCTTCCCCCCACAAGTTCTGTGGTAAACCAGAACTTATCAACAACGCATTCATCATCTCTTTCAATGTTCGATTCTTTCTCTCCACAATTCCATTAGATTGTGGAGAGTAAGGGGCAGTTGTTTGGTGAATAATGCCATTTTCCAAACATATTTCTTCAAAAGGAGATTCATATTCGCCACCCCTATCACTTCTTATCATTTTGATCTTTTTGTTTAGTTGTGTTTCAACTTCACTCTTGTATTGCTTGAAAGCATCAATTGCCTTATCTTTACTATTAAGTAAATAAACATAGCAATATCGCGTGCTATCGTCAATAAAAGTAATAAAATACTTTTTTCCACCGCGAGATGGTGTTGACTTCATGTCGCAAATATCCGTATGAATTAAGTCTAAAGGACTTGAATTCCTTTTAACGGACTTATAAGGATGCTTAGCATACTTTGATTCCACACATATTTGACATTTGGAATTAATGCAATCAAATTTTGGGAATACTTCTAAATTTATCATTTTCCGCAATGTTTTGAAGTTGATGTGACCTAAGCGTGCATGCCATAAAGTGTTTGACTCAAGTAAGTAAGAAGAACCATTAACTTTATTGATAGGAACTGCTATTACATTTAGCTTAAAAAGGCCCTCATTCAGGTAACCTTTTCCTACATACACATCATTCTTACTTAGTACAACACTATTAGAAACAAAAATACATTTGAATCCATTCTTGACAAGAAGTGAGGTAGACACAAGATTCTTGCGAATTTCTGGAACATGGAGGACTTGGTTTAGAGTCACAATTTTTCCCGACGTCATCTTCAATGCAATCTTGCCAACTCCTTCAATTTTGGCTGTAGACGAATTTCCCACGAAAATTATTTCGTCGGGTCCTGCGGGGGCATAGGAAGAAAATAACTCCTTGTTAGCATAAACATGGCGGGTGGCCCCAGAATCAATCCACCATTCTTTAGGATTTCCTACCAAGTTGCATTCAGACAACATGGCACACAAGTCCTCCATTTCTTCAGCATTTTCAACCATGTTAGCTTGATTCTTCTTCTTCTTCTTATCATTCTTTGGTGCACGACAATCCACGGCCTTATGCCCAGATTTTCCACAGTTGTGGCAATTACCTTGAACTTTTTCTTGCTTGGGTAATTCTTTGGTCCAGAAGCCTTCTTTCTCTTCTTATTTTGTGGCGCCTCCTCAACAATGTTAGCCTTTATTATTGTCGAGTTTCCACGTGACTTCTTTTCAGCATTTTTGTTGTCTTCCTCTATCCTCAAACGAACAATCAAGTCTTCAAGTGTCATCTCCTTCCGCTTGTGTTTTAGATAGTTCCTAAAGTCTTCCACAACGGAGGTAACTTCTCAATGAAAGCGGCGACTTGAAAGGCCTCATTTATGACCATACCTTCAATAATAAATTCATAATTAATAACAAGATAAATTTTATTAATAAAATTATTGATTCGGGTCATACCTTTAGCAAGGAGGTCATGCACAATGACTTGTAATTCTTGGACTTGAGTTATGACCGACCTAGTGTCAATCATCTTGAAATTCAAAAACCTTGCAGCCACGAACTTCTTAAGTCCGGCATCCTCAGTATTGTACTTTTTCTCAAGCGCATTCCATAACGCTTTTGAAGTTTCCATGACACTATAGACATTGTACAAGCTATCTTCCAAACAACTCAAAATGTAGTTTTTTCACAAGAAATTAGAATGTTTCCATGCTTCAGTTACAACAAATCGTTCGTCATCCGGAGTGTCTTCAGCCAGGACCAGAGGATCCTCTTTGATGAATAGCTGCAAACTCAATGTAGTAAGATAGAAGAGCATCTTCATTTTCCAACGTTTGAAGTCAATACCGGAAAACTTTTCGGGTTTTTCTGCTGGTGCCATAGCATGAGCAGGAGTTGAACGGCTTGACGAGGCAGCAACCGTAATAGTAGCACCCGTTCCCGCAACATTTCCATTAGATTGGTTTTCATTCGTCATGTTTCTGTAGAGTTGGAAACAAAATAGAACTTTGTTAAATCAGTGAAGTTTTGATATCTTCAAACTGAATACCAAATCAAACATACAACACGTAACAATGGTGAAGTTTTTATATATTTCAAACCCGTACGTTTATTATTCCGGTAAAGTTTTGATATACTTTTAATCGGACAGAACAATTATTGGAGTAGAAAGTACGAAGGCTTTAGTCTCCAAACCAGTATACAAAATATAGATAACAATTTAATATATATTTCAACACAGAAACGTTAGATAAAATTCCTTAAGCTTGTTAAAGCTTCTGTGTTAAAACATAAAATTAGAAAGACTGTTAGAAGAAAAAACTGGACAACTGTAAACTATAAGAAATATTCCGAGTCCACAATTTGCTTGTGCGTCCTTAGGGAATTTTAACCCCTCACACGTTGCCAAGGTAATGGATTAAATACTCCCAGTATGAAACGGAATAAACCTTCCTGCAACAGTTACAATACAAACTGCAGGATACCAACGAACTCAAAGAACAGAGCAAAATCACACTTACGAATTTAGAAGAGATTCTGAAGAGAATGCAGGATTTTTCAGAAGGAAAGAAGTTCTGTAATTTTTTAGTGAATGAAAAAGAAGCCATGCCTCAGTATTTATAGGCAATTATCGGAAGAGGTGTGATGTCTGTTCAGGAAAAAGTATCTGTTCGGAGGGAAAATTCCGTTAAGCAACGTTCAGCAAAGGCTCGGCTTAATTCCGTTAAGCAATGTTCAGCAAAGGCTTAATTCCGTTAATGAAATGACTGGCATTTAATTATTTATTAAATAATTAATTAAATAAATTTTGTCCAAAAAATAATCTTATTGATCATTTGACAAATCCAAATCCAAATCCAAATCCAAAGCCAAAGCCAAAGCCGAAGCCGAGTGAGCGACGGCGACGACGCGAGGGTTCTTTCTCTTCAACTCCTTTTTTAAGAGCTCTAAGAAGTGATCCTATATATATACACACAAATGTAGTTGTCCTTCACCAATGAGGGACAAAGTTCATTTGACAAAGCTCACTTGATTCAAATTTTCCAAATTTTTATTTCCCTCCATTTTATTTCCCACCATTTCCCAATTCACACTTCTAGTCTTTAAAGCCCAATGGCTTAAAGTCCAACAATATACCCGTATGAATCCACATACCTCTATTAGTCAAAGATCTACAATCACAAGATACAAGTGTTAGTATTCTGCATTCGAAAAATATATTAAGAAATAGAAACAATGTAAAACGAAATGTTGAAGAACAGAATTAATCCGAGCACACTGAATTCACAGTGTTTCTTTAAGGAACTTAATCCCCTCCTAATACTCAAGGTTCAGGAGTTGATTCCGGCAGAACCGGAACATCCTCCTTGATAAACTTTTGTATACTCAAAGTAGTCAAATAGAAGAACATCTTTAATTTGTTGCCAACGTTTGAAATCAAACCCTAAAATTTTTTTGGGCTTTTCTGTCGGAGCCGGTGGTGGCATAGAACGACTGGAAGTAGCAACATTGCTCGTAGAGGCAACCATGAGGGTTCCCGTTTCTGTCATTTCTGTTAATCACAAAAACAAAAACAAAATTAGTTAACAGTAAAGTATTTAAAATCTTCAAATCGAATAACTTTAACGGAAACAGATCAAATACCACGGTGAAGATTTTATTTTCTCGAACCGAATACAGAACGAGTAGAAAATCACAAAGATTTTAATCTCGTAATGTCAACCAAGGAGTAAAAAATCCTAAGATTTTAGTCTCCAAAATGAGAGTAGAAATCACTAGGATCATATCTCCCACAAACAGAATATACGATGAATACAGAAAAATAAAAATTAAGTTTCTTAAGCTTGTTAGTATTCTGTATTCGAAAAATATATTCAAAACTAGAAATAATGTAAAACCAGAAATGTAGAAGAACAGAATTAATCCGAGCCCACTGAGTTAAAAATATTTTCTTAAGGAACTTAATCCCCTCCTAGTACCCGGGGTTTAGGATTATTTCCTCCCAGGATAAAACGGATAACCTCACTTTAGCGGTATTTCAAACCCCAGCGACCAATGAACTCAAAGGACAGTAGTAAATCACATTTACTGCTTTCGTTTCTGTTAAAATAATGCATAAGGAAGAAGGAGAAATTAGAATTTTCGTAAGGAAAATCTGAGGGAGAGTTCATGTAAGACTGCAACTCAAAATGGTTGTTTTATAAAACAGCCATTTACGCAAACTGCCAAATTCAAATTAAAACGGAAAAAATGGAGGAAAAAAAAATTAAATTAACGTTACAGAAACGGTCTAATTTGGATTAAAAAATATTGCGTTAATATTAGCAAAAAAATTTTGTCCAAAAAATTAATCAATCAAATAAATTGACCGAAGCCGAAGCCAAGTCGAGCGAGCAACGATGACGACGACCCGATGCTTGCTTTCTTCTCAACTCTTTAAGAGTTAGAAGAAGTGCAATTGCATATATACTCATCAAAACTCTTTTCCTCCTCTATATGGGACAATATCCCTTTGTCAAAGAGGGAAATTCAAAAAATTTCATTTTCGCTCCATTTCCCATTCACTCTATTTTAAGCTTGAAGAAGCTTAAACCCAACAATCTCCCACATGAATGGGGAATAGTTATAAAATATACATGAAAAAACTATGTGACTTACAAGCAAGGATTAATTGCATCTGGATAAATAGGTTTCCCTTTGAACTTTCTGTAATGAACTTATGTCGGATATACTCGATCAATCGATAGATTTGATACCTTTGAACCATCGAACTTTGGTGTATGCCTAGACAACCATAAGTCACACAATCAACCATTAACCGTCTTTGTATAATTACAATATTGTATAATTACTATCTTAGTAGTTATACCAATTCCAATTAGCTGGTGACTTTCCAAATAAACCCTTACATATTTTGACGCAATTCAACAAGTTATGTATGTTTTTTTAAAGTACTCTTTCGAGTCATGTAAAGGTCCATTCAGATTTGAAGATGATAAATAGTACTCCCTCCGTTCCAGTTTATGTGAACCTATTTCCTTTTTGGTCCGTTCCAAAAAGAATGACCCCTTTCTAAATTTGGAAGCAATTTAGCTTAAACTTACAATTCTACCCTTAATGAGAAGCTTTTATAACCACACAAATACTCCGGGCCCCTTTTTAACTTGTTTAGGACCACAAATTCCAAAAATCTTTATTTTTTCTTAAACTCTGTGTCCGGTCAAACAGGTTCACGTAAATTGGAACGGAGGGAGCATTGAGAAAGAGGATATTGAATGCCACGCGGTTTTGTGAGGCGGAAAAAGATAAAAGAAATTAAGGATTTAAATTAAAAGCATAAACAAAGAGCTGACTTTTTGCAAACAAATGAGTAAATGCTAATTGCTGTCATTTTGACTCTTTTTGTTGGGGATAACCCTTTCACCTCTTCATCTTTGGTCAGCGTAAACATCACCTTGGTCTTTTCTCCCTTTGTATATATATAGACAAGAACCCCCTTTGTCTTAGATGCTATATATTGTCTCAACATTTCTTTCATATCACAAGAAGATAAACAAAGTACTTTATTTGTTTCACACTTGAACTCCTCAAAAAGATTTCTAATAAAATGGGAAGGCCACCTTGTTGTGATAAAATTGGTGTGAAAAAAGGACCATGGACACCAGAAGAAGATATCATTTTGGTATCATATATTCAAGAACATGGTCCTGGCAACTGGAGAGCTGTTCCTACTAATACTGGTAAACATCCTAATCTAACTTCTTCTTCTTCTTTTTCATTTTTTCTTTTTCTGGGCTTTTGGGGTTGGTTAAAATCATTAAATATGTGTAGTTAATATTCTGCAGCTCTATCACCTCCTTCTTGAATGAATACATCGATCTCATTAATTAGATCAACTTTTTGTATATCACAACCTTTTGTTTAAAAAAATAAAATCTTTCTTGGTTTTTTCAGGATTGCTTAGATGCAGCAAGAGTTGCAGACTTAGATGGACTAACTATCTGCGTCCAGGCATCAAACGTGGCAACTTTACCGAGCATGAAGAGAAAATGATTATTCACCTACAAGCTCTTCTTGGCAACAGGTACTAAATCAATCTCTAAACAAATTTTTTTTTGGGTTTCTAGGGCTAAAGTCTAGGGCAGACGGATTTGAACTCAATATTTTCGACAAGGAACATACATATATTGACAAGAAAAAACCACTATAATTTTGACAATACCTTATATTTATAAACAATAAATTTAATGTTAAGAATCTTTAAATTAAGTTGAATCCATCAATTTTTACAATATCTCAATAGAGATATTTACTTGTTCAATTTTCCAGTAGGTATGGTTGGATCTTATATCATTTATCTAACTCTTGTCACTTTTTTTTGGTTCTTTTTGACATAGATGGGCAGCCATAGCTTCATATCTTCCACAAAGAACAGACAATGACATAAAAAATTACTGGAATACTCATTTGCAAAAGAAGCTTAAGAAGATTCAAGGTCATGATCAAAAGGGAAAATCATCGTCATCATCATCTCAATCAATCTCAAAAGGACAGTGGGAGAGGAGACTTCAAACAGATATCCACACAGCTAAACAAGCTCTTTGTGATGCTTTATCCCTTAACAAAAAAACCACTGATTTCTCACCAAATATTAATCCTAGTACTAATTCTTTTCCTGTCCAAACATCTACTAATACCTATGCGTCTAGTGCTGATAACATCTCTCGATTGCTTCAAAATTGGATGAAAAACTCCCCTAAATCATCTCAAAGCATATCTAATAACTCAATCACTAGTCAGAGTTCTTTCAACAATTTATCAATCGGGACGGGTTCGAGTTCTAGTCTTAGTGAAGGAACCCTGAATGCACCAACACCAGAAGGATTAGACTCACTCTTTAGCTTCAATTCATCTTATAATTCTGATGTTTCTCAGTCCATGTCGGCGGACGAGGTTGTTGCTTTCACACCTGAGAATGCTGGAATTTTCCAAGTCGAAAGCAATAAACAATATTTGCCAAATTTCAAGGATGAAAATGGATTTTTATTCCAAGAGGGAATTAGCAAACAAAATTTGGAGACAGAAGTACCCTTAACTTTGCTGGAAAATTGGCTTTTTGATGATTCTAATGTACAAACACAAGAAGAGCTAATGGGAATTGGAATAGGCATGGAATGGCTTTGAGTAGAACGGCTGATTTGTTTTGAGGAAATATAATCTTGAAGAAATAATGAAGGATATATTTCTTCAAAACAAATATTGGCAGTTTTGGTTCTTTTTGCTATTTTCAGGTTGCTACTTGTTAGGCTTTGGACTGTATAGGTTTTAATCAATTTCTAGCCTCAGTAGAAACTTGTTAGAAGAGCATAAGAAAGTGTAACTATATATGTAACCTTAAATCAGCATATGTACTAGATAGAATTAATAAAAGCAGTACTCTATGCTAAGAGCTTCAACTGTTTGTACTTTATGCTCCACTTTTTTTTTGGTTGCTCAACTTTTTGGGTATCATGTGAGAAATGAGAATTAGGGTTTGACTTCAGATGATTCCAAAGTTCCAATGAAATCATCAACATACAAAAATGACGGGAGTTTGTTTTCATATATCTTGCCTCCCTGGCATGATGGCATATACATCTTTATTTTCACCACGTAGTTTTGACCACAAAAAAAAATGAAGAATATTTTCATCGTATACAGAGCACATATAGCATCATTGTTCATTATTTTCTAGTTATCAGATGAGTGTACCCTATATGCATAATTGCACATACTGGACAGGATTCTGCTCATTTACCCAGTTGCTAAAAATAATCTTAATTAAATTGAAATGAGAAAAAGCCATGGATGCAGTGATAGACCCACCCTTGTCGAAGGAGTGTAAATTGACACACCAACGGCTAAAAATAACACCGTGTAGATGAATAAGTTATATACGTCATACATATTACTACATACGTTGAATTTCCTTAATTTTTTTTTTATGTATTACTTATTTATATTTTGACGTTCTTAATGAATTTTCTAATTTCACCGCTGCTTTGAGAGTTTAATCATGAGTAACAAAATTTTAAGTCCAGAGAACAAGATTAAGGAATTACGTATTGCTTTTTGTTTACCCTAAAAAACAGATAACAATTAAATTTGTAAGTGGTTTTAAAGATACGTGGATTAATGCGATACAAACGGTAAATTGCGTTAAATTAAACAGATAAAGGTATAGTAAATTATCAAACCACTTGAGGAGGATGGTTCCAGCCTTAAAGAAATATCCACCCTCGTTCCGGACTCACAATGGCCAACACTGATGAACCAGAATAAGAATTTTCAATAACAGAGAAAATAACAGTATATAGCCTTTGTATGTGTGCGTTACAATGTGTTCAATGAATAATCAGACTCCCTTTATATAGTAGGGGAGCTTCATCCTAAGTACAATTCTATAAAAGGTAAAAAATCTTCCGTTTAACTAATCGCCGGTTCTTTATCGATACGTGCCGAGATGCACGCCATGATATCCGGCCGGTTGCAGATATCACGGCCTTCTGTTGGTCGTGCTTGGTTGCCCGACAACGTTCTCCGAAGTCTTTTGGGATTTGGACCGATCCCGGATCATGACCCCGATATTCTCGAGGGTGGGCATCATGCCCTCGGACTCTAACTCGATGAGACCCTTGCCTCGATTCCGGTTCCTTGTCATTATGTCTCTAGCTTGATTTATCTTATTGGAAGCCGGGGTGTACCATGAGCTCGGTTTTAACCGTATACACTTTTATTGAGTGTCTAAACCTTTCTGCAAAATGTTGCACCGTGTCGACAATGTTAGGGTTAATTAAGTTGAAATAGTTTCATGAGGGAGTCTACTTGCCATTTATTTGACTAAGAAATTAACATCTTGATAGTATAGTGAACTGGTGTGACCAATCACTTTTAATAATTGTATACGGTAAAATCATGTGCCCCGATTTTGTGGGCCTGAAGGCTCACAACGAGGAACAGAAGGTTCGCGTCGAGGAATAGACTCACTATGGACCGAGTTCGAGCCCGGAGGTAGAACACGAGGATCGAAGATTTAAGTGTTCGAGGAACGTCGGGACCCAGTGTGATCAACCCCGAGATAATGCCGTATAAGTTTGTAACAGAATGAGCAAGATTCCTGCCACGTCCCCAAGATCATGGCATAAATTTTGGAATAGATTTGTACGAATCCGTACTAGGCGTTTAGACAGCTGTCCCAATAAGATTCTTTACTGTAAATAGAAATGTACCTTATTTAGGGTTCCCTTATTATATAAAGGGGACCCCAATCATTTTGTAACGATCATCAATCATTGGCAAAAGAATACATTCTCTTACTTTCTCGCTCATTGTTCATCAAAATTGTCCTTTAACTTTATTGTTCTTACTTTTCTGTTCTTGGCCTACCTTGAGGCCACCGTAGCTCGGGGTCGAGACTGGCTTGCACGCTGGTTTGATTTTACTTATTTCCTTCATCTATACGTTAGTCTTCTTGGTTATTAATTAGTATTGAACTAAATCACATATCTTTAAAATCATAAATCAAGTTTAATTGTTACTCGTATTTTCGAGGTAAACAGTTTGGTGCCCACCGTGGGGCTAAAGATAATAGTGATTATTTCAGTACTGATTTTGATAACACATGTTATTTTCACACTTGTTCTTGTCAAGAATTTTTGTTCTCAGGTTAAAACATGTCAAACTCGCAAAACGCACCTGTACACAGCGACGAGGGTCTTGGATTTCATGGGAAAAACAACAATATAGGGGTCGGTGTACCACCGATTAACCCTGGGGAAGTGCCAAATGTGGAACCAGTCGATGTTAGTTCACACATTGCTTTGAATGCGGATTTAGGCGCAGATCTCGGAGGAAGTGTACGCAGGGAAGCCCGATCTGGTGGCCAAGGAACACAGGGTATAGGAGATGGGGGAGTCAGCCTCCAAGTAATATTCGAGATGCTATAAGCTCAACAGGTTGCTATCGCTCAGCTTCAAAGTCAGCACAAAACTCCAAGTATACCAGAAAACACTCGACGTACTGAGCCGATACCGGAAAGATCAAACAGTAATGGCTTGGGAACTGATCCCACAATTATGAGGATGCTCGAGGAACTCACCAAGAGAATCGAGTCCGGGGAGAAGAAGACTGAGGATAATGACAAAAAAGTGGAGACTTATAAATCCCGTGTTGATTAAATACCGGGGCACCCCCGATCTTGAAAGGTTTGGATGCCAAAAAATTCATACAAAAGCCATTCCCTCCGAGTGCGGCTCCGAAGCCCATTCCTAAAAAGTTTCGCATGCCCGATATACCTAAATACAATGGGACAACCGATCCTAATGAACATATTACCTCATACACTTACGGGATTAAAGGAAACGACTTGAATGATAATGAGATCGAATCAGTATTGTTGAAAAAATTTGGGGAGAACTTTGTCTAAGGGAGCCATGATTTGGTATCACAACTTGCCACCGAATTCTATCGATTCGTTTGCTATGTTAGCAGACGCCTTCGTGAAAGCACATGCCGGGGCCATATAGGTGGCGACAAGGAAATCAGACGTTTTTAAGATAAGGCAGAGGAACAATGAGATGCTAAGGGAGTTCGTATCTCGGTTTCAAATGGAGCGAATGGAATTACCGCCGGTCTCGGATTATTGGGCAGTACAAGCTTTTATGCAGGGTTTAAACGAGCAGAGTTCGATCGCGTCATGACAATTGAAGCAAAATCTGATCGAGTACCCAGCTGTGACTTGGTCAGACGTACATAATCGTTACCAATCGAAGATCAGGGTCGAGGACGGGCAGTTGGGAGCCCCCTCGGCTCAGTTCATCCTATAGATTGGCAGTTAAGGCCTAGAGGGATACAGATAGGGAACCAAGATCAAACAAGGAACGGTATCAACCGTATGTCGATCGGAGAAACAACGGTTCGGGGCGTAACGCTCATCGGAACGATCGAAGAAATGATCGAGGTCAAAGCTCTCGGGGACTTATGAGTAAGAATGGTTTTGATAAACATACCGACCCCGTGGAAGCACCTCGGTTGTCGGAGTATAATTTCAGTGTAGATGCATCGGGGTTCGTGTTAGCTATTGGGAGAATCAAAGACACCAGGTGGCCCAGGCTTATACAAACCGATCCTTCTCAAAGGAATCCAAACTTGATGTGTAAGTATCATGGCACACATGGCCATAGGACCGAAGACTGCAGGCAGCTAAGGGAGGAGGTAGCTCGATTGTTCAACGAGGGTCATCTTCGAGAATTTCTTAGTGATCGAGCTAAGAACCACTTCAGGGAAAGAGATACAAACAGAAAAAATGAGCAGGAAGAACCGTAACACGTAATTCATATGATCGTTGGCGGTGTTGATGTTCCTCAAGGGCCTATATTCAAATGCACCAAGGTGTCAATCACCAGAGAAAAACAGACTCGGAGCTATATGCCCGAGGGCGTCCTATAATTCAATGACGAGGAAGCGGAAGGCATATCTCAGCCGCATAATGACGCCCTGATAATTTCTATTTTGTTAAATAAAATTCAAGTTAAACGTGTTCTAGTGGATCAAGGTAGCTCAGCAAACATAATCAGATTGAGGGTCGTAGAGCAGCTCGGCCTATAGGACCAAATTGTACCTGCATCTTGAGTCCTAAATGGCTTCAACATGGCAAGCGAAACAACGAAGGGGGAAATAATCCTACCAGTGAACGTGGCCGGGACCATCCAAGATACGAAATTCCATGTCATCGAAGGCGACATGGGATATAATGCACTTCTCGGCATGCCATATCCACAACATGAGGTCAGTACCTTCAACCCTTCATCAGATGATAAAATTCCCAACAGTGGATGGTGTGAAAACGGTTTATAGAGAACAACACGCTGCAAAGGAAATGTTTTCGGTCGAGGAGGTGATACCGGTACCAGTGCCATCGACCTCAGAAAAGTCAAGCACCAAATATAAGCAGACGGCCAAATAGAAATCACCGTCCCCAGCCTTGACCGAACCGGAGGAATAGGTAATCGAAGAAGAAGAAGAGGATTTCCTTACTCCTCGAACTTTTATTCCTCCCGAAGAGTCAGATGCAACCAAGTCAACGGTCGAGGAACTGGAACAGGTCATACTGATCGAGTATATGCCCGAGAAAAAGGTATACCTGGGAAAAGGGTTTACCCCCGAACTAGGAAAAAACTCATTCAATTTCTTATCGATATTATGGATTGTTTTCCTTGGTTCCATTTAGACATGACAGGGATCCCACCGGAAATAACAACACACCGGCTAAGCCTTGACCCCAGGTTCAAACCAGTAAAGCAAAAAAGGAGGCCCCAGTCCAAGGTGAAGCATGCATTCATAAAGGATGAGGTAACTAAACTTCTTAAAATAGGGTCTATTCGGGAGGTAAAATACCCCGAATGGTTAGCCAGCGTGGTTGTAGTCCCTAAAAAGGGAAACAAACTTAGAATGTGCGTAGATTATAAGGATTTGAACAAGGCATGCCCTAAAGACTCTTTTCCCCTGCCTAGCATCGATCACATGATCGATGCCACGGCCGGCCACGAGATCCTAACCTTTCTCGATGCCTACTCCGGGTACAATCAAATTCAGATGAACCTAGAGGACCAGAAAAAGACCTCATTTATCACTAAGTTCGGGACATACTGTTACAATGTAATGCCTTTCGGGCTAAAAAATGCTGGAGCCACGTACCAACGCCTAGTTAACAAAATGTTCGAGGAACAGATAGGTAAATCAATGGAAGTTTATATTGACGATATATTGGTTAAGTCCTTGCACGCAGAGGACCATTTAACTCATTTACAGGAAACATTCAAAATCTTGAGGAAGTACAACATGAAGCTTAACCCGGAAATATGTGCCTTCGGAGTCGGTTTGGGCAAGTTCCTCGAATTCATGGTATCTAATCGAGGGATATCACTATCGCAGATATCACTATCGTAGATAGTGTGAAAGCTGTACAAAGGTTAACAGGACGAATAGCCGCCTTGGGTCGATTTATTTCGAGGTCATCGGATCAAAGCCACAGGTTCTTTTCCTTGCTCAAAAAGAAAAAAGATTTCGCATGGACCTCGGAACGCCAGCAAGCATTGGAGGAATTGAAGCGATATTTAACGAGCCCACCTCTGCATCACACTCCGAAGGTAGATGAAAAGCTTTACTTATACTTGACAGTGTCCGAGATAGCGGTAAGTGGGTACTAGTTCGAGAAGAACAAGGTACGAAATTTCCTATTTATTATGTAAGTCGGACTCTAGGAGATGCTGAAACTAGATACCCTCATTTAGAAAAATTAGCACTTGCATTAATAAGCGCATCTAGAAAGTTAAAACCATATTTTCAATGTCATCCCATATGTGTGATGACCACTTATCCCCTTCGAAATGTTTTGCATAAGCCCGAACCATCGGACCGATTGGCTAAATGGGCCGTCGAACTTCGCGGGTACGATATCGAGTATCAACCCCGAACGGCCATCAAGTCTCAAATCCTAGCTGACTTCATGGCCTATTTTACACCGACCCTCGTACCCGAAGTGGAGAAAGAACTTCTGTTAAAATCGGGTACATCATCGGGGGTATGGACCCTTTTCATGGACGGTGCCTCGAATGTGAAAGGGTCCAGGCTCATTATTGTTTTGAAGCCACCAACAGGTAGTACTATTAGACAATCTATCAAAACTTCTAGGTTTACTAATAATGAGGTCGAGTATGAGGCCATGATTGCAGGTCTCGAGCTAGCTAAAAGCCTGGGGGCAGAAGTCATTGAAGCCAAGTGCGATTCTCTGTTGTAAATCAAGTAAACAAAAGCTTTGAAGTTCGAGAGAATAGGATGCAAAGATTTTTAGACAAGCTACAGGTAACTTTGCATCGCTTCAAGGAGTGGACTCTGGATCATGTGCCTCGAGAACAAAATAGTGAGGCCAATGCACTTGCTAATTTAGGGTCATCATTTGAAAAAGATGATATCGTCCTGGGGACTGTCGTCCCATTATCGAGGTCTGTGGTTGAAGAGGGTCATGCCGAGATAAATTCTACAAGGTTGACTTGGGATTGGAGGAATAAGTGTATCGAGTATTTGAAAAACGGAAAACTCCCATCGGATCATAAAGAGTCAAGGGACCTACAAACCAAGGCTGCTAGGTTCACATTAGATGAAGAAGGAACATTGTACAGGAGGACGTTCGATGGACCATTGGCGGTATGTTCGGGGTCGGGGGACACCGATTATGTTCTATGAGAAATCCACTAAGCTACTTGTGGGAATCACTCCGGTGCAGAGTCTTTGATTCGCAAAATTATTAGAGCAGGGTATTACTGGGATAGCATGGAAAAAGACATTAAGGAATTTGTTAATAATGTGATAAGTGCCAACGGTTTGCACCGATGATTCACCAGCTCGGAGAGCAACTTCACTCAGTCCTGTCCCCGTGGCCTTTCATGAAATGGGGAATGGACATCGTTGGTCCTCTACCAACGGCCCCAGATAAAGCCAAATTCATTTTGTTTATGACTGATTATTTTTCTAAATGGGTGGAAGCACAGGCCTTCGAGAAGGTTAGAGAAAAGGAAGTTATTAACTTTATCTGGGATCACATTGTGTGTCGATTCGGGATACCTGCCAAAATCGTATGTGACAACGGGAAGCAATTCGTCGGCAACAAGGTAACGAAGTTCCTGGAAGCACATAAAATAAAGAGAATCTTATCAACACCGTACCACCCGAGCGGGAATGGACAGGCCGAGTCAACAAACAAAACTATCATTCAAAACTTAAAGAAGAGGTTAGACGATGCAAAAGGAAAATGGAGAGAAGTTCTACCCGAGGTTCTTTGGGCATATCGAACAACATCGAAGTCCAGCACGAGGGCGACCCCGTTCTCGTTAGTATACGGCTCAGAGGCCTTGATTCCGGTCGAGGTCGGGGAACCCAACACCAGATTTCGATATGCATCGGAGGAGTCAAATCACGAGGCTATGAATGCTAGCCTCGAGCTACTAGATGAAAAACGAGAAGCTGCACTTGTTCGGATGGCGGCGCAGAAACAAAGAATCGAGATATATTATAATAGAAGGACTAACCTTCGACACTTCATAATTGAGGACTTAGTTCTACGGAAGGTCACCCTCAATACTCGAGACCCGAATGAGGGGAAACTAGGCACGAATCGGGAAGGACCGTACCGAGTCATCGGAGTTGTCGGTAAAGGATCTTACAAACTTGGCACGATGGAAGGCGAACAACTGTCGAACAATTGGAATGTATCACTACTCAATACTACTGCTAAGGTATGGCCTTCCCCCTTTTTCCATTTGAATTTAAAACTAACTCATTGCAGGAGTTCGATCGAAGACGTCCAGGGCACCTTTCTACACGAAGACTTTAGGTTTTAAAGCACGCGTTGCACTCTTTTTCCCTTAGATCGAATTTCGTCCCAAATGGGTTTTACCGGCGAGGTTTTTAACGAGGCAACAACTATGTGCTACCTAAGGAGAATTCAACAGTATCCAAGGCTTCTTTTCAATCAACCTCGAATAATAGGGGGCATCACCCTCGGAGATTATATTTTCGAGGAAAATACTTCACGCCAAAGAGGGCCTCGATAGGAAAACTTTGTAATGGGCCAAACGGTCAGATGAACCGTGTCCATATAGAATGGTCGAGCCTCGACGGCAAAACATGTACGCATGTATCAATTATTCAAAGAAGCATTCTTTCTATATCAAAACACTTTGTGTCTCAAAGAAATTTGCTACTATACGAACATCATACTTGTGATTTTGTGAGAAACGGCTCAAGGGCCAAAATGCGAATACACCTCGAATACTCGGGGACTGTCATCGACAGTCAACACATCCGAGTCATCTAAACTCGAATTTATAAGACCTCAAAGAGGCATCCCCTCGACATAAAGGCCAAGGCCATCATACTCGAGGACTAACCCTTCAAACAAGTTCAGAAGGTTATCGGGAAACAAGTCCAAGAGATGTACCCGAAGGCTACGGCCATATTAAAGGCTACGGCCACATTAAAGACTACGATCATATAAAAAAGGCTACGGCCGAAATAATGCGGCACGGAGACGTCCGACTTCCTCCATAAGTTAAAGGCCTTCTAGTACTTTGAAAAACCGGTTAAATAAGGCTACCCTCGGCAAAACAAACAAAGAGGGGCTTCGATAAAATCAGCCCCTCGAATAATTTAAAGGCTTCGATAATATCAGCCTTCGAAAAAGCCTCAAGAGGTGTTAAATTATGGAAACACAAACGGATTACAAATGGGGTTCTGATCGATTGAACCCTCGAAAAACCCAACGGGTACAAAAACACATGCTAAGGCATAAAGAAATTTTCACTAAGTCTTTTAGCCGAAAAGAGGGAAAAATTATAGCCGCCATAGAGGCCGAATTGGCCCAACTTAAAGAGCTTAAGGGCCGATAAAAAAGAGCCTAAGGGCCGATATAAAAGAGCCTAAGGGCCGATTATGTAAGCCTAAAAGGTCAATACAATTAGAGTTCGAGACCTTGCACTCACTCAGTTTGAACCCAAGGGTTCGATTACCCCAAACCTAAACAAGTAATGGTTCGACCATGGCTCGGGGACTCACCATTACCCAGTATGAGCCCGTAAATAGACCCAAAAGCTCGAACTTATTCGATCACGACCATGGCAGTTTCGAAGAAATTATCTGAGATAAAATCTCTAACACACGGCTAAAAAGGATAAAGTCATTGAAAGAATTGTACAAGGCAAGAAATATCGAAATTCTTCTTTTATATATGTTGAAAAAGATATATACAAGGGACCGATAAAAGGTCTTAAGAACGATACAATTAGAAAGGAAAATCCTATCTATGCCCAGGGCTAGTCTCTCCTTCAGGAGCAGCTTCCCCTTCGGGCCCAGCTTCATCATTGGACTCGCTCTGGCTGCCTTCATCATCATCATCATTGTCGGAGGAAACGAGGAACTTGGCATCAGCCTCGAGAGCTTTTGCTTGGGCTATCTCATTGGTGACACTACAAGAAATCACACTTATTGCGGCGACAAAGGTCGCCAAAAAAGCCCTATAAGTCGCTGCTAAACGGTATTAGCGGCGACATTTGTATTGCCACAAAGAAAACCGTAACTGAAGGTTATTTGTAGCGACATGTATAGTCGCCACTAAAAGAAGACATATTCTGTGGCGACAAAGTTGCCACAAAAGGTTGTTAAAAACGCTACAAAAAAGTGTTCCATAAGAACAAATATTGGATGGGTCATCGCTATATATTCACCTTTAGCAGCGACAATTGTCGCCACAAAATATATTTATGTTCAGTGGCAAGATTTTGTCGCCGCTATAAATATTCTTTAGTAGCGACTAAAATTGCCACAAAATATATTTATGTTCAGTGGCAAGATTATGTCGCCACTATAAATATTATTTAGTAGCGACTAAAATTGCAACAAAAAATATTTATGTTCAGTGGCAAGATTATGTCGCCACTATAAATGTCTTTTAGTAGCGACTAAAGTGGCCACAAAAGGTTTAACCATGAACGACACAATGTTTTCTGTAGCGACTGAAGTCGCTGCAAAAGAAATTGACCTTGCAGTTACTAATTTTTTGACAAAACTATATCGCCACTAAAAGTTATTTTCTCAGCAATTATAACGACCAAAATTATATACATTTCTATACCTGTAGGAACCTAATTCTCTCAAATTTCATATAGAGATATTCATATTAATTGACTATCAATATTAAAGCAACTAATAATGCTTGACAAACACCAAAAGAATTTCTCAAGCCGAATATTACAAATATTATCATTACTAAAACGTCAATTACATATATACTACCAGACACTTCATTGTGCATTGTGCATTGTAATTGTAAGCATATACATATCCCAAAAAAGACAAAATATTAAGTGCCTTGTAACTGCTCCTTGCTCGACATCATGCTTGAACCACTGTTTAAGTGCCTTGTCCCTGCTAGACAAAAGGAATATATATAAGGAACAAATAAGAAAAAAAAAACAAAAAGATTATAGCAGAGAGCATAGCAGTTTAGGGTCACAAAAAACTAATCTTTTCTTATATTTGAGCTGACAGTAGAAACCAAAGGGATTAAACTTGTAAAATCAACCATAAAGACTAATTGTTTCTTACATTTGGGCTCTTAATCTTAAGCTAAGAGAGCAAACGGAAAGTGCAGCAACCTTAGGATTGTAAGATCAGCGACAATACTAATCCTTTCTTAGGAAAGAGCTCAAAGAGTCGAACAACTCGAAAGGATAACCAAAGCTAAACTCCACAGTCGGTCCACCCAGTTACAATAACAACTATCCCCAATACTAAACTAGTTGGGGTCGGCGAGAACTAAGAAAAGCTCCGAGAAAACAAAAACCCAGAAAACTTATAGCATTGAACTAGATTACTGGACATACAAACTGAAATCCGTTGCTAGTCAACCATAAGTTGAGTTGAAATTCAGAAATTATTTCTTACTTGATGAAGAAGAAAAGGAGCGATGCGATTGAAGTGGTTGTAGTTCCTCCCAAAACTCCTCGACAAAGAAGTAGAATTAAAAAAGCTAGCAACTAAACCAATTACAACTACTTAAACAATCAACAAAAAATCAGCTGAGTAGAAGTAAAACAATTAACCAAAAGTCTTGCTCATTGCCAACATAAGCATAGCTGGAACATAGGTGAGAAGGAACAATTCCTCCACTGATGTTGCTCATTGCAGAAAGTCACATGTTCAGGGCCAACATAAGCATAGAAGATTAACCACTAGGCAAACCAACCTTACGTACTAAATCAGA
>NC_032000.1:30417473-30466737 GCF_001879085.1 Nicotiana attenuata | reverse complement strand
TCGTGATTCAAGGTCACTCGGGATGAGTGCGAATGGAGTGTGTCATGTGTTGAATGGAGTTATTATTATTTCTAAGGCAATCAAGGATAAATTGGAAGGAGATAGACTGGTTAGCCATAGTTGAATTGGCATATTGGTGGTAGTAATCAGTTCCTTCAGCAAATTATGCAAGTGATTTATGGCGATACGTGCGAGGCCTGTCGGCCGCCGTAATTGATGTTATTCAGAAGTATTCTACTGTTATGGCCTGTTATGTGTAGGCGGATTCCGGAAGGGCTATGGTGGCTTAGACCACTACTTAGAGATTTGCATATTCTACAGTTATGAGGATTCACCTATGTGTTGCTATGGTTCTCCTGAAGTGAGTTAAGTGAAGGGTTTTTATACGATGAAGTGTTAATCCATTAGTGGTTCCGGGGTTGTGATAGGAATCGTGTTCTATTGAATATTGACATGTTGGGTGCAGTGAGTGGTATGGAATTTGAAGCAAGGATCAAGGTTGCAGTTCGGTGTTAACAAGGATGACACAAGCTCGGATGAGCAGGAAAGTATTTTCGATGTTTAAAGTAAGTTGGTATTGTCTTCAGCGTCACCTGAGATCGGTGTTTTGTAAAAAAGGCTTTGCATCCTGGATACGGATTCTTGATCGCTTTTGGCGTTAGCGCGGCTGGTGGTTTGGATGTACAGACTTGTTATCTGTTACGGGAAGGTTGCATAAGTGTGGCATGTAGTCACTTGATTGATTGAAGAGTTAAACCAAGTATGAAGATTGTGGTGATATCATCGATTTGGGAATTGATGCCTGGAGGGCACTTGATCTATTGAGTTGTGGACTACGGATGATTTCTCCGGCTATGATGGTTGTTCTTATGTGTTATGAGGGAAAGGAGAGTCATTATAGACCTTTGAAAGGTCATTAGCCTAGTTCAGTGTGATCCGAATTAGCTTGGGGTTTGTGGATGGATTTAAGTGTAAATATGGGCTTTATATCAGGCCAGATGTGTTTATCTCAGCAATGCACTCCTTATGGAAAAGTAGTCAGAGTATTATTTCGTCGTCAGCTATTTCATGTAATGATATATTGCGCCGTGTGAGTTGTAAGAGGGCTTGATGAATTTCTTATGTGTTGAGATTTCCGTGTGGAGATAATGTTATGTGAGCAGAATGGCTCTTGAGGTTCAGGTCGTATATCGCACCCCAGTTGTACTTGAGTTTTGTAGCCTAGAGCACTATATGTCTCCCCAGGGATGGTATTATGCACTTAGCGTGCTGGTGACCGACATTCGGCATTTTGTGGTAATGAGAAATTTAGCTCGATGTATATTTCCTTATGTGAAACCTACGTGTGGATCGGGTGGCACGCCGCCATGGGTATGTTATTTGGATCGGGTTGCACACCGCAACAGTGGGATGTTGAGTATAGTTCCCTGTATCTATTTTTTTATGTGTTTTGTTTCCTCTTTTCCTGAAAGGAACTTATATTAGTTGTGTGCCTGCATCGCATGCATGATTCGCGAGCGGGGTAATTGGATTTCCTTTTCGGAGTTCGTTTTCCTATTATATCGCATTCGAATTGGTAGCCTATTGGCACATTGTGGCATCATATGTGACTTTTGATCGTGTCCGGAGTGGCTTATTGCCTGAGCAGTTCGTACTGGGTGAGACGAGACCATTGGATTTAGGATCAGTGTAACCTGATTACATGAAGTATATCAAGGAGCAAATATCATTATCTGGTTCAGAATGAGGTGATGGTTTTTGGCAGGGCATAGACCCTATGAATCGTTGATTCAGCAATTGGTTATTAATTCCTACACATCCTTTCCGTCGTGGCGGCATTGCGAGAGTTAGAAGCAGACTTATATATGTCATGGGGTGCATTGTGAGCATCAGATTCGGGAAATATCGGCTATTATGATCAGAGAGTGTTATTATGGTCTTGTGAATGATAGGGTGCATGGTGTGAATTCAGCAAGGGTGTGCAGTCATGTTCTGGTACAGCGTGTGGTGATCGATACGGTGTTCACATGCCGAAGGCAGGCCTGACAAAGAATTTCGGATGTAAAAACTGGGATCCAAGGCTTATTTGCCTAAATGAAAGAGGTTATCTTTAGATTTGATCGAGCTGATGTGCCCAACTGAATTGTGTTAGCACGGGTAGGTGCACGAGGTATTAAGCAGTGATTCCAGACAACCCCAGCACAGTTCCTAGCACGTTCGAGGATGAACGTATGTTTAAGTGGGAGAGGATGTAACGACCCGACCGGTCGTTTTGAGCCCTAGCGTGCCGTTCAGCAGTTCGAGGCCATGGGCAGCTTCAATTCAGGTATTATGACTTGTACGTGTGGTCGGAATTAAATTTCGGGAAGTTCGGAGTTGACTTGGAGAGGAAATTCTCATTTCAGAAGCTTTAAGTTGAAAGAATTAGCTAAGATTGGATTTTTGAGTAAACGACCTCGGAATCAAGATTCGCAGGTTCCAGCAGGTTCGTATGATGATTTCGAACTCGGGCGTATGTCCGGGTCGGGTTTTGGATGACCCGGGAGCGTTTTGGCGCCTATTGTGGAAGTTAGCATTTTGGAAGAAATTTTATAAGTTTGGGTTGAAGTGCATTTCAGTGTTATCGATGTCCGTTTGAGATTCCGAGTCAGGTAGTAGCTCCGTATGGTGATTCTGGAGTTGGGAGCGCGATCGGAAGTGAATTCAGAGTTCCATGAGTCATTTTGGAGTCATTTGGCTAAAGATAGAAATTTGAAGGTTTTTGAGAAGTTTGACCGGAAGTGAACTTTTTGATATCGGGGTCGGAATCCAATTCCGGAAGTTGGAGTAGGTCCATAATGTCGAATATGACTTGGGTGCAAAATTTGAAGTCAATCGGACGTGATTTTGATAGGTTTAAGCATCGAAAGTAAAAGTTTGAAATTCTAAAGTTCATAAAGCTTGGATTGGAGGTCGATTCGTGGTTTTAGCGTTGTTTGATATGATTTAAGGCCTCGAGCAAGTCCGTAAGGTGTTTTGGGACTGGTTGGCATGATTGGTTGGGGTCCCGGGGGCCTCGGTGGATTTCGGGTGGTTAACGGATCGAAATTGGAATTTTGGAGATAGCTGATGGGGTCTGGTTGCTGGTATAACCCCTCCTGCGGAGGATTTACCGCAGAAGCGGCCCCGCAGAAGCAAGGAAGGGAACCGCAGTAGCGGTCAGACGCGAAGAGAGCTGGGACCGCAGATGCGTTCGTTTTGCCACAGATGCGGGACCGCATCTGCATTAGAAAGGTAGCAGAAGCGAAAAAAGGGGGCCGGGAGGAAACCGCATAAGCGGAAGGTTGGCCTGCACCTGCGGAACCGCAGAAGCGGTCATAGGGCCGCAGGTGCGGAAAGTGCTGGAGGCGGTGGTTCTTTTTAATAATCAGGGGTTTGGTCATTTGCCCCTATTTTTCATTTGGTGTGGGCGATTTTGGAGAGCTTAAGTGGGATTTTTCATCATCAACAATAAGGTAAGCTAATCCCATCCATCTTGAGTTAAATACATCGTTTATGTATGGATTTTAGCATGTAAATTGGTAGAAATTTGGGGTTTTGGTAGAAAGACCTAAAAATTTATATTCTTGTAATTTGGCCACGATTTTGGGTATGGAATTTAGAGAAAATTATATATTTGAGTTCGTGAGGCTATGGGTAAACTTATTCTTCGAAAATTTTGGAAATCCGGGCACGTGGGCCCGAGGGCATTTTTGTTAACTTTCCGATCGGGGTTAGGAATTGTTATAAATTGGATTAATACGAGTGTTTATCGTATATTAATGAATTTGCATAATCATTGACTAGTTTTGGGAGTATTTAGCATCGATTCAAGTCTTCGGAAAGGCGTGGAATGCCGGTTATGGATCTTCGGAGCGAGGTGAGTCTCCTTTCAAACCTTGTGAGAGGGAATTGTCTCCATAGGGGAATTAATTGGTTATGTGCTCCTACTTGTGGGGGCTACGTACGCACGAGGTGACGAGAGTCCGTGCGTAGCTACTATCATGTTATTGTCCGGGCAGTGTAGGACCCAAAGGCATGCTGTACTTGGAATACTTGTAATGTTATTGACAGTATGAATTGCCGAAATCCTATTGAATTGGTAAATAAATTTCTACTAGAATTTAACTTTATTCCTTAAATCATTAAAAGAGAATTGGCTTCTAATGGGATAAATATTCCTCGTAAAATTTTTTATTTGCTGTTGAGCATGTGTTTCTATGTGTACCTGCGTTGCATGTATGATACGCGAGCAAGGTGATTGTTTATTTAAATTTGACCGCGTCGCATGTATGATTCGCGAGCGGGGTAATAGATGTATCTATGGTTCGGGCCGCTCGACCCTCGGCAGTGCACGTTTTAAATATTGTTGGATCGGGCCGTACGACCTCGGCATGAGTTGCACATGCTTGTATTGTTGCTTTGATATTTGTTGATACTAAAAGCTGCTCTCCCGACTTGAGATAATTGTTAATTAAATGGATTATGAATCCGGAGACTTTTAATATAGAGGAACTTTTACCTGTTTAGTAATTTACTTGAATCTAGTGTTGTTCTTATTAAATCTGTGAGTCATTGCGTTAATATTACAATTACTGGACCTTTAGTAAGTGTCGAAGTTGCCATCTCGTCTTTACTTCTTCGAGATTAGGCGGGATACTTACTGAGTACATGTTATTTTTTTACTCATACTACACTTCTGTGCATTTTTGTTGCACAGGCACATGTACTACTAGTGGCCTACTGGGCGTAGCAGCATGGATGATACTGAGACTAGGTGAGTTGCATTACTCGAGGCGGCCCGCAGCTAGTATAGTCCCTTCCAGTATATTGTATTTACTTTCTGTCCATTTGTAGACGGATGTTGGATTGTATTGTCTCTTAGAAATAGCTCATGCACTTGTGACACCGGGTTCTGGGGATGTCTATGGATTTATTCAGAAATTTAAAATTGTCAAATGTTTCATCATTTATTCAGTGGAATTTATCACGTATTGTTTAAACGCAAAAAAGAAGTGGTTTCGGAAATATTTAAAATGAGAATTTAAGTAAGTACTATTGGTTGGCTTGCCTGACAACGGTATCCGGCGCCATCACGACTCTTAGTGGATTTTGGGTCGTGATAGGGGAAGCCGAACAATAGGTGTTCGCAACTATTTTCCTCTTTGTTACCAAAAAACAGTATCTTCCCATTCATCTCCTCTTACCTCTTTATATTGAGATATACTTGCCTTGATACAGTACTTTATTCAAGGTTTGCTCCTGAAAAGCAGAATACATCACTCTTTGTTGTAGTGTTCTGGCTAATTTTTGAAATTTTATATGCTTAATGCAGGACTATTGTTTACAAAGATCAGTTGAAGCCTATTATGCCCTGGTAAATATTTTATCCATTCTCTTTTAATTTGTACGCTGACTCCATACTTCAATAATGAACATCATTTGATCAGCAACTGTAGAAATATAAGGTTGATTATATTTTAAAGATCAACCAATAAATTCATTGTTAGATAATTTTGAAAAAAAAATAAAGTAAATATCAACCATTGAATATTTTTAAGATAAAAATATAAAAATTAAATTTGTCATCCAGTCCCATCCATGAATTATTCAATCTTAGGTCCATCGGAAATATCCTCTCTGCCTATATAGGATACGGGTATGGCTGCATACACATTACCCTCCTCATACCCCATGTATGAGATAAGCTAAGTTTGTTGTTGTTGTTTTTGAATTTAATTATTAAGATTTTTAGCAATGAATTCACTATAATGTTGCTAAAGTTATGTGTGTATAAACACGCATAAGTTTTTGTCGTTGCAACAAAGTCCTTGAAGTAACTTGTCTGAAGTAATTGCCTTTGAGATCCTTTAGTCTCAAATATCCATTTTCCTCGTAGTATTTGATTCTTTGGTTTGCATAAAGTAATCAAAACATCGATCCATTATGTATCAGTTGTGCAGTTGTGTGATGGCCCAAAAGGTCATTACTTGATCTACAAGTCAATTTTGTGTTCTGAGGTCTTAAAAATCTCTTTTTATCTCGCTTTAATTTGCGTGCGCGGTCCGGGCGTATATCCGAAACGCTTTTATGTGAAAATTTGATAAAAATGCTAATTTTGCCTTTAAAATTGAATTTAAGTTGACTTCGGTCAACATTTTGGATAAACGGACCCGGACCTGTGATTTGACGGTCCCGGAGGGTCCGTTGAAAAATATGGGACTTGGGCGTATGCCCGGAATTGAATTCCGAGGTCCCAAGCCCTAGAAACGAATTTTTGAAGAAAATTATTTAACTAAAATTTTAAGAGTTTTTGGAAATTTAAATGTGTTTGGATTTGATGTTATCGGGCCCGTATTTTGGTTCCGGAGCCCGGTACAGGTCTTATATGGTATTTAAGTTGTGCTGTAAAATTTGGTAAAGATCGGAATTGATTTGGTATAAATCGGACGTATAGTTGAGAAAATAAAATTTTTGATGTTCTTGAGTAACTTTATGAATTTGAGGTTTAATTCATAGTTGTTGATGTTATTTTGATGATTTAATCGCACGAGCAAGTCCGTATGATATTTTTGTACTTGCGTGCATGATTGATTTGGAGCTCCGAGGGCTCGGGTAAGTTTTGGATAGGCCACGGAGTGAAATTTAGACTTAGAAAATAAAAGTTGCAGGTTCAGAGAAGTTGCAGGTCTCTGAAATGAGCTTCGCGATCTGCGATGAATCCTCGCGGCCGCGGTGGAGTCTTCGCTACCGCGGTGGGGTTTTCGCGGTCAGCGGTGAGCAAGGCTATATCTTCTCGGTCGCGCTCGATATTTCGCGGTCCGCGGTGGAGCTCCGCGGCCGCGGTCCTTTTTCTGTGGTCAGCGGTGAGGATCTGAGAGGGATATATATATAAACGAGACTTTTCAGGCATTTTTCATTTTTCAAAAACCCTAAAACATAAGAGGCGATTTTTCAAACACTCATTCTTCTCCAAAACACAAGTAAGTGATTTTAAACTCATTTCTTTCACTCCTTAACTTCTTTTTACAAGATTTCATCCTAGAATCTATGGTTTTCATGGTGAAAATTGGGTATTTTGGGTAGAACTGAATATCGAAATTTGGGAATTTAGACCTCAAATTGAGGTCGGATTCCAAAACCAATTGTATATACGGGCTTGGGGGTGAATGGGTAATCGGGTTTTGATATTGTTAAATTAATTTGGGTTAGATACATGTAAATTGGAGGAGAATTCTAAAGGAAAAGCGGTGTTTAAGGCTTGAGCTAGCCGTGGAAATTCGAGGTAAGTGTTTGGTCTAATCTTAGCTTGAGGGAATGGGTGTTGTGCCTTATTTTCTATGTGCTAGTATAGTGTACGACGTATAGGTATGGTGACGAGTATCTATACGTTGGTGTCAAGCATGCCCGTGGGTCTTAAATTGTGATCGTTGTGTTTCTTAACAAGTACTACGTATGCCTAAATTGTTGATTATCCATGTTGAGTAAGGTTTATGATTTTCTTCTTGGTATTTGGTTATTGTTGAGCATTGGCACTAGTTGAGGTTCAATTGTGAAGTAGATTATTGGTACAAGTTTGGCTATAGCTGATTCCCTTGCTTGGACGTATTTAATTCTTATTGTTGATTCCCTTGCCGGGACGTATTTATACTTATTGTTGATTCCCTTGCCGGGATATTGTTGTTGCTATTGTTTGGGTGAGGAAAGAGTGATAAAGCACGAAGGGTGATGCCGTGTACATTTACATTGATATTGATGCATATGGTGAGGAAGAGAGATAAAGCACGTAGGGTGATGCCGTGCACATTATCATTACTTGAATACATTGGTGAGGATTGAGAGTAAAAGCACGAAGGGTGATGCCGTGCACATTTTCATTACTTGATTGCATTGGCGAGGATTGAGAGTAAAAGCACGAAGGGTGATGCCGTGCACTTATTGCCTGTTTGTTGTGATTTCTTGATGTTTTCGGTTCAAATACCTTAATTGTCTTATTCCACTATTACTGCCATTCTTTATGTTGGTATTTCCCCCTTTGCATGTTACCCCTCTTCTGTTACTTTTGAATTACTTCTATTACTGTTATTCTGCTAGATACTGTGTGACTGCAAGTTAATTATTTGTTATGTCCTAGCCTCGTCACTGCTTCGCCGAGGTTAGGCTCGACACTTACCAGCACATGGGGTCGATTGTGCTGCTACTACACTCTGCACTCTTTTGTGCAGATTCCGGTATTGGAGCATACGGACCTTAGCTAGGGGTCGCTGCCTTCAGTCCATCGGAGACCTGAGGTAGTCCTGCAGGCGTCCGCAGGCCGTGGCATCCCCTTCCTATCTAGTTTCTTTCTGCTCTTTTCTATTTCAGAGACAGACATGTATTTATTTTGTTCGGACCTTGTTTGTAGTATTCTTAGATAGTCCGTGAGATTGTGACACCAAAATCTAGGTGGTTTATGTTTATGGATACATATTGGTATTAGTTTAATTGTTAAATTTTGTTCTTCCGCTTTATTATCTCCGTTGTTTATAATATGTTAACTTGCGCTTGTTAAGAGGTTAAAAAAAAAAAGAAGGGTAAATTAATCGGAATAGTTGGCTTGCCTAGCTTTCACTAGTAGGCGCCATCACGACTCCCGAGGGTGGGAAATCCGGGTCGTAACAAGTTGGTATCATAGCTCTAGGTTGCTTAGGTTTCCCAATCCACGGACAAGCTTGGTAGAGTCTGAGGGATCGGTACGGAGATGTTTGTGCTTATCCCCCGGAGGCTATAGAGTTAGGAACAGTTTCACTTCTATTCTTCTCTATCGTGCGATTTGGTTTCTCAATGCTAATTGAACTTCTACTCTGTTCTTTCGCAGATGGCGAGAACACGTGCTTCTTCATCCGCTGACCAGCAGCTCGAGCCCCAGCAACAACTCCCACGAGGGGCAGAGGACGAGGCCGAGGCCGTGCTAGGGGCCGAGGAAGGGCAGAGCTCAGCCCAGAGTAGCAGCACCAATGGCAGAGCCTCAGGTAGAGTTTGATGATGAGGTTCCGGCCCAGACAGTTCCGGTGGGCCCAGCTCAGGTCCCAGAGGAGTTCATTGCTACCCCAGAACTCCAGGATGTTCTGGTCCGTCTAGTAGGCCTTATGGAGAGTGTCACCCAGGCAGACTTACTTGCTGGGGGAGGAGCACTGACTCCTTCTACCCGCACTCCGGAGCAGATGGCTCCTCAGTTTCAGACTCTAGCAGCTTAGCCAGTTGGAGCAGTTCTGCCGGGTGTAGTAGCTCAGACTAGCGATGGAGTAGCTATGTCTGCCGATGCTTTGTGGAGATTGGATAGGTTCACCAAGCTGTTCACTACTACTTATGGTGGTACATCTTCAGAGGATCCCCAGGATTATTTAAATAGCTATCATGAGGTTCTTCGGAACATGGGGATAGTGGAGACCAATGGGGTCGACTTTGCTGCTTTCCGTCTGTCAAGTTCCGCCAAGAAATGGTGGAGAGATTATTGTTTGGCCAGACCAGTTGGATCACCAGCTCTCACTTGGGACTAGTTCTCGCAGCTATTTCTCGAGAAGTTTCTTCCCGTCACTCAGAGAGAGGAGTGCCACAGGCGGTTCGATCATCTCCAGCAGGGTTCTATGACTGTCACCCAGTATGAGACGAGGTTTATTGATTTGGCTCGTCATGCTCTTCTGATACTCCCCATCGACAGACACAGGGTGAGGAGGTTTATTGAGGTACTCGCTCAGCCTATTAGACTGCAGATGGCTAAGGAGACAGGTAGCGAGATTTCTTTCCAGGATGCGGCCAATGTGGCCAGGCGGGTTGAGATGGTTTTAGCTCAGGGGAGCGGTCAGGGGTCTGATAAGAGGCCTCATCATTCTGGCAGATACAGTGGTGCCTCGTCTGGAGGCAGGGATTCTTTTGGTAGAGGCCATCCTCCTAGGCCATTTCAGTCAGCACTTCAGGTTTCTCAAGGTGCTCCAGGTTGTCGTGGTTCTCATATGCAGTATTCTAATTAGTTGCCCTACAGTTCACCCCTAGCTCCTATCAGTGCACCTCCGCTCCAGAGTTTTCAAGGTGGTTATCCAGGCCGTCAAGGTCAGCAGTCTCAGCAACCGAAGTCTTGCTATACTTGCGGCGATACGAGGCACATTGCTAGGTTTTCCTCGAGCCTCGACAGTTCTCAGCACCAGGGTTCTCGTGCTATGGTTCCAGCACCGGGTGTTCCACCGCCTGCTCAGCCAGCTAGAGGTAGAGGTAGAGTGTTAGAGGTGGAGGTCAGGCCGCGAGAGGTGGAGGCCAGACAGCTAGAGGCCGTCCTAGGGATGCAGTTCAGAGTGGTGGGGCCCAGCCCCGATGTTATGCTATGCAGGCAGACCTGAGGCTGAAGTCTCCGATGCAGTTATCACAGGTACGGTTTCAGTGTGCAGTAGAGATGCCTCGGTTCTATTTGATCCAAGGTCCACGTATTCTTATGTATCATCTTATTTTGCCCCTTATCTGGTTGTGCAGCTAAAGGTGGAGGCTAGGCAGCAGGAGGCCGTCCTAGAGATGCAGTTCAGAGTGGTGGGGCCCAGCCCCGATGTTATGCTATGCAGGCAGACCTGAGGCCGAGGCCTCCGATGCAGTTATCACAGGTACGGTTTTAGTGTGCAGTAGAGATGCCTTGGTTCTATTTGATCCAGGGTCAGCGTATTCTTATGTATCATCTTATTTTGCCCCTTATCTGGTTGTGCCTCGTGATTCTTTGAGTGCCCCTGTATATGTGTCTACACCGGTGGGTGATTCTATTGTGGTAGATCATGTTTATCGTGCTTGTGTGGTTGTTATTGGGGGTCTTGAGACCCATGTAGATCTCCTACTTCTCGACATGGTGGATTTCGATGTCATTCTGGGGATGGATTGGTTATCCCCTTATCATGCTATATTGGATTGTCATGCCAAGACCGTGACCTTAGGACTATCGGGGTTTCCTTGTTTGGAGTGGAGAGGGACTCCTGGTCATTCTACCAGCAGGGTTATCTCATATATGAAGGCTCGGCGTATGGTTGATAAGGGATGTTTGGCCTATTTGGCGTATGTTCGTGATTCTAGTGTTGAGGTCCCCTTTATGGATTCTGTGCCCGTTGTTCGTGAGTTTCCTGAGGTATTTCCTTCAGACCTACTAGGGATGCCACCCGACAGGGACATTGACTTTTGCATTGATTTGGCTTCGGGTACTCAGCCCATTTCTTTCCGCCATATCGTATGGCCCCGCCAGAGTTGAAAGAATTAAAAGAGCAGTTGCAGGACTTGCTGGATAAAGGCTTTATTAGACCGACTGTCTCGCCTTGGGGTGCACCGGTGTTATTTGTTAAGAAGAAGGATGGGTCAATGAGGATGTGTATAGATTACCGGCAGTTGAACAAGGTCACAATCAAGAATAAGTACCCATTGCCGAGGATTGATGATTTGTTTGACCAGCTTCAGGGTGCCCAAGTGTTTTCTAAGATCGACTTGAGATCTGGCTACCATCAGTTGGATTAGGGCATCCGATGTCCCTAAGACAGCTTTCCGCACTTGGTACGGGCATTATGAGTTATTGGTGATGTCATTCGGGTTAACAAAATGCCCCAGCAGCTTTCATTGATTTGATGAACTGAGTGTTCAGGCCTTATTTGGATTCCTTCATGATTGTCTTCATTAATGATATTTTGGTCTATTCCCGCAGCCGAGAGGAGCACGAACAGCATCTTCGAGTCATTCTTCAGACTCTGAGAGATAGTCAGTTGTATGCTAAGTTTTCAAAGTGCGAGTTTTGGTTGAGTTCAGTTGCATTCTTGGGCCATGTTGTATCAGCAGAGGGTATTTAGGTGGATCCAAAGAAGATAGAGGTAGTCAAGAACTGGCCTCGACCCACATCAGCTACAAAGGTCTAGAGTTTCTTGGGTTTGGCGGGTTATTACCGTTGGTTTGTGGATGGGTTTTCATCTATTGCAGCCCCGATGACCAGGTTGACCCAGAAGGGTGCCCAGTTCAGGTGGTCGGACGAGTGTGAGGCGAGCTTTCAGAAGCTTAAGACAGCTTTGACTACGGCGCCGGTGTTGGTATTGCTTACGGGTTCAGGGCCTTATACAGTATATTGTGATGCATCGCGTATTGGACTTGGTGCGGTGTTGATGCAGAATGGCAAGGTTATTACATATGCTTCGCGACAGTTGAAGATCCACGAGAAGAATTATCTAGTTCATGATTTGGAGTTAGCAGCCATTATTCACGCGCTGAAGATTTGGAGGCATTATTTATATGGCGTGTCGTGTGAGGTGTTCACGGATCACAAGAGTTTGCAATACTTGTTCAAGCAGAAGGAGCTAAATTTGAGGTAGGGGAGGTGGTTGGAGCTGTTGAAAGACTATGATATCACCATTTTGTATCATCCGAGAAAGGCCAATCTAGTGGTCGATGCATTGAGTAAGAAGTCAGCCAGTATAGGCAGCCTTGCGTATATTCCAGTCGGTGAGAAGCCGCTTGCTTTGGATGTTCAGGATTTAGCCAATCAGTTTGTGAGGTTGGATGTTTCTGAGCCCATCCGTGTGCTAGCTTGCACAGTCGCTCGTTCTTCATTATTTGAGCATATCCGTAATCGGTAGTATGATGATGCTCATTTGCTTGTCCTTAGAGACACAGTGCGGCACGGAGGTGCCAAGCAAGTTACAATCGGAGATGATGGAGTTTTGAGGATGCACGGTCGTATTTGTGTGCCTAGTGTGGATGGACTTCGTGAGTTAATACTAGAGGAGGCCCATAGTTTTCGATATTCTATTCACCGGGGCGCCTCTAAGATGTATCAGGACTTGCGACAGCATTATTGGTGGAGGAGGATGAAGAAGGACATTGTTGCCTATGTAGCTCGGTGTTTGAATTGTCAGCAGGTAAAGTACGAGCATCAGAGACCTGGTGGTTTGTTCCAGAAGATTGAGATTCCTGAGTGGAAGTGGGAGCGTATCACTATGGACTTCGTTGTTGGACTCCCACGGACTCAGAGGAAGTTCGATGCAGTATGGGTTATTGTTGATAGGATGACCAAGTCAGCGCATTTCATTCCTGTGCCAGTTTCCTATTCCTCGAAGCGGTTGGCTGAGATCTATATCCGGGAGATTGTACGTCTTCATGGCGTGCTCGTGTCTATCATTTCTGACCGGGGTACGCAGTTCGCCTCACATTTCTGGAGGGCAGTTCAGCGTGAGTTGGGTACTCGGGTCGAGTTGAGCACAGCATTTCATCCTCAGACGGACGGGCAGTCCGAGCGTACTATTCAGATTTTGGAGGATATGCTTCGAGCATGTGTTATTGACTTTGGAGGTTCTTGGGATCAGTTCTTTCCATTGGCAGAGTTTGCCTACAACAACAACTACCAGTCGAGCATTCAGATGGCCTCCAATGAGGCATTATATGGTAGGCGGTTTTGCCGGTTGGGTGGTTTGAGCCGGGAGAGGCTCGGTTGTTGGGTACAGATCTAGTTTAGGATGCCTTGGATAAGGTGAAGATCATTCAGGATAGGCTTGGACAGCTCAGTCCAGGCAGAAGAGTTATGCCGACCGCAAGGTTCGTGATGTTGCACTTATGGTCGGAGAGTGAGTATTGATCCGGGTGTCGCCCATGAAGGGCGTGATGAGATTTGGGAAGAAGGGCAAGCTAAGCCCTAGGTTCATTGGTCCTTTTGAGATTCTTGATCGAGTGGGAGAGGTGGCTTACAGACTTGCGTTACCGCCGAGTTTATCAGCTGTGCACCCAGTGTTTCATGTGTCCATGCTTCGGAAGTATCACGGCGATCCATCCCACGTGTTAGACTTCAGCACTGTCTAATTGGACAAGGACTTGACCTATGAGGAGGAGCCGGTAGCTATTTTAGACCGGCAGGTTCGTTAGTTGAGATCGAAGAAGTTCCCTTGAGTTCGTGTTCAGTGGAGAGGTCAGCCTGCCGAGGCAGCTACCTGAGAGACCAAGTCCGATATGCGGAGTCGATATCCCCATCTTTTCCCCGACTCAGGTACTTCTTTTCTATGTCCGTTCGAGGACGAACGGTTATTTTAGAGGTGGAGAATATGGTGGCCCAAAAGGTCATCACTTGATCTACAAGTCAATTTTGTGTTCCGAGGTCTTAAAAACCTTCTTTTTTCTTGCCTCGATTTGCGTGCATGGTCCAGGCGTATATCCGGAACACTTTTATGTGAAAATTTGATAAAAATGCTAATTTTGCCTTTAAAATTAAACTTAAGTTGACTTCGGTCAATATTTTGGGTAAACGGACCCGGACCCGTGATTTGACGGTCCTGGAGGGTCCGTAGAAAAATATGGGACTTGGGTATATGCTCGGAATTGAATTCCGAGGTCCCAAGCCCGAGAAATGACTTTTTGAAGAAAATTGTTTAACTGAAATTTTAAGAGTTTTTGGAAATTAAAATGTGTTTGGATTTGATGGTATTGGGCCCGTATTTTGGTTCCGGAGCCCGGTACAGGTCTTATATGGTATTTAAGTTGTGTCGTAAAATTTGGTAAAGATCGGAATTGATTTGGTATAAATCGGACGTATAGTTGAGAAAATAGAAATTTTGATGCTCTTGAGTAATTTCATGAATGAGGTTTAATTCATAGTTGTTGATGTTATTTTGATGATTTGATCGCACGAGCAAGTCCGTATGATATTTTTGGACTTGCGTGCATGATAGGTTTGGAGCCCCGAGGGCTCGGATGAGTTTTGGATAGGTCACAGAGTAAAATATAGACTTAGAAAATAACTGTTGCAGGTTCAGAGAAGTTGCAGGTCTCTGAAATGAGCTTCGCGGTCCGCGATGAATCTTCGCGACTGCGGTGGGGTTTTCTCGGTCAGCGGTGAGCAAGGCTATATCTTCGCGGCCACGCTCGATATCGCGGTCCGTGGTGGAGCTCTGCTGCCGCGGTCCTTTTTCTGCGGTCAGCGGTGAGGATCTGAGAGGGATATATATATAAATGAGACTTTTCAGCCATTTTTCATTTTTCAAAAACTCTAAAACATAAGAGGCGAACACTCCTTCTTCTCCAAAACACAAATAAGTAATTTTAAACTCATTTCTTTCACTCCTTAACTTCTTTTTACAAGATTTCATCCTAGAATCTAGGGTTTTCATGGTGGAAATTGGGTATTTTGGTAGAACTTAAGAATATCGAAATTTGGGGATTTAGACCTCAAATTGAGGTCGGATTCCAAAACCAATTGTGTATCCGGGCTCAGGGTGAATGGGTAATCGGGTTTTGGTTCGAACCTCGAATTTTGACCAAGCGGGCTCGGGGTAGATTTTTGACTTTTTGGGGAAATCGATAGAAAACCGATAATTTAGCATTGGGATTGAATTCTTTAGCATTTAGTGATGTTGTTAAATTAATTTGGGTTAGATACAAGTAAATTGGAGGCGAATTCTAAAGGAAAAGCGGGCTCAGGGTGAATGGGTAATCGGGTTTTGGTTCGAACCTCGAATTTTGACCAAGCGGGCTCGGGGTAGATTTTTGACTTTTTGGGGAAATCGATAGAAAACCGATAATTTAGCATTGGGATTGAATTCTTTAGCATTTAGTGATGTTGTTAAATTAATTTGGGTTAGATACAAGTAAATTGGAGGCGAATTCTAAAGGAAAAGCGGTGTTTGAGGCTTGACTTGGTCGTGAAAGTTTGAGGTAAGTGTTTGGTCTAACCTTAGCTTGAGGGAATATGTGTTGTGCCTTATTTGCTATGTGCTAGTATAGTGTACGACGTATAGGTATGGTGATGAGTATCTATACGTTGGTGTCAAGCATGCCCGTGGGTCTTAAATTGTGATCGTTGTGTTTCTTAATAAGTACTACGTATGCCTAAATTGTTGATTATCCATGTTGAGTAAGGTTTATGATTTTCTTCTTGGTATTTGGTTATTGTTGAGCATTGGCTCTAGTTGAGGTTCAATTGTGAAATTGATTATTGGCACAAGTTTGGTTATAGCTGATTCCCTTGCCGGGACGTATTTAATTCTTATTGTTGATTCCCTTGTCGGGACGTATTTATACTTATTGTTGATTCCCTTGCCGGGATATTGTTGTTGCTATTGTTTGGGTGAGGAAAGAGTGATAAAGCACGAAGGGTGATGCAGTTCACATTTTCATTACTTGATTGCATTGGTGAGGATTGAGAGTAAAAGCACGAAGGGTGATGCCGTGCACATTTTCATTACTTGATTGCATTGGTGAGGATTGAGAGTAAAAGCACGAAGGGTGATATCGTGCACTTATTGCCTGTTTGTTGTGATTTCTTGCTATTTTCGGTTCAAATACCTTAATTGTCTTATTCCACTATTACTGCCATTCTTTATGTTGGTATTTCCCCCATAGCATGTTACCCCTCTCCCGTTACTTTTGAATTACTTCTATTACTGTTATTCTGCTAGATACTGTGTGACTGCAGGTTAATTGTTTGTTGTGTCCTCGCCTCGTCACTGCTTCGCCGATGTTAGGCTCGACACTTACCAGCACATGAGGTCGGTTGTGCTGATACTACACTCTGCACACTTTTGTGCAGATTCCGGTACTGGAGCATACAGACCTTAGCTAGGGGTTACTGCCTTCAGTCCATCGAAGACCTGAGGTAGTCCTGCAAGCGTCCGCAGGCCTTGGCGTCCCCTTCGTATCTAGTTTCTTTCTGCTCTTTTCTATTTCAGAGACAGACATGTATTTATTTTGTTCGGACCCTGTTTGTAGTATTCTTAGATAGTTCGTGAGATTGTGACACCAGTTCTGGGTGGTTTATGTTTATGGATACGTATTGGTATTAGTTTAATTGTTAAATTTCGTTCTTCCGCTTTATTATTTCCGTTGTTTATCATATGTTAACTGGCGCTTGTTAAGAGGTTAAAAAAAATAAAAAGAGTAAATTAATCGGAATAGTTGGCTTGCCTAGCTTTCACTAGTAAGCGCCATCACGACTCCCGAGGGTGGAAAATCTGGGTCGTGACAAGTTGTAACATTTCTGAAACTTTTTATATAATTCTAACCATTCTACCAACATATCTTTCTATTAGTACAAATCATAAGTACGTCGTCGTTTGTGTTTTCTTCGAGAGCAATGCATAATGATTTGTACTGAGAAAATTTTTGGTCCAGGAACATATGACATGAGCATGTCCATTTATATTTTTTGGTAGTCAATGTGTAGAATCGTATTATATTACTTTTCCATTTTGAGATAGAATTGGCTCTTACTTCATATGACCCTAAACTGTAGAGTTTATGTGATATTAGAGTATATGTTAATCTTACGAGGTATAGAATAGAAAGAGTGGTAGTGTTCATGATATTTGAAGATTAATTGTTTACAACAATGTCAAAGTGTTTGATGAAGCAAGTGATTTGGAGTAAAGAATTGGATTCTTGTAAGTGTAAAATAATACTGTTATTGTTACTTTTTCAAGTTTTGTTTTTTCCTTCTCTTCTTTATTTTTGATCCCTTTATATGGTTATAATCATATCTTTAAAGTGCACTTTGTTATTATAACAAAAATAGACACATTATTTCCTTACATTTACACTTAAAGAGGAAAATTGTTTCTTTGGAAGACATGTCGTCTTAATTGTTTTATCCAATTCAGAAAACTTTTATCTCTTAAGGGGATAATATTGATTCTTTTAGTACCCACTGAAGCTACTTTGATCCTAAATATGGCATATATTACTAACCATTGAATAGTGACAAAGACGACATAATAACATATAGTCATCAGAAAGAGTTAATAGTGGATAAATTTATGCGCAACATTCAGATTTATAGTTTCGCATTCTTTCCCAACCCTTAAGTTATTGTTCTGATGAAGGTGGTTTGTCAACACTATTTCTTGAGCCCTTTCCACTACTGTATTTTCTGTGAAATGTTCTATTGCTCCACATCAATTGCGGCTATATGCTTTCCTTTAGTTATATGACTCTTAAGTCTTTTTAGTAAGAATGGTACTGCCCAAAATAATGTGAGTTAAAGTATCTATATGGGAACTGGTCATAAACTCCTTACCTGGTGTAGATCCACCTCCTTTATGAATCAGTTTTCCGGGTACAAGAAAGGAGTGTTCCTAATGGCTTTTCTCTTTTCGATTACTGTTCTACTGGCCTTTTGTTTAGTGGTAAATTGTAACCACCTACCTTATGCAGAGGCCAATGGAAAGCAATCTACAAGCACCTGAAAAAGATTATTTAATGTCAGCGGAATTTCTTTTATCCAGGACTGCCCTTTTTTTTATATACAGTATTTCAGTGTAGATGAAGATATTGTCTTTAACAAATTGATGAGTTGAATTCTGCAGATTTCTTCAGCAAGATTGATCCTAACATGTAGGAGTAACCAAGCTTCTCAAGTGGAAATACATAGGCAATGCAGCTAGATTGAGAAATTCCTAACATTTATAAGTTTCATCAGCACCCTTTCTTTGATGTGATAATCATATAACAAGAAAATCTAAAAGTATTTCTTATCTATCATCTTTTTTATTTGTGTTCTCTTTTTATATTCTTTTCTACTTGTGCCACAATTATTTAAGGTGCATGCAGCTAATTATTGCTGTTAAGAAATTGAAAGAGATATTCATAAAAAAATAATTTACTTTTTAGTAGTTTGATTCAAGCTTGTCAGAGTAGCCAAAAGCTAAAAGCAAAAGAAACACTATTGTATGCTGATGATAGGCTATAATTACGTATTTTAGTCGATTATTACACTCTAATTTACTGCACTTTAGTTGAGTTTGCGCTTTAATCACTAGTGTTTTGCACTAACAGTGTCTTTTATGCCTTGTAGGAGTGATTCCGAGCTATATAGATGTTATAGAATGAAATTAAGTGATTTGGAGCTTTGAAGTCTGAGTAAGAGCTCAAGGAATTAAGCCGGGATCGGGTTCGGGGGTCAAATTTGATAATTAAGTACGAACGAAGACTCGAAGAGGCATATTGTATACTGTCTAGTAAAATAGACATAACTTTTTGCTCAGAACTCCATTTGGGCTCCACAATATATGGTTGGAAAGCTAACTCAAAGGGCTACAACGTTCATGTTGTACGTTTTTTCAAATTCCAAATGTAATAGGGTGAAAAATGCGGTAGAAAGTTCACCGCGGTCGTCACCGCGGTCCGCACCGCGATTTGAGGCAGGGCCTTCCGCGGTCGTCACCGCGGTCCACGCCGCGGCCGCGGCAGTCCAGACGTGAAATATTGTCCTTTTTCGCATAGGAGAAGGTATAATTGTTTGGGCCCGACCCTACTTGGCATATATACATGGAAAAACGGTATTTTTGAGGGTTGGACATATTTTTGGCACATTTTTGGTAAGGAGGCAGAGACACAAGAAGAGCAAGGCGGGGAATTCTTCAACAAGTTTTTCTTTCCTCTTCTTATTTTTCATTGTTGGTTATGACTTTTGATATTGTAGTTTTACATACTATTATGAATAGCTAATTTGTTATCTAAGGTTTTGGTGAAACCCGTTGGGGATGAATTGGTTGTTATATTAATATAGTTTTGAGTTGGTTGTTAATCTCTATTTGTTCAACTACGTTTTGATTTTGGTTAATTGAAAGGATCCTCAATTAGCCGTTCCTATTTATTATGTATCTGCTTGAGAGAGAGAGTGCATATTTAGGTAGTTGTTTGAACAACATCACTCCCGGAGTATAGATGAGAGTCATAACCGAGGGTTTAAAGGTTGGATTAGAGATAACGATACCTCGGGTGCAATCTAAGTGAACTGTAATGTGAATCTAGCTAGCGTAGCTTGAGAGAGTGCGTCTAGTAAATTATCATAATTGCTTGAGAGAGATTTATGGTAGCTGGAGAGTTCATGATTGATAGAGGCATCTATGTCACAACTATAAGAAATATACAACCAAGGAAATCAACAACGGGGGAAACCATTACCTTAGACCTTTATTCCAATTGTTTACAATTCAAGCATAGTTAGTTTTCAGCTGTTTATTTATTTTTAATCTTGTCTTCTTGGTGATATTAAACAGATACAACTAAGCCTTAGTTCTCTGTGGGATTCGACTCCGGACTTTTAGACCGGATTATATTTGCAGCGACCGCTTATCCTTTTTAGGACTAGAGTTGGGCATGATCAAATTTTGGCGTCGTTGCCGGGGAACTAACGGTGTAGTTGTAGCTGTATATATTTCTAGGGTTCAAGTTTGAGCTTTTATTTTGTTTTTTTTTTTTTGTATTTGTTTATATATATTTGTTGATTTGAGAAACATGGCATCTTGGAATTATGGGAATTTAGGTGTAGATAATTCTACTATTGATCTCCATACATATTGTGAAGGAAACCACCCGTGGCAAAATTTTCAAAACGTTCCTAAGAGCGAGTTATGTGCACCAACTCAATCTTATTTGTGGAATGTGTGTGATGTGTGTGGTGGTAAAAATGGTCACCTTCATGGTTGTGCTTATAGTTCTTATTTTTCCCCAACCCCTTACTACGATGGTTCTACATTTTCTTGTGAAGTTAATAGGAACAAAGAATCTGGGAATGCGGACCTGAAGGAGATCAAGAATATGCTAATGTGCCTTCTGGAACAAAACAATGAGAAACAATTGCACATACAAAGGAAAGAGGCAACTATTCGCAAGTTGGAGGCTCAATTGAGTCAAGTGATTGGAGCTTTTAATGCTCAACAAGCCAATATTAAGGATAGTAGCGAAGAAGAGCATGAATTTGAGGTGTTAATTGGGGAGGTCAGAGTAGAACATCAACAACCTAGCCAACTCGAATTTGAAGATGTCAATGTTGAAGAAGTGAGACTAGAGTCAGCCAAGGACATTGAGGATACAAATTTTGTTGACTCTAGTATCATTGATGTTGAGGATGTTGAACGTCCTGAAGTTCATGTGTTTGAGCGCATTAGTCCCCACTCCAAACATTTTTCTACATTGTGCTTGGATGACGGTGTGGAAATAGAGTCATCCGAGCCGATTGAGAAGTCAAGGAATGAAGAACAAGGTGCCTACATTCTGGAATTTTTCTTGCCAGAAAGACAGGACTACATACCTCATCTAAAAGCCAAGAAGTATAGAATAGTGCAACGGTTGCTTGGGCCAGTTAGCTTTGTTCCTCCTCCCCATGACCATAATCATAAGCTTGAATTAAAACTTGGGGTTCAATTCATAAGCTCGAGGTGGAGGCAAAAAAGTGATTCGCGTCGTGCCGCGACGTTAAATCAAGCGCTTGTTGGGAGGCAACCCAGCTTTATTGCTTTCTTTTATTTTTTTTATTTTTTTAAATTGTATTATTCTTGTAGTGTCAATTTTTTATTTTGTAGGAGCATGGAAAGCAAAGCTATTGGAAGGATGCAACAGCAAATCAAATGGTTGGAACTAAGTGTGAGGTACCCGCATAAAGGACCAAGCCTGGGAGAAGTCTGAGTACCCCTTGAACTGCTAGTGCTTCGGCCTTTGGCCTACCAGGGAGTTTCTCTTACCCTCTTATGGTTATGCTGTGCATTGGGGACAATGCACAATTTTAAGTGTGGGTGATGAGATTGTCTGGGTGACTTTTCATGCTACTTTAGCTGCATTAGTTTAATTAAATAGTATTTTTCTTTAATAAGATTGGACTTTTCCCGACGATGGATCTATTAGACAATTTTCTTGAGGGATTTAAGTCTAAAAAAAAAATATTTTTTTTTTAGGTAGTGTAGCAATTCCCCCTTGGTTTTTCTTTAAATTACGGTTCTTTTCCAAGGGTTTTATTTGAACCGGGTGTAGTTAGTTTTTTTTTAGGAATAGGAGCCATTGTGTTGTGTTTTGAATTGAAGCAATATCTCTTGACTTTGTTATGCCTTGAGAATAGTGAGTACTTTGGTTGTGACGCTTAGGCTCAGTTTTTGACTCTTGTATAAGTACCTTAAATTGTATGATTTTAAATTTGCTTAACTGCTTTGACTAGAGTGTCTTGATGAATCCAATCCTGAGTGAGTTATGTGCCATGTGTGTGTGAGGTTTGGGTGTTATTCTGTGCATTGCATTTGATGCGTAGAACTTGCCCCGTGTGTTTGCAAAGCGAAATAGTAGTGTTGTTCAGTCTTGGAAGTGATATAGGCGTTTTCTTGTTGAGCCAGATATGTATATTTTACCCACCTAATTGTTATGTATCGTAGTTAACCTCTTTGAGCCTATAATCCTTTTTCTTTGACAACCACATTACAAGCCTTACCCATTTGTTTGAATTAACTATCTATTTGAACCTTTTCACCTCTCATGAGCACTTGAATTGTTATGAACTTTGTAAAAGTTAAAGTGTGGGGTGGTTGGTTTGGCTTTTGAGTGGAACTAATTGAATAAGGAGAAAGGTGCACTATTTTGAAAAAGGAAGAGCCACTTGAATTGAAAAAAAAATATAGTTGGATTGTTGTGAAAAAAAATCCTTGATAAGTGGTGGCTCTTGACGTAAGTGTGCTTAAAGAAGAATGTGGTAATTTACATTGATGTGAAGGTGGAATTTTGGTTTGACATAAATATGGGGTTTAAATGTTAAAATGTATGTATTAAAGTGCTTAGGGAGGTGTAGTCACTCTTATATCTAAATGTATCCTACCCGTCCCGTAGCCTACATTACAACCAAATAAAGTCCTAATTGATCCAAGATTGAATGAGCTCGATTAGTGGAGTAGTACACTACGGGCAAGCTTATGGTGCATCTTTTGTGGCATATGAATGTTATTTCTGAGAGTGAGTGAATTCTTTCTATCTTGAGTTCCTAAGTGTTCTTAAATTTTATTGTGTGGAACTACTCTCTTGTGTTGTGTGAGGGCACTTGATTCATGAAGGAAAGGTAATGTCAGTGACCTCTATGTTAGAGTAAGTAGGTGAGTTGTGAATAATGCGTGGCACTTGTGAGTCAAATCTTGAGGTGAAGATGTTACGCTTTTGTGCTTAGTCTATTTTAAATACTCTTGGTGTGCTGCGTTAGGAGAATTGTTTAAAAAGGTCGTGTCTATAAAAAAAATGTGTAGTTTGATTGCTCGAGGACGAGCAATGGTTTAAGTATGGGGTGTTGATGATAGGCTATAATTACGTATTTTAGTCGATTATTACACTCTAATTTACTGCACTTTAGTTGAGTTTGCGCTTTAATCGCTAGTATTTTGCACTAACAGTGTGTTTTATACCTTGTAGGAGTGATTCCGAGCTATATAGATGTTATAGAATGAAATTAAGTGATTTGTAGCTTTGAAGTCTGAGTAAGAGCTCAAGGAATTAAGCCGGGATCGGGTTCGGGGGTCAAATTTGATAATTAAGTACGAACGAAGACTCGAGGAGGCATATTGCGCACTGTCTAGTAAAATAGACATAACGTTTTGCTCAGAACTCCATTTGTGCTCCACAATATATGGTTGGAAACCTAACTCAAGGGGCTATAACTTTCATGTTTTAAGTTTTTTCAAATTCCAAACGGAACAGGGTGAAAAATGCGGTAGAAAGTTCACCTCGGTCGTCACCGCGGTCCGCGCCGCGGTTTGAGGCAGTGCCTTCCGCGGTCGTCACCGCGGTCCACGCCGCGGCAGTCCAGACGTGAAATATTATTCTTTTTTGCGTAGGAGAAGTTATAATTATTTGGGCCCGACCCTACTTGGTATATATACATGGAAAAATGGTATTTTTGAAGGTTGGACATATTTTTGGCACATTTTTGACCTAAGGAGGCAGAGACACAAGAAGAGCAAGGCGAGAAATTCTTCAACAAGTTTTTCCTTCCTCTTCTTATTTTTATTGTTGGTTATGACTTTTGATATTGTAGTTTTACATACTATTATGAATAGCTAATTTGTTATCTAAGGTTTTGGTGAAACCCGTTGGGGATGAATTGGCTGTTATATTAATATAGTTTTGAGTTGGTTGTTAATCTCTATTTGTTCAACTACGTTTTGATTTTGGTTAATTGAAAGGATCCTGAATTAGCCATTCCTATTTATTATGTATCTGCTTGAGAGAGAGTGCATATTTAGGTAGTTGTTTGAACAACATCACTCCCGGAATATAGACGAGAGTCATAACCGAGGGTTTAGAGGTTGGATTAGAGATAACGATACCTCGGGTGCAATCTAAGTGAACTGTAATGTGAATCTAGCTAGCGTAGCTTGAGAGAGTGCATCTAGTAAATTATCATAATTGCTTGAGAGAGATTTATGGTAGCTGGAGAGTTCATGACTGATAGAGGTAGCTAAGTCACACCTATAAGAAATATACAACCAAGGAAATCAACAACGGGGGAAACCATTACCTTAGACCTTTATTCCAATTGTTTACAATTCAAGCATAGTTAGTTTTCAGCTGTTTATTTATTTTCAATCTTGTCTTCTTGGTGATATTAAACAGATACAACTAAGCCTTAGTTCTCTGTGGGATTTGACTCCGGACTTTTAGACCGGATTATATTTGCAGCGACCGCTTATCCTTTTTAGAACTAGAGTTGGGCGTGATCACATGCCAGGTGTTTTACTCAAAATAAATGATGTGTCACTTTCCTGATTATGTTATTCGCAGGAAATAAGATTTGAACCAAATGTGATATGTGAATATATTGATAGGAAGCTGAGTTTTTGTGGCTGTTAGGTATGTGAAATGAATTGTCAATAGCCACTTTGTGGGTTCTTATGCATTTGCTTGTGTAGTCGATTTCCTTCGATGGATGTTTTTTTCTATTTCATATGCTAGATCTTTTAGTAATTTTTTTTTTGCACTATTACGGCTTTGCAGCTATAAGATGGGGATATTATTTGCTTTCAGAAATCCCTTTCGAAGCAAGACAACAAAAAATATCGCTTTTCAGAGTTTCCTTCTATTTTGGAGTACGTTCACAAGATTCATGAAGTTTGTGATGCATCCTCTTATTGTGATATTGGCCCCTAGAGTATAAAGTACCTTATTTATTTGAAGAAAGGGTTAGCAATGAAGCAATAGCAGATACATATACCATAGAAAATGTTAGTGACTAATCCAAAAAAATAAGAACATAAAATCTGCATATGTCACACATCATTCATATACATTTTTTTCTATCATCTTTATGTTTATTTCCTTTGAACGATCTGCGCATTGCGCGAGTATGTATACTAGTATTATTAAAAGGAGAGGAAAAAGCCTCCACATTAAGTCAAGCGGCAACCTCACAATAGGCCATTTGGCAATTTAGGACAAAGTTAGTTAGGTTAGGTAATAATTAGTTTTTTTTAAATTTAAATTTAAAAAAAATTAAATTATGCATTATGTGTTGTTTCTAACTAGTTACTCTCTTTGAGTTAATAAATTTGGAGTTTTAAAATTATTCTAAAATAAAAACGAAAATAATAAGATGAAAAAAACTTCCAATTCAAATTGGGGAGTAGTTTCCTCCTAATATAGTAGTCTATATCTATAAAATACTACAAATATATTTTTTGATATGGAAAATAATTATATTTCGAATTTAAAGATAAAAATATAATTTTAAATTTATAGATAGAAATAATTAGGTTGAGATAAAATAAAAGTTCATTTGCTTATGGCAAATAATGCAAAAGTAACAGTAAATTTATGACAAAATAGTAAAATAACTTATCTGTTTATATTTTTTAAAAATTCAAAATTATAATTTAAATATGATAGCATTTAGATTATATGTAAATTCAAATTTAAAAAAACTAATTGTAATATTGTAGTAGGAAAAATTTACAAAGATGAAAATAGAGATAATATTAGGATATTTTAAGTTTGAATTTATTTATAAAAAAATTAATTAAATAAATAATACACAAAGATATTGTTGATAAATTTAAAAAATTAAAGTATTGTGAACAATAAAATAACATTGAGCTCCAACAAAGTTGGAGCCTTGAATTATTTTAAATAAAATAAAATAAAACTAAAAAAAATTAATTCTAATTGGGGAGTAGTTTCTTTCACGTAAAAAATTAATATTGGATATTTAAAGTTTCATACTTAATAAAATCTTACTACAATTTTAAATTAGAAAACATTAAAATTTTATTATTTTTGAATGAAAGGTAAAAAATTTGGATCTATGTGTTAAGAGTAGAGTAGTTATCAACTCTATTCAAATTAAAATTTGAATGTTTATCACTTATTTTATTTTCATTTATTTTTCACTAATCATAAACAACAACAACAACAACAACAACAACAACAACAACAACAACAACAACAACAATAATAATAATAATAATAATAATAATAATAATAATAATAATAATAATAATAATCATTCTAAAACTTTCGAATTTGATTTAAAATTTATCTCACTGCATATCGAAAAAATAATAAATTTTATATAATTTAATTATTAGATATAAAATATACTTATTATTTTTTACGTAAATAATAATTTTTATATATTCAAAATATTTATTTTGAAACCCTTTTATTTTGAATTTGGAAGTTACCCACACATAATATACCTTCATATATTGTATTAAAAGAATGATAGTGAAGCATGAGGTCAAGTGTTATATAGAGAAAATGCTACTTCGCACTTTAAGGCAAAATTTAACTAGATTTTATGACAACATTTAATCTATATCTATATCATAGATTTGTATAGATAATTCGGAATGCTAAAAAAATTTAAAACTAAAATACACAATCTTTAATTTTCTTATTAGATTATAACATTTCGAGATTTTGTATATAGATAAAGTCCAAAAAAAAAAAAAATAGAACAATGAATGAATTTCAAGTAAAAGAGTAATAAATTCATAATCAACTTTGTAAGGAGTAGGAAATATATATCATCTATGTTATACAAGGACATTAAATCTAAAAACAAACTAATAAAACATATGATAGTACAATCATATTGAGCAACGAATAAATCAATAACGTTAAAGAAACAAAAGAAGAAAAAATGGTATAAAATATGAAATGATAAAAGTTTCAAATCAGAAAGCGTTTTGGACTTATAATGACAAAAATCATACATATCTAAACTATCACATAACTTAAATCTTAATAGTGTAATGAAAGAATACCAAGCAAAAAAGTATAGTTTTAAAAGATAATTAAATTTAATAATGAAATCTTAAGAATTAAAATTTTAATAAGAAGTCAAACGAGTAGAAACATTTAATTTCTAGGCATATAATACAAAAATATCAATTATTTAAAAAATTGGTAGATTTATAACTAATAAAGAGAAAATTAATATATTTTTGATGAAACCAAATGAAAATGTACAATGAAAAAAACGTGCAAGAAAAAGTTTTAGGAGTATATATATATATATATATATATATATATATATATATATATATATATATATATATTAAGAAGAGATAATTAACAAAAATATTAAGTCAAGTAACAAGCTAATAAAATATCATAATAACAAATAAAATATAAATAAATATAGTTGATTATATAATAAAGAAAAGTGAGGAACTGAATAGTTATTCGATGACCATATGAATCTTTTTCTAATTTCATTCGATTTTCTTATTGGTCACGTTGCATTAGATAAGAAAAAGGAAATCAAAATTTAATTCAAACAATATCATATAATATTGTCAAACAAATTAGATCACACAACATGATTTATATTCTCCTCGCATTGTGCCAGTGCTGTATTAGTTGGAAATAATATAAGAAGAAACATATAAAGAGATCAATTTAATAAACAAAAGAAAATATTACGAGAATAAGGGTATGTTTGGTATGAAGGAAAATAATTTCCGGAAAATATTTTTCAATTTTGTTTTGTTTGGTTGGTTTAAATATTTTGAAAAATATTTTTCTCATGAACTCATTTTCTTCTAATTGGAGGAAAATATTTTCCCTATCATGAGAAGGGAAAATATTTTTCAAAACTCTTTTTCAACCTTCCCTANCAGAGTCCTACCAAATACCAAACTCCTTTTGGACTTATCCGTTACAAGTGAACCAGTACCGTTCAAAAGAGTCCCAACCGAATGGAAGTACCTAGATTCTAGGGATACACTCCAATGTCTCTTCAAAGCTGAATTTCAGTTTGATTAAAACTTCTAAGAGTTTGAAAAGCTGTAGCTATCCCATCAATTATTCCCCTGTATATTAATCAGCTTTAGTGTATTCCTTACTTCATCTCTCTCAAGCGGTTAAAAACTCTCATTCTTCTTTCATCTTCCAAACACAATCTAATTCTCTTCTCTTCCATACCCTAGCTTAGATATGTCGAACACCTCTGAAAATCCTTCATCACCACCACAGGAAACCACTTCCACACCTTCTACAACATCAATCTCTAAGAAAAGTAGAGTAAAGATGATGGCTCGTAAGATTGTCGCTGAAGGAGAGCAGATCAAGAAAATAAACAAGCAATTGAAAGCAGGTAGGGAATAAGAATCCCAGAAATCTGAAGATTCATTTAAGTATGCTACTAAGGGGGAAGCAAGTAGGTATTTCGAAACTGAAGAGGTATCTTCTGATTCTAAAGTTACTCCTGAGACAATTTCTGAAGTTGCTGCAAATTTAGAAAATAGATTTGTACTAGTAGGATGTATAGCAGGTGTTGAGACTACAGAATCTGGAGAAGTTGGTGGTAAAAATAAAAAGGAAAAATAAAAAGAGAGCAAGGGTGCTAGGAGTGCTGTGAGGGAAAAGGGTAAAACAGTGGTTGATTCTTCACCACTCCTGTTGATCTAACAAAAGAAACTGGTGCAATGGTTGTTTGGGGAGAGGAATTTACTGAAATAGAAGAGAGCGTAAGAAAAACAGGGGGAAGTGGGTCTGGCGAAGCTGCTGAGGGGTTGGTTCAATTTGGGAAAAAATATAGATGAACTTGTTCCATCTGAGCAGGAAATCCTCGCGGACCTACTAATAGGGTTATCAATGGCACCAAAACTCATGTCATTCCCTATGGTTTCATTCTCACAACTGTGCTTGCACATTTCAAGGTACAAGCAAGGATCATTTCGGGGTTAGTACTCTGCTTGCTTGCGATTATGAAGTCAATGTCATTCCTAATGAACCTGGTTCATCTAAAAAGACACCTATCAATTGCAAAGTCAGAGTCAGGCAAAGGATATTGAGATAGCAAGGCTGAAAACACGATTGGTTGCGGTAGAATCTGAGAGAGAAGTTCTCAGAACTGAACTTGCAAGGGAAAAGGAAAATAATGATGGAATTCTTCAAGACATGCTGAAACTTCTTCAAGCAAATAACCTATCCCCTACCTCTTCCAGCCTTAAATCTCATCCTAGTGTAGACCAACCAGTGACCCAATTCGAGACTTTTTGTTTCTTTTGCTTATGTTTTCAGTATTTTTATTTCTTCTTATGCTCTATGGTAGAATCTTATCAATCATCAATGAAATTTACTGTCTTTTGCTCTAACTGTTTGTTTATATTTCTTTGATGGTTAAAATTCTTAGCTTGATCTATGATGATTAACTCATGATTGCATTTGAAGTAGCCCAGTGGCCATGAGTAAGTTTTAAAATCTGGTTATCTCACACTTCTATGCAACTTTTCGATGATGCCAAAAGGGGGAAAAAGGTTGTGCTTTAAACAAGTGATGTTTGCACTTTGAACAGTGATGTTTGTAACCTAATGTACCTAGTCCTTGATGATAAGTGATAAAAAGGAAAAATGTTTCTAACATTGTGTTGATGTTGAGCTGAGTTCTGGCAGGGGCTAAGTGTATGAAAAGCACAGAGTTTGTCATCATCAAAAAGGGGGAATTTGTTGGCCCAAGTAAAGGTTAGTTTTGAAGACTGACAAAGGAACTCAGACATGAACCAGGTCCATCCCTCAGGTGCACAAAAACGGGCAGATTCAAGCATGTGGGATGCACGTGAAGGAGATAAGCTTAACTTGGTGTATTTAATATCTCGTGATCAAAAAGGTTGCATAATTGATAAGGAGAAGGACTCCTTACTCAAAGAGAACACTATCCAAGATAGGGAAGGAGTTAGAAGTTGAAATCAACTACAACTCTTCCACCAAGGAAGAGTTGCATCAGAACTCTAGTTATTTCTTCATCTACTAACTCTATAAATTGTAGGATGTTCTCACATTACATGTGTTGCACAAAAACGCAGAAGTTAAACGTGAATTGAGAGCAAAATAGCAAGGCTTTTTGCAAGCAGTAGGCGTGTGATTCAAGTGTGCAAACCTCAAGCTACATGAACCAGATTGAAGAACCAGCTCCATAAAGAGTTTTATGTGTCTTTCTTTATTTCTAGTTCAATTGTAGTAGGTGTTTACATATGGTACCTTTCAGCTTTATCTAGAAGCAATTGTAATAGGTATTTTGAGTATTCAAGTTAGAGTTAACTTGAAGTTGTCGCAGCAGTTAGAGGTTGGTTGCTACAACGGGTTTAGAGTTAATCCTTAGGTTTACAAAGAGTTTTGTAAATGCTGTTTTGGCTCAGTGATTTTAGTGGAAGTTTGGGAAAATCCTACTGAGTAGTAGGTCGTGGTTTTTTCACCTTTTGAGCTAGGTGTTTTCCACGTAAAAACCTCTGTGTCCTTTATTTTCTTTATTTATTATTCCGCAAATAGTAGTAGTTGGAACACATAGAAGAACCAGGTCCTTCTATAGTTCAGTTAAGCGAAAATTGGGTACCACACAAATCACCCCCCTCTTGTGTGGTATTGACGTTTAAAATATCAATTGGTATCATAGCAGGTTATCCTTGAAGAGGCTAACACCTTAGGAACCTTTCAAGATGAGTGCACCACCTGGAAACTGGGAAGGGCAATCCACTGATAGGCCTCCACTCTTTAATGGGCAGTACTACTCTTGGTGCAAAAACAGGATGAGAGATCTCATCATCGGAGAAGACTATCAGCTATGGGACATTGTCACTGATGGTCCCTTTGCTACCATGAAGAAGAATGCTGAAGGAGTAGATGTGCCAAAAACAAGAGCTGACTGCAATGCTGAGGACTTGAGGAAGTGGGGAAAGAATGCAAAGGCCAAGAAATGGCTTGTGTGTGGACTTGGTCCAGACGAGTACAGTAGAATTCAAAGCTGTACCACTGCTAAGGAAATCTGGGACACTTTGATAGGAAGAGAACCTCAGGTAGGCACACTTCCTTGGTTCATGTCTTGTGTCATGGGCTACCAAAAAAGTCGTGGTTTTTTTACCTTTTGAGCCAGGTGTTTTCCACGTACAAATCTCTGTGTTCTTTATTTTCTTTATTTATTATTCCGCAAATAGTAGTAGTTGGAACACATAGAAGAACCTGGTCCTTCTATAGTTCAGTTTAGCAAAAATTGGGTACCAAACAAATCACCCTCCCTCTTGTGTGGTATTGACATTTAAAACATCAGTTACGCTTTTCTACTTGCTTGAAGAATTTTGCAAACTTCTACCTTCTTCCACATTTCATACTCGTGCTTTTGTCAGAAGGAGACGTATCTACCCTTTTTATTACTTCATCACTCTTGTTCCTCCAACCAGGCTAGATAAATGGCTGATTCCTCTTCTCAAACTAACAGATTCGTCGGAGCTCCGGCGCCGGAAAACGATACACCCCTTCTTGGAGAGGGGATGGAGGTAGCGAAAGATGAGAGGTTTCCGACAGTGGATGAGATACTGCCCCGTCTGGGGAAGTTATGGTTTAATAGTCCTGCCGGAGACAAACCGGAACCTGTCCCCTCTACCATGGATGAAGCGGCAATTATGGCGCTCAAGGCTAAACGGGGAATCCCAAACCATATCGACATGATACCGGCGACGGGGGTGGACATCGTGCACTTAAACTGCCCAAGGTACTGCGCATTTTATGCGTATCCTTTTGTTATTGGGTATACGCTTCCTCTCCCTTCTCTAGTGATAGACTTCTGCCGTTTCTACGAGGTGTGCCCGGCTCAACTCTCACCGTACGCGTACAAGCTCTTCCTTATGCTCATCAAGTATGAGGAGCTCGCCGGTCGAGGTATTACTTTGGGGACAATGCTTAATATTTTTGCCCCTCAATTTCTTCGGGGCACGATGATTCATATGCGCTATCGGGGAACCAAGAGTTTATTGGTGAAGATGGATGATAAGGTTAACCGTCAGTTCTGGCAAAGTTATTTTTACATGCGGACAGAGCACCTTGTGGCGGACCCGGCAGGGTTCCCTAAGACATGGAACTTCGCTCGTAAGTTCTGTTTGTTTTGCGATTTTTCTCAAGGCGGTTGCCGATCCTTCTTCTTTGGGCGATTTTGCTGACTAGTTTTTACTATGTAGCCGAGAGATTACCTCTCCCGCCAGTTGACGATATTCGTGAGTGGGTGCGCGTGGTTCTTCCCCATACAAGGGGCATTCGCGAGTGGACGTCCTTCCATGAGAAATATGGGCGTAAACCTATTATTGGTGAGTCAGCCTGCTCTTTTTTTCGTAAGGTTCGATCTTGTCGTTATATGACCGTTTTTCTTTGTTGGCAGGGAGAACACGAAGGACGAGAGCTCTTCCTCTCGTATTCCATCAACCGGCGCCTCTTGCCCGTCCTGTGCTGAGGGTTGCTATCCGGCCTGCATCGAGAGTCGCTAACCAATCTGCACCTGCGGCCGGAGCTGCAAGCGCGGCGACTATTTCTCAACCTGAGACTCTGGTCCCTACCATCTGCTCCACGGGCGAGTCATCCTATGTTGGTAGTGGAGAAGGCCCGTCGAAGAGACGATGGGTGGCCCTGGAGGTGGCGCCTCTAACCGAAACGTCGTCGGGGCTTGACCTTATCTTGACGATGCCTGATGTCGGCGATGATGTCGGTCAAGTCATAGAGGCTACGACGGTTACGAGACATCAGCAAGCCAATGATGGGGAGACGGAGCCCCGAGGCCGCCACTACTATCTCGGTCGGCCCTTTGACATCCCGGCCCACCCGCACTTCTTCTCAGACTGAAGAGAGGGGGAAAGGTGTCATGGTCGACGATTACGAGTCTGAATCCGACCTTGATCCTGACGACATAGGATGTTCGAGGAGGGCTTCACCCGAACCGTGGTAACGGCGGGGGATCCTTCTCGGATACTTGAGATTCCGTCAGACCTCAATCTTTTGCAAGATACGGTAGACTTTGTACCGAAGTTTGATCTCCTATGCTCGGCCGCAGAGAGCGGAGCTCTTCAGGACGTCAGCGATGCTGAACTGTCACGTAGAGTGGCCGCGATGGGCCTAAGGGTGAGCTCCTTGTATGTTTCTCTTTGTTTGTTATTTTTTTTTGATCTAGGCTCTTACCGACTACCTTCTTCTCTTTGTTTTCAGTCTTATATGCTGGAGATCGACAGTACTCGCAGGGCCGAAACTCGGGCCAAGATTTTTCTGACGATGCTTGAAAAGTATTGGCGGTATCGCAGTAGATGCCATGAGATACATGACCAGCTCAGGGCGGGCGCTGGCACCCGATCCCTCGGAGAGGAGTTGGAAAAGCGGGACCAGGAACTGATGCAGTCCATTCGCAAGTGTAGTGAGCTCGAGGAGCTTCTTCGTACCAAGGACGAAGAACTCGAGTTAGGAAAAAGGGTTGTTGCCGAATGCGAGTATCTTCAGGCGAAGGTGTCGTCATTACAAGCCGAACTTGATCAAAGTGCTTCCAGAGTCAAAATTATAAGTGTGGAATGGATGGGGAAGTTAGCCGAGCTGGAGAGAAAAGTATCCGAATTGGAGAATTTCGAGAACGCTCGAGCGTCTGCTTTGGCAAGGGTGGCGGCATTAGAGGACACTAACCGTGTCCTCCAATCTGAGCAGGAATCCGAGAGGGCAACAGCCTCGCTGAGGGAGGCACGGCTCGAGGAGCGCATTGGCGAGATTGACTGGGAGGCCTCGAGCCTTGGGGACCGCATCGTGGCGCTTGAGGCCGAGAGAGCGCAGTTGTTGGCCCAGGTCGAGTCCGCCTCTGCCACCGTTCATCGCCACTTGCATGAGCTCTGGGTTCACATCGAGGCCCAACGGGACATCTATAAGGGTTTGTAGGAGGCGGGCAATGTTTCTGAGGCTGCTTATGAAGAAGCCCGGGCAAAGGCACGAGAGGCTCGCGTCAATTATGACTACGACCCTGCGACACTGGAGGCCGGCGATGACACTGATGTTGAGGAGGAGTTTCCTGAAGACAATGACGAGGAGGATAGCGGTGATGACGCTGAGTGAAAAGTTGCTGCCACTCCTGTATTCTTCCTTTTTTTTTCTCTTTTTTCTTTTGTTTCGTGCCCGTTTTGGCGGTTTGTAAGTTGCGGCTTTCAAGCACGTATATATAAATAAAATAGTTGTTTCGCCTTTGTATGTCCTTTGATTTTCTTTCCCTTCTCCTTGTTTGTTACCTCTTTTCATTTTGGTTTAGACCTTTGGATTTTTGTGTGACGAGCCCCTGGTTTTTTATTCTGGAATTCGACCTTGACCTGATAGAGTAGGGTTTCGTCGCGTGAGTCTGAACGAAGTCGCTCCGGACTCATACTTTCGAACGAGGTCGACTTCTAGTTTGCCGTTGGCCGTTGGCCGTAAGGGTGTTATTTTAAGCTAAGGCGAAATGTTGACCCACCAAATTCGAGCGAGATCGAATTCCTCTTTCAGCGATGGCCTTTGTCCGTAGGAGTGTTATTTTGAGCTAAGGTCGAAATGTTAACCCTTTATACTTCGAGCGAGGTCGAATTTTTCTTCTATCGATGGCCTTTGGCCGTAGGGGTGTTATTTCTATCTAAGGTCGAAATGTTAACCCTTTATACTTCGAGCGAGGTCAAATTCTTCTTTTAGCGATGGCCTTTGGGCGTAGGGGGTGTTATTTCGAGCTAAGGTCGAAATGTTAACCCTTTATACTTCGAGCGAGATCGAACTCTTCCTTTGGCGATGGCCTTTGGCCGTAGGGGTGTTATTTTGAGCTAAGGTCGAAATGTTAACCCTTTATGTTTCGAGCGGGATCGAACTCTTCCTTTGGCGATGGAATTTGGCCATAGGGGCGTTATTTCGAGCTAAGATCGAAATGTTAACCCTTTATGTTTCGAGCGAGGTCGAACTCTTCCTTTGGCAGTGGCCTTTGGCCATAGGGGTGTTATTTCGAGCTAAGGTCGAGATGTTAACCCTTTATCTTATTGTCACATATTTTGGAGAACTTTACAGGTCGCCATTCTGTTTGTGCGTACATCGGGGTGGTCCTGGCGTGCTCGATTTTGTTGTTATTGGAGAATATTCGGTGTTCCCTGGGTAAGTCCCAGCTTTGCTTAACTTCACTTGCACTGGAGAATATTATGCGTCTCCTGGGTGAGTCCCAGTTTGCTTAATTTCGCTCGTATTGGAGAATATGTTGTGTGTCCGTTTCATACATACATTGGAGAAGTTTCCATGTATCTAGTCCCTTCATTGTTCGGCTTGGAGAGGCAGTCGGCAGGCTGGGCGATGAATTATACCTGAACTTCGAGACGTCCCCTTTGTCGCCTCGTTAAAAACCCCAATTGGGACAAAACTCGGGCGAGGAAAAAAAGTACGACTTGGGGTGCGTCCCTTTTCAAAAGTTGAAGCATTTGAGGTGGGCGACGTTCCGATTGTTTCGTAGTAGTTTTCCTTCCATTATTTCTAGTTGGAATGCTCCTTTGCTTGCTTGCCCGCGCGAGTGCTCGCATTCCTGTTTGAGCCAACAAAGGAGTGAAGATAAACCAAAAATGAAATTTTCTGGTACCTCGACTTGACGAGTGAGTGAAAGAGAGAGTGAAGTTGTGGTGTTACTCGCCCCGCCTGGTGCTCGGATGGTTGTTTTAGATTTGGCGGCCGTGTTTGGCTCCATCGTTACCAGCGTCTAGGCTTCGCATGGGTTGGGCCCGCCTCACTCGCTAAGAGGATGAGATCGAGTCCCGGCCCGATCTCGTCCGATTTGTGCCAACAATCAAGAGAAACATGTCATACTTCGTTCATAGACCATCCAGTGTGCAGGGGAATACGAAAATAGGGTAGGATGTGTCCATTCTTTCAGAAGACCGCGCAGCAAGCCGCTATCCTCTCCCAAGGGGTGGGAGTGTGGGTTAGTATATAAGATAGATACGTCAAACGGGGATGCGGTCACACCAGACGACCGTGATCCCATTTTTAGACGTGCATGTGTCCTGCTAGACCCATCGTTACAGGTGATATGTGGGTTTTGCATAGACATTGGTTATAATTTCTACTTTATGCGACAACCTGATCTAGATTGGTGCGGTCGTCTCGGAGGCTTACCTACCACTCTTTCGAACAGGTGGTAGCGCCGAGAAGGTGAGGCCACGACAACCTGGTAGCGATATTCCTCTGATTCTGGATCTAAAGGAAACTAACAAATTTGGCTAAGAAATCCCCACAGACGGCCCAAATTGTTTAACCAAAAAGTATTAGACTTTTCGTTAAACTAACTAATGAATGGAATAGAGGATATCTTAGCCAAATGCAATTAACTCTAGATCGCAACGTATTGAGTACAAAAATTGGAAGAGAATGAACTAATTTAATATTCCTTGAGATAGCTATCATACATTAAGTGAGAACAGTAAGCTTACATCTGTGACATACTTGGATTACAGCGGAAGGAGTATAAAAGATGAAAAGGGAGTTGTAGATAACTGAGGAATCTTCTCCCCTTGGCTTCGTAGTATTGCTCTTGTTAGTCCTCGCTAGTCCCCCTTTCACAGTTCCCTCCTTCCCTTTATATATCAACAATATTCCCTTTTATCCAACTGTCTTTGACCAGTGTCCTTTCCCGCGACAGTCCTTTGTTACTTATCCAAGACCGTACGGTTATCCCGCGATGTAAGCTTTTTGACGGCCTGACCTTGACAGGAACCGTGGGGCCCGTCGCCATTACACCTCGTGGGCACGGCCATGACGGGGTCGAACTTTTTTATTTCCTCCAACTATCAGGGTCAGATTTCGACCCATACAATGCTCAGTTTTCTTATGCAGTGTGTCGAAAATTCAATTCAAATTTTCTATTCGACCTTGTCTAATATTGGTGCATCAACGATTTTTACAGAGTTCTCTGCTGCATAAAAATGTAAATTGTTAGTAGATTAGTCAGAAGAGTTTGAGGGAAATAAGAGTTTATAGCACTCAGGGGCGGCTCAACAACAATAGTGGACTAAAGCCAAAATTAGTTACGAGGCCTTAAACTTTTATTTTTCTTATTTTTTGGGATTCAAAGTTATTAATTAATTATTTTATAATCAAATTCTTTCTAATAATCCTTTTTTTTTCTAAAAAATACTCTCTCATATTTATTAATTTAGTTTTTTATTATTTGTTAAAAAAATCAGCAGGAGCACATTTATGAGATTATATCAAGTTTCAGTTGATCTCATTTGCTTTTTTGAGTTTTGATCAATTATATTTTCTAGCTGATACTCTATAAATTCTCGCTAGTGTATAACAAAAAATCAATATACTATATAGAAGATATCATGTTGAAAGATAATAAATTTTATAACAATAGAATCTTATTCTAGAAGTTATAACTTAATATTCACCGTGTCTCAATTTAAGTGACAGTTTTCATTTTCGAGATTCAAACTTCTTAATTTTGACTGTGCATTTGGATATAGAATCTTTAAATTTTTTAAAATAAATTTACATACTTGAAAACTATATAAAAGTACTATAAGTCACAAAAATTAGTTATTTAAAATATTTAAAAGACATATAATAAATACGATCAAAGTATAATTCCTTTAACTCTCAAAATCCAAATACTGTCACATATATTGGGATGAAGGGAGTAATTGATATCAAGATGAATCAACTTTTTTTGTTTACTTCAATACTCTAAAACTTTCAAAAGAATAAAACAAAATGTGAAATTAAACTATAAAATTATTTACTATATAAAAAATTTGGGGCCCTAAGAGCTTGGGGCCTAAAGCAAATGTTTTATTTGCTTGGCCCTTCAGCCGCCCCTGATAGCACTCTATTGAATTTCTTGACTAGTTGATTTAAAATTTTTATTACTGTTATGAAACAATAAAAGTAGAAGAATAGTATTGCAGAGAAAAGTAGGGAGAGAAAATTCTTATTAATATTGGGATGAATTACAATGGAATAGAACCCTCTATTTATAGGGAGATGGTGACTTAGCCACCAAGTAATAAACCCTAGAATCTCTCTAAATATAGACATTCACCATAAATAGAACTCTATTTATAACATTCCCCCTTGAATGTCTATTCAACAGATAATGTGCCTCGTTAAAACCTTAACTAAAATAAAACCTAGTGAGAAAAAAATTCTAGAGAAGCAAAAAGAGTACACATATCTAACAATACGCCTTTTGGTTGCCTCATTAAAAACCTTGCAAGGAAAACCCAGTGGGACAAAACCTTGTAAGGGAAAAAGAGTGCAACGCGCATTAACTCCCCCTGATGAGAGCATTAATTCACATCCTTGAGCATTTGCATTCCAATCTTGTGCACCATCTTCAAAAGATCTTTGGTAGAGATTTGATGAACAAATCAGCCATATTAACTTGAATGAATATATTGCACCTTGAAATCATCATTCTTGATAGAGATGAATTGTCTTCATATGATCTTGTTGGAATCGTCAGTTCAATATCTTCACATAGAGGTGAAAACTCTTGCTATCATATTATCATGCATATAGTTATAGCAAGATATATTTGTGCACAAATTGCATTGAGGATGTAGTACTTCATGACCATGAATTCTATATGCTTTAAGCAATTTAAATCCTTCAGGGATTGTTAAGTCATATAAGCCATATAATAGACTTTAGATGCATATCAAGTTTTCATGTCATGCTAGACATATAAGATATCGAAAACTGATTGCACATACCATTGACTTTATACTTTCAAGTGTTTGAACTACATGTTCAAAACTACATGGATTTCATATGAAACCAATTCTATTTGAATTGTTTCTTCAGACTTAAGATGCTCATATATATATTTAGCGTTATCATAGATGTCGTCGACAAACATTTTATATCAGTTTCAATATTTTTTCATAAAGACATAACATAGAGATCTCTTCATTCATATATTCAGGTACCTGAATCTTTCATGAGATTTTATGAAGTGTTATGTCATGTGATCTTCTAGATCACTTGCCTCCTTTATTATGATCATTTTGATCATTTGCTCATCTTCTTTATCAAGAAGTTTTATTTGAAACCGATTTGTCTGTATGCTATAAGCATACCATAGACTTTGTCCTTCTAGGACTTAATATGAGCATTTGCAATGAGAATATAGTTACTTTCTTTGGGTCAGCAAATGCGTCTGGCATGCTTTGCAATAAATTGCACATGAATTATCCTTTTATGAACTCAAGTTCATATTATTTTATTCGAGGATCTAGATGTATAAATGATAATTCATTTCATGTAACTTTTTCTCAACTGTTGTATCTTGTCTCCCCCTCATGTTAGAAAAACTAACTTGGTTCCTCAACTTTGAGAACTCATCTTTGTGCGTTATGGTGTTAATCAAAATATACACCGCACATCAATTATAATAAGATGGAATTATTTGGTTCCTGACCCTGAACCACTTGTGAGGGGAGAATGTAATATACTTTCGTATATAACGTATATCAAACTGTTATATATAACTTTGTTCTCATAAGTAATAGTTTAGCTATTAAGTGGAGGCACTCAATAAATCATTTGGCTAAACCAACTGTGATGTAAACCAACTTATCAAGATGAACTTCTTGAATAGAAAATCTGGAAATTATGCTCTAGATCAAATTATTGAGCAAGTTACCTCGCAAACACCATGTTGCGGGTTAATAATAATCGCACATGCAACCATCTCATAGATGCATCTTATGTGGTATACATGGCAGGTGAATGGGCCCATATTCACCTTTGACATTTCCAGTATTCATGGGATTCAATCCCAATTTTAGTTGATCTAATAATTAATGAGAACAAGCAATATAAGAGAATTCGTAAAGAACTTTCTAGTTCTTTAATATTTACCCATGTGAATTCTCTATTGTTTTTGCACATAATACTTAAATTGATATGGCAAAACCAATTATGCCAACTGAATAAATTATCAATATCGATAAACTTCAGATTTACACCATGACGTGTGCAATTATCAATAAACTCCAAGTTTATTATGATATGGGTTTTTATATCAATAAACTTCTCTTTATTGTGGCATTCTTTTGTCTGTGTAGTACAAACTGGAGAATAAAGCGGGTAGCTTTTCACATACATATTACCCCGCTACAAGTTGTAGTAATAGAAGATATTAAATCTTTCCTTTATTTATAGTCTCAATATAATCAACCGCTTTCGCGTATACTTTGAAAACTGAATAAGTTTCTTTGAGACTTACTAAAACATAATACCTTATTGGTAATCAATTGTGTTTCTCCAAAATAGTATAATTGGCTCTTGCAGAGTTCTCAATTAATTTTGTAGTACCACATATTCATCAACATCCATATGGTGAATATCTCTTTTAAAGAGAAAGTTATACCATTATAGTTATGGTCAAAATTATATGCAAGATCTGTTTCTTGCATTACCGTTGTCTTTTAACAATCACAATGCCAAAATATTTTGGCGTACAATAGGTATGTGACCAATGACCATTCATGCCATAATAATGACATTATTTTCTTATATCATCTCAAACCTCCTTTTAGAGGTGAGTGCGGTATATTCACTAGCACTAGCACGTTCATATTCTTTGAAGAATGAATGTGTATTCATAAGTCAGATGTTGTCACATTCACATCATGAATGGACCATAATCATCTATATGTGCTTTACAAAATCTCATGTCAAATCGATGACAAATATTTTCCACAGAGTGAAAGATTATTTTGAGAATCCTTATTATTCTCATTATCACAATGATGACGATTATAATTTCGTCCATTGCCACGTCCACATCGATTAATACATTCATAGTGATAATTTTGTCTTCTTTCAGACTTATCACATACTGCTATCACATTCTCTTAAGGGAATGAGAATGGAGCTGTCACGACCCCAATCCTGGTCGTGATGGCGCCCAACACTGATGCTAGGCAAGCCCGACCAATTAAATACTCTCAACCCAAATACGTAATCCGTTAACAAATAATTCGATTAAAATAGCAGATGTCAAGGTTCCAATCCGAATCTAGATAAAATAGTACGAAAAATAATAACGAATATTCCAAACATTCCCTAATAGATCTGGAGTCACGAGTCTAGAGCCTCTAGATGTAATAGAGTAATATATATCCATAGTGATAAAGAAGTCTAGAATATGTAAGAAATAAATGAAATAAAGGGGAGGAGTCAGGTCCTGCGGACGTCAGGCAGCTACCTCGACAACTCCTGAAGATAAAATCCAAGAAGACAGCAAATCGCTCCACTAAGTCTCCGGATCACCTGAATCTGCACACATGGTGCAGGGAGTAAGGTGAGTACTTCCAACTCAGTGAGTAATAAACATATATAATGTTTGAAAGCAAGAAATTCCGAAATATTATAATATAAAGCTATAATCAGCGATTCAGCACATAAAACGGTGGAACAACAACAATACCAGGACAAGTAAGACAAATAGGTATAAATGCATGAATGCAATGCAATGCACATGACCGCTGCGGCGCGCAGCCCGATCCATTTGGGTACCCGCGCTCACTGTGGGGGTTCAGACTCCGGAGGGGCTCCTACAGCCCAAGCGCAATATCATCGTAGCATTCGCTGCAGCGTGCAGCCCGATCCACACTCAGTCCAGATATATATATGCATGCAAGCCACTCGGGCACAGTCAAATTGTTCATTTTTAGTTTCAATTATTAGGAATTATAGAGCTAAGTGTTTAAACCTTTATTTATTTACTAAACATTTCGAGGCAGTGTCTAACTCAGGACTGATATCATGAAATATGCTAAGCATCATGGAAGCAGTGATAAGGATCCCTGAAGGATGCAAACGATAGGCACAAAGCCCCAAACATATTCATAAAATCCAAGTAGGATGATTACCAAACAATTTCTAGTCAAGAACACAGTACGAACATCAATCGGAACGGACTAGGTCACAATGCCCAGTCACAATCGACCCCACACTCGTCATAGAGTACGTGTCTCGCCTCAATATAGCGTCACAATGTGATATACCGGGGTTTCAAACCCTCAGGTCATCATCTACATCTATTACTCACCTCAAGCCGGCTACAAGTCTAGCTCGCTATGCCTTTGCCTTTCGAATCAACCTCTTCGCATGCCGAATCTGATTAAAACCACAACGAATACATTACAATAGACTAAAGAAACATAACCCAATCGAAAAGACTCGAAAAACACCAAAATTCACTAAGTTGGCAAAACCCGAGCCCCGAGCCCACTTCTCGAAATCCAGAAAACTTTACATCAAAACGATCCTTATCTCGCCACGGGTCTATACATATCAAACTCACAAGAATCGGAGTCCATTTGACCCCTCAAATCATCAATTTAAGCTCTCTTAAGTTTCAAGCCCTAACCTCCATTTTTAGCATTTAATCCCTTAAATTTCAGTGTTCAATCCATGATTTTACACTATATAAACATAATCCAAGTCCAATAGTTCATACCTGATGAAGCACCTTCGAATTCTCTTCAAAATCGCCCGAGAAACCGCCTAAGCCGAAGTCCAAAATATTTTTCTTCTCTTTCCAATTCGTGAACCACTGTTCACTTAAACCCATACCGTTTTTCCGCTTCTGCGGTTAATATGCCGCACCTGCGGTCACCGCGTATGCGACCAAACGATCGCTTCTGAGATCTCACTTAATTTCCCCCGGACCGCTTATGCGGTCTAGAACCGCTTCTGCGGTCGCCGCATTTGCGGATCCACGTCCGCTTCTACGGAAAACCCTGGTCCCTCAAGGACCGCTTCTGCGACCAATACGCCGCATCTGCGGAACCGCTTATGCGGTCCCTTTTCCGCAGATGCGGAAATGACAGAACCAGCAAACTTCAAACATGCACAAACTCTGAATTTTCCGTTTAACCACCCGAATTCACCCCGAGGCCCCCGGGACCTCAGCCAAAGGCACCAACATATCCCAATACATCATACGAACTTGCTCCAATCATCAAAACACACCTAACAACACTAAAATCATCAATTCACATCGAATTCAAGCCTAAGTTCTTCAAGAACTTCCAAAATGCACTTTCGATCAAAAACCCAACCAAACAATGTCCGAATGACCTGAAAATTTGCACACATATCCAAAATCACTTAACGAAGGTACAGCAACTCTCGGAATTCCATTCCAACCCCCGGATCAAATTCTCACCCATCCATCGGAATTTGCCAAAATACTAACCTCGCCAATTCAAGCCTAATTCTACATCGGGCCTCCAAAATCAATTCCGATCGCACTCCAAAGTCACAAATCATCCCCCGAAGCTAACCGAATCACCGGAAATCACATCCGAGCCTTCTAACTCATAAGTCAACGTCCGCTTGACCTTTCCAACTTAAGCCTTCCTTAAAGAGACTAAGTGTCTCATTTCCTATCCAAACCAATTCAATTCAACTATAACTCACTCGTTGTTGATAATGAAACATGAAGAAGCAGTAAATGGGGGAAACAGGGCTGTAATACATGAGACGACGGGTTGGGTCGTCACATCCTCCCCAACTTAAACCAACGCTCGTCCTCGAGCGTACCCAGAGTTGTCCTAGAAGCTAACCAACAGCTGAATAACTTTACCAAGCATATACCCGGGGTGATCTCACGTCACCCTATCTCATATAGGTCCGACAACACAATATAGCCGAAATCTCACAATCCATTTAAACCATAAACCATAGAACCACATTGCACTTTCCGAAATCATACACAATATCAGAACCTCACATCTATACCAAGAATAAACCTGAACCAGCTGTAATAACCCATACTTGCAACCTCAAGTGAAATCATATGATATACCATATAATCCAAACACTCGAAACGATAGCCTCTATTTACAGCAGTTGCCCATAATAACCAAATACCGATAGAAAACCTTTTATTAGATATAGTCTTATTCCAACACTTCCATATACTGCCAACAACAAATGAAACACGCGATAAACCGTAACCATTCCTCAGATCAACCATTCATGAAGCCACTTCCCTTTGACTAATATCACAACAGATTTCCGGGCCATACCTTGGTATTATCTCTCTAACAAGCTGCAATCAATTCTGTTCGTATTCATTAATGACTCCAACGATCACCTCGAATCCAACACACCACTCTGGTGATATGATACCTCAATACAGGCTTAAGCCACAACTTGCATAATACGCGTACCAACAAGAAACGACCTGAATATACTCAAATCATGGAAATAACTCAAACAAAAGAGCTGTACTTCAAGCTCATCAGTATCATCACAACACAAGGCTGAGACCCCATCTCACATCATAGAAATAGAACACCTGAATCTACCCCGAAAGGTCATAACTCAACGCAGCCTCGCTACAATGCGCGATCCTATCCAAACACTGTTACACATGGAGCACCTCAAGACACTGTGATCAAAATTCGACAGCCACACAGAATTTGATGTCTGAAACCAAGGCAATTCATTGCACCCACGGTGAAATAAACAACATACGACACGCCACCTGATAGGTTATAACCCACACTCCATTTACCGAGCAACATCTGATTACTCTTCCCGCTCGACTTCCACTATGAATCCCCAATAGATCTGCACCACGTGTGCCCATAACCAACAAATCATAACGCCTCACAGCACAGAAAAAAAAAGCAACTCATAGATCTCCCCAGATCACTAACAAGTTCGATAACGGTCGAATCTACCTGTCCCTCAACAATACAACTCAAGACTAACCAAGCTAACTCAAGCTAAATACGTAGCCACATTGGCCTGCCAACGAACTTAATACCAAGAAGCCTGAAGCTGCTCCTTCCACTACTATGACTCCTGCCAGAGCCGTACGATACGGTGCCCGGCACCAAATAAATACCAAAATCCGCCATCTCACCCGGCGACATGCCTGGCCAAAAAAAAATTATATTCGAAAAGTCACTCAATACCGGAACTGAATCAATGGTAGAAACCTCTGCACTGACATCCATCACGAATACCCCATTAAGAAAAGCAATCCTTCTCAGCCGTCCGCTGCATCTTTTTGAAATATATACCACTCTGCAAGAACATAATCCAATGCACCTTGCCGCTCAACCCGTGGCATTTCCGGCCTAGCCCGTAGCACAATAGTATAGAATAACCCAACACTGAGACAACCAGTCTACAATCCAATATCATATCCAAAATTTGGCATACCAAGCAAGAAAGATCCACTCGGACCTCTACTTCCCAATAACCGCTAGACGGTGCCGATACACACGATTTACAACAGCTGCATAGCCTGAACATGAGAACTCCTAGTCCCCAACTCCATATAGCACACAAATCACTATGCCTGACCCCAAATTGCGTCGTACGAATACATATCACACCTCAAGTACCCAATCATCCCACGAAAGGTATTCTAAAGTTTCCCTGCCATCAAACAAACTCAGATATCAACAGTCGATCCCAAATGCCGCAACACTACCGAAGTATTATCAGTTTACATCACATTGCCCTTTTACTGGAACATATACCCCCGTCGAATCACTATGGTTGGCAATACCATTTTCCTTAATCATTTGAAGATCGATTCTTTAATCACCTGCAGCTGCCAGTGGTGCTTATGAACTTAATGACTTTCCATTATGAACAGAACCGTAACCTTACACAACAGAGCCATGCAAATATAGATAAGGTGGCGATCTTTCAGCCATGCAGATGTAGATGGAGACAGCGTTTAGTCTCAGTAGGCAGAATAGTAGCCTTNGGAATGTCACACGTAAGTTGTACAATTGTGTTTTTATCGTTTTTGCTCACGGTGGAGATGGACTTTGTAAAGACGCTTTCCTTTTCTTTTTTGCAGCAGTCCCGTGGATGTCATACGAGGTACCCAACCTAACGGATTGGGCTTGGAAGCTGGCAGCCCGCTCGACCTATGATGAGCGTAAGTGGCGAGATTTGTCCAAGGGTATATGGGAGGCAAAACGCCACGGTACATGCCGTGTGGTTTGCTTTCTTTGAAAGGTACTTTCTTTTATGTGTACTAACTCCGTCATCGCAGGCATTGGGGAATTTTCTGAGATGAGATTGTGTCCCCTTGGGGAGGAGGAAGGATCGTCGGCTTCGAGGCCGAGGACTGATAACAAATGGAAGGAGTCTCGAAAGACGAGGGTGCTCATAGCGAGGCAAGCCCTGCTCGGAGGCTCAAAAGAGATGTATCAGCTGGGCCTGCGGCATTTGAGGCTTCTAGCCTCGGAAAAATGGTTCCTCTTTTACCGCTGTCTTCCTTTCCCGTCAGAGGTACTTCGAGGGATACAGGTGTTCAGTCGTCGTCCTCACCTCCTATCGAAGGTACTTCAAGGGATGTTCGAGACCAAGGGCCACCTAAATCAAGTGAGGTTTTGAGCGACCATGTCCCCACCGAGATCGGTTCAACTGGGGCCGATGAGACCAGGCCAGTAGATGCACGCTCAACCTTTGAAGAGGCTCAGCGACTTTGTTCTGTGGTGAGCTTTAGTTGACTTTGTTGGTCTTTTGATTTTATATTTTCATTTTCTCATTGAGCTTTTTTTTCATAGGCCTTTGACGAGCTCAAGTCTGAGATGCTCCGCTGTGAAGCCAGGTTGAGGAAAGCCTTGGATGGGGAGAAATCCCTCAGGCTTCTTTGTGATAAAAGGGGAAGAGAATTGAGGCACCTTCAGTACAAGGCGAATCGAAGCATGAACTATGAAAGCCACCTTGAGAAACAGGTAACCTTGCTCCGAGGGGATGCATGCTTCTTCTTTTATCCTCGGAGGCTAATATTTTGATACATCAGTTGCAGAGCAAGACGGAGGATCTGGAACACCTTTGGGGCGAGGTTAGCCAGTCCAAGTATGAGTGTAACGAGCTAAGGCCTCAGATAGATGCCCATGTTGCAGCCAAGAAGAATACTTTGGCCAAGGTTTCTTCCCTCGAGGTGCAGCTCCGGAACGCCCGTGAAAACAGCTCGATTCAGACGAGCAAGATTGCAAGGCTCGAGTCTGACTTTTTGGAGATGAAGGCCAAGGCCGTGGACGCCTAGGCTGAAGCTGAAGAGATTCGGGCTAAGGCCGACGAGAAAGTGGTCGTCTATTTAAAAGTCGCTGCCGAAGCTCGGGCTGAGTTGAGAGGTACTTCCGATCGAGAGAGCAGAAGCAATGAATATGCCCGGTGCAAATCTCGGAGGGAAACCCTCGAAGAGATTCACGTTAGGGGCTTCAATCTCTCGGAAGAGATAGCACGGGCCAAGGCGGATGAATACGATGCCAAATTCCTCGTATCTGATGCCGAAGATAATGGAGATGAGGCTGATAGGGCTGCAGTCCCCGAGGGGAGAATAGACTAGACCTTTTTCTTTTTGATTCTTTGAACAGTGTTCTTAGAGAACTCTGTAAATGGAGCTTTTGTATTTTTTCACGCATACGTATAAAAGGAAACCTTTCGGTTTCATCTTTCATGCATTTCCCTCTGCTTGTGCACGTTTTATTTTGAATTTTATGTCCGTTGATGATTGTCCAGGTGAACTAGACTTCAAGGTAAAACTCTTAGGTTTTCAAATCGGCCCTAAGGCTTGTTGGGCTGGCTCGTAGGCTCTTATGCATTTGCCTTTAGGTGTTTTTAGTTAACTGTTTTGGGCTCAGTCTTCGAGTCAGATTTCGACTCGAGCTCATTGACCCTTAAGTTTTTGAATTTTAAGCTGGCTCTTAGGCTCTTATGCGTTGGGTCGGAACGACCTCTAATATAGGCTGGCATCTGGGCTCTTACGCACTAGGTCGGTACAACCTCTTATGTAGGCTTTATTTTTCCCTCGCTAAAGACTTTTTGAAATTTTTATGTTCACCCGACTCTTCGACGGTTCGATAAGAACCTCGATTGTGAGCTGTTATGCAGCGATAAATGAGCACCTCGGGAGGTTTCACTCCATGGCTGAATCATTTCGGAGCCTATTGTTTGGAGCTGACATGATCGAAGCTTTTTTGCTTATGACGAGGGTAGCTTGATTAACCGGTTCTTTTTGAAGTATTTTTGAAGTAATTTGAAGGCTTGTGATTTTATAGCGACGGTCGGGCGTACCTGAGTCGCGTGAGTTTGGCCGGAGCCTTGTGACCGTAGTCANCAGCTTTAGTTCGGGAGCATATCTTCAGTCCGGAGAGACCCGAGGTAGCCTTGCAGGCGTCCGCAGGCCCGGTGTCTCCCTTCTATCCTTATATTAGACTGTCATCTCTTTGTATTCGGGATAAACAAATTTATGTTTCTTTCAGACCTTGTATTTAGTAAACTCTTAGCAGTTCGTGAGTAATGTGACACCAGTCTTGGGTAGAGGCTTATATTGACTACTCCGTATTTTATTCAGCTTCAATAATTAAGACTTCCGCTATTAATCAGTTTTGTTGTTTTATATTGTTGTCATAAATTGTTAAAAAGAATTGTTTATTAATGGAAAAGTAATAAAAATAGCTTGCCTAGCTACTACGAGTAGGCGCCATCACGACCCCCGAGGGTGGGAAATCCGGGTCGTGACAAGCGGTCTCGCTAGTTATGTCACTACTTTTTCTCAGAGCTCTTCCTCACTGAGTGGGATCGTACTGGTTTGTTGTTGTCGTTGTTGTTGTTGTTGTTGTTGGCCCGAAATAATGAGAGAGGGGCTCCAAACTATTCTCGTATTAGAGGACATGTGGACCATGAACTTATGCTCATCTCTCTTAACTTCAACCTGGTGTGGCGCTTCACTCCTTTTGCTTTCCATGGAGTGAGCTAGTGCCATCTACTAACTTTTGCATCCCACACCGGTGCAATGTCTCAATAGTAGTGCAGGCGAGACCCATACTCGCCAAATTTTTCACCAAGCCACAATTTTCCCCGCCTGTTGAGAGCTTTTGCTCTTTGATAGGCTACAGCCTCTTCCTCAACTTTTTCTTCGTCGGAGGAGATTCTCGAAAACATCATTTGGAAGATCGAAATGGGGTTCCCGAGGAAACGGTTCTTGCAGATGTCTCTCCCGAGGTTGTACCTCCGACAATAGACTAGGCTTTAGAGTGTTGTTTTCTGCTTCTTTGTTTCTATGTAAAGACCCCTCATGGGCTTTTGTAATCGTCGTTAAATTAATACAAAAGTTTCTTTAGTTTTCTTTTGACTTGTATTGGAATCCCTTTTGCCTGTGTTTGTGAAAAAACCCAAGCATGTGACTTTAT
>NC_032000.1:30334973-30412473 GCF_001879085.1 Nicotiana attenuata | reverse complement strand
AAAGTGTTTTGATGGAGGAAAAAATATTCTTTGATTACTTGGCACAAGTATACATGTTTTCGTTGTCAAGGGTTCGACTATTCTATGCGGACACGGTTCGTTCGATCGTTTGGCCCGATACATCGTTTACCCCTTTTGGCACATTCTTGACTTCTCCGAGGAGGTGATCTCCCGGGGGGATGCCCCCCAGTATTCGAGGTTGATTGAAGAGAAGCCTTGAATACTTGTTGAGTTCTCCTTAGGTAGCATATAGGTGTTGCTTCGTTAAAATCCTTGTCGGTAAAACCCTTCTTGGGATAAAATCCGATCGAAGGAAAAGAGTGCAATGCATGATTTAAAACCTAAGGTCTTCGAGCTGGACAGCGCTTTGACTGTTCTGATCGGACACCTGCACAAAGGTTAGTGTAAGATGTAAATAGAAAGTGAGACAGTTATACCTTAGTGGTGATGGCGTTTTGAGCCTCGATATGCTTCAAACGTTTGCTCCGGGGTTGCGCCACGGTCCTTTTCTTGTTTTACTCGGGTGTAGTCGAGAATGTGTCTCGTGATTGGTACTTCACTATTTGCTTATCCTTTGGCTCCTTCGATGTTGAAGGCGTCGATGTCGATGCCACATCGCGTACCGCGAACATCTCCCTCGCTGCATGTTGTTCCCCATACACAGTTTTTATTTCGTCCTTTGTCGGAAACTTCATCATTTGATGAAGGGTTGATGGTAATGCTCTCATGTAGTGTATCCATGGCCTTCCAAGCAAGGCGTTGTACCTCATGTCTCCTTCGATAACATGAAATTTGACATTTTGGGTCGTGCCGGCCACGTTGACCGGGAGGGTGATTTCCCCTTTCGTTGTTTCGCTTGCCATGTTGAATCCGTTGAGGACTCGAGAGGCGGGCACGATTTGGTCGAGCAGTCTGAGCTGCTCCACTACCCTCGACCTCATAATGTTGGCCGAGCTACTTGGATCCACAAGCACACGCTTAATTTGAAACGTATTCACAAGAAAAGAAATTACCAAGGCATCGTTATGAGGTTGAGACAGGGCCTCGATGTCCTCGTTGCTCAATGTGAGAGCATCCTCGGGTATATAACCCTGAGTTCGCTTCTCCCTGGTGATGGATATTTTTGTTCTTTTGACAATGGGTTCCTACGGGATGTTGATTCCTCCAACGATCATGTGGATGACATGTTGCGGCTCATCCATTTCATTTTTCCTGTTCACCTCTCTTTCTCGGAACCGATTTTTGTCTCGGTCGCTAAGGAACTCTCGGAGGTGCCCTTTGCTGACTATCCGGGCTACTTCTTCTCGGAGCTGTCTGCAATCTTCGGTCCTATGACCGTGTGTGCCGTGAAATTCGCACACTAAGTTAGGGTTCCTCTGCGACGGATCTGATAGTACAGGTCTTGGCCACCTGGTGTCTCTGATTTTACCGATGGCAGATATGATGTCCGAAACATCAACATTGAAGTCGTATTCTGACAAGTGGGTTGCTTCCGTTGGTCTTGTGTGCCTGTCGAATCCGTACCTGCTTACGAGTCCCCGAGGATTCTGACCTCAATCTGTCCTTCGGTCATTTCGGGGTAGGTTACGCCTTAGGGCGTTTCTCCTATCTTCGGTGTATGGTTGGTACCTTTCTTTGTTTGGCCTTGGTTCCTTTGCCGGAAGCCTGCTAGGATATACTGAGCCCGAGGGGGCTCCTAGTTGGTCGTCCTCGGCCCTAATCTTTGATTGGTACCGGTTGTGGACATCCGACCAAGTCACGACGGGATATTCAATCAAATTCTGCTTCAGCTGCTTCGAAGCCACCGAACTTCACTCGTTCAAACCTTGGGTGAAGGCCTGCACTACCCAGTCATCGGAGACTAGTGGTAAATCTATTCGCTCTATTTGAAACTGAGATACGAACTCCCGCAGCATCTCATTTTCTCTTTGTTTGATTTTGAAGACTTCGGATTTCCTTGTAGCCACCTTGATGGCACCGACATGTGCCTTTATGAAAGAATCTGCCAGCATGGCAAATGAGTCTATCGAATTCGGAGCTAGGTTGTGATACCACATCATGGCCCCTTTCGAAAGTGTTTCTCCGAACTTTTTTAGCAGGACGAAATCGATCTCGTTGTCCCTCGGGTCGTTGCCCTTCACCGCACAAGTGTAAGCAATGACGTGCTCATTGGGGTCCGAGGTTCCGTTGTACTTCGGAAGATCGGGAATTCTAAATTTCTTCGGGATGGGCTTTGGAGCGGCATTTTGTGGGAATAGCTTCTTTGAATCTACACCCTTCAGGATCGGGGGTGCGCCCGGAATCTGATCGACCCTTGAATTGTAGGTCTCCACTTTTTTGTCGTTGGCTTCTATCTTCTTTTTGCCCGATTCGATCCTCTTTGTGAGGTCCTCGAGCATCTTTATGATGGCGGGGTCGGCTGCTTACCCGTTGTTGCTTGACCTTTCTGGTACCTGTTCGGCTTGAGGAGCTGCTTCCGGTGCTGCTTTGCTTGGGGTTTTCTGGTGGCTTTGCAGTTAAGCAATTGCCAGTTGTTGTGCCTGTAACATCTCGAACATGATGTGAAGGCTAACCTCTTGTTCCTCCCGAGCTGGAGTTTTTTGGGCTTCTTGTTGGTTTTCTTGGCGTATACTCTTGTTGGTGTGGGAGCTTATATTGACGTGTTGGGTGTTGCGTGCCACATCCACGGGAATTGGTTCTGGTGCATCCTCAAGGTTTCGTTGTGGCACACCAATACCTGGAACAGCTACACCGTTCTCCCCATGGTCCTCAAGACCGTTGTTTTCATGTGCGTTCACTGAGTTAGACATTTTGACCTGAAATCAAAGATTCTTGGACAAGAAAAAGTGTGAAAGATAACTTGCGTTATGTAGTAAACCAACAAGAAAATAATCACTATTATTTTTAGCCCCACGGTGGGCGCCAAATTGTTTACCTTGAAAATGGTAATTACAATTAGATTTGATTTTGTGGTTCTAAAAATACGTGATTTATTTTTGCTAGTTGTTNAAGTGTGAGACTAGATAATATGATAAGAGCTTGAAGACAGTGTGTCGAGCAAACCAAGTGACTAGGATTCGGGTCCTCGAGCTGGCCTATACGGGGCAGCGAGGTCGGGCTAAGCGCTAGGCTGTGCCCGGTCGATGAAGGACTAACAATTTTGAGAGATTTGATAAGAGCTCTTTATGATCAATAATGAGTAATAAATGAAGAATAATTAATGAAACACAATAAATGTAAGCAATAAATGTAAGTAATAGAATCAAAGAAGAATGTGTTTAAGTTAGAGAGTAGAGAATGTTCTTGTATTGAATGTTGTACTGGATATCCTCTTACAAAATGACAAGGGTCCCTTTTATATATGAGGGGGAATGCCAACATAGTACAAATGGATTTATTACAAAGATATATGGCTGGTACAGCCATTTAATGCCACGGTACGGGCTCGTGCTAGCCTAATAGATTGGGTCAACCTTAATCACGTGCCTTGGGAACTTCCCGTTTTTCCATCATAACTACCGATTTGTACTGCCCCGAGGTCAAATGTTGAAAACCCTCGAGGTCGAGCCTCGAACTGTACCTCGATCCTTCTGAAGACGGGCCATGGGAAGTCGTGGTGATCCTAAAATCGGACTCCCCAATTTTAGGCGTATACAATCTCCTCATGCATATAAGATTAGTTCTCTATTCTGACAGCGCACTTCAAAATTTCGACAGTATATTTTAAATTATGGCGGCGCCTAATGTACTTTAGAATGTTGACAGTATACTTTAAATTTTTGATAGATACTTTAAAAGTCTGACAGCGTACTTTAAAAATCTGACGCAAGATTATTTTTCTAAAACTTATTTAACATGATCAAAACTCAAAATTTAAAGGAATTTTTACCTCCTATAGCAAAGGTTAACATCTGATTTATTTCAAATAAATACCATTTAAAAAAATTATATTCTATAGATACCTTTTAAGGTTTATAGCAAAATATTTAATTTTGGTTACCTCCTAGCCCTAAGCCACTAAATACGCTAATCAGTTACACTGTTTTCTTTCTCTCTCTACTTTGATACATCTCATTCTCTTCCCCCACCCCATTAAAATTTCCGATCTCCTCCTCCTTCCACCGGATTTGTGCAAAGCCCACTTCATAAATTGCTCCGGCTCCCGCATCCGATTGAGAGAAACCTAGTTCAGAAACCTCTTTGTCTAAAGTTTCTGATCCTAAATTTTTTAAAAGAAAAAAATTGTTTGTCCCACTGGTCAAGAACTCACTTTGAAACGCGAAGATACTTACCGGTTCAAACAACAGAGATTAGCCTCTTTAATTGTTGATTATGAAAGGATTGAATTGTCAGCATCCCATGTATAAATGGACATGTTGTAATATTTGCAAACGTTCGTAACTGTTAAGGGTAACGGCCGGTCCGTACGTTTACGTTTACTAATTAATTTAANCAATGTATCTCGCTGTATTTCTATGTATTTTATTGCATTCACTATCTTCTTTTTTTATTTATTGTAATTCAATATATCTCTTTGTATCTCATGTATTTCATTGTATTCAGTGTCTTTTTTTCTCATTATATTTCAATGTATCCCTCTATATTCTATCTATTTCATTGTATTTTGCGATTGAGAATCTTTTTTATAACTGAAAAATACAAAAATTGTGTGTTATAATTGAGTTTGTTGGGTTATATTATGAGTCTATTATGTTAATTGATTCACTTTCCGTTTTAAAAATATTATAATCCCCTATTTCACGTCGTGAATACAGTCGAATACAATAATCTGTCCAGCTGCAATCCCATATTTCACTCCATGAATACAGTCGAATACACTCGAATACAACAACTGATTAGCTGGACTTCCCTGATTCACGCCTATTTTTGATATTGTATTCATGAATACAATAGCTTAAATACATCAAATACCTCATATAACCACAGAAAAGGTATCTATAATCCGTAGCAAATGGTATCTATAGATGGCTAATTACTACTAAAAGATAGTGCTTTATGAAAATTTCTCTTAAAGGAATTTTTACCTCCTATAGCAAAGGTTAACATCCAGTGTCTTTTTTTCTCATTATATTTTAATGTATCTGTCTATATTCTATCTATTTCATTGTATTTGTTGAGAATCTTTTTTGTAACTGAAAAATACAAAAATTGTGTGTTGAAATTGAGTTTGTTGGGTTATATTAGGAGTCTATTATGTTAATTGATTCACTTTCCGTTTTAAAAATATTGTAATGCCCTATTTCACGCCGTGAATACAGTCGAATACAATAATTTGTCCAGCTGCAATCCCATATTTCACTCCATGAATATAGTCGAATACACTCGAATACAACAACTGATTAGCTGGACTTCCCTGGTTCACGCCTATTTTTGCTACTGTATTCATGAATACAATAGCTTAAATACATCAAATACCTCATATAGCCACAGAAAAGGTATCTATAATCCGTAATATATCAAATAATATCTATAAATAGCTAATTACTACTAAAAGTTAGTGCTCTCAAATTTAAACGATCCTACTAGATGATTCTATTTGTTCAAATGGGCCTGCGGTTGGATTGAAAAGCCAATCTCTTATAAGCCTGGAAAAGTGCTAGCCAACCACAAATTATCGAGTTGGGTTGAATCAACTTTCCGGGTCAAATTCTTCTTGGTGGCTCTAATTAGGAAGAATAATAGTCAACCTTAAGTTGGACAAAATCCAAAGCTTGATACAATTTTTTTTAGAATTGTTAATTTTTTACTGCTAATTTTTTAAAATTTATTCATAGCTCATACTCCATTTGTCTTAATTTATGTGATACTTTTAGATTTTCGAGATTCAAGATTTTTAATTTTGACTGTGTATTGGAACATAAAATATTTAAATTTTTTCGAAATATACATGTATGAAAACTACGTAAAAATAATAATAAACTAAAATAATTAATAATTTAAAATATTTAAAAGGCATATAAAAAAATTACGATCAAAGAATAATTTTTTTGACTCTCAAAACTCGAATATTTTCACATTAATTGAGACAGAAGGAGTAATTATTTACAGTAAATTACTGCTAGTTTTTTTTTACTAAAGAAAAAGAAAACCCAAATGGGAAGGGTGATTTTGGAGAAGTTTTATTTTGTGTCTCATACAACTGACACTAGTTGTATGAGGCTCCTTTTTGGAGTCCGAAACTTAATTAATGATTTTTTGTACAAAAAGCACTTTTTTAATGTTTTAAAAAAAGTTACATTAATGAGTACTTCGCAGTTTTATACTGCGAATAGGGTTAACGGAATTTTTGTCGTTAAAGCAATTCGTAGTATAATACTGCGAAATATTAAAAAAAAAAAATTTTTATGCAATTCGCAGTATAATACTGCGAATTGCTTGATATGGGCCCCACCAATAATTAATTGACATAACAATAATTCAAATACGTAAAACACAGTATAATACTGCGAATTACTTTGAAAAATTGTACACCCCAAGCTCGGACTTGCCTTATTTATAGACGTTTCAATTTTATAAAAATTCATTCAATACTTAAACTTCAAACATACGTTCATTATTCTCTCTTCTCCTTATCAATCAATTTTTTACAATGTCTGAAGTGCCAAAAATAAGGGTTTCACTGTATTGGGGGGGTGAGGTTGTGGTGGAGAATAACTCTGTGAGGTATAGCTCACCTCCACAGTGTCATGTTAAATTGCCGCTTAATATGGAGTACGATACATTGGTATCGTTGTTACGTCAAAAAATGAGTGAGCGGAGGCGTTCGGTTAGCCTTAAAGTAACCGGTAGATTTCCTTATTCAGTGACTCCGCAGGGGATTGCTTATTATTCTGAGTTTAACATCGAGGATGATGAAACTCTTAGAGATTTTTTGCGGATTCCGGACGAATACAGGGAATTTATTGTAATAAAATTATTGGAAATGTACGTGAAGGTGGAGGACCTTCCTAGTAATGAGGGCGTGCATAGCAGGGATAACCCCCAGTCATCGGGTGGTTATTCTGGAGCAACTTTTGCCGGACAGATTGCAGATGAAAGAGCTTGCCTTGATTTAAACTTGTCACCACAGGAGAATGAGCAGCCACAAAATAATGTTTCCACTTTATATAATCAACAAGACGACTGGTAAACTTCAATTTTACTACGTTTTAGCGATTTTTTTTTCATGTTTTAATTGGATTTGTATTAACACTCATATTTTTTATAGGGGGTATCGTCCGGATTTGAATTTTACAAGTTATGACCCCGCCCCTAGTTAGAATATGGGCAGGTCTGGAGTAATGGACCACGGTGGTCCATCTGGTAGTTATCACCAACATGAAAATATCCATCATGAAACGTCAAGACAATACGATTTGTAAGTAAAGTGATATAGCAATATCTAAAGTATTTTTCCTGAGTATTGGGTAACTTATGTATTTGTTCTTTTTGTGCAGTGAAAACGAGCTTCTTGAAGCTCCTGGCCTCACACAGTTGCCCATAGACGGCGTTTTTACTCGTGATTTGGCAGATGCGCAGAGTCAGGAGGATGATAGTGATTATGACAACAATGCGGATGAGTCTGGGGATGACACACCCTTCCATGATGACGAGGAGGAACTGAATGTTGAACCTGAGCTGACCAGGGAGCATGTTCCTCCACCTCCCGCTAGACCAAGAGTGTACGAGTCCCACGTGCCATTTCATGAGCGAAATATTCCCTACCTTGATAATTTGCCAAGCATGCCTAATGTCGATGCCCTCACAAGGGATGATGATGAATTACGGTCAGTGATGTGGGATGAATCTAGACCAGCTGTTCTTACAAAGGGCATGTATTTCCCCGATAAAGCTCGCCTAATTAGGGCTGTAAAAATCTATAGTATAAGAGAGTGTCGTGAGATGACGGTAAGTGAGTCAACTACGGAGAAATACAAGGTTGTATACCGTAGGTGGTTTATGGGTTGTCACTGGATGCTGCGTGCCACAAAGAAGAAATCGGGTTTGTGGAAAGTGGGTAAATTTATTAGCGAGCACAGATGTGAAATGGACACATTCAATGAGAATCACTTCAACTTGGATGTGGACTTGATTTCCCTTGTCTTGATTTCATTTTTGGAAGTGTCCATTAGGTTCAAGATTAAAGAGTGTATTACAGCCGTCCACCAGGAGTATGGTTGTACTATAACTAAAAGAAAGGCATATCTCGGTCGCAAACGTGCCTTTGAACTTATTTATGGCGACTAGGACTGTTGTTGAATGGAGGCGTGAGCGGAGTCCGGACAGACCGGAATATATTTTCAACTATGTATTTTGGTCATTTAAACCAGCAATTGATGGTTTTGTGCATTGTCGTCCTGTAATTTCCATAGACGGTACTCATGTCTATTGAAAGTATGATATTAAGCTTTTGATTGCAGTTGCAGTAGATGCCAACGGACAAATATTTCCACTAGCTTTTGCCATTTGAGCCAACGTAAGTGAAGAGCGTGGACGCAGTTCTTGAACCACTTGAAGCAGCACGTTGTCAAACAGCGTTCAGGTATTTGTCTATTATCTGATCGACATGGTGGTATTTTAAGTTCTGTACGTCACTTGCCTGAATGACATGAACCATATGCATACCACCGTTACTGTGTGAGGCACCTGAAGGCCAATTTCCAGAAGAAATTTCCTGACAAGGCATTGCATGACTTAATGTGGATGACTGCAACTGAGCACCAGCAGTGCAAATTCACGAGGCGCATGGAAGCGATCCGGCAGATAGAACCACAAGCCTATACTTGGTTGATGCAACATGACCTTCAAATGTGGACATTGCATGCTGATGGCGGCAGACGATGGGGAGCGCTGACTACAAATGTGTCGGAGTCATTCAACGGCTTGTTGAAGTCTGCCCGTGGACTGCCTGTCACTGTCATGGTCCGCATGACATTCAAACAGAGTGCAGAGAGGTTTGTTGAAAGGCATGCAGCTGCATCGGCATTGATGGACAGGGGTGTTGAATTTATGCCAATACCCATGACAAGATTTGAAAGGTACAGGAGGCGAGCACAGTGACATTCATTTCTTCAGTATGATCATGAACGGGGTGTTTTTGAAGTTAAGACCGCTATCAACGGACACTGTGGGAATAATCTACAGACGGTGAATGAAAATAGAAGGTTATGTTCATGTGAGAAATGGACCATCTACCACATGTCGTGCGCACATGCGTTGAAGTGCTTTCAACAAGTTGGATATGGGGCAACAAACTATATTGATAGGCAATACAGTGTTGCAGCATACGTAGACACGTATAGTGGGAAGTTGCATCCATTAGGTGCTGAGCATTATTGGCCGCCGGAACCTTTTAAGTTGGTATGTAACAAGGACTATTTGCGCAAGCTGAAAGTGCAAAAGAGAACGTGTATATGGAACCAAATGGATGTTGGTGAGTCCGTTTATGCGCGTAAATGTGGCATATGCTCTCAAACTGGACATGACCGTCGTAAATGCCCTTCAGGTGGTGGGCGTGCCGGTGGTAATCCTGGTGCAACTTCGTCCAATGTACCCAACTATCAAGGATACCCCTAGTCCTTTATTTTGGTATTATTTTTTGTAATACATGTCTGTATTTTTGTTTGTTTCAATATATATGAAATAAAATAAATTTCCACAATCCTGTTGCATGTTATTTTTTAACGTTATATTTTGATATGGTTGGAGCAATATTGAGGTATGAGTGTTACTAAACATGAGCAAGAATGTGGTATAAAAAAAATTTCGTTATGAAAAAGCTGAAAAGTATGTGCAAACACTGCTTTGTTTCAGAAAAATTGAATTTGTAATTCGCAGTATTATACTGCGTTTTATTGAGTTGTCATTTCGTTCTGAAAAAACTGAAAAGCATGTGAAAATCCTGTTTCGTGTAAGAGAAACATAAAATGTAATTCGCAATATTATACTGCATTTTTGTTTGCAATCTTGACTATAAATAACGATTGCATGGTACTTATATTCTTCGCTTAACAATAACCAAAATTTCTCTATAAAAAATGTCTGAACAAAACGTTTATGTCCCAAGGTGCTACTGCGGAGAAAAATGCAGTTTGTTCAAATGGTATCCAGAAGGTGCACGCCGCTACTGGGCATGTAAGAACAAGCTCGAGGAGTTACCCGGCAAGCCTACATGTGAATTTGAGGTTTGGATGGACGAACCATGTAAGCAGAAGCGCTACAAAGAAAGAATTTATGAGCTTCATTGTTTATGTAATAACCAAGCGGTAAAGGAGCGCCGAACCAATGATGAACTTGAGGCGTTGAAGGCCAAACTCAACGAGGCAGAAGAAGAGAAAAAAAAGCTGGAAGAGCAACTCGAGTGGATGGAGCGAATTATAGAACGCAATCGTGATTAAATAGTGGCTTGTAAGTCATAAGCGTAGTAGTGTATTTTCAGGGTACCCCTGTCATGTGTTTGTAGCAGTTGTACGGTCATGTATCTTTAGATTTCCCGCTTTTGTGGTTGTGTTTCATGTTCAAATTCTGTTTCAATAAAAATGTTGTTGTAATTGTGTTGTTGTCATAAATACATAATGTTCAAACCCTGTTTCGTGCCAAACAAATTTAAAATGTTATGTCGAGAAATGCAAATCTAAAGCTGTCATGTCGAAATTNTAAAAGGCTATATATTTTACTACACTAAAAGGCTCTATATTTTACTATACTAAAAGGCGCTATATTTTACTACACTAAAAGAATCTATATTTTACTATGCTAAAAGGATCTATATTTTACTACGCTAAAAGGCTATTTAGTTTACTACGCTAAAAGGTCACTATTACATATAAAAACAACTAACATAAAATACAAATATGAACAACAAACAAACAAAATAATATTAATTTTTTATTTAACCAATTAAAAATATAACATTTAAAATACAAATAATTTATCAACTTTTAACATTTTTTTTTACCAAAACTAATAAATCAAGTCGAGTATAAATAACATACAAATTTAAACACAAACTATCACACATTTTACATGGAAACACATTAAACAATACAAATATGCATGTATTATACGAGTTTCTACATAAATATAATCGAAATACCTCGATTGAAGTTTTTTGAATTTGATTGAAATGGAATACTACGATCGAGAGAAGGAATCCAAAGCTTGTCTTGTGCCTGGGACCTACACTCCTTGCTCCTAAAGTGACGGGTGGGGCCGAATTTTTTTTTTATAAAAATTACGGGGGGTGGGGGACTAGAATCGCACAGATGAGTTTTTTTAATGGGGGTGGGAAAGCTCTGTCGGTCGAAGGAAGAAGAAGAGGTATAAAATCAAAGGGCATTTCGCAGTATTATACTGCGAATTACCCTAATTCACAGTATAATACTGCGAAATGTCTTTTGAAAAAATAGCTGGGCCCATTTTTAAGCAATTCGCAGTATAATACTGAGAATTGCTAAAAAAAAATATTTTTTTTAATAATTCGCAGTATACCTATTAATGTAACTTTTTTTTAACACTAAAAATGTGCTTTTTGTACAAAAAAGCATCAAAAAAGTTTCGGACTCGTTACCGATAGTATTAGAGCCACTCTTGTGTCAGCCATGCCGATGGTGGGTCAGAGTTCAACTGAGTTTAAGCAAATCCCGGTTAGGCGGGGCAAACCTCAGTGCTGAGTCTAGGCGAATCCCATGCGATTGTGTATGCAAGACCCCAAACTTTAGACAGAGTCCCACATCGGTAAAACACAAGAACGGGCTGGGCTGTTACATATTCATAATATGGAAGGTAAAATAGATCTCCCTACTAAAAGAGACTAGTAACTAGCAGTTTAATATTTCCTCTGTCTCATATTATGTGTCGTGTTTATCTTTTACACGCCCCTTAAGAAATATTAATCAGGAAAGGGATTGGACTATTCTACCCTTATTTATATCTTAAGATATAATCTCTTTTCATTGAATATTTATTCTATTTATGTGTTATCTCCATCTTCAAGAATAATTATTACTAAGGGTAACAAAGGAAAAAAACAATCAATTTTGTCTTGAACTATTAAAATGACAAATAATTTGAGACAACTATTTTTAGTAACTATGAGTGTTAATATGAGACTGAGGGAGTAACAGCAAGTCAAAATAAGCTGTTAACTGCCTACCAATGTGAATCTCCCCATACTACATTAAATAGCCATACCATTTTCAATTTGATTACAGGCAATGAATTGTACTTGGGCGTGCGTAGATATTACTTCAACAATTAAGTTGTTTAGGTAGAAGTTAGCCAAGGCAGTTGATCCCTTTCACCAGATGCTTATCTTATATTATAATCATATATTAAAAAAGTTGTACCCACGTACATAGAAATTAAAAATGAAATTCATTCATTTTCTTTTCAAGATTTGATCTAGAAGAATGACACAAGGGTCAAAAGTTAACTTCAGTACCATAAAGTTGAACTTTATTCACAATTTGAACCTTCTCCACTCCTTCGCTTAAAAATGTGAAAACAAAAATCTATTCAACATTTTTCTTTCCTCTCCCTTTACTTTAATCTAATGAAAGTTGCTGCCAGTACAATTTTATTCCAAAACCAAATAGAAAATCACATATTTTAGGAATTATAAAAAGAATTTTTTGTCATAAGAAAGTAAACCAATCACAGCTACAAAGGATTTATGAGCCTCATTTACAAGCTAGTTAGGCTTATATCACCCTCATAGACAAAACTTGTCCTTTATGTTTGAGATAAGTTTAAGATGGTCATTTGAATTTATTTTTGAACAGTTTTGATCCTCTAAATTATCAAAATTGAATACTTTTTATTTTCATACAATATTTAACAAATTATAGTTGTTAGATTTAACAAAAAAATCTGGAAAAGTCCCTTCAAACAATAATCGTACATCAAAAATAAATAAAATATAGTAGAAATAACATTACATAAGCTGGATCAAACATTAAAAATAGATTTGAAACCAAAAACTATAAAAACTGTACCTCCTAATGTGACTTCATGTTTCTTATACATTTTCATAGTTCTCGTTAAAACTAACAATTGCTTAGGATAAGAGACCAATTTGTCAATTACTCTAAAGTATATACTCCAAATCTACAATTCTTAAAAGACAAGGGACCTCAGTGTAACTAAGAGTCCTTGTACTAAATTGCAACTAGGGGTGTTCAAACCGAACCGGAAAACCGCACCAAACCGATTAAAGAACCCGACTAGGTTTGGTTTGACTTGGTTTGGTATTGAGTAAAAAAAAACCCGAACCAAACCGACATATAAATATATAAATTTTATTTATATTTTTAAGATCTTATATTGAATTTTCTTTAGAAAATGTAGAAATATTTGGGATCCTCTCATGTTTTAACCTTGAAAGTGTACGTTAACGAACAACTATTGTTAGACGACTAAAAAAATAACTATCATGTGTTACTAAAAAAATTCTCCCATTAGAATATTTTAATAGATCATATGTTTGTCAAATTTTTCAATATTTACTAAACATATATTCACTTATCAAAGCTTTATCTATAATTTTAGCAAAGTAAGATCGAAATAATATTAATGTAACAAAAAAAACCCGAAAACCGACAAAATCGAACCAATCGAAACCGATATAGATGGTTTGGTTTGATTTTAATAAAAATCGAACCAACCCGGTCCATGTACACCCCTAATTGCAACTTTTGTTCAGCTACTAATATGCGATTGAAGTACAAAAACCTGCAACAAAAACCTCTCCTGGTCATTTTCTTCTTCGTCTTCTTCACCTCTCCAGCTATTCCTGCTGTTTATACATCTTCAATCCTAACCCTTAAACATCCATCAACATTCTCAATCTGAAATCTCGACCGTTAAGAAAAAAAGGAAACCGACTAGAATCATGATTCAGTTACTATTCACTTTGATATTTGCTGAAATGGCACTAATCGTGATCTTCGTGTTCAAGACGCCATTGAGGAAGCTAGTGATAATGGGCCTGGACCGGATCAAGAGAGGCCGCGGCCCAATTATTGTTAAAACTGTTGCTGGTACCGTCTTCGTCGTTATGCTTTCCACCATCTACAGTATTGCGTCGATCCGCTCGCGGTGGATGGATGAAGGAGGTGATATCACTCCCACTGATCAGATTCTATTGGCTCAGCATCTTCTAGAAGCTTCTCTTATGGGTATCGTTCTCAAACTGAATTTTGATCTTGTGATTCTCTAATTTAGTTTATTAGTTTTGGTCTTTGACTGCGTGTTAGATGTAATTAGACGTTTTGTAATTATATTATTTATGAAGCTTATGGATGTAAAATAAATAAATAAGTAAAATTTGTGTGCTGTGCTGGTAGAGGAAGATTCCGGATTCAGAGGCAGTGGGTACACCGCACTTTATATGCGGATTCTTAAATTTTCTTTTAAATTTATCTTAAACATATTACTCCATATAATTTGAGTCTGAGATAGTAGTGTACAGTGTTTTTAAAAGCAAAAGGTGTAAAAAAGTGACAAAAAGCCCATGGGGGTTAAGCAGAAAGTGTGAAGCATAGGGGCGGATGTATCTTTATGCTAACGGGTTCATATGAAATAGTACTTTTGACACGGAGCATTAATTTATGTGTAAAAATTCACTAAAGTTGCAACAAATAGTAGACCTGAACCCATAACTTTAGAAAAATAACAGTTTCAATGCTAAGAAGCTTAAAGATTGTACCCATAAGGCCATAAAGTTTATATGCTGGATACGCCTTTGGTTAAGTAAGTGCACACAATTTATAGAAAATTAAAAGTACCAGAAACATATAAGTTTAGTACTATAAGAATTAAATTAAAATTAAAATAACCAACTTCAACATCTAATATGCAATAATTCACATATTAATCGAACTCCTCAAAGTTGAGATTTAGAGAACCAACCACTTCTTGTCGGTATCACTTTTTGGATGCCTAGATCACGTATAACTGAAAATTTTAGTGATAAGACATTTTCAATTGTAGCCAATATCTGGGGTTTGTATATTTATCCAATTCATCCCGTTCTTGATTTCCTCATTGTAATATTACAGGTACACTATGTCAGTAAACTTAGCTTCATTAGTTCAGTTTAGGCTCGTCATTGTTGTAAGCATACACTTCCTAAAGCGTAAGGCTTCACCCATGAAGCATAACACCTTGCTTCATCACTTTATGCAACGAAACGATGGCTTTTAATAACACATGCAGTGCACGTGCATCCACTGCTTGTATGCTGGATCGATTATCCAACATACAAGCATTGGGTGCATGTGCACTGCTATCTTAGACTCAAACTATATACATATATATTAGATATACCCGCACATGTATGTAGAAGTGCATCAACCTGTACAATAAACCTTCCTCTTGTTCTGTTTTTAATTCTTTTTATTTTTATTTTTATTTTCTGTTACATCTGTTTTGCTGCATTGTTGTCTGAATTATCACATTTATAAACTGCAAAGCAGTTCTCCTTCCTTATCCATGCAAGTTCTTAACTCAATGATTTGAATTATTGTTTACATGTATATTTGTTGCTTCTGAAATTTGACTAAACATCAGTGGTTGACTTAGAATTAGAGCTCTTTGGTTTATTTATTCACGACAAAGCTTATACATTTTATTTCACTTGGTTAGTCTATACTAAACTAAGGTCTGTAAATCTGAATGAGGTTGACCGTTTCAATTAATTAGCTTAAAGCATTGAATTAAAGTTCGGCCTTTTAACCTTATTATATGACAGTGATTGTATTCCGTCCTCTCTAAACACTGTTTCATTCCTTTTTGATAAATGACATACTTAACGCAGTAGTTCATTACTATGTACACACGAACAATTGAATGGGGCATGCTAAAAAGTTTAAATGCTTGTGCTACACTTCTTTTTGCACAAGAACTTTGTTTTTATTATCCTCTTCCATAACATCATGTTATACATTCGACCTTCACTTCTTTAAGCATAACGATATTAGAAAAACAATTTATAAAGGGATGAAACCTCATCTATTTTGCTAAACCCATATTGCAGCTTTGAATGGGGGGTGGAGATCTTGCTCTTATGCAGTCAACTTCGCAAAGTTATGCATGGTTTTCACCACCTGTGCCATCTGGCTATATGCCAGACAGTGACATTGTCATTTGTCAGGAGTAGATAAAAAAACTACTCCCTCAGTCCCGTTTAATGTGACATGCTTTCCTTTTTAGTTTATCCCAAAATAGAATGACATCATTCTCTTTTTAGAAACTATTTAAGCTGATCATTACTATTTTATCCTTAATGACATGATTTGTTGGACCCACTAGACATAATAGTTCACTCTTTTATTTTTCTGAGAAAGATAAAAGTTCATGCTTTATAAGGAGAGAGAAAATGAAAATATATGTGGAACTCTCACCACCACGAATTGATAATCTTGGCACTTTGTATATATATTTGTCTTACACGTCAAGAGTCTTATTTAACATCTTAAATTCCCTGCCCGGGCAAGCACCTTCAAATAAGATGAGACAGAGGGAGTACTATGTGGGTATTGTAGTTGAATATGAGCAGCCAAGTGGACATCCTCTGGCTAACTTTCTGCTTTCCTCTATAAACTACTTGGGAGAAGTTGATATCTAGTCATTTGTTTATACTTGGGAGATGCACACTGAAATAATGATCTATGTATTATACTCCCACTTGATAAAACTCTATTTGACCCCTGTTCACTGGTTGCCTCCCAACAGTTTTCCTCCCTGCCACTTTGCCACTTTCCTTCACTTTGATTTTTTTAGGGGGTGGGGTGGGGGGTTGCTTGATCTATTTCTGTGATAGCCTTGTCGATTACTTAGTATAATTTCGTATTTAATTATATGTTATACGTTTGAATACAATAATTTATTTTTCTAATTTTTCACAAAGACATGGCGATTGCGAAGAATGTTTCTGAAAAGAAATTTTGTTTTCATTCAGTACAATGTCTTTAATGCTTTCATTTAGCAACTACTCGATATGTGCAATGACCATTTGGGTCCACAACCACAAATTCAACCTACTTTCATCGTTTAAGTCACTACTCTGCCTTCTGTTGTTTAAATCAACCGATTATTCAACACTGATGAAAGCGAAGGAAAAGGTACACGTTCAAATGTGTCATGGATAGGTGTTGGTCTTTCTGGGCTGTCTATTTCTAATCTAGTGTTTTGCTTCAGTTGAGATGTTTTGTTAGGGGTTTTGCCAGGTTATTAAAGCCAGGGTATTGTAACTGGGTTATTCCTGAGACTTGCATCTGTGAAGTCACACGTGCTTTTACTGTCCGGATGAACTACTTTTACCATTAAAGTAAAAGTATTGCTTGATTCTTCCCTTTGTTTGGTTTCAAAATTTTCAATCAAAAGGAAGAAAAAGTTAAGACTAGGAAGAATCATAGGGGAAATGGGCTCCTATGGATTTGGTCTAGTGGTAAGAGCGTAGCATGTGATGTGTGTGTTAGGTGCAAGTAACGGCGTCGAACCATGTGTCAAACAAAAGCTTATTGTTTAACTGTAGAAGGGTAGAGGGGAGGGTCCATCATCCACTGAGTTTCAAACCGTGTGCGACTGGTTACTCGTGGATTTTTCGGTTATCAAAAAAGAATCATAACGGAAATTTTCATGGACCAAAGATGGAAAATTGGAATAATCTGCATGGACGTAGTCTTGTCCAAACTATTGATTCTTTTCAACTCGTCTTATGAAATGGTGCACAAAATGTTATTAATGATGCCTAGGTTTCCACTTTTACCGGTATGAAAAGTGAAAGGAGATATCATACAGATACTCTTTTTTCCGCACATAGTAATGCTAAGTATATTTAGATGTGTATTGATAAGCACTTGAAAAGTGCGGTTCGGAAGTACTGTCTCCCTTGCAATGAACTTGATATCTTTTCCTTTTGAGGTTTCTCTGCAGGATGGTCTTATAATAAATTGGAAGTTATTTATTAGAGAATTTCACTATTAAAAGATTAATGCTGCAATTGTATAGCATGTTCAGAAGTATAACCTGTTAGGCGTCTTTCGCGTGTCATAGAAAGGCATCTGACTCGAGGGGTATCTCTGTTGCACTTTATCTCTCTGTCTTCTGTTCCCAGTTCCTTCTGGTGTTCTTCCCATTCTGTATTTCACAATTACTTTTTATGCAGGATTCTCCCTCTTCCTCGCTTTCATGATCGATAGACTGCACCATTATATAAGAGAACTTAGTATGAGGAGGAAGACAATGGAAGCTGTGAAAAAGCAAAACAGAGCCTTTGAGGATGGAAAAAGTGGAGCTTCTGAGGAGATCAAAACTTTGGAGGAAGAGGCAAGTGCATTGCGTGGAAAAATTAAAAAGCTAGAGTCACAACTGCAGGAGAAGGCCAAAGAAGCAAGCGGTGCTGAAGCCAATGCAGTTGCTCTAAAAAAGCAGTCCGAAGGATTTCTTCTTGAATATGACCGCTTACTTGAGGAAAACCAAAATCTTCGGTCTCAATTGCAATCACTGGATCGTACATTGTCACGCTCTGATAGCAAGAAGGTGTCCTAAAGAACTGTGTCTCGCTGTGTACGAACCATGTCTCACAATGTCTTGTTAATACCTTCGCATCTTTCCAGCTCAAAATCTGAATGAGGTGTAAGAATCCAGAGTTCCGAGAGTACTTGTCATTTACTCTATGATATAGTCTTTGTGTCCTTAAATTTCTGTTGTGCGATAGAGGGTTAGCATATATAATTGCTAGAAACTTCTTTTCTTTCAATATTTAGTCTACTTTATCGTCTTCAAAACGTGGCCTGCGTCTGCTGTCATTGCCAACTTCAACCAGTAAGATGCCTTCCCAGAAAGTACTTGTAGGTTTATTGGGTATGAAATTTCTTTAGCATTGTTAAACCCGTTTAAACGGATTCCTTTTTGATGCCTTGACTCGGTTATTGCTCTCAAAATCCTTGCACTTAGCGGGTTCTTGTTGAATCTTTGATATCTTCATTCAAGTAGTGTTTTGGTCTGTTTGTATGATTAAGTAATTACTTTGTTAGCATGAATTGGGTGTGATGGAGAGGGATTAGTATACTCTTCAATTTTCAAGGGGGAGGTGAGAGTCTACAAGGTAATTTTTTAATACATAGTAATATAAAAATAATATTTCTTATATGCACATATATTTCTCATACATTATTTTTTTTAAGGAGGATCTATAGTGTTTTCACACTTCCTCTCTAACGTGACTCGAATCCAGGACCTAACAGTCGTGGGTGGAGGTGGTTTTACCACCTGAGCAAGCCTCACAAGTTTATTTACTTGTTCATCTAAAAAGAATTATTTAATTTTATATATGTCTTTCCAAACACAAAATAATGCTGGCCAGACCTTTTTAGGACTACCATTTAAATTTTATAACGATAAAAAAAATCTCGAAACAATATATCCTTCGAGCTGAATTTTGGGAAGCGCTCCTAGTAATCATTGGATTTTTTTCCGGTGATTGTCATATTTTGTGGCAAATTTGTGATTACCGTATGAATAATTTCTAGCAATTACCATATTTTGTGGCAAATTCTAGTGATCTTTATATGAAAAATTCTGACGATTGACATGATTTATGGCAAATCTTGATGATCATCGTACGAAAAATTCAAGCAATTGTTAGGAATGCTTTCCCAAATTCTGACCGGCAGGTTATTTTCCCAAGATTTTTCCAACCGACGTCAAAATTTAAACGGCGGCACCGAATGATCTTATTTATGCAAATCACCCTTCCAAACAGGCTCTAAATGAAAATGCAATTAGGAACTGCGGTACTATTAGATTTAGTCATCAACTCAGTATTCTCTTGAAATCTTTTTTTGGAGAAGCTTAAATTGGTATCACGCGAAACCTTGTCACCATTCTAGATCGTTAGTTGTCCTGCGTCCATTAACAAATTAAGAATTAAGACGAGTTAAATGGATATATTCAATTCGGTATCTAAGGACCACCTAAATCGAGCTTAAGCAAGTCTAATAAACTAAAACTGACCAGCCATTGGAAACTAGGATATATTTCCAATGCTTGCTTACCTTGAAATTTGGAAAAAAAAAAAAAATTTCCCAAGGAAAATATTTTTCAGGGAAAACAACTCACATTGCTTCTCGGAGGAAGTCATTCCTTTATAAATATCCAAATTCTTATTTTATCCTACATGTTTTACTCAGCATTTAGACGATATTGTGGTTGATCTTAAAGAAGCTAGCTAGAAAGCATGACAGACAGACGAGCGATAAGACAAGTAAGCTAAGACGAGGGCAATGTTAGAGGGGTCTTGCACATACTTAGGATCATTGCAAGCGCAATCTTTGACCCCTTTGTTGTCAATGCCTCATTTGTTCCACTATTCGCGGGGCTTGCTGCATTTAGGTATAAGAAACCCCACCCAGAAAAAGAGTATAAATCAATACTCCAAAAATTTCACCAAAGCATTATCCTCATACCCTCTTGTACACATTATACGATTATCTTATGTCACCTTTTATACCCAACTAAACACTAATAATCCAACGAACAAATTTTCTAAAGAGAGCTTTGTATACGATATCGGGCTTACCCGATTTCACTAATTGACCGGGACCAGGGGAATGGATCGAGGATCGGAACCGTAGTATATCAGACCGAGGTATGAGGATAAGACACCGAGATCGGGATTCGAAGTACCTGTCGAGGTCGAGACCGGTGATGATCGAGGCTCAATAGGACAAGCATCGAGCGAGACCGAAGATAGCATAATAACGGAAAGGCAAGATATCCGTGACTGGCCGAGGATCATTGCGAAAATCTCGAAACGGATCAAATCAAGAGCGGTTATTTAGCCTATCATGGGATTTACTTCTATAATTAGAATTGTACCATAGATAGGATTCCTCTACTATATAAAGAGGGGTCTAATCATTCTGTAATTATCTTACATTCACGCATATCAAAGTAATACAATACTCTCTTCTCTTATACTCTCTTGTTCATCAGTTTGTTTCATAACTTTACTCTCACTCACTCAGTTCGAGGGCGACCTAGCTCGAGGGGTGAATTGCATTTCAATACTGGTTTGCTTTACTTTGTTATTTATTTCTACTATTAATCATCGTATTTATCAATTTGTGCCAGGTGAAATTACATATCCTTATAACCACTTATAAGTTTAATTGTTATTCGATTTTAAGGGTAAACAGTTTGGCACCCACCGTGGGGCTAAGGATAATAGTGATTGCCTGGTATTAATTCTCATAACACACACTGCTTTGCGCTTGTTCTTGTAAGTGTCTTTGGTTTCAGAATCGACATGTCAAACTCTCAAGTAACACCCACACATACAGATAATGGCCTTGGTTTCCACGGCGAAAACGACAACATAGCCACCCCAGGAAACGGAGTGCCTCCAGCTAACCCCGATGGACCCCCGATCGTGGACCCAATTGACGTCAGCTCCCATATTGCCATTAATGAGAATTTGGGCGTCGATCCTGAAAATAGCGTCCGCAGAGATGCTTGAGTAGCCGATCAGAACGCACAGAACGGTGAAGAAGGCAGGATTAGCCTTCGAATGATATTCGAGATGTTGCAGACTCAACAAGCTGCAATAGCACAACTCCAAATCAGAATCGAGCTCGAGCCATTGCAAGAAGTTGTTCATTGAGCCGAATCGGTGCCAAAGAGATCAGATTAGGGAGAATCGGAGACTAATCCATCTATCGTAAAAATGCTGGAGGATCTGACGAAGCGAATCGAGACAGGGGAAAAGAAGATCGAGGAAAATGATAAGAAGGTGGAAACTTATAACTCCAGGGTCGATCAAATCCTGGGGGCACCACCGGTATTAAAAGTTCTTGATTCCAAAAAGTTTGTCCAAAAACCTTTCCCCCCAAGTGCGGCTCCGAAGCCAATCCCAAATAGTTTCGGATGCCCGAGATTCCAAAGTATAACGCGACGACAGATCCAAACGAACACGTAACCTCTTATACGTGTGCCATTAAGGGAAATGACTTGGAAGATGATGAAATTGAATCTGTGTTGCTGAAGAATTCGGAGAAACTCTATCAAAGGGTGCTATGATATGGTATCATAATTTACCACCTAACTCTATTGATTCATTTGCTATGCTTGCAGATTCCTTTGTAAAGGCGAACCCTGGAGCCATTGAAGTTGCAACTAGAAAGTCGGACTTATTCAGGGTAAGGCAAAAAGACAACGAGATGCTCAGGGAATTCGTATCTCAATTTAAAATGGAACGAATGGAATTGCCAACAGTCACCAACGATTGAGCTGTTCAAGCCTTCACTCAAGGTCTTAATGAACAGAGTTCCATAGATTCGCAATAATTAAAGCAGAATTTGATCGAATATCCCGCCGTCACTTGGTCCGATGTACATAATCGATATCTGTCAAAGATTAGGGTCGAAGACGACCAACTGGGGGCTCTAATCTGTACGATTTATCCCAATAGGACCGTGGATAGAGTTAAAAGGGACGTCGATCGGGAACCACGGCCGAACAGAGGCCGATATTAGCCATACGGTGGAGATCAAAGAAATAACGGGCATGGGCACAACCCCGTTCGGAATGATAGAAAGAATGATCGGGGACAGAGCTCCCGAGGGCTCATGAGCAAGATTGGTTTTGATAGGGATACCGGGTCCAAAGAAGCACCTCGATTGTCAGAATATATAACTTCAGCGTAGATGCTTCCTCCATAGTATCGGCCACTGGGCGTATCAAAGATACCTGGTGGCCTCTACCTCTGTAGACCGATCCGGCCCAGAGAAACACAAACCAAATATGTAAGTATCATGGCACCCATGGCCATAAAACAGAAGATTGCAGACAACTAAGAGAGGAAGTAGCTCGACTATTCAACGAGGGGAACCTTCAAGAATTTTTAAGTGATCGAGCCAAGAACCACTTCAAAAACAAGGATTCAAACAGACAGAATGAGAAGAAAGATCCACAATATGTGATTCACATGATCGTTGGAGGAGTCTTTGTTCCTCAAGGACCGCTATTTAAACGCACCAAGGCGACAATCACAGGGGAAAATCGAACGAGGGAATACTTACTAGAAGAAACCTTGTCTTTCAACGACGAGGATGCAAAAGGGATCGAACAACCTCACAACGACGCATTGGCAATATCTATCCTTATGAATAAAATTCAAGTTAAACGTGTGTTGATTGATCCAGGTAGCTCGGCAAACATTATTCGATCAAGGGTTGTAGAGAAACTCGCCTCCAAGATCAAATCGTGCCCGCAGCTCGAGTACTTAATGGCTTCAACATGGCGAGTGAAACCACCAAAGGGGAAATCATTTTGCCATTAAATATGGCCGGGACCATCTAAGAAACAAAGTTCCATGTTATTGAGGACGACATGAGTTACAACACACTGCTCGGAAGGCCTTGGATCCATAACATGAGGGTAGTGCCCACGATGCTTCATCAAGACCTGAAGTTCCCAACATCAGAAGGAATCAAAACGGTGTACGGTGAACAAACCGCCGTCAAAGAAATGTTTGCAATCGACGAAGTAATACCGGTATCGGCGCTTTCATCAGCAAAGGGATCGGAGTCGAAGGGAAAGCAGGAAGTCAAACAGGAACCACAGTCACCGGCCTCGACCCGATCGGAGGAGCAGGAAACTTTCGAGTATGATGATTATATGATACCTCGAACCTTCATAATCCCCGATGATTCCGATACAACAAAGTTGACGGTCGAAGAGCTGGAACAAGTCATACTGATCGAGCATCTGCTCGGTCAAAAGGTATACCTGGGCACGGGGTTAACTTCGAGCTCAGGAAAAAACTTATTCACTTCCTTTTAGATAACATAGATTGTTTTGCTTGGTCCCATATCGATATGACCGGAATCCCACCAGAGATCACGACCCATCAATTAAGCTTGGACCCAAAGTTCTGGCCAGTAAAGCAAAAAGAAAAGGCCCCAGTCTGAATTTAAGCATGCATTCATCAAGGATGAGGTAACCAAACTTCTCAAAATAGGGTCCATTCGGAAGTAAAATATCCCGAATCGTTAGCAAACGTAATGGTGGTCCTTAAGAAAGGAAATAAACTTAGAATGTGCATAGACTATAAGGATTTGAATAAGGCCTGCCCTAAGGATTCTTTTCCTTTTTCGAACATCGATCACATGATCGACGCCTGCCTACTCCGGGTACACCAAATACAGATGAACTCGGAGGATCAGGAAAAAACTTTGTTTATCACTAAATACGACACCTATTGTTATAACGTAATGTCGTTCGGACCAAAAAATGCTGGTGCAACTTATCAACGCCCAGTAAATCGAATGTTCGAAGAACAAATAGGAAAATCTATGGAACTTTATATTGATGACATGCTAGTTAAGTCCCTGTGAGCAGAGGACAATTTGAAACATTTGCAGGAGACTTTCGATATACTAAGGAGGTACACCATGAAACTCAGCCCAGAAAAGTGTGCATTCGGGGTCGGCTCGGGAAAGTTTCTTGGATTCATGGTGTCCAATCGGGGGATCGAGATCAACCCCGATAAAATCAAAGCTATCGAGGACATCAAAGTCGTGGATAATGTGAAGGCTGTGCAGAGGCTGACTGGGCGCATAGTCGCCCTAGGGTGATTCATCTCGAGGTCCTACCATAGAAGTCACCGGTTCTTCTCACTACTTAAGAAGAAGAGCAATTTTGCATGGACCCATGAATGCCAACAAGCCTTAGAAGAAATAAAACGATACCTGTCAAACCCTCCACTACTTCATACCCCGAGCGGACGAGCAACTCTACTTATACTTGGCGGTCTCGGAAATAGCGGTAAGTGGGGTCCTAGTTCGAGAAGAGAAAGGTACGCAATTCCCTGTTTACTATGTTAGTCGGACCTTAGGCGAGGCCGAAACTAGGTATCCTCACTTTGAGAAATTAGCGCTTGCTTTAATAAGTGCCTCTAGGAAACTAAAACAGTATTTCCAGTATCACCCAATATGTGTTGTAACCACATATCCCCTTCGAAATGTTTTTGCACAAACCCGAATTTTCGGGGTGATTGGCGAAATGGGCCGTAGAACTCAGCTGGTACGATATTAAGTATCAACCCCGAACAGCCATCAAGTGTCAAATCTTGGCAGACTTCGTGGCTGACTTCACGCCAGCCCTCGTACCCGAGGTCGAAAAGGAACTGGTATTAAAATCGAGGACATCATCGGGGGTGTGGACCCTCTTCACAGACGGTGCTTCGAATGTGAAAGGGTCCGAGCTAGGCATCATTGTGAAGCCACCCATGGGTAACATAACTAGACAGTCTATCAAAACTTCGAAGTTAACTAACAATAAGGCCGAGTATGAGGCCATGATTGCAGGTCTCGAGCTGGCTAAAAGTTTGGGAGCAGAGGTCATCGAGGCCAAATGTGATTCCCTACTTGTGGTAAACCAAGTCAACAGAACTTTCGAAGTCCGAGAAGATCGAATGCAGAGATACATGGACAAAACTACAGGTAACTTTACATCGATTTAAAGAGTGGACCTTACTACACATACCTCGGGAACAAAACAGCGAGGCCGATGCCCTAGAAAACTTGGGATCTTCGGTCGAAGATGATGAACATAACTAGGGGACTGTGGTACAACTCTCGAGATCAATAATCGAAGAAGGCCATGCCGAAATAAACTCTATGAGTTTGACATGGGATTGGAGAAACAAGTACATTGAATACTTAAAAAATGGGAAGCTCCCATCAGATCCGAAGGAGTCAAGGATTCTACGCACAAAGGCAGCAGGATTCACCTTGACCGAAGATGGAACGCTATGCAGGAGTATGTTCCATGGACCATTGGCGATATGTTTAGGACCAGGAGACACCGTCTACGTCCTACAAGAGATTCACGAAGGAACTTGTGGGAACCACTCTGGTGCCGAATCACTGGTTCACATTGTCATCAGAGCAGGGTACTATTGGGCTGATATGGAAAAGGATACAAAAGAGTTCATTCGAAAGTGCGATAAATGTCAAAGTTATGTGCCGATGATTCACCAGCCCGAGGAGAATCTCCACTAGGTCTTATCCCCATGGCCATTCATTAAATGGGGGATGGACATCGTCGGCCCTTTACAATCGGCCCTAGGTAAAGCTTAGTTTATTTTATTTATGATTGATTATTTTTCTAAGTGGGTTGAAGCACAAGCCTTCGAGAAAGTTAGAGAAAAAGAAGTCATAGACTTCACTTGGGACCACATTATATGTCGATTTGGGATGCCCGCAGAGATTGTACAACGAAAAGCAATTCTTCAGCAGCAAAGTGACTAAATTTCTCGAGGAACACAAGATTAAAAGGATTTTATCGAATCCTTATCATCCTAGCGGGAACAGACAAGCCGAATCGACCGACAAAATCATCATTCAAAATCTTAAGAAAAGATTGACCGACGCTAAGGGAAAATGGAGAGAGATATTACCCGAGGTTCATTGGGCGTACCGCACAACATTGAAATCCAGCACGGGGGCAACACCGTTCTCTTTTGTCTATGGTCCGAAGCTCTTATCCAGGTTGAGGTCGGGGAACTTAGCCTCAGGTTTCGATATGTGACAGAAGAATCAAAAAACGAGGCTATGAACACGAGCCTAGAATTGTTGGATGAAAGACGCGAGGCCGCCCTCGTTCGATTGGCCGCACAAAAATGGAGGATCGGAAGGACTACAATCTAAGAACCAATCTTCGACACTTCAAGATAGGGGACTTGGTGCTAAGAAAGGTCACCCTCAACATTCGAAACCCGAATGAAGAAAAACTGGGTCCGAATTGAGAGGTACCATATCAGGTCCTCGATATTATCGGAAAGGGATCTTACAAGCTCAACACGATGAGCGGCGAGCAACTACCAAACAATTGGAACGTATCACTCCTAAAGAAATACTACTGCTAAGGTACGGCCTTCTCTATTTTCATTTATATTTTGAACTAACCAATTGCAGGTGTTCGATCGGGAGCAGCGACGTATCCTTCAGCACGAAGTCTTTAGGTTCTGAAAGCACGCGTTGCACTCTTTTTCCCTTAGACCGGTTTTGTCCCAATTAGGTTTTCTGGCGAGGTTTTAACAAGGCAACCATTGATCGTGCTAACTTAGAACAATTCAACAGTATCCGAGGCTTCTTTACAATCAACCTCGTATACTAGGCGGCATTACCCCTGAACGTCAACTTTGTTGCAAGGAAATTACTTTGTAACAGCGGGGTTTCCATAGGAATATTTTGTAAGGGCCAAATGGTCGAATGAACCGTGCCTATATAGGTTACTCGAGCCCTAACATCAAACATGTACGCATGTATAATCATCTATTGAAAGAAGTATTTTTCCTTGCCAATATCTCATGCCTTAGAAATTTTTGCTATTTCACAATTTCATACTCGATCTGTTGTGTAAACAAGATTAAGGGCCGATTGCAACCGAAGTTCGAACAACTAACCCCTCACTCGGGGACTGCTGGCCGAAAAATAGATGAGATCATTAAAATCTCGAGATTATAAGACCTTAAAAAGGCAACCCTCGATTTTTATAGGCCACGGCCACCCCACTCGGTGACTAACACTTTGAACAAGCTCGAAGTATAATGGGAAAACGAGCCTAAGAGGAATATCCCAAACTAAAGGCTTCTGCCAAAATGACATGGTTCGGAGACGTCCGAATTCCGTAATAAAATAGACCTTCGAATATTCTTATAAACTGGTTAAAAAAGGCTACCCTCGGCAAAATGATAAAGGGCTTAGATGATATCAAGCCTCGAGAACCCTAATAAATGAAAAATTGTTCGAACTCTCGAACAATTCCTTATTTTGTGTTAAGGCATAACAAATTTTGTAAAATTAACAATGAACTTTTTAAGCCGAAAAAGGGGAAAAAGCAAATCTTTCTACCAAGGCCACATCGGCCTAATACCAAAGCCTAAGGGCCATTGTTCATTTTGAGTTCGAAGGATCATCCTCACTCAATTAAAACCTAAGGATTACCCTATTTCGAGTTTGAGCAAGCACTCACTCGACACTAGTTCGGTTTCGGTACAAATTACCTGAACCTCGAACCTATGAATAATAATTTCATAGAACATAAATAAAGCACAAATTTCATAAGCAAGAGATATTTATAAATGTCAAAGTTATATACAAGGGCAACATGGCCCAATCGGAATTCTATGGAAAAAATCCAAAAAAGATCCTAAGTACTTAATCTTCTCCAAGAGCAACATCTTCACCATCGGGGTCTTCTCCTCTCTTGGATCCACTCATGCTCCCAGAATCTTCATCATCAGAATAGACCAATGCTTTGTCTTCATCGTCAAGCTCTTTTGCATCTTTGATCTCGGCAGCGTGATCGAAGTCACGAGCGTGAATCTCCTCGAGTGTCTCCCTTCGAGACTGGCACTTGGCAAGCCCAACAGCCCAGTATGCTCGAGTCTGAGCAGTATCGTCTACCTCCTTTACTCGAGCTTAAGCGGCTTTGGCGTCAGATCGGTAGACTGCCACGATTGCCTCAGTATCGGCCTTAGCCGTCTAAGCCTTAGATTTTGCCACTGCAAGTTCCGTGACCAACTGAGCCTGGAGCTCCTCGATTTTCTTGGCTTGTGCCAAGTTCTTCTCCTTCATGTCTTGGAGCTGGCTTTTAGCCGAGGATAACTGAGCTCGAGCAGTCTCTTTCTCTGAGGCAAGGCGGTCTATATTTTGCTTCCACGCTATGGTTTCTGTCTTCACCGCTTCTACCTTTCCACAGAGTTTCCCGATCGTCTCGTGCATTTTCTGGACCTGTGGGATCAAATTATTAGCCACCACTACCGAACTGATGCCATGAGATTCTAAGAATTTTATTACCTGCTCGGTCAGTTCGCTCTGTTCTTTCTGAGCCGCGACCAGTTCAGCTCGGATGCCCTTGATATCTTCTTCTTTTTGCTCACTAAAAAGTTTAAAGGCATTCTTCTCCTCGGTAAGCCCCTGGATATCAGCCTCATAACGGCTCGGTTCTCCTCAGAATCAGAGGAAAGCCTCATGATGAAGCACCAATTCCTGTAAACATAGAAGAGAAAAATTATACTAAGGGAGAAAAACCTAAGTACAAAAATGGATAGAAGAATCAGAGATTACCCGGTTTAAATCTTGTTGGGCTTCGTTGAACAGACAAGGCTCTCCCACCACGTCCACCTGGGCTCGATCCTCCTCTGTGACCAAACCCCGAAGGTAGCTGGCCACCCCTATGGGGGCACCAAGAACACGAGCATCTTCCGGGACTGTGATCACGGTAGTTCGCTTGCGCCCGGGATCTACACTAGGAGCCGGGAATTGATCGTTTAGTTTGGAACTCGAGGAAGCCTCACCCGAGCTTTTTCTCGGAACCTCCAAGTCATCCGAACCGGTGACGTCTTCTATCCCAGAATATAAACCACGGAAGAGATCCTCATCTCCGCGAGCTCTTTCCCCATGATAAGTTTCCGCGGCTTGAGTATCGCGTATCAAAGAATCGGAGACTGAAGGAAACAAGGGGGAATGTCCAATCTCTATTGCCCTAGAGGATCTTTTGAAGCACTACCTCCATCTTGGGGAGCCTCGAGCTCGTTCTCTATGCCGTCATCCATCGCCTCTTCAATGGCCTCTTTTCCCCGAGGCAAAATGCCTTCAGTTCCTTTTTTGCTCGGGGACTTGGGCCGAAGTCTCCTCCTCGATCTCATCGGGCCTAGACCGGTCATCATCGATTTCCACTGGTTCTGAAGCTTTTCGAGCCCCGGTGCTAGCTCATGTACGGGCTATCAGCCCTGAATATCTTTCTTTTCTTCTTCTTCCTGTTCACCCTCTTCGGGCTCATCTCGTAGCTTGAGGACTGAGTCCATTGTCAAAGGGATGACATTCCCTCTACGGGTCCGCCTCTTTTTGGGATTTTGCTCGTCCAACTTCGTGGAGCTCGAAGCCTCTCTCCTTTTTTGCTATTTCTTCTATTTCGAGCAGACGGTTGGGAAGGTTTTCTTCATCACCTGATTGGGGCCTCATCGGCACGTCCTTCCCAAGGCCTGTGAAATAAGGGTATATGATATCAAAAAGAAATTTGGACAGTGGTCGAAGTTATTGGATTATACAAAAACTTACCATGGTTTCGGGCCTCCCATCGACCTCTCGATAATTTGCGCCATGCACGCTCAGCCTGTGTCGATTTTGACACTAAGCTTCTGACCCAGTTCTTGAGCCGCGGAACCGCACCCGACATCCAGGCAACGACTGCATCTTACGAAGTGTCAATAATAAAATATGAAAAAACGAGCAGAAGATAAAAGGGAGCCATAATTACATTTCATATTCCATTTCTCCAGAAATGGCATACATTCGGCCGGGATTAAATCCGAGGTCTTCACTCGGACAAATCGGCCCATCTATCCCCGATCATTGTCCTCATCTATGCTCGTGAAAGCCGCCTTGGAAGCCCGACGTTGAAGCTTTATTAGCCCCCATCGATAAAGTTGTAGGCTATATAAGCGTATAATATGATCGAGGATAAAGGGAAGCCCATCGACTTGGCTTGCAATAAAATAGAGCAGTATCACTATCCTCTAGAAGGAGGGGTGTATTTGGCCGAGGGTGACCTCGTACTTCTTGCAGAAGTCGACGATAACCGGATCCAGGGGGCCCAATGTGAAAGGGTAGGTAGAAATACTCAGAAACACTTCCACATACATAGTGATTGACTCTTCAGGCAAGGGCACCACCACATGCAATCCTTTTTAACTTGGTTTGAAAGGCCACTGGTGATTGTGCATATGTACCTCGACATTAGCTCGCGTCGACCCGGAACCGAGGAGGTCTTTTCAACTTTGAAGTCGGAGTTAAAGACGCACGATGGAGGAAAGAATTTTTCAGGGAGTGGCTCCGCCACTGGCTGTTTGCCGGCCGGCTTAGATGAGGAAGCTTTTTCCTTCTGTGGAACAGTTTTAGACGTTTGTGCCATTAGGTTGAGATTAAAGAAGGATGATGGTGATAGTATTTGGTGGTTTAAAAAGAAGTTAACAATGAAACTTGAAGATTTGTAGATGGACTTTAAGAATGCAAAGGGTTTTGAAGATCAGCACAAGAGGGATTCAAAATAAAGTTTGAAAAAGTGGAAAAATGTCCTATTTATGGGTTTCACGACGACAATTCGAAATTACTAGTGGCCGACTGTCAACTAACACACATTAATGACCTGGGGAACTGCATCGACGAGACGTTTCAGTCACCTCGGTCGTTTACCTCACAGTGATGATGTCATGATAAATCAGGGTAAAGGTTGAGGACTCAATTCGTTTCTTGTCATTATACTCCGAAAAATGAGGGGACTATCTATGTACGGTTAAAACTAGGCCTACCTGATTTCACTAATTGACCAGGACCAAGGGAATGTGATAGAATTTATGGGTTCACCAAACTATATAGAGAACCAGGTTCTCTATCAGTTACCACAGTAAGCAACAGACTGTAAAACAAAACTGTATAGGGAACCAGGTTCTCTATCTGTTCCCATAGAAAATCGGCAGTAAATAAAGAACACAATAGAGTTTTACGTGGAAAACTCCCAGCTCAAAGGGGTTAAAAGCCACGACCTACCTGTAACGACCCGACCGGTCGTTTTGAGCTTTTGCACTTCGATCGCCAGTTCCCGGGCATGACTTGCCCCGTGTTATGTATTGTGACTAATGTAGATTGTTGGTTTTGGTTTTCAGGAAAAATTTGGAATAAATTTGAAAGAACAGTTTCAGTTGAAAGCTTTGAATTTGAAAGGTTTGACCAAGAGTTGACTTATTTGTATATGAGCTCGGATCAGAGTTTTTATGATTTGGTTAGCTTCGTTAGGTGATTTTTGACTTAGGAGTGTGATCGGAATTGGTTTTGGAGGTTCGGAGTAGAATTAGGCTTGAATTGACAAAGTTAGTATTTTGGCGAATTCCGGTTGATAGGTGAGATTTTGATTCGAGGGTCGGAATGGAATTCCGAGAGTTGCTGTAGCTTCGTTAATTGATTTGGGATGTGTGTGCAAAATTTCAGATCATTTGGAGGTGATTTGGTTAGGTTTTTGATCGAATGCGTATTTCGGAAGTTTTTAAAGAACTTAGGCTTGAATTCGATGAGAAATGGTGGTTTTTGTGTTGTTTGAGGTGTTTTGATGATTGGAGCAGGTTTGAATGATGTTTTAGGATGCGTTGCTGCTTTTGGTTGAGGTCCCGGGGGACTCGGGGTGATTTCGGATGGCCAATCGGACCAATTTGAGCATTTGAAAGTTGCAGGTTTTTCCCAGCTATTTTGTTGCAGAGTTTTGTTCACTGCGATCGTGTTCCAGTGGTTGCGATCGCAGAGGTCTATCATGTACTGCATCGCGATTGCATTGGTGCCTATGCGATCGCATAGGAGGAATTAAAGGTCAGCTATTTTGTTCTACGCGATCGCGGCTAGGGGTCCGCGTTCGCATAGCTTAAGGGAACTGTGCATCGCGATCGCAAGGGTTTTTACGCGATCGCATAGAGTTAATCTGGAGGAGGAAATTTTTGTGCATTGCGATCGCAAGCCTTGGGCTGATTCCGACTGGGATTAATTGGAGGTAAGCCCTATGAACTAAAAACACGATTATTTTGTGGAATTGACCTTGAAATCCATTGGAACTTAGCAAAAAGGAGAAGAACTAGGGTTTGAGTTTTAATATTTCAAATCGGGATTTGAGGGGTCATTTGGACTCCGATTTTGGTAATCTTTATATGTATAGACTCGTGGCGAGATAAGGAGTCCGTTGATGTTAAATTTTCTGACTTTCGAGAAGTGGGCCCGGGGCTCGGGTTTTGCCAATTTCGAGATTTTTAATAATTTTCGATTGGGTATTGTTCCATTGGCATATTGTGACGTATTCGTTGTGGTTTTGGATAGATTCGACGCGTGTGGAGGCCAATTTGACGGGCAAAGGCGTCGCGAGCTAGAGATTTCGCCGGTTCGAGGTGAGTAATGATTGTAAATGATATTTTGAGGGTTTGAAACCCCGTATTTGGACATCGTAGTGCTATATTGAGGTGACTTGGTGACTTGCACGCCGGATAGCGAGCGTGGGGTAGAGCACCGTTGGGGATTGTGGCTTGGTCCGTCCCGGTAGATGAACATGCTGCGTATTTGACTGAAATTCACTTATTATCATTATAATTGAGCTGATTGCTATATTTGAGCTTCGTGCCAACTGATTGAATCCTTCAGGGATTGCTATTACTGGTTTCTTACCACTTTTACATATCATTGAACTTAGTCCTAGTATTTAATACTGTTTTGCAAACTCAACTACTTTTTCTTAAACTTGAAATTTAATTAATATTTTTAATGATGTTTGGGGCTGAATATTTCTATATGATTGTGCCCGAGAGGCTTATGTGATTTTGGACTGAGTATGGGATCGGGCTGCACGCCGCAGCGGTATGATATTGATATTGATATGAGGCCGAGAGCCTAGTTGATGCCACGAGATGGCTTATTATTGCGCTTGGGCCGTAAGGGGCCCCTCCCGGAGTCTGCACACCCCCAGTGAGCGCCGTCGACGATAAACGGATTGGGCTGCACACCGCAGCGGTATGTGGAGCGGGCTGCACGCCGCAGCGGTACTAGTACTGTTCTGTGTGTTTACTTTATCTTATTTGCTTGCCTTACCTGTTGTTTGTGCTACTTCATGTGATATCTACTGGATTGCCTGGCATTATCTGTTAATTGAGTGTGGTGCCCGAGGGGCGGACTTTTGTGCTTATCTGCACTATTCGAATTGCATTCGTTTGCAAAATGTTGAAAAAGTTATTTTCAAAGAAGTTTTAAACTGAGCTAAGATATTTCTAAAGATTTCACAGCTTCACTATTTTTCTCAAAAAGGTTTTACTCTACTTCTATATAGCATGATGATGTGACATACGTGATTTCTTACCGCTCAGTTGTTATTTACCTTTATTACTCACTGAGTTGGAGTACTCACTTTACTCCCTGCACCTCGTGTGCAGATGCAGGTATCTATTCACCCGGTAGCGGGTCTTGGCTGTTTGGAGACAGAGCTGTGGTAGTTTAGCGAGGTAACTGCCAGCGTTCGCAGCGCCGTTTCTTTCTATGTTATTCATTATTCCTGTGCAGTGTATTTCTAGACTTGTAAATGTAATTACATTCTTATAGATGCTCATGACTTGTGACACCCCGGTTTGGGCTGTGTGGGGTTGTAATTCCGCTAATTAAATTTATTAAGTCACATTTTGACTGTTATTCATGTTTAAATTATTTTGAAAAGACGAGTTGGGTTAGTTGGCTGGCCTCGTCTTCACGAGAGGCGCCATCACGACCAGTGCGGGGTTTGGGTCGTAACAAGTTGGTATCAGAGCCTAGGTTACTAGGTCTCACAAGTCATGAGCAGGTTTAGTAGAGTCTCGCGGATCGGTACGGAGACGTCTGTATTTATCCTCGAGAGGCTGCAGAACCTTTAGGGAAACTTCACATTCTTGAATTCTATCATGCGTCCTTGATTCAGCTTGAAAAAAAACTCTTGAAATTCCTTCCACGCGTTCGTATGCGCGTATGAGCGCCCAGTATCTGATGTGCCTTGATGGCTTGTGATTCCTTGATCGAGGGGCGAGATGTGATCTCTGTGAGTTTAATGTTGGGCCAGTCTGGAGGACTTGAGGCCGAATCTTTGCCTATGGCTTGAGCACCGAGCTGCTGATTGTGTGAGCAAGTGTTTTGAATCTATATGTTCGGTATTGTCCCTATTAGTGGGAGTGACGGCTGGTTAGCTACGTGATGAGTATGTTAGTACTGCGAGATGCATCTATGTGACTTGGAAGTGATGAGGGAGGTCTGCTGGATGATAGATGAACTAATAAGTGCTTAATTTCCATTGCGACTGGATGTGTAGCCCCGAGTTATGGGCGCGTGAAGAATCTTTTCGTGTCTCCTAGTTGGGAGTGAAGTAAATTTCATGTTGCGGTTTGAATTCTGACTTAGGAAGACTAAGTGATTGCGGACAGTTTATGACAGTGGAAGGTATACAGAAATGTTATATTGAGGCAAAGCAGGTGGGTTATCTCCTGCGGAGTGATCTGAAGTGGTGTGATCCCTATGTGTATGTTAGAAGATCTCATGTGTAATTGAAAAGTACGTGTCAAAATTTGAAATTTCAGGTCATTTAAGAGAGTGGGTTTAACTGTTGCGGGGATGAATGCGAGATTTGTAGAAGATTTACAGTACTAGATGATCTGTATTTTCAGAAACTTATAAATGATTTGAGTTTAATCTCACTATGGTATTGTGGCATCAATAGAGTAGAAGTGTTATGAGTTACTGAGCGTATCTTGATCTATGGCTTCGAGCCAGGTGGGGGAGTCTGATGTGAGCGGTTGATTGCATGGTTATGTGCTATGTTGGTTCCAGTTTGGGGCATGCGAGTGAATTAGCTATGGCTAGAGTAAAGGAAAATTTTGACAAAGGTTATATTATGCTTCATAAGGTACGAGAATCACGGAATGTCTAGGGTTGTTGTTAGTAAAGAATGCTCGGCGCATAGAGTAGGAAGTTGCGTGGTTATATTAGGATGAGGATTTCTTTTTGCGGTATCGGAGTGCCAATGAGGCACGGGTGGTTCTGGTCGTTAGGTCAAGTAAGTTGCAGTTTGAATAAAGAGTGAATGACTTGCGAGAATAGTTCTAATGTGTTCAAGAGTTTGTATACATCAATTGAGTGCTCCAGAGTTGCATGTGTGGTTAGAAACTGTGTTTTCATTGTAAGAGGTTCAGATTTGTGGTATTTTTATGTTAATTATGGGATTCTATGTATCAGTATTAGGAAAGTAAAGGTAGCAGATTTAGATTCGCAGGAAGTTCCTCAGAGTAAAGTATTCTGGAATGTGGTGTTTCTGGGAATATTTGAGAGAGTATTCAGCGGCTTATGGGTCCTGGACAGTGTGGCCTTGTGCTTGGTTCTCGTGTAGTGAGCTTGGGATTGAGAGATTGTGGTACTACAGCAAGAGGGAGCATCAAGTTGAAAATGAATCAGAAGGAAATTCAGGTAGATGGAATGGTTTGATAGTAGACCGAATCGTATGATAAGGATATGATCAATTCTTTGTATGTGTTCGAGTTAATGGGTTCTTACAGGTATTTTGCAGCAATGCTCATGGGCTTTGATGGCTTGCTTAGCTTGGTCTAGTTAGAAGGATTCAGTCCTGGCAGTTTAATTTGTGCAAACGGAATTGGGAAAGTTCTTGTTGATTTCTACCGTGGCTGGAGCGGTGCATTTTCTATGAATATGAGAGGTATGGGATGTGTAATGATTTTTCTTCTAGAGGGGATCAATGGAAGTTCTTGGCTAGTTGAGTGCGTAGATGTCTGTGGCTTGGAAGGGAGGTAAGTTTTCCTGTTATCCTCGGATGGTATGGCACATGCGATATGTCGTGTAGGATTGAGATTGGCATGTGTAAGGTCACAGTTCAGGTTTGAATGGAAGGACATAAATTCTTAGGCAGCACGGGAAGTTTCAGATAATTAGAGAAATGAGCTTCAGATGGTTTGAGAAATGCTCTTCAGATGATTAAGGAAGCGGAAATGCTAATTGAGGTGATTTTACGAGGGTATATGTTTCAGAAAGAGGCAATGTGATTAAGTGGATGGTACTTCGGTAGTATTGCAGCGCTTCTTGTCAGACCGGCTGCTGATATTCGAGTTTGCTTGGCAGCACAGAAGAATCTTAGAGTATCTCTCGTGGGATGATTGAGTACTAGAGGCAAGTTATATATGCGAGTGGCAAAATTGGGATTAGATATGGTAATTTGTGTGTTTTATGGACTTGGATATTGGAAGTTCTCATATACAGGTAGCTCGTGGTTGTGGATGACAAAATGTGGGTAAGTTAGTCAGATGTTAGTATGCGCTATGATTCAGTCATTGTGAACCTTCGAAGGATTATTTATAAATTGGGGGTAACTATTGTTGATGTGTAGTCCATTGGGAGACCTATATGGATATGGGTCCGGCATCGAGACGGCTTGTTGACTTCGGGTTGCTGCTGGCGAGGGATGTGTTGATTCGGTTGTTAATGAGCTATTAGCAATTAGGGGGATCTATGAGTTATCTTTCAATGTTGTGAGACGTTACGATCTATTGGTTATAGGCACCTATGGTGCGGTTCTATCGGAATTTCATAATGGACGTCGAGGGGGAAGAGTAATTGGGAGTTGCTCGGTGAATGGCGTATCAGATATGTTCTATCGGGTTTGCGTGGTATGTGTTACTTGTTTCACCATGGGTGTAATGATTTGTTTCGGCTCCCGACATCAAATTGTGCGTGGCTGTCGATTTTCGAGCATAGTGACTTGAGGTGTTTCATGTGTAACAGCGTTTGGATAGGATCGCGCATTGTAGCGAGGCTACGTGGAGATATGACCTTTCGGGGTAGATTCATGTGTTCTATTTCTATGATGTGAGACGGGGTCTCAGCTTTGTGTTGTGATGGTACTGATGAGCTTGAGATACAGCTCTTTCGTTTGGGGTCATTTCATGATTTGAGGATATTCAGACTGTTTCTTATTGGTGCGCGAATTATGTAAGTTGTGGCTTAGGCCTGTATTGATGTGTCATGTCACCAGAGAGATGTGTTGGATTCGAGGTGGTCGTTGGGGTCATTAATGAATACGAACGGATTTGATTTCAGCTTGTTGGAAGGATAATATCGAGGTTCGGCTCGGAAATCTGCTGTGGTATTAACCAAAAGGGAAGTGACTTCATGAATGGTTGACCTGAGAGATGGTTATGGATTATTGCATGTTTCATTTATCATTAGCGGTATATGGAAGTGTTGGAATAAGACCTTAGTTGATAAGAGGTTTTCTACCGGTATTCGGGTGTTGTGTGCAGCTGCTGTGAATAGAAGTTATCGTTTCGAGTGTTTGAGTTATGTGGTGTATCATATAATTGCACCTGAGGTTGTAGGTATGGGTTGATATAGCTTGTCCGGACTTATTAAAAGTATAGATGCGAGATTCTGATCTTATAGATGATTTCAGAAGTGGAAATGTTGTTCTAAGGTTCATGTGCTAGGTTGGATGGTGAAATTTCAGTTACAATGTGTTATCGGACCTATGCGAGATAGGGTGATGTGGGATCACCCCCGGGTTTACGCTTGGTAAGGTTATTCTACTATTGGTTGGCTTCTAGGACAACTCTGGGTACGTTCGAGGACGAACGTGTGTTTAAGTGGGGGAGGATGTAACGACCCGACCGGTCGTTTTGAGCTTTTGCACTTCGATCGCCAGTTCCCGGGCATGACTTGCCCCGTGTTATGTATTGTGACTAATGTAGATCGTTGGTTTTGGTTTTCAGGAAAAATTTGGAATGAATTTGAAAGAACAGTTTTAGTTGAAAGCTTTGAATTTGAAAGGTTTGACCAAGAATTGACTTATTTGTATATGAGCTCGGATCGGAGTTTTTATGATTTGGTTAGCTTCGTTAGGTGATTTGTGACTTAGGAGCGTGATCGGAATTGGTTTTGGAGGTCCGGAGTAGAATTAGGCTTGAATTGGCAAAGTTAGTATTTTGGTGAATTCCGGTTGATAGGTGAGATTTTGATCCGAGGGTCGGAATGGAATTCCGAGAGTTGCTGTAGCTTCGTTAGGTGATTTGGGATGTGTGTGCAAAATTTTAGATCATTTGGAGGTTATTTGGTTAGGTTTTTGATCGAATGCGTATTTCGGAAGTTTTTAAAGAACTTAGGCTTGAATTCGATGAGAAATGGTGGTTTTCGTGTTGTTTGAGGTGTTTTGATGATTGGAGCAGGTTTGAATGATGTTTTAGGATGCGTTGCAGCTTTTGGTTGAGGTCCCGGGGGCCTCGGGGTGATTTCGGATGGCCAATCGGACCAATTTGAGCATTTGAAAGTTGCAGGTTTTTCCCAGCTATTTTGTTGCAGAGTTTTGTTCACTGCAATCGCATTCCAGTGGTTGCGATCGCAGAGGTCTATCATGTAATGCATCGCGATCGCATTGGTGCCTATGCGATCACATAGGAGGAATTGAAGGTCAGCTATTTTGTTCTACGCGATCGCGGCTAGGGGTCCGCGTTCGCATAGCTTAAGGGAACTGTGCATCGCGATCGCAAGGGTTTTTACGCGATCGCATAGAGTTAATCTGGAGGAGGAAATTCTTATGCATTGCGATCGCAAGCCTTGGGCTGTGACCGCGTATAAGAAAAACTGGGCTGACAGAAGGGTTTTATTAAATATTTCATCCGCGAACCAAGTCTTATTTCCACCATTTATGAGCAACCTTGAGAGCTTTTGGACGGGAATTGAAGAGGATTTCGACTGGGATTAATTGGAGGTAAGCCCTATGAACTAAAAATATGATTTTATTGTGGAATTGACCTTGAAATCCATGGAAACTTAGCGAAAAGGAGAAGAACTAGGGCTTGAGTTTTAATATTTCAAATTGGGATTTGAGGGGTCATTTGGACTCCGATTTTGGTAATCTTTATATGTATAGACTCGTGGCGAGATAAGGAGTCCGTTGATGTTAAATTTTCTGACTTTCGAGAAGTGGGTCCGGGGCTCGGGTTTTGCCAATTTCGAGATTTTTAATAATTTTCGATTGGGTATTGTTCCATTGGCATATTGTGACGTATTCGTTGTGGTTTTGGATAGATTCGACGCGTGTGGAGGCCGATTTGAGGGCCAAAGGCGTCGCGAGCTAGAGATTTCACCGGTTCGAGGTGAGTAATGATTGTAAATGATATTTTGAGGGTTTGAAATCCCGTATTTGCACATCTTAGTGCTATATGAGGTGACTTGCACGCCGGATAGCGAGCGTGGGGTAGAGCACCGTTGGGGATTGTGGCTTGGTCCGTCCCGGTAGATGAACATGCTGCGTATTTGACTGAAATTCACTTATTATCATTATAATTGAGCTGATTGCTATATTTGAGCTTCGTGCCAACTGATTGAATCCTTCAGGGATTGCTATTACTGGTTTCTTACCATTTTTACATATCATTGAACTCAGTCCTAGTATTTAATACTGTTTTGCAAACTCAGCCACTTTTTCTTAAACTTGAAACTTAATTAATATTTTTAATGAAGTTTGGGCTGAATATTTCTATATGATTGTGCCCGAGAGGCTTATGTGATTTTGGACTTAGTATGGGATCGGGCTGCACGCCGCAACGGTATGATATTGATATTGATATGAGGTCGAGAGCCTAGTTGATGCCACGAGATGGCTTATTATTGCGCTTGGACCGTAAGGGGCCCCTCCCGGAGTCTGCACACCCCCAGTGAGCGCCGTCGACGATAAACGGATCGGGCTGCACGCCGCAGCGGTATGTGGAGCGGGCTGCAGGCCGCAGCGGTACTAGTACTGTTCTGTGTGTTTACTTTATATTATTTGCTTGCCTTACCTGTTGTTTGTGCTACTTCATGTGATATCTACTGGATTGCCTGACATTATCTATTAATTGAGTGTGGTGCCAGAGGGGCGGACTTCTGTGCTTATCTGCACTATTCGAATTGCATTCGTTTTGCAAAATATTGAAAAAGTCATTTTCAAAGAAGTTTTAAATTGAGCTAAGATATTTCTAAAGATTTCACAGCTTCACTGTTTTTCTCAAAAGGTTTTACTCTACTTCTATATAGCATGATGATGTGACATACGTGATTTCTTACCGCTCAGTTGTTATTTACCTTTATTACTCACTGAGTTGGAGTACTGACTTTACTCCCTGCACCTCGTGTGCAGATGCAGGTATCTATTCACCCGGTAGCGGGTCTTGGCTGTTTGGAGATAGAGCTGTGGTAGTTTAGCGAGGTGACTGCCAGCGTTCGCAGCACCGTTTCGTTCTATGTTATTCATTATTCCTGTGCAGTGTATTTCTAGACTTGTAAATGTAATTACATTCTTATAGATGCTCGTGACTTGTGACACCCTGGTTTGGGCTGTGTGGGGTTGTAATTCCGTTAATTAATTTTATTAAGTCACATTTTGACTGTTATTCATGTTTAAATTATTTTGAAAAGACGAGTTGGGTTAGTTGGCTGGCCTCGTCTTCACGAGAGTCGCCATCACGACCAGTGCGGGGTTTGGGTCGTGACACTACCCTTGTAGGATTTCAACTTCACTACTGAGCAATCTTTTGATTACTACCTATTGTAACCTAGGAATTAACCATTAATCCCTCACTAACTTGTTACTACACTATTACAAGCCACTTTGTAATAACTCTATTACAAAGGCTTAATCACTCACTAACTTGTAACAACACTATTACAAGCCACTTTGTAATAACTCTATTACAAAGACTTCACAACTCGACTAACTCTAGCCACACAAACATAAGGGTTTATGATTTACAGAGGGTTTCCTACATAATGCTTCTAAGTAGGAATTTCAAGTAAGAACTTCAACAAAGATACAACACAACTAAGTACATATAATAACTCATTATGGGGAATTGGTCCGTTGCTATGTTTTTCTTTGTTCTTGATGCCCTTGAGAATCACTTGCAAGATAGACATACACTTGAGAGAATGCTTGATGAGTTCTTGAATGTGAAAGTGATTTGTTTTACCTTTGCTTGATGTATATCTCATTTGTGACATCACTTGGATGATGCAAGCATGTTAGGTGAAGGGCATTTAACTATAAAATTAACTGCTGCACTATTTCTGCACTGTAGCGTGTGCAGGCAGCAACTTTACAGCTGGGGGAGTTGACTTGTACAGTCATCTCAAGAACTGGTAAGGACCTGTTCCCTCAGCTGTTCCTTCTGTTGTTCCTTCGACTCTAAAGATTTGAATTGTGTTCCCAACTGGAAACTTGTTGATCTTAAGTTCTTGAGGATGTGTTACAGCTGGGGGAGTTGACTTGTACAGTCACCTCAGGAACTGGTAGGGACCCGTTCCCTTAGCTATTTCTTCTGTTGTTCCTTTGACTCTGAAGAGTTGAATTGTGTCCCCAATTGGAAACTTGTTGATATTAATTTCTTGAGGATGTGTAACATGTTCCTTATTAGGTTCTTAACAGTAAGTTTGTTAGATCATCAAAATATAACAGGGATATACATATAACCTATCAATTTTCCCCTTTTTGATGATGACAAACTTATAATTCAAGTTCCCCCCAAGAACCAGAATGACATTCGCATTTCTTGTATTCTCCCTGAATATGTTCCCCATCTTTTTCCCCCTCAATTATTCCCCCCCCCCTTTTGGCATCATAAAAAGAACAGTAGCAAGTATTAAGCAAAAAGAAGTCCAGCTTGGTTAACTCATGCCACATGTGTGCACACAAACATGACTAAAAATAGAACATAAGAGCAATGCATACACAGCAAAAAGAGGAGGCTTTCATAATTATTTGGATTTTTCAAGTAGGGAGTAGTTCCATTGTTTCCAAACACATCCACAAAATAAAAACAGCAAAAACAAAAGTACCAGTCATAAACATCATCAGAACTAAAACAGAGGACAGACACTAAGAACTTGACCCTTGGGAATGGGACACTATTTAGGGAAAACTAGAGGGAAGGCCTTCTTCTGTGCCCGTTCCCCGTACTGAGCTTCCGCATCCTTCAAGATAGCATATCTAAAGTTTGAAGAACAGGTTCCCTGAACAGAAAACAAACCCTCAGTAGGCACTCCTAAAATAGATTTCAGCACAACATAGTCCATCACAAAAACAACACCGTTCACCATCATACAAATATGATCGTCCTCAACTATAAAGAATTCGGCATAAAAACTCCGCACTTCTTCCTCACACACTTTGGGAATCTCACCTGTGAATAGATGTGTCCACTGTTGAAATTCACGTATTTCCACCAATTGATGCATGCCAGCCATATCAAGAATATCAGGGGCAAATGTACCACCGTGCACTCTTTCCTTTCTTAGCAGATGAAACTTTGTCAATGGACTTCCCAACCATACGCTCACCAGACTCTTCAACCAGATTGTCACTAGATTTTACACCCTCGACATTTCTCAAACCCATCTCACTCTCTTTATTAGCAGATTTTTCACCCTCAACCCTTCACAACTCCTTTCTAACCACAGAAGACTCCATTTTGGCCTTTGCAACAGGAGGGTTCTTTGAGGACTTACGTACCAAGGAACCAGGTTCCTCTTCGACCTCATCATCAACATTCACAACTTGTGCAGGAGGCACTGCCTTTTGATTGACAAACTTTCCATCTTTCACAAGTCTCCTTTTCTTCTTTTCCTTTTTAGTTTTCCTTAAAACAGACTCAAATTCTTTGATGTGGATAGTTGTGAAAGTGACTGAGAGGGGTTATTTAATAGGGGTAAGGAACCAGTTAGGAGCAGGTGGCAATTTGGGTAGTTAGGTCAGTTCATAAAGAGGCGAGACGTTTGGGTTCAAACAGCGGGAAAGAAAAGAAACTGACAATTGATGATGTGGCACCATTTTAGCCGTTTAAAAGTTGTGCATGAAAGTACAGAGGAACTCCTAACCTTTGTCGAGGGAACCAGGTTCCCGGATAGTTTTTGCAAATGTAAGCCTCATCCTTTGACCAACGTGCAATGCACTAGCTGCTTCTTTGCTCTGTAATCGTCATGCGTGTCTACTTGTAACGGTATAGAGATGAGTTAGACTGTGCCAGAAAATACTTTTTTATCTATTTGACCTGTGCATCTCTTTCGTAGCCAATCATCGAGGGACCAGGTTCTCAGTTGGGTTTTATTAACCTCAAAGCCAAGCGATTGCTTTCAAAATGTTATCTACTCAAGGCTTTGGTGAATATATCTATAATCTGATCCTCTGTGCTGCAAAATTTCATACAGATGAGCCATGACACACATCAATGTGCTTTGTTCTCTTATGTTGAAATAGATTTTTGGTCATGTTGAGTGCACTTGTATTGTTGCACAGGAGGGGTACATAGTCAGAGAGCACTCCAAAGTATTCCAACTACTGTTTGATCCACAACAATTGAGCACCGCAAGAAGCAACTGCTACATATTCTGCTTCTGCAGTTGAGAGTGCCACCGAGTTTTGCTTCCTTGTACCCTATGAGATTAGACATGAACCAAAAAAATGTGCCATGCAAGAAATGCTTTTCTTATCTACCAGATACCCAGTAAGCATCAACATACCCTATTAAGTCAAAGTTTTCTTCTGAGGGATAGAAAAGAACCAAGTCCTGCATCCCTTTGAGATATCTTAGGATTCTCTTGGCTGCCTTCAGATGAGATTCCTTTGGATTAGATTGAAAACTCTATACATGGTCTCATTCATAGAGGAACCAGGTTCATTCATGTTTAGGCAAGTGGCTGTGGCAATGAGAGTATCAATGATATTTGATCCTTCCATGTCAATTCTCTTCAGCAGCTCCTTGATATACTTCTATTGACTTGTCATTGTCCCCTTGGGAGTGTCATTCACTTGTAAACCCAAGAAGAAATTCAATTCACCCATCATGCTCATTTCAAACTCACTTCCCATGAGTTTTGCAAATTCTTCACATAGAGAGTCAACTGTTGCTCCAAAGATGATGTCATCAACATAGATCTGCACAATGAGCAGGTTCCTTCCTCGTTTCTTTAGAAAAAGAGTGTTGTCAATTTTCCCTCTTGTAAATCCATTTTCTAGAAGGAATTTTGACAACCTTTCATACCAAGCACGGGGAGCCCGGTTTAACCCATACAAAGCCTTGTTGATTTTAAAAAAGTGCTTCCAAACTTATCAAGTTTGTTTCTGAATACCCACCTGGTTCCTATAATAATTCTATCAGCAGGTCATGGAACCAGGTTCCACTTTGTTCCTCTCAAATTGATGGAGCTCTGCTTGCATAGCTGTAATCCAGTCTGCATCTTTCAATGCTTTCTTGATATTCTTGGGCTCTATTTGAGAGAGAAAGGCTGAGAAGGCAAGTGAGTTTCTTGCCTTTGATCTGGTTTGAATTCCTGAATCAAGTGGAGTGATTATTTTTTGAAGATTGTGTGAGCTCTTGTGCTTCGAATTGGACACCTGAATCTCATTAAGAGAGGATCCAGATTCTTCTGGATTTGATCCATGTGTCCTGCTCCATGTACAACATCCACAACTCTATTTTCTGCTTTAGATATTGTGATTGAGGGACCGGGTTCCTCTATGTCGGCTGGAGTCTCATCTTTAGTTCTGAGGAACAAGGTCCATGTAAATCTAGAGTAGTCATCCACAATGACGAAAATATGTACCTCTTTCCTCCTCTACTTGGCACCTTCATAGGTCCACATAGATCCATATGGACGAGATCAAGTGGCCTTGAGATGCTAACTTCCTTTTTGGGCTTGAATGAAGATCTGACTTGCTTCCCTTTACATAGGCATCATACACTTTGTGATCCTTGAAGCTTGATTTGGGCAGACCACAGGTCCTTCCTTACTAATTTGTTCAACAACGTTAAGCTTGCGTGACCTAGCCTCCTGTGCCATAGCTCAGTATCATCATCAACAATGCTTAGACAACTAAGATCCCCATTTTGCAAGGACTCAAAGTTTGCAACATAGATGTTTTTGTATCTTTTAGCCACTAACATCACTTCACCAGTCACAAGATTTGTGACTGTGCATATTTTAGATACAAATTCCAATTTTGTTACCCTTGTCACATATTTGGGAAATACTCAGTAAGCTATACTTCAACCCCTTCACGTAGTACGTATTTTCAATAGAGTGGGAAAGAGACTTCCTGATCCTTCCAACTCCTAGAATATATCCCTTCTTGCCATTTCCAAAGGATACACTCCCTCTCTGCAGGGCCTTCAGTGAAAGGAAATCATTTGTACTTCCAGTCATGTGCTTTGAGCAGCCGTTATCCATGTATCATTGCTGACTGCTCCCTTTCACTATTCCCTGCACAAGGAAATCAAGGGTTAGACTTAGGTACCAAAACGAGTTTGGGTCCCTTGTAATGGGGAAAAGGGTGAATGAGGGCTCTTTTGGTCCAAGCAAGCATTAAACATTTTTTATGTGAGGGACCAGGTTCCCTAGCAGTAGTTACTTTTTCAGCAAGAACTTTATTTTTTTTGTTGAGACTGAAATCTAGCCTTACAGGTTTCCTTAAAGTGCCCAGTGTTATCATAGTAATTGCAGAACCAGTTATCAAGTACAGTAACATACTTGCTATGAGGGTTGTAGGGAGTCTTTTCCCTTTGGAACCTGATTCCCTGCCTGTTTCCCTCATTGTTTGTATACATAGCAGTGATTGCATCAGAGGACCAGGTCCACTTAAGAGATTTTTCTAAGTCACTCTTCACTCTGCCTAGATCATCCTGAAATTGTCTATTTTTCTCAAGCTCAGCACAAATACTAGATTTCACTAATTTTAGCTCATTTTCAAGCCTAAGGTGTGCCTCACTTGCAACTTCCTTTCCCTTTTGAGTATTCACATGCCTATTTTCCCTTCTTAGTTACTCAATTATTTCCTTTAGGTCTATAACTATTGCTAATAGGTCATCACTCTCATGCTCTATGTTTGCAATTCTCTCAATCAATATATCATTTTCCCTTTTTAAACTCTCAATGGTCTCTTTTAGATCATCCATAACCACCACTAGATTATCTCTCTCGTGTTCTATTTCTCCTAGTTCCGTGGTTAGCGCATTTTTATCATTGATGAGACTGTGATACACATCAATTAAAACATTAGCCAAGGATATAAGCTTCTTTTGAGAATAGGATTTCAGATTTCTTTGAACATCCAGAAGGTTTACCTCATCTTCATCGTCATCTTCCTCATCCTCATCTAATTTGGTCATTAGAGCGAAGATGGAATCATAATCAGATGCTTTACTTTCTACTGCCATCATGGAGCTGTCACCTTGCGCATCATCTTCTCCGGATTAGCTGGAAGCGTCTCCCCATGCAGCAAGAGCCTGTTTCACAACGTTGTCAGCGGTGTCTTTTCTTTTGAATCTTTTGTCAGGAACCTGGTTCCTCTTTACTGCTTTTTCAGTGTTGTGTTTGTGTTGATCTTGCTTGAGGAGAGGGCAATCCTTGATAAAGTGTCCTAGCTTGCCGCACTTATGACATAGGTCATAACCATTTGGCTTGTTGGAGCTGCCCCCTTTTGGAATGCCTCCATTTTTGCGAACCATCTTCTGAAACCTTTTTGTCAAGTATGGCATATCAGCATTCTCACCACCTGAGTCATTGCTGTCCGTCTTGGGGACCAGGTTCTTCTCCCTTTTTGGATCTCTTCTCTCATTGTCCTTCTTCTTCTTCATTTCATAAGTCTTCAAATTGCCAACAAGTTCGTCCATGGTCAGCTTCTGCAGATCTTTTGCTTCTATGATAGCATTTACCTTGCTTTCCCAGGAACCAGGTAATACACTAAGTATCTTCCCGACGAGTTTGTTCTTGGGGATAATCTTTCCTAGTGAGTGAAGCTCATTGATGATAGATGTGAAGCGAGTGTGCATATCCTGAATGGATTCGTCATCCTTCATTCTGAAAAACTCATACTCTATGGTCAGCATGTCAATCTTGGACTCAGTTACCTGTGTTGTCCCTTTATGAGCTATTTCGAGAGCTTCCCAGATCTCCTTAGCTGATTGGCATGCTGAAATCCTATTGTACTCATTTGGTCCAATACCACATACGAGAAATTTCTTAGCTCGAAAGTTCTTTTCAATAGCCTTGCCGTCAACATCATTATATTCCTTTCTAGTTTTAGGAACTGTTACTGCGGGATCTCCAATGGTCTTTGTAGAAGCGAAAGGTCCATCATAGATGACATCCTAGAGCTCTGAATCTTCAGTCATGATGAAGTCATGCATCCTTGTCTTCCACCATCCATAATATTGGCCGCTGAACCTTGGTGACCTGTAAGTAGACTGGCCTTCTCCGAAGTTTGGAGGAGCAGCCATGAGGATCCTTTCTAGGTGTTAACCTGATAGAAAGAACCCGTCCTGATACCAATTGATATAATTTAAGGGTCCACCAAACTATATAGAGAACCATGTTCTCTATCAGTTCCCACAGTAAGCAACAGACTATAAAACCAAACAGTATAGGGAACCAGGTTCTATATATTCCCACAGTAAATCGGTAGTAAATAAAGAACACAATGGAGTTTTACGTGGAAAACTCCCAGCTCAACGGGATTAAAAACCACGACCTACCCTTATAAGATTTTAACTTCACTACTGAGCAATCTTTAGATTACAACTTATTGTAACCTAGGAATTTACCTCTTAATTTCTCACTAACTTGTAACTACACTATTACAAGTCACTTTGTAATAACTCTATTACAAAGACTTAATCACTCACTAACTTGTAACAACACAATTACAACCCACTTTGTAATAACTCTATTACAAAGACTTCACAACTTGATTAACTCTAGCCAATACACAAACACAAGGGTTTCCTACATAATGCTTCTAAGTAAGCTAAGTAGGAATTACAAGTAAGAACTTCAACGAAGATACAACAAAACTAAGGACATATAATAACTCAACATGGGGAACTGGTCCATTGCTATGTTGTTCTTTGTTCTTGATGCCCTTGTGAATCACTTGCAAGATAGAAACACACTTGAGAGAATGCTTGATGAGTTCTTGAATGTGCAAGTGATTCTTTTCACCTTTGCTTGATGTAATATCTCATTTATGACATCACTTGGATGATGTAAACATGTTAGGTGAAGGGCATTCAGCTGTAAAGTTAACTGTTGCACTATTTCTGCACTGTAGCGTGTGCAAGCAGCAGCAACTTTACAGCTGGGGGAGTTGACTTGTACAGTCACCTCGGGAACTGGTAGGAACCTGTTCCCTCAACTGTTTCTTCTGTTGTTCCATTGACTCTGAAGAGTTGAATTGTGTCCCCAACTGAAAACTTGTTGATCTTAAGTTCTTGAGGATGTGTTACAGCTGAGGGAGTTGACTTGTGCAGTCACCTCGGGTATAATACGTTATTAGAACAACACTTTTCGAATATACGTTATTAGAACGTTATTAGAACAACACTTTTCGAATATAATTTTCAGAGTTTAGTTATGCTAAGAATCCCAAAACATTGTAGTTTTCTTTCCCTAAAGCAACAAAGTGCGCAGCTTCGAACTCATGAGAGTTTACAAAACTCGAACTCACTTTGCCAACGGCTGGAGGCTATGTTTATTTTAAGCAGATTCACTATATATATATATATATATATATATAGCCTTAAAACAACTCAACAAAAGATAACAACATCTCTTCCCCCAAGTGCTATCTTGTAATCTTTCACTTCAACACCACAACCAACATGTAATTAGCCTTAAACACCATCAAAAGGATGTTAAGCATACCTTAGGAAGTAGATAAATTTCGAACCCCAAGCTTAACTTAGCTCACTATCATCCTTATTCACATCACAACACCATAGAGGGGTTATGCTTCACCTTTGGCCAACTTTGATGTTGGATTATGGTGTATTTTTTTGGAGCATTTGGGGAATTGTTTGGGAGGGTTTGGAGAGTGTGAGGATGTAAGGAGGTCAAAAAATGAGCAAATCTCATCCCATAAACGAGATAACAATAAGTAAAGATCGGCCACCGACCAAGTGGGTCCTATAGGGTCTGCCTGCGCAGTCTCGCGAAAACACAAATTTCTCTATACTCGGATGTCATATTGACGAACGGTTTAATGAGATAGAAACTAGACTCATACATATTCAATTTTGTAGGTGAATCATCCCGTAATCCCAAGTATATTTGGAGAAAATCGCAGCTACATTTGACCTAATTTTCAGCACATTTGTGAATGTAACTTCTGATGACCTTTGCCAACTTTTGTTCCACAATTCACTTGAATTTAAAACATAACATACGAATATCATATGACTAAAATAACTCAAAACATAACCTCCTTATCATGTTGATCACCCTAGTCTCATCCCAAAAGTACATGTTAAACATTCCCAACTTGTCGTCTTTCGATGAAACTTATTTTCTTCAATTCGTTAAGCTTCTAAACTTTCCAACCCTCATGGTACTATTTGTAACCTCCACAGTAAAATGATTAACTTACTTTATGAACTTTTAAAGATGATCTCATTTCTGAGCTTACATCAATTGACTTACAACGTACTCTTACGTATCAAAACATGGGGTGTAACATCATTCCCCCCCTTTGGAACATTCGTCCTCGTATGTTGACTGATGCGCTTATCAGTATCATAACCTATAGCTCTTAAAAATACTTTAATATTGTACTTTCCATCTAGGCAATTGTTCTGTGAGTAAATCCAAAGGCCAGGGAATTCCTCCCTTTAGGCCTCTTTCTCACACCACGACATGTGGTCAGAATTCTTCTAATCTCGTAATTGTTTCTACCTTTTGTCATGCAACATGTACGACTCTAACCTTGTATGTGTGCCTACGCGACTTTTCTCTCATTTTTCCTCCAGCTTTTAGCCAATCTCTAGGCCTCACTTTGTGAACATATACAGAACTTTGACAAAGTTGTCCTTCTGGGAATCTATAGGTGTAATGAAGTTCTTTCCTCGGTACTTTGTCGAACTTGCGATAATTAAGATATCTTGTTTCATAGCCTCAGTTATCTCTGCTTATGGCTTTACTACATATAAGTTAGGTCATAGTATACCATAACTCTTACTTTAGTTTATTATTACCAAGGTCTGCTACCCAACTCCAGGTTACTTTCTTGCTGCTTATCTTATATGTATAAATATATGTCCTTTAGTTCTTCCTCATTACTGTTCATCTTAAGAATAACGGCCTAATATCATCTCCTACATTGTAACTTTTATCCATCCATTGTTGATTCACCTTAATTTTGATCCATAATCTACCACCGATAACTTGAAACCTCTTATGTAATACATTATCACTAGGGCTCACGTCGTATCGGGGAACATTTGAAGTGATTTGCCTGATCCACCTAAGGACAATACTGTGCTTTAATAACCGTATTTCATAGCATCCCAACGTGATTCATCTTATGGGGTATTCTAATCCCATGCAATTCATGAAATTCCTTTTCTTAAAATCATTACTCAATCAAAGGCCTAAACGTCATCCTCCTATCTATCATCATTACACCCTTATTCTACTACCAGGGAAGCATCTCATCTCTTCTAATTGATCCTAGTCTTAGATTCCTCCGAGTTTATTAAGATTGTATCGAGCTTTCTATAACTTACGGAAACCATCAGCTCTCTTGTTTTGATGTGTTTAATCCCGAGGACTTACCTATTCTTGTCACCTTCTCACTCATCTTTTCTTATCCTTACTCCTATCTACCTAAAACCTTGTCGCTCTACGGTACTTTATCTTGCGACCTACACATATCTATTTATACTACTTGCAAACTTCCTTTAACTTGCTAGCACCATAGATTTCCTTTCGTTCCTTCTTAGTTGTCTTTAAATGTAAGCAATTACTTTTTCTGGTCGTTCTGCCACTTGTTGCATGAATACTTGGCTTATCTTATTGCCCACGAATACTGAAATTTCATGTACCTCGTATGATCTCAAATATCACCTTTGATTTTTTTTTCGTTCGTTAGCCACGATAGGTGCCTTTTTCTTACGGAGTGTATACAATATTGTAGTGTGACTGTTGTTACAAGACCATTTCTTCTTCAAGTTACTATGCTTAGGTTGAACCTTTTTTTCTTATTTCCTCTGCGAGTCTTTCATTATAGTACTTAGGGGAGACCTCTGACTCTTAAAAAGCTGCAAGCTTATTACATCATATACCTGACGGAAGTTTTGATGTTCCTGCTCGCTATAATTATCCTTAGTTACTTACCTCCGCACTCTTATGCTCGTAGGGTTGCTTCTGAACTGAAATTTTGAATGTCTCCCCAGTGGCACTCTCTTTTATTTCCATAACACCTATGCAGTACCTTTAACTACCCCAACTCCTATCTGGATATTTCTCAAGGATCACGAAGTCATCATATTTTCGAGATTGAATTCCCTATGTTGGGTTTCACTATGTTTATCTTGCACGATTTGTTGATTTATTTGTATATCTTGTCTATCCATAACTAGACACTTCCTGAAAAACAACTAACTACTCGTTGGTCTATTCTCATATTTATATTCCGCGTAATCTCTCTTGGGTTATTTCCTTTGTCTTAACTTACCTCTCGCACTGGCTTCTTATGTATCAAGTGTCCATTCGCAACTATTTACAAATTAACATCTTTGTCGGGAACCCTTACTATCTCTTACCAGCGTCGTGCTTGTATACCGTTCAAGATTTGTGACATATCTGTAGGATCTGAGTAAATTCAATCTCACTCCTTTTGCCTTTATACCGCATTTTCCTTTGCTATTCCGTAGTTACCTTATCATCTTTGGTGTCTTTTCACATCTTCACTGACATCTTACTCACATTGCAGTAACCTCTTCTGTACCAAGGATAACTAATTTTCTTATGCACAAGGGTGACACCTAGTGTAACTGGCATGCTTAGTTCCTTAAGCTTAACTCTGCTCACAGTGCTAGCTTTAGGGAAGCGTATTCCTGAATGAACTTTAAAGGTTATTCTTCTGCTGTCTATTCTATTATTGCTGGAATGTGATCCCAGAAATTCTCACGATGCCGACTATTATCAAATCCTTCAGTCCCCAATTCATGTTTGATTTTATCTTTTTTACTAGACCATACTAATTTCTGTTACTACAGGGTCTAAATTAGCCTTATGGTAATCATGTTAGAGTCACCAACTCATTTCTCGGAATGAGGATATGACCTCTGGCCTATACACTTTTATTGTTTCAAGGCCTATCTCCTCTTGTACTTTCGAAGGTAACCCAGAATGCTCACTGGCATCTAAAATACCTCTATTACTTTTGAAGGTAACCCAGAATGCTTATATTTCTCTGCCTGAATTAAAAATGCTGATAATCTTCACTAACTAGGTACCTCGTACCCTTCTTCACCTTGCTTCTTTTATTTGTTGAAACTTGTACCTACCTTCTTATTCTCTTATTTCTTTTTAAACCATATGTGGATGGATATTCATCCCTTAGTGCTCCCTATCAAGAAGCTTACACATCTTAGTACACACATAATCTACTAAAGATCTTACATTTACTCATCATAAGCATGCTGCAAAATCGAGTTCCTTTGATCAACTCTTCCACAACCACATTCAATCACTTACCAACTTTCTTTGTGAATGTAGGTATCGTTGTATTACGAATAAAGTAGAATTTAGGAGTTGGAATTCTTACAACTTAGCTCTACCACACGATCTAGAGTAAGATGAAAGAGTGACATTCCTAAATTCCCTGTAGCTTCCTGCTTATATGTGGTGCACAACACACCCATAAACAAGACTCTACTAGACACGGCTTCTAGACTCCTTAGGATAAAACTGCTCTAATACCAAGTTTGTCGTGCCCCAAACCCGGTGAGCGTGGCCGACACCTGGTGTCATGCTTGGCCCGAGCGTACCACTGTGTAACTCTGAACTGTGGAGGGGTATCTCTCAACTTAAGCTAACGAGACCTGCCTGAAAACTGACAATACCAATCAAGGATAATGGGGCCATATTCTGAATCATCTAAAAATAATATATCTCTCATCTTAGGGTAAACATACCCTAAAAACTCATATACATAACTGTGCAGGCTGACGAGGCCGCTATGAGTGTCTACAACCAGCAATACCAAACTGAACATGTACACATAGCTGGCAAAGCCACAATACTAACATACAAAATACACAAGACTCATTTACAAGCATATAGAGATAATTTAACTGTATCATGGTCAGCACAAGGCCTCGACCTACCCATCAGACTTGTATATATAAAATGGACTCCAAGGTCTAGACCAGATAACTCCGAGGAAGTGGGTCTTACTAACCAAGCTGATGTATGGCTCTGTTTACTGAGAAGTTCTATCCAGCTGTCTATCAGGACCTGCAGGCATGAAATGCAGTGTCCCCAGGCAAAAGGAACGTCAGTACAAATAAAGTACCTAGTATGTAAGGCATAAAAAGTAGTATATAAAAGACATGAAAGAAACATGGAGTGAAAAACTCAACCTGTAAGTCTGAACAGCTCTGTGAATTATGAAACATTATAATGTCATGCCTATGCTTATAAATGTCATATCATGCATACGTATATGCGTGTATAACATCATCAAGCCTCTGAGGGCATCCCATCATATCATCTCGACTTCTGTGGGCGAAATCATCAACGTATACCAGCTGATCAGGTGGCGGTGCATATATAACGTCGTAACCTTTTTCCATACCCCATATACATATAATATACGCGTATATAATACTATCTGGTCATGGATCATTGTACATGTATAAATGAATGCAATGCATAAAGAAATAAGTCGATAAGATCTCTTGGAATGTCATAAGATTAATATGCCTTCGGTTAATATCATGAAATAAACCTTATCAACTTACGTATTTTATGAGATCCATGAACATGCGATATAATAATAGGACACATGGAGAATCAAGAACATAGGCATCCCTAGTAGCTCTAAGAATAATGTCATTTATGAAAGTTCCGCGTTTGCTCGTTTCGTTTGTATCATATGGATCATGCCAATAGCAAAGAAGGGATAGCCTAACATATCTTAACTCTGTTGAGTCCTTAACACCTTCCAAGCAATTCTTCAAACAACTTAACTCAATCTACCATAGCATAAGGAGATTCAAAATTAGTGCTGAGTAAAGGCTAAGTCCGCAACTTAAACTAGTAGCTCGTTCAAATTTGGGCAGCATCTCCCCTGTAACAAGGGCCTCCTCCAATACCATATAACAACAACAACAACAACCAGATCAATCCAACAACATATAAGTATCAATAACAAGACACCATATAACAACAACAAGTCACAACTACTTCACGACGAGCGACAAGCTCCGATTGGAATCCGTATACCCCATATCACCCCTTATAGACTTCTTAATTTAATTTAAAAGTATCATTAACATGATAAGTCATTCATCAATGATTTCATCCTTATACCATCCTTAAGATTTTCTGAAATTAAGGTCTCAATGAATAAGAGTAAAGCAGAGTGTGTTGTGAAAATTTGTATCAAATTGCCACTATTATCCTTAGCCCCACGCTGTACTCCAAACTGTTTACCCTAAAAAAAGGATAAAAATTAAATTTATAAGTGTTTTAAGGATATGCGGATTAATTCAATACAAATGATAAATTGTGTTAGATAACATAGATAAAGGACGTGATAAATTGTCAAACTAATTGTGGGGAGTGAACCCGGACTCGATAACAACTTTAATATAGTGCTTGCCTTCGATCTTGGTCTCGTAATAATGAAGAACTGATGAACAACAGTAAGAACTTTGAATAGCAGAGAAAATAAGAATAAAATTGCTTTGATATGCGTGTTACAATGATCCTAATGAATATTCAGACTCCCCTTTATGTAGTAGGGGAGTTTTACCCAAAGTACAACTCTATAAAAGGTAAAATCTCCCATTTTACTAATTACTGATCTTCTGCGGGTACATGCCGAGATTCACGTCGTGACGTCCGGCTGGGCACGGATATCATGGCCCTTTTTAGTCATGCTCGGTTATCTGATAACGCTCTCCGAAGTTTAGGGATTCGAATCAGACCCGGGGGGCGTGGCCCCGATTCGTTTGAGGGCGGGTGTTTTGCCATGACCTCGATTCGAGGGGCTCCCTGCCTCGATTCCGGTTCCTTACAGTCACATCTCTGCTCCATTTTCTTCATCGATAACTAAGGCGTTCAACGGGCTCGGTTTCACCCGTATACAATTACAATTAAAAATTATTAAAGCAATACAATCTGATATGTCCAAACAAGCATGACCATAGCGCATCGCGCGGATACGATTACTGATCTTTAAACATTTAGAGAAGTAGTAAAGGATTAAAGTTTGCTCCATTGTATAGGCGCGTCGCATGCAACTGCAAAAAGCGTGCCAGAAAAAACTACCATCTGTTTAACATTACATAAGATACTTTTGGAACATGATAAAGGTTCTCAAAGTTTACCAAAATTACAAAAATACGAATGACGTCTAATGTAATAAAGATATTACTCATGGTTATAAATATCTTCCAGAAACAGTGAGTTGAACTGTTACACGATAAGCAAGGGCAAAAGTGTCTGCGCAATAAAAAACTAATAATGCATGCATATTAACCTAGTTAGTTGGACCGAGTAAAACAACTAATACACCTGTATTAAAAAGAAAAAAATTCGTTTCATCTGCTAGCTAGCAAGACAACCATGACCTGCTTCAAGACTCTTTTATATAGTATATGTTGACAAAAATGCGAAACACATTGAGAGTGAACTACTTCATATGAAACAAAATCACTAGAATAGATGTTTCTAAATTTTTGGGAGAAAGAAATTCCTAGTGATAGAAAATGGGAGAACTATCACTCTTCGGAATGAGAGAATAATTTATATTTCTTTGCTGAGATGATAATGGTGCGTGCTCCTCCTATTGGTGCCAAGATGGTTATGCTCACGCCAATAATAATTGAAATCTGCAAACAAAGTAAAAGAAATGAAAGTGAACATAGAGAACATAGTGACATTTTAACTATCACGTGCATCACAAATCATGTTGACTAATAAAGTAATATAAATTACATTATCTATATAGAGTTAATTAGTACATCATGAATAAAAAAAACATGTTTCTTTTAATGCTGTTAAATGTTTTAGTTCGTGATGTTATTATAGTATAATATTTTACAATCATCAAATGCTATCCACAACATAATAAGAGAATATATAACTTTGTTTTGTATCAAAAAGATAATGAATGCACTATTTTGCAGTATTATTTGATTATTTGAGATAGCATATCCTACTAGCTAGTCTGTCCTATCTTAGGGCTAACATTATACAGTCACATAGTTTAAGTTTTCTTTAAATATTTATTTGGAAAACAAACGAAAACACATGATCGTGTATTATCTCAACAAATTTGACAAACTTACCCAAGAAGCGATCCAATGAATGCTCCACTTTTTAGGCTTCTGGCTGACAAGCCACATCATGCATGGGAGCTGCAATATATACAATTAATAAGGATATTGGTTAGTACTGCTTTGCTTAAAGCAGTTAGAAATTCTATAGAAAGATAGGATAGAAATCGCACAAAAAATGATGTGGATGAAAATGCCAATCCTCCGAAAAAACCCAACAGCCCTCCGAAAAAGGGAATGCAAATTCCAATGAACATCGTGAGAACTGCATAACAATTGATACAAGTGTTGAAAAACAGGAATTAGTTACCATCACATTTGCTATCTCTTTTTTATTTTATTTTTAACAATATTCCATAAAGCCACGAAAGATTAATTTTATTTACCAACATAAATGCTTCGGGCAATAAGGCGAAGAGGCCGCCCAGGAGTGAAATGACGCTTTTTAACCAAGAAAGATTCAATCGTGTCAAAAACAGGCATTGCAAAAACCTGAGATTAAAAAACAAAATGGTAATGAACACAAAACATTTGACCCAATATTGAAGATAATTATCTTCTGGCAAAAGTATCATAATATAGTTTCAAACCATCACCTGATAGCTTCCAAGAACATGCAAAAACACCATGAAGTTTGCAAGAGAAATTAGCCAATTTGGGTGTTCTAGTGTAACAAGAACGTCATCAGCCACAAGATTGCCAAAAGCCCAGAATCCAGAGGCTGCAACAGATAAATAGCAAAATGCAACAATTGCATAAGCCACGACAACACCTCGCCACATTGGACTTTTAGAGGGTCTTTCTGGGGTTGAAGGGATGGTTGCTTGAATTTCTAATGCAACACTATGTCCAGCAAATGCAAATGCAATGGTTCCTAAGCTGTTGAAAATATCAAATATTATTCCAGCTGTAGTATGAGATCGAAGACCATAACTAACTGATTTCGGATGCTCGATTCCCTTGATAATTGACGCAACTGACGCAATTGTTGAGTAACTGCATATGTAAGTACAAAGTGAATTTAATTAATGTCATAAAAACAAACGCCAAGAGATGCAATGACCGAAAATGCGAATGAATAACTAATTTAATATTAAACTACTAGCATTTAAATATTAGCTAACTCCAAATTAGTAATATCTTTGACTAATTCAATAGATACATGATGTGTGTGCTCATAAGAAAATGCTAATTATCTCTTAATATTTTCAATTGAGATTGTTGAGATGAAGCTAATTCCTCCATAGTAATACATGCATACGCTTGATTTTCTTATGGTTGTGAGGGATTCGTATCAAATTCTTTCAAATCGTGTCAAATACATATACTAATTTTATGTATGTTATTTTTATATAGGAAAACTTGGGAAAAGTCACTCGTCCAGAAAACATGAAGCAAACTCTATATAACAGTCATATATGTAAAAACAAAAAGAAAAATTTGAATTGAACTATTTCAAAAGTTTACAGTATATGAATTTCCAACGATGCGCCTTATGGTGGGTTTCCGAATGCAAGCAATACATGTGATAGTATAAGTAAATTTTCCAAATTTATTACACCCTATTTCACCAGATAAAGTCATGTATTTTAAAAAGGGGAAAAAAACTAGTTACTAGATGTATAATTATTTTAACATCATAATAATAGACGTGTATTTTGCATTTTGTGTTCATTTACCTCAATGACATAACAGCTGCTGTAAAAGAGACCACCTTCAAGGAATTAAAATTAGGAGCTTGGGATAGTATCAATTGAAGAACTCCAAAAAACATAATATAGTAAGTTTGATTAATTTTGCGACCCCAATGGAACATCATCTTCACACTTTCCCTTAGAGACTTCCCCCCTGTAACCATGTATACTATGTCGCAGGCAACCTGAACAATAATCTGTTGAGGCATCACCATCCAGTAACCCCTCTTTTGGCCAAATATATGTTTGCCTAACTCAGGATATCGGTCAAATCTCTTCCCCGGGACATGCTCGTGCAAATTAACCAATTGCCAAAATGAGTATAATGTCACACTCCATGAAATTATTATCATCCCGATTCCTGGAATCCTGCATATTAATTTAAAAAGAAAAAATCAAATATAAGAGGGTTTGAACTCTTTTCACAAATGAATGACTTACATGAAATGTATCATAAAAAAACTAGAATATACCAGCCGAGTTGTGACACTGCACACGGTAAGCCTAGAACACCAGCTCCTACAATGGCTGTTACATTATGGAATGCTGAAAACCACCATTTGGCTTTTCGGGAAGCTGTTATAGGCAACCACTTATTCAGATCATCGTTTTCCTCATTTCTCCTTCCATCATTGGAGTTATTTCCACTCTCAACCTTGAATGAAAAATGAAGTTACATGAATAAGAACAAATCAAAGACTAGTATTAGAAATTCATGTTTAGATAGAACATACCCTCGAAGCTTCATTGTTTTGCACCATTAGTGTATACTAGTTTTGTGTCAAAGTAAATATATAGTAGTTTAAAAACTCTTGTTAGAAATTACTCAATAGATAAGTAAGTAAAATGTTGAGCGTGGGAAAAGGGTTTTTATACTTTTTTGGGGTATGTCTTACTATCCTCATTTAGGGGAACTATGAATCAGTCATAGATTTTTAGCTACAATATCTATGTATGTGAATCATGTTTCCCGTAGCAAACAGTTTCAGAAAATTAAGGATATCTAGATAAAGTTATCCACTTATTTACTACACAAACCATGTGATAAGCGATTGATTATCCTATTTTCGTGCAACTTGACTAGTAACTAGAAATACAGAACTAGACAAGCCAAATTTAATATTGCCCGTGAATAAAGGTGTCAGAAGAATTTTATGAAATTGATCAATCCAATTGAACTAAACGCAATCTAACCAATTGTTTGATATTGTTTTTTATATTATAACTAGTAAAAATTATTTGCACTTCACACGGTATGTAAAACATTAATAATTTTAAGAAATAGTAATTTTACAAATTTAATAGAGAAATTTTTTTCGGGCATTTTCATATATTAAATAATAATACATTAATGTAATCACAAACATAAATGTCATTATTAGAATTAGAGCCTAAATTTAATTGTACTTTTGATTATCAGATTTTCAATAAGGAAAAGAATTTGTAACGAAACATTTCACTTTTATATATGTGACTTTTGGGATTTAATTCCTAATTTTATTAGTCTCGCTATATAATTAATTAATCAACTTATGCATATATTTTTCTTCTGTCATAAGATAGTAAATGTTCTATTTCTCTAAACTTTTTCTATTCAAATAATAGGGGCATAAAACCAAAAGTGAATAGTTATGTATTTATTCCAATCTAATTTTTCCTTCCGTTTGTTACTAGTTTCATTTAATTGTGCTAACTGTTTTGGTAACTCCTTAAATGGGGGAAGATCAGAAAAAAACTATCTTATTGAACTGAATTCAGTTTTGACCCCTTTTTTTTGGCGAAGTTTTTGACGATTATTATGTTACACCTTACACACGAAAAAATAAAAACCAAAATTGTTTCTCTTTGGGTACAATGAGACACAAAATAACAATAAATTGATAAAAAGGTAAACAAAAAGTATATATGATTTGAAGCAGATGTACAACAAATCACTTTACAAGGGTACATATTTTAGGTGATTGTTATCAACTATTGCAATATAAATCAGGGCGAAGTGCAATAATTGTCATTTTTAAGCCCGCTATTTAAAATATATCCATAATTTATAATATATTTAAAAATTAGCCAATTCACCTAAACCTTAGGACTAAGTATCTTGAATTTGGAAATTCAAGACTTAGTGTCCTGAATTTTTTAGCTGCTAATTTGAAATTCATAACTAAGTGTCCTGAATTTCTGAACTATTAATTAAAAATTCAGGACATAATATTCTAGCTTCTGGACACAATTTTCGAACTTTAAGACACGATATCACGAAGATTGAATTTTAAGGTTTAAACTCTAGGACGTTGTGTCCTGACGTTTGAGCGAAATTGGCTAATCTTTAAATACATTATAAATTGTGATATTTTATACAACATGCTTAAAAGTTTCTACCGGGTATCATTTTCACTATAAATCTTATATAAATCTCACATTTGCATTAATAAATTTATGACACTAAACTACTATTCTACTTTAAATCTAGCACTAGGCTAACACGGAATTCAACTATTAATTCAAGCAAATATAAAGAGTTTATATAATGATTTATTATTACAGAAATACTGCTATATATCATTATTATTAGTGCAATCTTGCAAATAGAACAAAATCAAGGTAGTAACAAAATAAATCTTAAATGCTATGTGACAAATACTACAACGACCCAGCCAGTCGTTTTATGTATTGTTGCCCCGTCCCCCATTTTATCGGTTCTTCTATGTTCATTTGTGGTTGGTTTAGTTCTAGGCATGTTTCGAAGTGAATTGGGACACTTAGTCCCAAGGTTGGAAGCTTAAGTTGAAAGAGTTGACCAGAGTTTGACTTTTGTATAGACGACTCTGGAATGGTGTTTTGATGGTTCCAATAGCTTCGTATGGTAATTTCAGACTAAGGCGTATGTATGGATATTGATTTGGAGGTCCGTAGGTTCATTTGAGGCTTTTTGGTGAAAGTCGGAAAGTTGAAAGTTTGGAGGGTTGAGAAGTTTGACCAAGAGTTGACTTTATTCATATCGGGTTCGAATTTTGATTCCAAAAGTTGGGATAGGTACGTTGTGCCATTTGTGACTTGTGTGCAAATTTGAGGTCAATCGGAGTTGGTTCAATATGATCGGCATTGGTTTTAGAACTTGGAAGTTCATTCGTTTCATTAGGCTTGAATTGGGGTGCAATTCGTAACTTGATGTTGTTTGATGTGATTTAAGGCTTCGACTAAGTTCGTATTATTTTATAGGACGTGTTGGTACGTTCGGATGGGGTCCCGAGGCCCCCCGGTGTGATTTGGATTGAAATCGGGTTGAGGTTTAGACTTAGGGAAGTGCTGTTGGTTTCAGTTCTGGTGTAACTGCACCTGTGAGGTTTTGGGCCGCTGGTGCGGAGCCATAAAAGCGGCTAGTTGTACGCAGGTGCGAGGATTTGGGAGGTTGTCTGGGAGCACAAGTGCAAAGGATCTCCGCTTTTGCGAGTCCGCAGAAACGTATCATGGATCGCGGGATCTTGGCCGCAGGTGCGACATGGAGTTCGTAGAGTGGGTTCTGTGCTGGGCAGGGAGTTTCGTAGAAGTGGAAGATTTGGCATAGGTGCGCTTCCGTAAGCGCGAAGCTATATTCCGCAGATGCGGAAGGTCAGAGTCTATAGAGGAATCGCAGAAGCAAGATTTTGACAGCACCTGCAGAACAACATATGCGGTTAAGTGATCCGCAGGTGCGAGAATCACTGGGCGGAAATATTATCAAGGGTTTGATCCATTTTTATTATTTCAGACTTTTGGAGCTTGGCTAGGTACAATTTAGGAAAGGGTTTTGGCTACAATTTAAGATGTAAGTGAAGATTCATCACTGTTATTGATAAATATTGTTTTCCATTGAATTTTACTGCTAGATTATATGTGTTTGAGGTGAAATTTGAGGATTTTTGGACTATGTATTGGATAGTAAGATTTGGGGATTTGATGGTCGGTTTATGGTTGGATTTGGATGGTTTGGTATGGTTGGACTCATTATCAGATGGATGTTCGAAATTTGTGAATTTTTTCGGGTTCCGAGGTGTGAGTCTTGGATTGACTTTTTGTTTTTGGTTAAAGACCTTAGCTTTATCTTTGGAATTGTTTCCTATAGCTAATATTGATGCAATTAAGTTGCTTTGGCAAGATTCAAGTTGCTCACTGGCTTGTTGGAGTAGTGAGTTACGCGTTTTGAGGTAAGTAATATTTCTAAACTTGGAATTGAGGGTATTTGTCCCTAAAAACATGTTATTTGTGTTGTGTGGGGGTGACACACATGCTAGCTGATGGGCGTGTGGGCGTGCACCGGGGTACACATGAACCTAGTTGATTTTTGTACTGAGTTGCTAACAAATCTTGTTTTATCTGTAAAATCCCTACTTGTTAGAGCAATTAAGCAGTGGTTCATGTTAGAAATCATGTTTAGGCTATGTGCTTATTCGATTGAGACTTAATGAGGTTATTTTTGTTGTTTTGAGTTATCTGCTTTAACTGCAATTATATATTCAGTCATGATTCTTCATTCGCATATCATATCTCACTCTCTGTAATAATTCACCGTTACATCACATGTTACCATTGTTTGGGCTGAGTGGTATGAGATTTATGACCCCTTGAGACTTGAGAGATTGATGATTGAGGTGGGCCTAAGAGCCGGGTTGTGAGTGTAATTGTCGATCGGGCTGCACACCGTAGCAAGCCTTATTGGCTTATTTATTATTGTGGATCGGGCTGCATACCGCAGCAGGCCTTATAGGCTTTATATTAGTGCTTGGGAAGGATGTGACCATCCAGAGACTAGCATACCAGCAGTGAGCACATGTATAGTGATATATACACGTACTTTGGTGAGCGGCATTGATGCCAGGCACCCGTGCAGTGTTGAATGATTGTGTGTGTGATGAGTGGGAATTTGAGATAGGCATGTTGAGTATTCTGAGAGTGTGAGTACTTGGAAAACATCACTGTGGAATCATACATTTGACACGCATATCTAACATGTAGGTATAGAGATGTACCATTCCTGATGCTAGTTGTACTTGACATGTTCTTATCAATGTTAGGCTTTAATTATTGAACTTGCAAATATGTCTAACTTTTTGTGTCATGAACGAGTTGATTATGAAAATTTCTATGAGTCAATTTTTGTTATGTCATTATTATACATGTGTTGTCAATTTATTGGACTTTGACTATCTTCTTCTGTCTCGTAACTGCTTTCAACCCAAGGTTAATTCTGTTACTTATTGAGTACATGAGTTGGTTGTACTCATACTATACTCTGCACTTCGTGTGCAGATCTATGTACATGTGGACACGGTGATTGCAAGATCTATGCTAGTACCTGCTTGGAGACTTCGAGGTAGCTGCTATGACGTCCGCATGCCTTGACTCTCTTCCCTTTTATTTTCTTAAGTACTGTTCTATCACTCATAAAGTTGTACTAAAGTTCTGGCTTATGTTGGTACTTGGTAGTACTCATGTACTCGTTGACACAAATCTTTGGGATGGCTGTAGTAGTATGTCAGTTATTTTTATCAGAGATTTATATTGTTTCCACTGTTAAGTATATTAAAACATGTTTATTCAAATGTTTAGCTGTTACGTAATTTTCGATTTTCCTAGCAAGTGTGTTAGGTGCCATCATGACTGGTTGGGATTTTAGGTTGTGACAAGTTGGTATTAAAGACCTAGGTTGTTTGGGTCTCATGAGTCATGAGCCGGTTTAATATAGTATTACGAATCAGTACAGAGACGTCTGTACTTATCTTCGAGAGGGTACCAAACCATTAGGAAACTTCAGTTTCTTGCATTATTCTCGTGCGGATTTGTAATTCCAAAATCTATACTTCTACTCTTCTATTCTCTCACAGATGGTGAGGACACGTACGACCGGATTAGGTGGACATCCACTAGTACCCCCAGCTAAGGCCGTGGCCGCGGTATAGGCTGAGGTGTGGCTCGTACTATAGCTAGAGCAGCACCTGTCGAGCCATCAGTTGCTCCACCTGAGGAGCAGATAACAAATATTGTTGAGCCGGTGGGACTAGCTCAGGCACCAGGAGTGCCATTTGTGATCCCAAACCGTGCTCCATCAATTCATGGTTCATTAATACCGGGTTCTTCTAGTGGCTATTTTGGTTCTTGGGGTCTGGTTCAGGCCCCATTGCCATCTTTGGATTGAGGTTGCTTTGAGTGTTGAGAGTTGGGGCGTGTGAGGAGGTATTTCCCCCGTTTTATGGGAGGTCCAGTTCAACAGAGAGGTCAAACTATAACTTCAGCACAAACTACTTCACCACCCGGAGCTCGGGGTGGGACTCAAGCAGTTCGAGGTCTCCCTAGAGGGGGAGGTCGATCAAGTGGTGGTCAGGCTCGATGCTATGCTTTTCCCAACAGAGTAGAGGCAGTTGCTTCAGATGCAGTGATCATATGTATTGTTTCAGTGTGCCACAGGGATGCTTCAGTATTATTTGACCCTAGTTTTACTTATTCAAATGTATCATCGTACTTTGCTCGCTATTTTGATATGCCCCTTGATTCCTTAGCTATGCCTGTACATGTATCTATGCCGGTGGGTAATTCTATTATTGGGGATGGTCTGTATAGGACGTGTGTGGTGACTATTAGGGGATTGGAGACGAGATTTGATCTTTTACTGCTTAGCATGGTTGATTTCGATGTTATTTTTGGCATGGATTGGTTGTCACCATGTAACGCGATTCTGGATTGTCATGCTAAGACCATGACGTTGGCAATGTCGGGACTGCCTAGGGTTGAGTGGAGAGGTTCCTAGTGCTTGGATTTGAGGATTTGAATTCGTGTAACGACAAAGGAAATGGAATCGGCGGGATTCACGTGTTTAGGGTGCAATGAGAATGATTTCCTGGTTAATTCATGACCTTGCTTGAATTTGTGCAAGGATTTTTGATGGATTGGTTATGTGGCTTTGAGAGAAATAGTAGAGGAAGGGGAAATGGGGCAGCTGAGTCAAAGAGAGAATGATTTAGGGTTTGGGTAAATTAGGTCGTATATGGGGTTTAAACGGGTGGGAGTGATCTGGGCCGTTGGATCTTTAGATCAACGACCTTAATAATGAAGGGATAAAAGTTTTAAAATGATGAAATATGTGGACTATTGGATCTCTGAACATCATTGGTTAAGATTAAATCTGAGGATGCGTTATTATTGAAATAAAAAATGAGGTAAAACATGGGTTGTTGATCAAATGGATGGACGACTTAGATTAAATGTGTTTCTTGTGTGAGTATGGTGAAGGGGTAACGTGGCGAGTTCTAATTGGTACGGGTAAGGTGGCATGGATTGCAAAGGGGAGTAGAGGTGGGGTTTATACTGTGTCATAACCCAAATCTCTCTCCGTAAGATGTCATGATGGAACCTAGTCTCTACGACTAGGTAAGCCTAACAATTTGCATAATAACTGAAATAATAACAAAATTAACAACAAAACTTCAACAGATAACTATATAGCTGAAAAATGCCGCTCGGCATGTACAAGTACCCAACAACTCGAGTATAACAATATTCCCAATACCCGATAGACACAAGTCACAAGCTTCTATGAGAAAAACTAAGTGTCTCTATACATCAGAGTCTAAGGAAAATACGGAAATGAAAACAACATATGAGGGAATAGAGGGGGACTCCGAGATCTGCGGACGCGGGCATATATACCTTGAAGTCTCCACGAACTCACTGCTCACTGATATCGAGGCTGATAGGAGGTACCTGGATCTGCACACAAAACATGTGCAGAAGAGTAGCATGAGTACACCACAACGGTACCCATTGTGCCAGCCTAACCTCGGTAGAGTAGTGATGGGGTTAGGTCAGGGCCCTACTGGAATATAATAATTTAAGGCAGAAGATATAGCAATACAATAAAAGGTTGTAAATGTAACAAGAAGAAATTACAGAAAGATGACAACACATCACATAGGGATAAACAACAAGGGCGCTCCCGAGATACTGTCTCGTAGCCCCAAAACTAAATATTCAACATGGGATCTCCCGAGGTACCGCCTCATAGTCCCAAAAGTAAATATGCTACGGGGACCTCCCGAGGTACCGCCTCGTAGTCCCAAAAGTAAATATGCAACAGGGATCTCCCGAGATAGCGCCTCGTAGTCCCAAAAGTAAATATGCAATGGGGATCTCCCGAGGTACCGCATCGTAGTTCCAAAAGTAAATATGCGACAGGGGATCTCCTGAGGTACCGCTTCGTAGTCCCAAAAGTAAATACACAGTTCGAAATCGATGAAAACAACGATTACAACAAGAAATCTTCCAGTTTAAGACTAAGTACAAGTCAAGGAAAAGCTGGAATTCAACTAAGCATGCTACACAGATTTCAAATAAGCATTTAAGACACGCTGACATGCGATATTAGGCTAAACAGGATACCTACAGGTTACTGTTCAGTAAAAATCAGATTTTACAACAATTAGCCCGTGTAAGCACTTGTCACCCCACGTACACGACACTCACGTATCACAGAATTATCACAACAGTACCAAATCCTAAAGGGATTTCCCCACACAATATTAGGCAAGCCACTTACCTTAAGCCAATCTCAATCAATCAACAAGAATGCGTTTTCCTCGACTTTTCGACTCTGAATAGCCCAAATCTAGACAAAAGCAATCACATACTATAAACATAACTATAAGAAACCAATCTAATTAATGAAATCAAGACTTTAACAAAAAATTGGAAAATCGCCCCAAAAAGTCGACCTGGGCCCACATCTCGGAATCGGGTAAAGTCACAAAATATGAACACACATTCAACCACGAGTTCACCCATTCAAAAATTACTCAAATTCGATACCAAATCCTCAATCAAAAACCCAAAATTCGGTTAATGAACTTTCCAACTTTCCCCCCAAATTCCTCAGCCCAAATCTTAAATTGAAAGATGAAATTAATGATAGATTAGTGGAATATAGCCAAAAACAAGTCAAGAATCATTATCCAAATGTTTCCTTTGAAAATCCTTAAAATTTGTGCCTCAATCCGAGCTCTCAAAGTCCCAAAATGAAAATGGGATCAAACCCTCGAAATTCCCTTTTTCTGCCCAGCGATTTCGCTTCTGCGAGGGAATCACCGCGTGGTTCCGCACATGCGGAAAAACCATCGCATGTGCAGACTTCACTTAATTCCACAATTCCGCTTCTGCGAGCAAAAGGACCGTGCCTGCGTGCCAGCTTCTGCGGAGTACTTCCGCTTCTGCGATCAACGACCTTCCTGGCCTTCCGCTTCTGCGTTCTATCTTCCGCAGAAGCGAATCCGCTTCTTTGGCCTTCACGTCGCACCTACGACCACAGGCCAAGCTCCTCCAGACCACACCTGCGATCCTCCACTTGCAAGTGCGAGTCCGCACCTGCGGCCAACCCCTTCGCAGGTGCGATGACACCAGAAGCTGTAATGCTTCAGCAATTCTCACAAGTCCAATTCCAGTTTATTAATCACCTGGAATCCACCCGAGGCCTTCGGGACCTCAACAAAATATAGAAAAAAAATCCTAAAACACCATACGAACTTAGTCGAGCCTTAAAATCACCTCAAACAACACTAAATAGAAGAATTGCACCCCAATTCAAGCTTAATGAACTTTCAATCTTCGAACTTCTACAACGGATGCTGAAACCTATCAAATCACGTCCGACTGACCCCAAAATTTTGCACACAAGTCATATTTGATATTAGGGACCTACTTCAACATCTAGAAACAGAATTCGGCCCCGATATCAAAAAGTCCACTTCTGGTCAAATTTCCCAAAAATCCAACTTTCGCCATTTCAAGCCTAATTTAGCTACAAACCTCCAAATCACAATCCGGACGCGCTCCTAAGTACAAAAATAACCCAATTGAGTTGACAGAATCGACAAAACTCCATTCCGCAGTCGTCTTCACACAATTCCAACTACGGTCAAATTCTTAGAACTTAAGCTTCCATTTTAGGGACTAAGTGTCCAATTCCACTACAAAACAAAAAACAAAACCTCCCGAAAAGCTACATAAGCATAAAATGATATAGGGGAAGCAGTAGATAGGGGTTTCGTCATTACAGACTGGGTCAGATTTGGATTGGGCTTAGGTATTGAGCTAATTTCAATTTCAAAAATAGCCATTTCGCCTTCGATTATGAAATTGCAATTATAGCCTTTTTAGTCTTTTAACTCTTTTAAATTAATTTGAATAAGCTTAATTAATTTCATTAAAATATAGTAGAAATTATAATCATCAAATACACAACTAATTAATTAATTACTTATTAAAACATCTTCTTTTCAAATTGATGACACTAATTTTCGATTATTTTGAAATAGTGTGCTAATTTACTAAATATTAAGAAATAACATTTGAAATTAATTATAAGTCCAATGTAATGAATGTAAAGGTTATTTCAATAATCAAAACTAGTAAGAGTAATATATTTTTTAATTATAATATTAAATTATTAATTTTAACACTATTAATTACTTAATTTATATAGAAATAGCTATTATTGATTAGAAAATATTTTCAAAATATATATTGTAAATCATTAAGTATAAGTAAATTAATTTTAAAAAGGATGGTCGTCATTGATCGTCAAGAGTTTCCCTCTTTGGTCGGAGACGATAAAAGAGTTTCGGGCAAAGAAATCGAATCAAGACAAATTTGTCCCGACTTTAGACATACATCACAGGAATGGCATATGAACACAAGGAAGATTATGAATTGACGGATTTAAGGAAAGAGTTATAGAAGATTTTAGGGATTTTTGAGAAATCGAGGAAATTTGGGGAACTTGGTGCCGAAATCTGGCTTCGAATTGCTTACATTTCTCGGGCTTAATGAGGATCAGGACTCATGTAGTTCTGGAACAATTATTTGGAGGAGGCGACACTTGCAGAACTTGACCCAGTATTGTATTATAACGATGCTGCAAGACAAAAGATTTTGGTACCCAAGATAGCTCTAAATTGCGGCTTGATTATAAGACTTGAATGATTTGAAGATTTAGAGTTCTGCTAATCATTTTTGAGTTAGAGTTTGATCCTTGTACCACTAATAAATTTGTTGTACCTATAGCATTGTAGCTTGGTTCGCTTCTTAGAAGAAGTTCCACATCGCGATGTTTGCTCCTGCAAAAACAAAACACACACATACCCATATATCGTAATCCAGATATGTTAAGATGTGATGTAAATAATGCAGGAATTATGATATCTGACTGCCTATTGGGCGTTATTTGGGTTTGTGAAGAAGAGATACTTGAATTTGACTCGATTGTTAGCTAGGTTGTGTACCGTTCCGCCGCTGTCGGAGCATTGAGTCTCCTCACGATGGGAGTATCTCTGTGTGATGGGAGTAGTTGATTTAAAACGTAAAATATCTCCGCACGATGGGATTTTCTCCACACGATGGGAGTAGTTGCATTGAAATGTAAAGTATCTCCGCATGATGGGAGTTTGTAACTTGAAAAAAATGTCAAATGCCTATAAGCTGCATGAACAAAACGTCAAAATATTCATGATAAAATAAAAAATAAAGGGCATGCTCAAGAGATACTCTAGACAGCAAAACTATGCGGCCGTTGATCGACAGAACGTATGGCAGGATTGAAGGTTCATCCTTCGATTGACAAAGTTGGCAACGAAGTTTGTGAATATCTACTTGTGATCTTCGATATGGCAGTTTGACGGTGTGAAACACTTTGGTTGGTGAAGCGAATAGCTTTCCATACATAAGGCTCTTATTGGTAAAGCCAACTGCTCAATTTGTACAAGGTATTCCGATTGATTGAGCAAACGGCTTGCCATATACATGGATCTTGTTGGTGGGGCCGACAACTAGCTATATATAAGGTTCTCCGCTTGGTTGAGTAGACTATTCGCTATTTAATATGTTGTGATTGCATCGGAGGTTGGTTCCAGAATACCTACAAAGAATTTTGGAGTTAGTCTTTAGTCATATGAGGAAATAAATTAAATAAGTTTACCTAGGGTTATGACCGAACCTTTTAAGGTTGCCTACGAATCTAAGTGGAATCAGTCTGCATGTAGTTCGAGGGTAAAAAATGATAAAATGAATTAAGATGATGGAGATGACCGAGCCTGACTCAGGAAGCCTACATATCTAAATGGAATCAGGTCAAAATGTAGTTTGATTACAATAGATGTAAAATGATAGGAATTGGAAATGAAGTAGTCAAGTATGACTCAGACTGCCTTCGTATCAAAATCGAATCAGGAAAGGATGTAGCTTAATTACAACAGATGACCGAATCCAATGAGGATTTCCTACGTATTCCTGCCGAAGAAAATCAAGTCATTGCATTGTTCCTAGTATGTACAAAATTATATTTGGTTTTACTATTACAAAAGACGGAGAGAGAGAGAGAGAGAGAGAGAGAGAGAGAGAGAGAGAGAGAGAGAGAGAAGGATACCGGTGATAAGTTGATATTTAACCAACTTATCTCGTCTTTAATCTCATATTTTTGCTATGTTTGATTGATTAAATTGTGTGGTTAATGTTATTTACATCCATTTTGCAGGTTCAATGAGATTTAGAAGTGATCGTAAAGAAACCAAATGAAAAAGAGTAAAAAGGAGTAAAGTGAACAATGGAAATCTTCCTATTGAATTACCCTTCACGAATGCGAAGGATAGGACGCGAACACGACGAGCAGGAAACCAAACCTTTGGGAACGAGAAGGAGTTATCACGAATGCGAAGAACATGAAACCAAATCTTCGCGAACACGAAGGAGGTACCGCGAACGCGAAGATACAGAATAAAACCTTCGCAAAGAAAAGGTATGATCACGAACACGAAGTTACAGAATACAAACCTTCGCGAACGCAAAAAACAAATGAGCAGAATAACTGGGCAGTTCTTGAAATTCATGTTTTTGACCCCAAGTCCACAAATACACGACCTAGCTTACTGGAAACACATCTTTGGCCAGTCTTTGAACATCATTGATACTCCTGACAAGAGAACACATGTTTTGGAGCTAGGGTTCTTGCACACACACTTGGGTCTTGAAGATTTGAAGCTTTTGATTGAGAATCTCTTACTCATTTATGCTTATTTCTTTGTTTCCTTGCTTTGTATTATATATCTAAGTGTGTAGTATTTTTTCCAATACTTGAATCTTGTTTATGGGAATATTCATAATTAAAGTGTGGATTAAATACCTTGTTGTGCTTATGTATTGAATGATTTTTACTTAATTTGAAGTGAGTTACTATTTTTTTTATTATTCTTGTTCTTCAATATTTCCAAAGGAATTAGCTAACCCTAGGACTCGTCCATTTACTCCGAATTAATTTTGAAAAAGATATTTAGGGTTGGGAAAGATTAATTAACAAGAACTTGAGGTTTTAACCCTCACTTGATAGATTCGACCTAGGGATAAGATTGAACTACTTGTGGTCATATTCGGGTGTACTTAATTTCTTAATTATTTTAGGGATAATTCAATTAGGAAATTTTGTTAATCTTCGGAAGAAGCTTGTAAAGAATTATTACCCGAGGCTAATTAATATAAACTCGCTCATATTTATAAAATCATGAAATACATTGGATCGTTACGTGAGTGTAATTACCAATGCATCCGTAATTGTAGCAATTGAATATTTTAATTGCTTTGAAGGTTAGTTTACATTTTCGCTATTAGATATAAATATTTTTTCAAAATCATTTTAAGTGTTTGGCATTGCATAACAAGCGATAACTCTCTTACACTCCTAATCACCTACATATTATTCTCTGTGGGATTCGACCCCGACTCATAGTTGGATAAATTATATTGCATGCGACCGTGTCCATTTACTCTTTAGAAGCCGATTTGGACGTCATCAAAACTGGCGCCGTTGCCGGGGAACAATTGGCGTATTTAGGTTGTTAGATAATTAAGCGTGGGTGCCTTTGTCCAAACTTGTGAATATTTGTGTAACTATTTTTTTCTTTTATTTGTTTATTTTTCTTGTTGAATTTCTTATTTATTTTCTTAGTTTAGAAAAATGGCATCATTTAATGAAAATTGGTCGGATGATAGTGGCTCAGATTTGTCGACGCCCCTTTTTCTCGCGAAATCGGGTTTACGACATTTGGGAGGACAACTCTATTCCCTTTTGGGATTTGGGTTATTGGAACTGAAGAGTCGCCATCTAATGATTAAGTGCATTAGGACACTAAGGGTTTTTGAGTTGGAAAACCAGAGTTTGGGTAAGGGCTAGAAATTATCTCGAGGGGAAGGTGTTAGGCACCCCTCAAGATCCACTAGTGTTTGTTCCCGGCCATGCTATATTATGACTTCATGTAATCAAATAAACAATCAAAGATTCAAATATACAACATTGAAAATAAGCTAAAAAGACTTTGAAGGTAAGTAGGAAAGACAGAGATTTATGAAAAGATTTGGATGGTTTTACAAGAAGAGACGAAAACAAACAAAGGGAGAGGGGTCCTAGGTTTATGATTAATATGGATCATTAATGCAATACTCAGTAATTGCTCCTTAGAAAAGGGGCTACATGAGATATTAGCGCATCGGTCATCATCTCCATATTCTACCCTTCCCACCCCGTAAAGGTTACTAAACGCGTGTGTTGGTCACGAATACTTACCGCGTGCTATTACCCGTCCCGTTCTATAAGTCCTGGAGGGTATTTAGGACCACTATTCCTATGTGGTAGGGACTAGGTTGAACCCTTAAGTTTAAAGGCAAAATGCTAAGCGACATACATAACAAATAGGACTGCACATAAGGGAACATACAAAATCAAATAAAGGCTCACAGATCCCTCCTCAAATGAACGCATAATTAGCACGTCTTAAACACATTCAAGGTCTCAAAGATATGAGTTTTTTTACAAAGGGAATAGGTAACAGCAGTTAAAGCATGGTTTAAAAAAAATGAGGCAGCAACAGTAAATTAATGAGGTACAGGACAAGTACAATAGCACGATCTGGACAGAGGTTAAAATCAGAAACTCAGTAAGAGTAAATAGGTGCACCATTTCAAAATCGTTTCCAGATGGAGCAGAGTTTTTTTTTTTAAAAAAAAATAGAGTGAACTTCAGAGAATCAAAGCAAGAATGGGAGCGGCAGAGTTCGAAATTCAAAGAAGTTGGTTGGTCCTAAACACGATTAGTCAATTCTTATTGGGCCTAAAGTTTGCCTAGGCGTCGTATACATTGTCTGATTATTTTAAGGAATGGACATGCATATTTTGATTCTAATTTTTCTAAGGTACGCATGATAATGCATTTGCAGAAACGTTTCAAGCACTTAGCAAAGTTATTAGACTAACATGTTAATTAACCACTGTAATTCGAACGAATAAGAAGTCCTAAGGGCAGGATATCCAATGCACATAGGAGTACCTAAAACATGATTTCTAACATGCCAATGCAGTAATGACAGTTATTTGGTTTGTTGTTAATTGATTAAAATTACGAAGTGAGTACCATAACATACTGAGAGTGCATGACCTAAAACATGATTTCTACCACATGAAAATCCATGCCCTAAGCAGGTTATCTATTGCACAAATAGGCAAATAAAACCTATGAACGAGTTTTCTACCCATTACTTAAAATAAACATGCATACCCCTCCCCCCATATTCACTATTCAGCCCCAATCGTTCATTTACAAATTATTACAAACCAATAGTATCTGAATTACAGTAATAAAGAACAAAACCAAGAAGTTATTCTATAGGGAGCCTTCAATCAGGCCCAGTCTTCCAACCTCACTTCCTCCGAGTTTCACAGCCTTTGCCATGGTCTAGGTGCGGCAAAGCTCCCTAGGGCCCCATTGGGTCCCTGGCCAATACCAACACCTAAACACTTAGAAGAATGCAGGACAGGTGCAGTGTGGGATTACCAGCCTTGTGTGTGTCAAAGTTCAGTGAGTACTCAGAGGTACCCAAAGCAATGCTCACACGAAGGGGGCAGAACCTATTCTCTAAGAGTAGTGTGAAGTGTAGGAAGAAGTAGTTTAAAAGAGTTTTCAAAAACAAGGGATTTGTTTAAAAAAAGAAGCAGTAGTTCAACAGTATAGGATTGCATACAAGGATCATGGGGAAAGGGAACAGATAGGTCACATAATGCTAGAGGAGATACAGAGATTTACTGAAGCATGACTACACAGAATCAGAAGATTCAGGGGACCAAGAAATGGTCAATCTTAAACATAATACTTAGACAGTAACAGGGGGGACAATCATAACAATTAAGATAAACAGCAGTTAGAAGCATGTAAATCAAGCAGGACATATAACGTGCCAGGGATCAGGGGAATTAGGAAGTGGTAAAGTTTAGGCATAATAATGTACAACAATAGGATACATGCATAGTAAATAGAAGTTATGGATAGACAATGTTATATTACAGGCTTTGCATATAAATCAGAAGAAATGGTAAAATACTAAAACAAAAGAATCAATAGCATGTTAAGTAGTAGAAGTCTAAATAGAAGAAAATTAAGAAGATAATGAACTGAAACAAGAATAAACACATTGATTGCAGACATGAAGATTAATTAGGACATACCAGTAAGAGAGCAAGAGCAGGATGCAAAGACAAAGTGATAACGCAATATTAGCCTTGGCTTATAGCCGGCTAATAATAGGCAAGAGCAGAGAACTGCAATAGAGCAAAAGAGCAAGAGAGAAAGAGCACGAGAGAATGTAGAATTGAGAGTATTCAGTGATGTGTGTGTCCGTCTTTTGCTAATGAAAGAGTAGAGTATTTATAGTTCTGGAAACGAGTAGAAAAAATAAGGCAAGAAGTAAAGTGTAGTATAATTATAGAAGTAAATACAATTAGAATCCCAATCAATGTAAGTACTCCCCTTCAATTGGGGAGTCCGAGTTCAAACGGCTACCATAGTGACAAATAAGGAAAGAGAACTAATTGAAAGACTAATTTCAATCATACAGAGAGTAGTAAAGAATAAGGCATGTGATTAGTACCAGGTACATAACATATGAATTAAGGAAAATAAGAATCAATTGGCGACATGCTTGCATATAAAATAAGGTAGAGTATTATTCTGAAAATCAGTAAGAGTGTTAAGGCAAGTAGCACAGTTAAAGGAAAATACACAAAATCAGTAAAGAGTTCTAAGGCAAGTAGCACAGTTAAAGGAAAATACACAGAATCGGTAAAGAGTTCTAAGGCAAACATTATAGTTAAAGAAAAAATACACAAAATTAGTAAAGAGTTCTAGGGCAAGTATCATAGTTAATACACAAAAGGATCAATACAATCATCAAGCATTTAAATAGCAGTCATGCGATTAACAAGGAGAAGTACTCATAGAACAACAGGAATTAGAGGTCGAAACAATGAATCAATTGGGTTAATTTAAAATCTGATGGAGTGAGGTTAAATTGGGCTAAAATTGAAACAATAAAGGGCTATGTGTTAAATAGCCAATTTCCCTCTTTTATTTATATAAAATAGTTAAAATTATTTTAAAAACAAATTAAAGGCACTGAACTAATAAATACCGTATAAATATTAATCTAAAAATACTAAAAATGATTTTATAATTGTAAAATGCTGTTAATTGTAAAATAGGCTAAATTGCAATTATATGCAATTTGGCTTAAAAAATATCAAACAAATGTGTAAAAATATGCAAAAATTACCTTAATTATATCTTGGTGTAAATATGAGAATGAAAATAAATTATTCACCAAAAATGCTAGTCTGGAAATAATTATTGAATTTTGTACTATTAAAATAGACAATAAATTGATTTTAAAATCTTTAAAAATAAGGGAAAAATACCAAAACTCTTGGGCATGCTTATATATGCATGTACATGCTATTTCGAGAATATTTTGAGTATATAAAAATATGTAAGGAAAAATTGGGTATCAACAACTGCCCCTCTTTAACCGAGAAGGATGAAAGAGTTGTCGGGTAAAGATATGATGGCCAATTTTGACCGAAAGAAACGATTTGAAAGATTTTGACCGAGCTCTGGCTCCTGAGCTGCCTACATATCCCTGGTCTTACAGGAATCAGGCCATATGTAGTTCGGGGATCCGTCGGCGGAACATGCCGATGGAGATTTCGAAAGACGGACGCGATATTCAGGTTGGGAAGGATGGTCAGGGACTGATAGGCTGTTGGAACCGGAGCGGGATCGCTCCTGCTGTGATGGCTGTTGCTAGCCGGTGTACCTGCAAATAAGCAATACGAACGTATATTGTGCATAAATTTAAACGTGATGCAGGTTCCCGTTGGACCATGAATGCTGTCTTTGGACGGGTAGGATGACGTCCTCAGACCATGACGTCCTGGGCCATGATGCGTATAATAGAGGATTTGCAGGCTATGAAATGATGTTCTCGGGCTATGATAATGATGCCTCCGAACTATGATGCCTTTGAATAAGGGTATGCAAAAGATAAAAGCAGGGTCCTCGGGCCATGGCATGGCTTTCCCGGGCCATAAAAATGGTGCCTCCGAACAATGACGCCTTTGGATAATTTGGCGATCTTTCAGCACATGAAATGCAGGATTTGGCGATTTTTCAGCCGATGTGGGATTTAAATGAAGTTGGCGATATTTCAGTCATGCAAAGATTTGAATAAAGTTGGCGATATTTCAGCCGGTGCAAAGATTTAAATAGGGTTGGCGATATTTCAGCCGATGCAAAGATTTAAATAGAGTTGGCGATATTTCAGCCGACATAGAGATTTAAATAGAATTGGCAATATTTCAGCCGCGCAGAAATTTAAATGAAGTTGGCGATATTTCAGCCAGGTCAGGATTTAAATGAAGTTGGCGATATTTC
>NC_032000.1:30333685-30334953 GCF_001879085.1 Nicotiana attenuata | reverse complement strand
ATGGTACAACAATAGGATACGGGCATAGTAAGTAGAAGTTAGGATAGACAATGTCATATTACATGCTTTGCATATAAATCAGAAGACATGGTAAAATACTAAAACAAAAGAATCAATAGCATGTTGAGCAGTAGAAGCGTAAATAGAAGAAAATCAAGAAGATAATGAACTGAAACAAGAATAAACACATTGATTGGAGACTTGAAGATTAATTAGGAAATACCAGTAAGAGAGCAAGAGCAGGATGCAAAGACAAAGTGATAACGCATTATAAGCCTTGGCTTACAGCCGGCTAATAATAGGCAAGAGCAGAGAACAGCAATAGAGCAAAAGAGCAAGAGAGAAAGAGCACAAGAGAATGTAGAATTGAGAGTATTAGTGATGTGTTTGTCCGTCTTTTGCTAATGAAAGGATAGAGTATTTATAGTTCTGGAAACGAGTAGAAAAAATAAGGCAAGAAGTAAAGTGTAGTATAATTATAGAAGAATAAGTACTCCCCTTCAATTGGGGAGTCCTAGTTCAAACGGCTACCATAGTGACAAATAAGGCATGTAGCACAGTTAAAGGAAAATAAATAGAATCGGTAAAGAGTTCTAAGGCAAGCATTATAGTTAAAGGAAAATACACAAAATTAGTAAAGAGTTCTAAGGCAAGTATCATAGTTAATACACAAAAGGATCAATACAATCATCAAGCATTTAAATAGCAGTCAGTCGATTAACAGGGAGAAGTACTCATAGAACAACAAGAATTAAAGGTCGAAACAATGAATCAACGCAGGAGTTGTAGAGAACACATAGATGCATAGTCAAGTAGCAAAGAAACAACCCAAAATACCTAGGGTTTCATCAATACTCGTTAAAATAACATAAAATCAGGAGATAATAGCTTAAACAAAGTAGAGACGTTAAAAATTATAGGAAACCTTTCTGAAAACAGGGTCAAGAAACCCTAGTTTCAAATAGGAGACAGAGATGCTTAAATTTGATTATTTGTAAAGATCGAGTAAAGAAAGGTTTAAAACATGAAGGAATGGGTCACAAATCGTTAAAATACATATGGGTTTTTAAGAGACTTGGGTCGAGGTTAGGGTTTCCTAAGAAAACAGAGGAAGTAGAGACAACCTGGCCTTGAAACTCAGGAACCATGGTGATTAGAACACCATTGAGTCAAAACTCGCTGGAGAAAGGCCGGAAACAAACCAGGCGAAGCTTCAGTGACTGACTTGTATGGCGGAGGCTTCTGGGGTCTCAAGGATAGAGGGAATC
>NC_032000.1:30317882-30333675 GCF_001879085.1 Nicotiana attenuata | reverse complement strand
GCAATGCAAGAAAATGCTGATGGAGACAGTGCTTAGTCTCGGAAGGCAGAAAGGTAGCCTTATACAATGCAAGAGAAAATGCAGATGGAGACAGTGCTTAGTCTCGAAAGGCAGAAAGGGTAGCCTTATGCAATCCAAGAAAAATGCAGATGGAGACAGAGCTTAGTCTCGGAAGGCAGAAAGGTAGCCTTATGCAATGCAGAGAAATGCAAGTGGAGACAGAGCTTAGTCTCGGAAGGCAGAAAGGTAGCCTTATACAATGCAAGAGAAAATGCAGATGGAGACAGTGCTTAGTCTCGAAAGGCAGAAAGGGTAGCCTTATGCAATCCAAGAAAAATGCAGATGGAGACAGAGCTTAGTCTCGGAAGGCAGAAAGGTAGCCTTATGCAATGCAGAGAAATGCAAGTGGAGACAGGGCTTAGTCTCGGAAGGCAGAAAGGTAGCCTTATGCAATGCAACAAATAAAGGTGAAGAGTAAGGAAATCTCTTAGCTGATAGATGATAGCTGATAATTGATTGTGTCGTTGTGGCAGCTGGGGATGTCATGTGCGGATAGCACTTGTAAGTGAGTGATGATTCTGAGAGTTGTACTCCTGAAAAAGTATGAGTATGTAATCGTATCTGATGATTTTATGTCTTGGGGTGCCTGCATTCAAAGAAAAGTCGTGAGTTTTGTAAAGGGGGGAAGGTTAGTTCGTCGTCCTGTGGGCTTCGCTTGTCCTACTCGGCTCTTGCTTTCATTGGGGTAGCGTCGCTAAACAAAGCAATGCTAGTAGTCATGCATGATTTAGTAAAAAAGAAAAATATGTTGTAAATACATAATTGGAAATAGTTTTCTTTTAGATAAACCGACGACTGCGACGCGGTTCAAGACGTTGCAACCTATTTTGCTCCGAAATTTTGAGGGTCCTCCGCAAAATTCTGCCCTAGTTTACTGGGCTGGTGCTTCTGACGGCTGCGTGCGATAACCGGCTGAAAATCAACTTTGGAATTTTGAGGGTCCTCCTCAAAATTCTGCCCCAGTTTCCAATATCGGGGGGGGGGGGGAATGAAAATTTTATTGAATTGTGACCGAACCCATAAGGCTGCCTACGTATCCCCCTTAAACGGGAATCAGGTCAGACGTAGTTCAAATTACATCATAAAGAAATCATAATGATTATACGTAATAACGCTTGACTGCATCTGAATTAATTGGCTTTGGCCAGACTTCTCCATCCATTTCTGCAAGTATGAGGGCTCCTCTTGTCAAAACCCAGTGAACCATGTCGGGTATTCTACTACCCTGAGAACCTTAGCTTTGACTTGCTTAAAGACTTCTTCCTTGATTTTCAAACTCATGTCAGGCTTGAACTTCCTGAGCTTCTGCTTTACCGGCGGACATGTCAGATCAGTTGGCAGTTTATGGGCCACAATAGATGTACTCAGAGTCATCATACGACCAGGCGAATATGTCCTCATATTCCCTTAGGAACTCTGTGTATTCCTTCTTTTCTGATGGCGATAAGTGAACGCGGATTCACGTTTCCTTGACGTTTTCTGCATCTCCCAGGTTAACAATTTCTATCTCATCCAAGTTCGACTTAGGTCTATTCTCAAAGTTCTCAACTTCTTTGACAATCTCTTGTGGTATATCATCCTCTTCTGAGTCTATATCCGTTTGTTGCGTTGCCTCGTCGCAAGTCACAATCGTTGGTTCATCAAGATAAGTAATAGTAATGCTGTGTAAAATAAAGTAAACGATAGAGAAAATAATAAGAGCGAGATCCATAAGAAACTGAAATGCTTTTGATAATTTTCATTATTGTTTTGAACATTGGAGCTCTTATTTTCAAAATTAAAAATGCGGAAAGAAAATCAACTAGCAGAAAATAGAGATGATGCATGGTGCTTTGTTCAGCTTTGCTACCCCGAAGCTTTCCGGGCCCTGGTGGTTCTGGTGGACCAATTATTGAGGCGCGCTCCTCAGCTCACAGCTTGTATGGAAGGGCCTTCCTCCCCTTCTTCCTCGAAAACGACGCAACAGTCCATGCTATCATCCTCCAGGAACAAGTTCCTCATTGCTGCTAATGCTTCCTCTTCTTCTGACCCATAAATGACTTTGGCTGGTTGGAAAGTCTGCTCTAGATGGGGTATCGGATGCTCCAATGGATAGTAAGGACCGCGCCAGGGTGGCGACCATTCTTTGAATTCCTTCCAGGTGTACTCGTATCCCAAACCAAAAGTGGTACCATGCTTCTTCAGCTTGATAGGTTCGGTGATTCCCTGAAGGTTCCTGCCGAGTCCCTTGCCAGGTTCATATCCACTCCAATTCAGTATGCTCTCAATCCTGTTATCCCACCATTTATCTTTGTCCACGGCGTTGACTCGCTCAATATGATGGTAGGTTTCCCCACCTATCTTTCTCCTTCCTCCGATTGCTGGAATGGTTTGGCGACTGTATATGGGATTGCTACTGTCGCCATGAATAATTACCTCTTGGTGGTTCTATTCAAACTTCACTACCTGATGCAGGGTCGATGCTACAGCTCCAGCGGCGTGGATCCAAGGTCGTCCCAATAGTAAGTTGCAGGATGCTGGGATGTCTATAATTTGAAAATCAACGTCGAACAAAGTCGGTCCCATTTGCAGACACAAACTGATTTCCCCAATAGTGGACCTTTGGGAACCATCAAAAGCTTTGACGTTGATGGCCCCATCCTTGCTCTCATGAAGGCTCTTTCCCAATGTCCTGAGAGTCACCAATGGACAAATATTTAGGCTGGACCCTCAATCAATCAGAATCCTGGTGATGAAATAATCTTCACATTGCACAGTGATGTGCAATGCTTTGTTGTGGCTTAGCCCTTCTGGTGGCAGCTCATCTTCGTGGAAAGTGATTTTGTGACTCTCCAATACCTGCCCTACCATGTTCGCCATTTCTCCTCCAGTTATGTTGCTGGGTACGTATGCCTCACTCAGTATCTTCGTCAAGGCATTCTTATGTATATCGGAGCTTTGTAGCAAAGATAAGATGGAAATCTAGGCTGGTGTCTTGTTCAACTGATCGATGACTGAGTACTCCTTTGCTTGTATCTTCCTCCAGAGATCATCTGGCCCAGTTTTAGTGACGGTTGGTCGTCCAGAGGCTTGTCTACTGGACTCAGCTAGACTTTCTAGAGTATAAACCCTGCCGGTTCTGGTCATACCCTGTGCTGTAATTGTTTCTCCAGATTTGGATTTCCTTTTCCTTCTCGCCTCGGCGGTGTAATCCCAAGGAACGACCTGTGTATGGAACGACGTTATGGCTGACATTGCTACAGGAATGGGTACCCTTGTTTTGGGAGGTAACACAGCAACTTCAAATGGTACAGGTGCCTTTGGAGACCCAAACTCAACCTCGATTGGCTCTGTCGTCTTTGTTGACGACGGTGTTTCAAGCTTGAGGGGTACGGACATGTTTACTTCAGCATCCCCAGAGGGCTGGATCTAGACTACAATTGGATTAAGTGTGACTGTTGGTTTCTTTGGCTCGTCACCTTCGGCAATCAATCCAATCGACCCTTTGGGATCCCAATCATCTTCTATCTCGATCATGTGAACGCCTCCAACTTTGTGGTCAGGCAGAGGATTGTTGCGAACATTAGGAGCAGGCTCCTTTGCCACGATGATCTTGTTGTCAATTAAAGCTTGGATTTTATCCTTTGGAGAGCGGCACTCATCAATGGTGTGCCCCTTCATGCCGGAATGGTATGCACAGGTTTTCTTCGGGTTGACCCATTGGGAAGGATTTTCTGGAGTTATGGCAAAGATATGTGACGTAACCAGCAGCTTTGAGCCTTTCATATAGCTGGTCGATTGGTTCAGCAATGGCGGTGTACTGTTTGGGAGGTCTGCGGTCGAAGTTTGGTCGGGGTCTAGGGAAATTTTGGCGAGGTGATTGATAATGAGCTTGTTGGGTATTGTAGGCTTGGTAGACGTGTGCTGGTTGGGAGTATTTGGGTGATGTAGGCTGGTATCTAGGAGGTGGAGAAGATTGGTAGGTAGGTGGTGGAACTTGGTAGGAAGGCGAGGGTGCTTGGTAATTTGGGATAGGTTGATATGTGAGTGGGGGTAATGGGTAGGTTTGGTATTTGACTGGGGATTTTGTTCTCTGTGCAACCATTACGGCACTCACATCCCTTTTCTTGGATGCGCCACCCGACTGTAGAGCCTTGTTGGAAGCCTGCAATGTTTCGAAATTAGTGACCATACCACTTCTGATACATTCCTCGATCCTCTCCCCTAGTTTGATGATGTCAGAAAATTTCTGGCCTTCGATCAACATCACTAGTACTGTGGGTCCTAAGCTCGGACGAAAAACCAGTTCATCTGTTCTTCCTCTAAGGCTGGCCTGACCTTAGCGGCTTCAGATCTCCAACGAGTAGCATACTCGCGGAATGTCTCCGTGGGTTTCTTCTTCAAATTCTGGATGTAGAATACATCTGGTGCATTTTCGGTATTGAATCTGAACCTGTCCATGAAATCGGACGCCATACCTACCCAGTTTGTCCACTTCTTGGGTCTTGGCTAATGTACCTAGATAGGGCATCCCCTTTCAGACTTCTCATAAAGAGCTTCATGCGAATCTTTTCATCTCTTCCGACTCCGACCAGCTTATCGCAGTATGTCCTCAAATGGAGTCTGGGATCCCTTGTGCCATCAAACATCTCGAACTTGGGAGGTTTGTACCCCTTGGGAAGTTTGACGTCTGGCTGAATGCAAAGGTCCTCATAATTCAGCCCCTCGATACCTTTGTTTCCTTCAACACCCTGGACTCAGCTAGTTAGTTTCTTGAGTTCTGCGGCCAGGTTCCTGATGAGAGAGTCTTTGTCATCAGACTCCGGTGTGCTTGAAATAGGTTGAGTATATTGTGGTATGGTTTCCGCATAGATGGGGGTGTGGTGGGGATGATCATTTTTGGCAAAACAAAAGGGTTAAGACCATGCCCCGTGGACTCGATTATTTAAACCAATAATCAGCAAAATGGCATTTAGTTCTCCAAATAAATGCACAGAATATGGTGGCGTCCGTTTGGGTTCCAAGGAAACCCAGTGGACTCTAGACAAGGCTATCTGAAAGAGTCATTATGTGGACAACATAACTGACTCGGCTAGGTTTGACAGTGATGCATGCACAGTTAAACAGAATAAGGTTTCTATGGGGTGTTAGACCGGTACCCTTGAGCAGACATCTCAAGAGGGAAAGGCACGGAACTGTTGACTGTACCGCCGATCGACTAGTTTTACCGCAAATATGCCTTTGCCAAATTTAGGGGGTGATAGTATCGGAAGGGCGCAACAACTCATTATAAGCGTTGCTATGGTATTTGTTTGGCACGAGTGGAATATGATGTTGAAGATGCAATTACAAGAATGAAGCAAGTTGTCATGTATTTGCACATAAATAAATAACGATTACAATAATTGCTCAGAATTACAACAACATTGAAGGAAAGCAGTAAAAGAAGGCATTAAAGAAAAAGAAACAAAAAAGCCAAGTCAGTTTCAGAATAGAAGACATTAAATAAAAGCAATAAAGAAGCAACAAAGTCACAAATAACATGAAGTGGTAAAAGCCTTAAAGAAATCCCCAGCATAGTCGCCATGCTGTCGACGACCCCTTTTTCTCGCGAAATCGGGTTTACGACATTTGGGAGGACAACTCTATTCCCATTTGGGATTTGGATTTTTGGAATTGAAGAGTCGCCACCTAATGATTAAGTGCATTAGGACACTAAAGGTTTTTGAGTTGGAAAACCAGAGTTTGGGTAAGGGCTAGAAATTATCTCGAGGGGAAGGTGTTAGGCACCCCTCAAGATCTACTAGTGTGGTTTCCGGCCATGCTATATTGTGACTTCATGTAATCAAATAAATAATCAAAGATTCAAATATACAACATTGCAAATAAGCTAAAAAGACTTTGAAGGTAAGTAGGGAAGACAGAGATTTATGAAAAGATTTGGATGGTTTTACAAGAAGAGACGAAAACAAACAAATGTAGAGGGGTCCTAGGTTTATGATTAATATGGATTATTAATGCAATACTCAGTAATTGATCCTTAGAAAAGGGGCTACATGAGATATTAGCGCATCGGTCATCATCTCCATATTCTACCCTTCCCACCCCGTAAAGGTTACTAAACGCGTGTGTTGGTCACGAATACTTACTGCGTGCTATTACCCGTCCCGTTCTATAAGTCCTGGAGGGTATTTAGGACCACTATTCCTATATGGTAGGGACTAGGCTAAACCCTTAAGTTTAAAGGCAAAATGCTAAGCGACATACATAACAAATAAGACTGCACATAAGGGAACATACAAAATCAAATAAAGGCTCACAAATCCCTCCTCAAATGAACGCATAATTAGCACGTCTTAAACACATTCAAGGTCTCAAAGATAGGAGTTTTTTACAAAGGGAATAGGTAACAACAGTTAAAGCATGGTTTTAAAAAATGAGGCAGCAACAGTAAATTAATGAGGTACATGACAAGTAGAATAGCACGATTCTGGGCAGAGGTTGGTAACCCAGTGGTTTGAGAACATAAAAATCAGAAACTCAGTAAGAGTAAAAAGGTGCACCATTTCAAAATCGTTTCTAGATGGAGCAGAGTTTTTTTTAAAAAAAATAGAGTGAACTTCAGAGAATCAAAGCAAGAATGGGAGCGGCAGAGTTCGAAATTAAAAGAAGTTGGTTGGTCCTAAATACGATTAGTTAATTCTTATTGGGCCTAAAGTTTGCCTAGGCGTCGTATACATTGTGTGATTATTTTGAGGAATGGACATGCATATTTTGATTCTGATTTTTCTAAGGTACGCATGATAATGCATTTGCAGAAACGTTTCAAACACTTAGCCATATTTTAGCAAAGTTATTAGACTAACATGTTAATTAACCACTGTAATTCGAACGAATAAGAAGTCCTAAGGGCAGGATATCTAATGCACATAGGAGTACCTAAAACATGATTTCTAACATGCCAATGTAGTAATAACAGTTATTTGGCTTGTTGTTAATTGATTAAAATTACCAAGTGAGTACAATAACATACTGAGAGTGCATGACCTAAAATATGATTTCTAACACATGAAAATGCATGCCCTAAGCAGGTTATCTATTGCACAAATAAGCAAATAAAACCTATAAACGAGTTTTCTACCCATACTTAAAATAAACATGCATACCCCTCCCCCCATATTCACTATTCAGCCCCAATTGTTCATTTACAAATTATTACAAACCAATAGTATCTGAATTACAGTAATAAAGAACAAAACCAAGAAGTTATTCTATAGGGAGCCTTCAATCAGGCCCAGTCTTCCAACCTCACTTCCTCCGAGTTTCACAGCCTTTGCCANGGAAGTAGAGATAACCTGGCCGTGAAACTTAGGAACCATGGTGATTAGAACACCATCGAGTCAAAACTCGTAGGAGAAAGGCCGGAAACAAACCAGGAGAAGCTTCAGTGACTGACTTGTATGGCGGAGGCTTATGGGGTCTCAAGGATAGAGGGAATCGGCGAGATAGGGTTTCATGGCGGCCGGTGGTCGAAAGAGGTGAGGCTGGAGGTGGCCGGAGAGATGGTGGAGGTCATCGGAGAAGAAGAACCAGAAGGATCTAGAGAGAAGGGGGAGAGGAAGAGACGAAGTAGAGAGAGAGACTGTCTCGAAGATTGAGGGGTTGAGGGGGGGGGGGTGATTAGATTTAATTAAGGAAAATAGATCTGGGCCGTTGATCTTATTTGATCAACGGCTTAGATTGATTTGGAGCTGGGCCGGGTTTTTTTAGAAATTGGGCTGGGCGGATTTGGATTGGGTATTGGGTCAATTGGGTTAATTTAAAATCTGATGGGGTGGGGTTAAATTGGGCTATAGTTGAAACAATAAAGGGTTATGTGTTAAATAGCCAATTTTCCTCTTTTATTTATATAAAATAGTTAAAATTATTTTAAAAACAAATTAATGGCACTGAACTAATAAATAACGTATAAATNCGACTACGACGCGGTTCAAGACGTTGCAACCTATTTTGCTCCGGAATTTTGAGGGTCCTCCTCAAAATTCTTCCCATTTTACTGGGCTGGTGCTTCTGACGGCTGCGTGCGATGAATGGCTGAAAATCAACTTCGGAATTTTGAGGGTCCTCCTCAAAATTCTGCCCCAGTTTCCAATATCGGGGGGGGGGGTGGGTGGGGGGGGGAATGAAAATTTTATTGAATTGTGACCGAACCCATAAGGTTGCCTACGTATCCCCTCTTAAACGGAAATCAGGTCAGACGTAGTTCAAATTACATCATAAAGAAATCATAATGATTATACGTAATAACGCTTGACTGCATCTGAATTAATTGGCTTTGGCCAAACTTCTCCATCCATTTCTGCAAGTATGAGAGCTCCTCCTGTCAAAACCCGGTGAACCATGTCGGGTATTCTACTACCCTGAGAACCTTAGCTTTGACTTACTTAGTGACTTCTTCCTTGATTTTCAAACTCATGTCAGGCTTGAACTTCCTGAGCTTCTACTTTACCGGCGGACATGTCGGATCAGTTGGCAGTTTATGGGCCACAATAGATATACTCAGACCAGTCATGTCATCATATGACCAGGCGAATATGTCCTCATATTCCCTTAGACTCTCTGTGTATTCCTTTTTTTCTGATGGCGATAAGTGAATGCTGATTCACGTTTCCTTGACGTTTTCTGCATCTACCAGGTTAACAATTTCTATCTCGTCCAGGTTCGACTTAGGTCTATTCTCAAAGTTCTCAACTTCTTTGACAATCTCCTCTGGTATATCATCCTCTTCTGAGTCTATATACGTTTGTTGCGTTGCCTCGTCGCAAGTCACAATCGTCGGTTCATCAAGATAAGTAATAGTAATGCTGTGTAAAATAAAGTAAACGATAGAGAAAATAATAAGAGCGAGATCCATAAGAAACTGAAATGCTTTTGATAATTTTCATAATTGTTTTGAACATTTGAGCTCTTATTTTCGAAATTAAAAATGCGGAAAGAAAATTAACTAGCAGAAAATAGAGATGATGCATGGTGCTTTGCTACCCCGAAGCTTTTCGGGCCCTGGTGGTTCTGGTGGACAAATTATTGAGGCGCGCTCCTCGGCTCACAGCTTGTATGGAAGGGCCTTCCTCCCCTTCTTCCTCGAAAATGATGCAACAATCCATATTATCATCCTCCAGGAACAAGTTCCTCATTGCTGCTAATGCTTCCTCTTCTTCTGACCCATAAATGACTTCGGCTGGTTGGAAAGTCTGCTCTAGATGGGGTATCGGGAACTCCAATGGGTAGTAAGGACCGCGCCAGGGTGGCGACCATTCTTTGAATTCCTTCCAGGTGTACCCGTATCCCAAACCAAAGTGGTACCATACTTCTTCAGCTTGATAGGTTCGGTGATTCCCTGGAGGTTCCTGCCGAGTCCCTTGCCAGGTTCATATCCACTCCAATTCAGTATTCTCTCAATCCTGTTATCCCACCATTTATCTTTGTCCAAGGCGTTGACTCGCTCAATATGATGGTAGGTTTCCCCACCTATCTTTCTCCTTCCTCCGATCGCTGGAATGGTTTGGCGACTGTATGGGATTGCTACCGTCGCCATGAATAATTACCTCTTGGTGATTCCATTCAAACTTCACTGCCTGATGCAGGGTCAATGCTACAGCTCCAGCGGCGTGGATCCAAGGTCGTCCCAATAGTAAGTTGTAGGATACTGGGATGTCTATCACTTGAAAATCAACGTCGAACCAAGTCGGTCCCATTTCCAGACACAAACTGATTTCCCCAATAGTGGACCTTTGGGAACCATCAAAATTTTGACGTTGATGGCCCCATCCTTGCTCTCATGCAGGCTCTTTCACAATGTTCTGAGAGTCACCAATGGAAAAATATTGAGGCTGGACCCTCCATCAATCAGAATCCTGGTGATGAAATAATCTTCACATTGCACAGTGATGTGCAACGCTTTGTTGTGGCTTAGCCCTTCTGGTGGCAGCTCATCTTCGTGGAAAGTGATTTTGTAAATCTCCAATACCTGCCCTACCATGTTTGCCATTTCTCCTCCAGTTATGTTGTTAGGTACGTATGCCTAGCTCAGTATCTTCATCAAGGCATTCTTATGTGCATCGGAGCTTTGTAGCAAAGATAAGATGGAAATCTAGGCTGGCGTCTTGTTCAACTGATCGATGACTGAGTACTCCTTTACTTGTATCTTCCTCCAGAGGTCATTAAGCCCAGTTTCAGTGACGGTTGGTCATCCAGAGGCTTGCCTACTGGACTCAGCTAGATGTTCTTGAGTATAAACCCTGCTGGTTCTGGTCATACCCTGTGCTGTAATTGTTTCTCCAGATTTGTTTTCCTTTTCCTTCTCGCCTCGGCGGTGTAATCCCAAGGAACGGCTTGTGTATGGAACGGCGTTATGTCTTACATTGCTACAGGAATGGGTACCCATGTTTGGGTAGGTAACACAGCAACTTCAAATGGTACAGGTGCCTTTGGAGACCCAAACTCAACCTCGATTGGCTCTGTCGTCTTTGTGGACGACGGTGTTTCAAGCTTGAGGGGTACGGACATGTTTACTTCACCATCCCCATAGGGCTGGATCTGGACTACAATTGGATTAAGTGTGACTGTTGGTTTCTTTGGCTCGTCACCTTCAGCAATCAATCCAATCGACCCTTTGGGATCCCAATCATCTTCTATCTCGATCATGTGAACGCCTCCACCCTTGTGGTCAGGCAGAGGATTGTTGCGAACATTAGGAGCAAGCTCCTTTGCCACGATGATCTTGTTGTCAATTAAAGCTTGGATTTTATCCTTTAGAGAGCGGCACTCATCAATGGTATGCCCCTTCATGCCGGAATGTTATGCACAGGTTTTCTTCGGGTTGATCCATTGGGAAGGATTTTCTGGAGTTATGGCAGGGATAGGGGTGACGTAACCAGTAGCTTTGAGCCTTTCATATAGCTGGTCGATTGGTTCAGCAATGGCTGTGTACTGTTTGGGAGGTCTGCGGTCGAAGTGGGAAATTTTGGCGAAGTGATTGATAGTGAGCTTGTTGGGTATTGTAGGCTTGGTAGACGTGTGCTGGTTGGCAGTATTTGGGTGATGTAGGTTGGTATGTAGGAGGTGGAGATGATTGGTAAGTAGGTGGTGGAACTTGGTAGGAAGGCGAGGGTGCTTGGTAATTTGGGATAGGTTGATATGTGAGTGGGGGTAATCGGTAGGTTTGGTATTTGACTGGGGATTTTGTTCTTTGTGCAACCATTACGGCACTCACATCCCTTTTCTTGGATGCGCCACCCGACTGTAGAGCCTTGTTGGTAGCCTGCAATGCTTCGAAATTAGTGACCATACCACTTCCGATACATTCCTCGATCCTCTCCCCTAGTTTGATGATGTCGGAAAATTTCTGGCCTTCGATCAACATCAACCTCTCGTAGTACTGTGGGTCCTGAGCTCGGACGAAAAACCAGTTCATCTGTTCTTCCTCTAAGGCTGGCCTGACCTTAGCGGCTTCAGATCTCCAATGAGTAGCATACTCGCGGAATGTCTCCGTGGGTTTCTTCTTCAAATTCTGGATGTATAATACATCTGGCGCATTCTCGGTATTGAATCTGAACCTGTCCATGAAATCGGACGCCATACCTACCCAGTTTGTCCACTTCTTGGGGTCTTGGCTAATGTGCCAAGATAGGGCATCCACTTTTAGACTTCTCATAAAGAGCTTCATGCGAATCATTTCATCTCTTCCGACTCCGACCAGCTTATCGCAGTATGTCCTCAAATGGAGTTTAGGATCCCTTGTGCCATCATTGGGAGGTTTGTACCCCTCGGGAAGTTCGACGTCTGGCTGAATGCAAAGGTCCTCATAATTCAGCCCCTCGATACCTTTGTTTCCTTCAACACCCTGGACTTGGCTAGTTAGTTTCTTGAGTTCTGTGGCCAGGTTCTTGATGAGAGAGTCTTTGTCATCAGACTCCGGTGTGCTTGAAATAGGTTGAGTATATTGTGGTATGGTTTCCGCATAGATGGGGTGTGGTGGGGATGATCATTTGTGGAGTTTGGTGGTTCAGGAATGAGTAGTGGGGTGTTGTTCGAAGTGTGGCATGTGTTGCGGTGGTGATGGGGAGCGGGTTGGTTTTGTGGTTTCGGGATGTTTTGTGGAGGTGTAGGATTTTGAGCATTGGGAAAGTTGACATCCGGGGTAGTGAGGGAAAATGATAAGTTTGCCAAATTCCGGACTTGGTCTAGTTCTTCCTGAAATTTCAACAACTTCTGCTCAAGTTGGGCGGCACTTTCCTTGGAAACCTGAATAACCTAAGTAACCTCTACCCGTTCACCCGAGTTCTCCTTTCTGATGTTGCTCAAGTCTTCCATTTTTTCTTTGTTCTTGTTTCTGATAGGACTCGGAGGAGGAGGAGGTGGAGGGCCCTTGGATCTTGTGGAGTAGGATGATGATGCCAGAGTGCAAGAACTAACCTTTTGGGGAGGGGAATAAAACAAAAGTAAAAACAAAAAAGTTAACAAATGAGTAAGGATTATGAGGAGAAAACGTTGCAATATTTAAACACATAGTGCAAGAATATAAATCGTGTCCTAATTTGGGTGCCTCGTTGTGCCCGAGGTAGGCCTAACGACTAGTTAATTTGGAGAAGTTATAATGCTAAATGCCTCATTTTATTGATAAAAATAAGACGAATCCCAAAACGATATTAAATAACAGGAAATAAAATGTCACTAATGGCCATTGGCCTTATTACATTCATGAATGGAAAGGCAAATTCCTATCTATTTGGTCCCAGAAGGACCTTCCCCAGGTTGAATGCTCTCGTTGATCAAATCCTCCAACTCGCGTAGGTTCACCAGTAAAAATGCCTTTGCCAGGTGTTCTCCATCATTTCCCTCAGCATTCTGGCAATCAGTGACTCTTTTCCTCACTTTTCCTTCCAACTCCAGCAGACTGTATTCCAGATATTCCAGCTTCTCACTAGCCTTGGTGACCCTCTCTTTCCATTCATTGATTTGGTCACTTGATGGGAGATTCCTCCACCAGGTCAGCAAGAGTAAGGGTATACTGACCATACCGAAGTCGGGGACCTTGTTCTCCATTTTTTGCAAAACAAAAGGGTTAAGACCATACCCCCCCAGACTCAATTATTTAAACCAATAATCAGCAAAATGGCATTTAGTTCTCTAAATAAATGCACAGAATGTGGTGGCGTCCGTTTGGGTTCCAAGGAAACCCAGTGGACTCTGGACAAGGCTATCTTAAAGAGTCATTATGTGGACAACATAATTGACTCGGCTAGGTTTGACAGTGATGCATGCACAGTTAAATAGAATAAGGTTTCTATGGGGTGTTAGACCGGTACCCTTGAGCGGACAACTCAAGAGGGAAAGGCACGGAACCGTCGACTGCACCGCTAATTGACTGGTTTTACCGCAAATATGCCTTTGCCAAATTTAGGGGGTGATAGTATCGGAAGGGCGCAACAACTCATTATAAGCGTTGCTATGGTATTTGTTTGGCACGAGTGGAATATGATGTTGAAGATGCAATTACAAGAATGAAGCAAGTTGTCACGTATTTGCACATAAATAAATAACAGTTACAATAATTGCTCAGAATTACAACAGCATTGAAGGAAAGCAGTAAAAGAAGGCATTAAAGAAAAAGAAACATAAAAGCCAAGTTAGTTTCGGAATAGAAGACATTAAATAAAAGCAATAAAGAAGCAATAAAGTCACAAATAACATGAAGTGGTAAAAGCCTTAAAGAAATCCCTAGCAGAGTCGCCATGCTGTCGACGCCCCTTTTTTCTCGCGAAATCGGGTTTACGACATTTGGGAGGACAACTCAATTCCCTTTTGGGATTTAGGATTTTGGAATTGAAGAGTCGCCACCTAATGATTAAGTGCATTAGGACACTAAGGGTTTTTGAGTTGGAAAACCAGAGTTTGGGTAAGGGCTAGAAATTATCTCGAGGGGAAGGTGTTAGGCACCCCTCAAGATCCACTAGTGTGGTTCCCGGCCATGCTATATTGTGACTTCATGTAATCAAATAAACAATCAAAGATTCAAATATACAACAGTATATTTGAATGAGGCAACAACATTAAATTAATGAGGTACAGGACAAGTAGAATAGCACGATTTTGGGCAGAGATTGGTAACCCAGTGGTTTGAGAACATAAAAATCAGAAACTCAGTAAGAGTAAATAGGTGCACCATTAAAAAATCGTTTCCAGATGGAGCAGAGTTTTTTTTTTTAAAAAAAATAGAGTGAACTTTAGAGAATCAAAGCAAGAATGGGAGCGGCAGAGTTCGAAATTAAAAGGAGTTGGTTGGTCCTAAACACGATTAGTCAATTCTTATTGGGCCTAAAGATTGCCTAGGCGTCGTATACATTGTCTGATTATTTTAAGGAATGGACATGCATATTTTGATTCTGATTTTTCTAAGGTATGCATGATAATGCATTTGCAGAAACTTTTCAAACACTTAGCCATATTTTAGCAAAGTTATTAGACTAACATGTCAATTAACCACTGTAATTCGAACGAATAAGAAGTCCTAAGGGCAGGATATCTAATGCACATAGGAGTACCTAAAACATAATTTCTAACATGCCAATGCAGTAATGACAGTTATTTGGCTTGTTGTTAATTGATTAAAATTACGAAGTGAGTACAATAACATACTGAGAGTGCATGACCTAAAACATGATTTCTAACACATGAAAATGCATGCCCTAAGCAGGTTATCTATTGCACAAATAGGCAAATAAAACATATAAACGAGTTTTCTACCCATTACTTAAAATAAACATGCATACCCTTCCCCCCATATTCACTATTCAGCCCCAATCGTTCATTTACAAATTATTACAAACCAATAGTATCTGAATTACAGTAATAAAGAACAAAACCAAGAAGTTGTTCTATAGGGAGCCTTCAATCAGGCCCAGTCTTCCAACCTTACTTCCTCCGAGTTTCACAGCCTTTGCCATGGTCTAGGTGCGGCAAAGCTCCCTAGGGCCCCATTGGGTCCCTGGCCAGTACCAGCACCTAAACACTTAGAAGAATGCAGGACAGGTGCAGTGTGGGATTACCAGCCTTGTGTGTGTCAAAGTTCAGTGAGTACTCGGAGGTACCCAAAGCAATGCTCACAAGCAGAACCTATTCACTAAGAGTAGTGTGAAGTGCAGGAAGAAGTAGTTTAAAAGAGTTTTCAAAAACAAGGGATTTGTTTAAAAAAAGAAGTAGTAGTTCAACAGTATAGGATTGCATACAAGGATCATGGGGTAAGGGAACAGATAGATCACATAATGCTAGAGGAGATACAGAGATTTACTGAAGCATGACTACACAGAATCAGAAGATTCAGGGGACCAAGAAATGGTCAAACTTAAACATAATACTTAGACAGTAACCGGGGGGGGGGGGGGGTCAATTATAACAGTTAAGATAAACAGCAGTTAGAAGCATGTAAATCAAGCAGGACATATAAAGTGCCAGGGATCAGGGGAATTAGGAAGTGGTAAAGTTTAGGCATAATAATGTACAACAATAGGATACGGGCATAGTAAGTAAAAGTTAGGGATAGACAATGTCATATTACAGGCTTTGCATATAAATCAGAAGACATGGTAAAATACTAAAACAAAGAATCAATAGCATGTTGAGCAGCAGAAGCGTAAATAGAGAAAATCAAGAAGATAATGAACTGAAACAAGAATAACACATGATGAGATGAAGA
>NC_032000.1:30297011-30317862 GCF_001879085.1 Nicotiana attenuata | reverse complement strand
GAAAATAAATTATTCACCAAAAATGCTAGTCTGGGAATAATTGTTGAATTTTGTACTATTAAAATAGACAATAAATTAATTTTAAAATCTTTAAAAATAAGGGAAAAATACCAAAACTCTTGGGCATGCTTATATATGCATGTACATGCTATTTCGAGAATATTTTGAGTATATAAAATATGTAAGGAAAAATTGGGTATCAACAGCTGCCCCTCTTTACACGAGAAGGATGAAAGAGTTGTCGGGTAAAGATATGATGGCCAATTTTGACCGAAAGAAACGATTTGAAAGATTTTGACCGAGCTCTGGCTCCTGAGTTGCCTACATATCCCTGGTCTTACAGGAATCAGGCCATATGTAGTTTGGGGATCCGTCGGCGGAACATGCCGATGGAGATTTCGAAAGACGGACGCGATATTCAGGTTGGGAAGGATGGTCAGGGATTGATAGGCTGTTGGAACCGGAGCGGGATCGCTCCTGTTGTGATGGCCGTTGCCAGCCGGTGTACCTGCAAATAAGCAATACGAACGTATATTGTGCATAAATTTAAACGTGATGCAGGTTCCCGTTGGACCATGAATGCTGTCTTTGGACGAGTAGGATGACATCCTCAGACCATGACGTCCTGGGCCATGAAGTGTATAATAGAGGATTCGCAGGCTATTAAATGATGTTCTCGGGCTATGAGAATGGTGCCTCCGAACCATGATGCCTTTGAATAATGATATGCAAAAGATAAAGAAGGCTCCTCGGGCCATGGCATGGCGTTCTCGGGCTATGAATATGGTGCCTCCAAACACTGACGCCTTTGGACAATTTGGCGATCTTTCAGCCCGTGAAATGCAGGATTTGGCGATGTTTCAGCCGATGTAAAGTATAGATATGAATGGTGATCTTTCAGCCTGCGCGAGATTTAAATGACGTTGGTGATATTTCAGTCGATGTGAAGATTTAAATAAAGTTGGCGATATTTCAGCCGATGTGAAGTGTAAACATTGATGGCAATTTTTCAGCCAATTGCAGGATTTAAATAAAGGTGGCGGTATTTCAGCCGATGAAAAGAGATAAAGTGGCGATATTTCAGCCATGCAGGATTTAAGTAAAGTTGGCGATCTTTCAGCCATGCGGGTGGAGACAATGCTTAGTCTCGGAAGGCAAAAAAGTAGCCTTATGCAATGCGAGAAAATGCAGATGGAGACAGTGCTTAGTATCGGAAGGCAGAAAGGTAGCCTTATGCAATGCAAGAAAATGCAGATGGAGACAGTGCTTAGTCTCGGAAGGCACAAAGGTAGCCTTATGCAATGTAAGAAAAAATGCAGATGGAGACAGTGCTTAGTCTCGGAAGGAAAAAAGGGTAGCCTTATGCAATGCAAGAAAAATGCAGATGGAGACTGAGCTTAGTCTCGGAAGGCAGAAAGGTAGCCTTATGCAATGCAGAGAAATGCAAGAGGAGACAAGGCTTAGTCTTGTAAGGCAGAAAGGTAGCCTTATGCAATGCAGCAAATAAAGGTAAAGAGTAACGAAATCTCTTAGTTGATAGATGATAGGTGATAATTGATTGTGTCATTGTGGCAACTGGGGATGTCATGTGCGGATAGCACTTGTAAGTAAGTGATGATTCTGAGAGTTGTACTCCTAAAAAAGTATGAGTATGTAATCGTATCTGATGATTTTATGTCTTGGGGTGCCTGCATTCAAAGAAAAGTCGTGAGTTTTGTAAAGGGGAGAAGGTTAGTTCGTCTTCCCGTGGACTTCGCTTGTCCTACTNGTAGGGGTTAGATTTAATTAAGGAAAATAGATCTGGGCAGTTGATCTTATTTGATCAACGGCTTAGATTGATTTGGAGCTGGGGTGGGTTTTTTTAGAAATTGGGCTGGGCGGATTTGGATTGGGTATTGGGTCAATTTGGTTAATTTATAATCTGATGGGGTGGGGTTAAATTGGGCTAAAATTGAAACAATAAAGGGCTATGTGTTAAATAGCCAATTTCCTTCTTTTATTTATATAAAATAGTTAAAATTATTTTAAAAACAAATTAAGGGCACTTAGCTAATCAATAACGTATAAATATTAATCTAAAAATACTAAAAATGATTTTATAATTGTAAAATGCTGTTAATTGTAAAATAGGCTATAATTGCAATTATATGCAATTTGGCTTAAAAAATACCAAAAAAATGTGTAAAAATATGCAAAAATTACCTTAATTATATCTTGGTGTAAATATGAGAATGAAAATAAATTATTCACCAAAAATGCTAGTCTGGGAATAATTATTGAATTTTGTACTATTAAAATAGACAATAAATTGATTTTAAAATCTTTAAAAATAAGAAAAAAATACCAAAACTCTTGGGCATGCTTATATATGCATGTACATGCTATTTCGAGAATATTTTGAGTATATAAAAATATGTAATGAAAAATTGGGTATCAACAATATTTTGATGACGCTTGTCCTTATTGTGGAGGACCACACTCGTGGCAAAATTATATAAATTCTCTCGGGGGCGGGTTGTGCTCACAATCTCAAACCCATGAGTGGAGTATTTGTGATAAGTGCGGTGGTCAAAATGACCATTGGGATATTTGTGCTTATTTGTCCTTCCCTCCCCAAACCCCCACTATGATGATTCTACCTTTTGTGATAACATGTATAGGGATATGGAAGTGGAAGACGTTTACCATGGTCAAAATGGAGAGTTCAAGCTCATGGTGGAATGCTTACGTGACGGAGGAAACAAAGAGCAAAATGACTTGGAGGAGGTTTTGAAAAATAGTCTCCAAAATGATTTGCTACTTGAAAGTTTGAACTCACAGAGAGAAATGCTTAAAGCTTTAGAGGAAATGAATGATAGCCAATAACCTTACTTAGAGGTTGAAGCCAAAAATCCTTCCTTGGCACTTGATCATAACCAAGAAGAATTCTCAAATGCTCGAAATGAGAGGATGATGCTCATGTTGGAGGCCATTCTTGAAAATGAGGAGAAGCACAACTTGACACTCGAGGACTTGAAACAAGTAATAACTCAAAACGATTATAATATCCACACCTTGGAAAATCAAATGAAAATATTGGTTGAGGCTCACTATGCCCACCAACGTGAGAGTGTGGAAAGAGGTCGAGAAGAGTCCGACTTCGAGGATGAAAGTGAGCTTTATTTTAAAGAATCAAGTGTTGAACTTCCGCTAACCGAGTCCATGCTTGTTGAGGATGCCAATAAAAATATGGAATTATAGTCAACCGATGTAGTTGAAAAGATGGTTGAAAATGACTCTAGTTAGGGGAAAAAGAAGATGTCAAAATTCGGAAAACGTTGCAAGTTGGGAATTTGATGTCGCACTCTAAGCATTTTTCAACTTTGGAATTGCATGGTGATATGGGAATTGAGTCGTGCAAATCCATATGAAAGTGCAAAGAAGTAAAATATGAGCCGTACATTTTGCAGTTTGAATATTCAAGAAGGCAAAATGACAATCCTCACATGAAAGCAAAGAAATGCAAAATGAAGAAATTAAAGTTTGGCTTGATCATCTATTTACCACCCCCATTGCTCGTGGTCACAAGCTTGATTCCAAGTTAGGTGCCCAATTCATATCGACCAAGTGGCGAGAAAGGTGGTAAAGTTAATTCATGTTGTGTCATGATGTAAAAAGCAGCGCTTGGTGGGAGGCAACCCATCGTTTTCTAAAACTTTTAGTCGTTTTTGAAATTTTCTTTTTAGAATAGCTTAGTATATTATTTTTGACTAATTTGCTAAATTATATAATTTTTGGAGTTGATTTAAGCAGGTCGAGGTAACCAGATAGCCAAAAACCAGTAGCTGTTGGAAATTGTAGAAGAACTGCTTCGTGTTCGCGATTGACCTTCGTCCGTGAAAACTATTAAGCCTACGCGTCCACAGAAACTCTGTCGCATTTGCGACTGTTTGACCGTCTTTTATTCTTCGTGTAGGCGACTCTGCACCTGTGAATGTGAGCCTCAGGTAAGTTTAAAACAAATATTAAAACACTGGAAATCAACGATTAACTCCCTCTTGGCTCAAGAACTGTTCTTCATACTACTTGAATCCCAAAAAATCAAATTCCCCATATTCTTCAAGTCCATTGCAATTTTCCCTCGCCATTTGCAAAGTATGTGTTTTTCTCTCTTGTCTCTTAACTCCTCCTTCTTTTCTTGGTGTGAAACAAATGAAGAGTAGCCTTGTCTTATATGGTGTAACTTTTAATTTTGTTTTAGTGAAACCTTTGTGCGCTAAAATGACTGCTTGCGGGGTGAGTGTGTGACTGTTAAATTTTTGGGCGAAATGTGTGCTAAAGTTGACTGAAAAAAACAAGCAAGAAAACAATGCCAAAAAGCTGTTTGAAAAACTGCCTGGAAGAAGAAAGAGTGTTGGACGATGAAGATGACCTTCGCGAATGCAAGGGTCAACTCGCGAACGAAGGCTTATTTCTAAGAATTTTTTTTTGCACTTCGCGAATGCGATGGACTTCATGCGAACGCGTAGAGCAAAACCCGGTAGTCTCAAAAATGGCAAAAAACAGCAGCATATAGCTCTGCACGGGACCTTTTTTGCCCATTTCTATGGCTTAAATGCTTCCTAATACATTGTTTTAAGTGTCTATATGAGCTCCTAACATTTTTGGTCTATTTTGTAGGTTCTTTGGGCAAAAAATGGATCCGGAACACAACGAAATTGAGCAGGAACACGTCCCCGAAGCTGAACAAGAGGAACCCTTTGATCATGACCGATTTTTATCTGCGGAATGTGAATGGAAATATATGACGAACTCTTATAGAAAACCATCGTCAGGGAAAGAGGCATAAACATGGAAAAGGTTGAAGCTAAAATGGCGGGCTTCTACACAAGATTGGTAGAAAGCAGGTGGATTTGTTTTGCCGCTCAACCAAATGATGGCAACTACATAGTAGTGTTGGAATTCTATGCAAATGCCTTGAGGACCGACTTCCAAGGAAACTTAATTACTACTGTGCGGGGTGTGCAAGTCAACGTCAGCCCTGATATAATCAACGGAATTTATGGTCTTTCCAATGCGATAATGAGCTTTACAGAAACAGAGCAAAAGTAGGAGGAAACCAATGGTTGGTGGACAAATTGCATGATGGGGTGACCCTAAAGGAAACCATCATTGATCAATCGGCTATGCTATGATGCTAGGTGTAAAAACGCCCAAATGATTATGATAAAGGTCCGGTAAAGCCTATGATCCACCCATTGCTGAAAAGGGGACCCGCTGACAAGCAGAAAAAGAGGAGGATTGATGTTGCATCCTCTTCATTTGGGCAGTCCACTGAGACCACCACTGATATCGCCGGACCCTTTGCACATGCATCAAGATCATTTGATCTCATGACCACTCTAGGCCGTCCCTCACACTACGTGCCACCTCTCCTATTAGATACATGGAGTAGATGCACACATTAGGCAGCTTATAGCTGGCCTTCCTACTAGCCCATATGGGGCTCGCACATCTACTGGCGCTGCTGCCCCACCATCCCTCGATGACGTAGTAAAAGAGAAAAAAGCACTAACGGGGAAAATGGAGGCCATGAACAACATGTTGGAAAACATGAGGCGCCGACAAAGGAAGATAGAGATACGACAAAGGAAGTTCAAGGAGCACGAAAAGAAAAAGAGCAAACTCCTAAACAAAATGATGGATAAGTTGAGGTCATTCTGTAGCTCAAACGACTCTGATGATGATGATGAGGAGGAGCTTAAGATTTCCTTCCACCTCCGGCACCACTGAGGCTGATTCAGGGAGCCCCTCTAACTATTATGCTTTTTGTCTTGATATTGTGCAGTGGGGACACTGCAATGATGTTAGTTGGGGGTAGCACACCTTATCTGTATAGTTATGCTTAACTGTGCCCTTCCCAGGCTTATGATGCTTTTGTATGGATGATGTGTGCCCTTGCTGGGCTTATTTTACTATTGCTTATCATGTGCTTTTGCCGGGTGTAGTTGTGATGGAATATAATTGCGGATTAGTCGCTTGTGTGATTCTATTTTATTTTTATTTATTCAGTTACTTTCTTTAGTACTTTTTTGTTTATTTATTTTCTTTAGTAGTTTCTAATTTTTTTTATTTCTTTACTGTTTATTTTATTTTCTTCAAGGAGTTTTTAGTTTATATTATTTCTTCTTCTCTTTAGTAATAATATACTTTTTCAAAAATTTCCTTGGGTTTTCTTTATTCTACGATTCTTTCCCATAAAATATTTTTGTGTGTCACGACCCCGGTTCGCCCTTCGTGAACCATCATGACGGCACCTAGTCTCTAAGACTAGGTAAGACTAAATTGCGGAAAAGAAACCAAAATTTGCTGAAGTAAAACAACTTAAAACAGAAATAAGAAATAACCAGTGTATAAATGTGCCGCTCGGCATACACCATATTTAACTCTTAAAACCAACACATAAATCCAAGACTCGGAAACCCATGAATCACAAGCTAAGAAGTACTACATAGCTCAAACTCCAGAATGTCTAACAAGAACTGAAAAAAATACAGAAGGGCTAATACTAAACAACAGGAATAGAAAGAGACTCCTCGGTCTGCGGACGCGACAAATATACCTCGATGTCGCTATAGCAGTCGCCTCGACTCAGGGGTGATAACACTGAGCGAAAGTACCTGGATCTGCACATGAAAAACATGCACAGAAGGGGCCTGAGTACACCTGATGTTTTAAACGTCAATACCACACAAGAGAGGGGAGGGGGGGGTGATTTGTGTGGTACCTAATTTTCGCGTTAGAAGAACCAGGTTCTTCTAAGTGTTCTAACTACAGCAGTTTGCGGAATAATAAATACTGAAAGTAAAGTGCGCAGAGATTTTTACGTGGAAAACACCTGGCTCAAAAGGTGAAAAAACCACGACCTACTACTCAGTAGGATTTTCCCAAACTCCACTAAAATCACTGAGCCAAAAACTGCATTTACAAAACTCTTTGTAAACCTAAGGATTAACTCTAATCCCAGTGTAGCACACAGCCTCAACTGTTGTGACACTTTCAAGTTAACTCTAGCTTGAATACTCAATATACCTATTACAATTGCTTCTATGAAAGCTGAAAGGTACAAATAAAAACCTACTACAATTTAACTAGACTTAGAATAAACACAATGATGAAAGTGGTTCTTCTATCTTAGTTCATGTAGCTTCAGACGTGCACACTTGTATCTCGCATATGTTGCTTGCAAATCAGACTTGATCTTTTTGCTCTCAAATATTCTTAACTTCTGCTTATGTGCAATCACCTGTAAAAGAGAACAATCGTTATTTTTATAGAGTTAGTAATCAGAGTTTGATAAGAACTCGAATTGTGGATCCTTTGACAATTCGAGTCCAAGAACAACTCTAACTCCTAATCCATATCCTTGATCCGGATATAATTCTCTTTTCATAAGGAGACTTCAACTCCTTATCCTATATGCAATCTTTTCGATCAATTCAGAAGATATTGTTGCTGATCCTTGAGACTTATCTTCTTCACGCGTATGTCACATGTGTAAGCATATCAACACTGTGTCTCACATGATGGACCTGGTTCATGACTGAGTTCTTTTTGTCAATCTTCAAAGCTTCATCTGAACTTGGGCCAACAGCTTGTCAGCCGCCGTAGTTGATATTATTCAGGAGCATTCTTCCATTATGGCTTGTTATGTGGAAGCGGATTTCAGAAGGGCTATGGTGCCTTAGACCACTACCTAGATGTTGCATGTTCTACGGTTATAAGAATTTACCTGTGTGTTGCTATGTTTCTACTGAAGTGAGTTCAGCGAAAAGCTTTTATATGATGAAGTGTTGACCTATTAGTGGTTCCTGAGTTATGATAAGAACCATGTCCTATCGTACATTGGCATGTCGGGTGCAGTGAGTAGTATGGAATTTGAAGTGAGAATTAAGGTGGCAGTTCGGTATGGACAAGTATGTCACAAGCTCGGATGAGCAGGAAGGGAGTTTCGATGTTTAAAGTAAGTGGGTATTGTCTTCAGCGTCACCTGAGATCAGTGTTCTGTAAGAAGGGCTTGTATTATGGTTAATGATTCCTGATTGCTTTTCAGCGTTGGAGCGGACGGTGGTTGGGATGTACGGACCTGTCATGTGTTTCGAAAGGTTGTGGGAGCGCGTCCCACAGGAAGATTGTATAAGTGTGACATGTGGTCACTTGATTGATTAAAGATTTAACCCGAGTATGGAGATTTGTGATGATATCATTAATTTGAGAATTTATGCCTGGAGGGCACTCTGTTTATTGGGTTATGGACTGTGGAGGTTCGCTCCGGTTATGAGGGTTGTTCTTATGTGTTATGAGAAAAAGGGGAGTTATTATGGACCTTTGAAAGGTTATTAGCCTAGTTGGTGCAATTAGAAATCGGCTTGAGATTAGTGGATTGATATAAATGTGAACAGGGGCTTATATCAGGCCAGATGTATTCATCTCAGCAATACGCTCCTTATGGAAGGGAGTCGGGGTGTTATTTCGTTGTCAGCTATTTCATGTAATGATGTATTGCGTCGTGCGAGTTGTGAGACGGCTTGGTGAATTTCTTATATGTTGAGGTTCCGCATAGAGATGAGGTTATATGAGCAGGATGGCTCTTGAGATNCCATAAACTCTATCAGTTCTTTTCTTGCAAGCCTGCCATCCAGTTGAAGAACCATGTCCTTCCAACCCTGTGCTTCCAGTGCATCAACCAATCTTTTCATGCCTGGCTCCTCCAGGTCTTTCAGAATTCTTCCTTTCAGTATTTTTCTTTTTCCAAAAAGGATAAACCTGTCCTGCTCTTTCTCAGATTCCTCTTCTTCTTCTTCTTCTTCTTCTTCTTCTTCTCCACTCCAAGCTTCTTCTTCTTCAGGAACTTTCACCTGTTTTCCTTTAACTGCAGACCTGGTTCTTTTTGCCAGGGAGATAGATTCTGAAGACTTCTTGGTAGAAGTCTTGGATTTCTTAGGTTTAGGAGTGGGAACCTCCTCAGTTGTACCTCTCTCCTGATGGACCAGTTCCATCTCTTCCTCCTCTTTTTCTGCAGCCACAGAACTTTCCAGAACTTTAGCTTTTCCCTTTTCTTTGTTCTTTTTCTTGCTTGCCTCTAAGGCTTTCTGCAACTCAGCCTCGCTTTGCCTTACCCTGCTTCTGGTAGCTTTCACCTTTGGTGCTGAAGGAACAGTAGACTTAGGAGATGACACCTTGCTCTTCTTTGTTGAGTTAGAGGCAGTTAGAGCCTTTTAAGAAGAAGCTTTGCGCTTCTTGGGATCATAGCTTTCTCCAACTTTCTTCAGAATGTCAGCCAAGGTTTCTTCCACAGATGAACTAGGTCCATCTTGTTGTTCACTCAGGTTCACAAGACCTTCAGCAGCTTCTCCAGATTCACTTCCTCCTGGCTTGTTGCCACTCTCCTCAACTCCTCCACAAATTGCAAGAATTTCACCTTTCTTTTTCTTTCCCTTCCTCTTCGATTCTCCCTCACTTACATCTCTCACAGATCCCACTAACACAAACCTATCATCTATTTTCTCCACTACATCAGAAAAAACATAGCATGTATTTACCTCTTTAGGAGTTTCTTGATTTTTGTCTGATTCAGAAGACCCACGTTCTTCTCCATCGCTTGTAGAGACAAAAGCTTCAGACTCAGAACTTGAGTCAGATGATTCTTTTTCAGAGCTTCCCCCTCTTTGACTCGCTTTTAATTTTTCATTGAGAGCTGTTCTCAAAACACCAGTAGCAACAGTCTTTCTAGCCAACATTTTCTGCCTGCAGAATCTTGGTTTATGGTTGTCGCTAGGAGGTACAGATGAAGATATATTAGGAGATACTGGTGGGGGAGTTAAAGGATTTTCTTGAGAGTTAGTCATGGCGGAGAATTTTTGGAGGATTTTTTGGGAATTTTGAAGAATTTTGGAGAGATGGATGATGATCAGGGGTTTAACACTTAATGATGGTTATGGAGTATAGTAGGAATATGTGGAGTGTATTTAAAGTAGAGTATGATTAGGTGCAGTAATGGCAGTCTTTTGCAGTGGTCAATCAGGGGTCTAATCTCATTAGGACTTCGATCTTTAAGAGGTAATTGATCGACGCTAGTTTTAAGGAGATAATCCCGTTTTATTTACAATTTGAAGAGAATGAAACTGGTTCAATGCACAATGGTTAGATTTTTTAGGAGTTTGGTTAGGATAGGACTTCTGCTCATAATTGGAATATTTATTTTTCTAATTGTGCAAAGTATAGAAACATATCTGACCTTTTCTCATGAGCATATACTGATGAACCAGGTTCTTCAAGTAGAACTCCTCTTGATTATGCCTCATATATCAGAATAGAAAAAAAACTTTGTAAGAGATCAATGAATTAATATAAACACACGTCACAGGAGTATACTAATTAGAGTATGAGACTAAGTAAGAATTAGTCTAGATATTTACATAAAATCAGAACTTCTAACCAAAAAATGTTGTTTTTTTCATTGCATTCTGAACTGGTTCCTTTTAGGTGATCTTAATCATCCCTAATTCCAACCTGTTCCTTTCAAAGTTTTCCCTATTCAGTGCTTTGGTGAAGATGTCAGCTATTTGTTTATCAGTAGCACAGAATTCTATTGAGATTAATCCTTTCTCACAATTATCTCTCAAGAAGTGGTGTCTAACATCTATGTGCTTGGTCCTTTTATGATGAACAGGGTTCTTTGTCATACTTATAGCACTAGCGTTATCACAGAATATTGGTATGCATCCCACTTCTATACCAAAGTCTACTAATTGTTGTTTGATCCACAGAAGTTGAGCACAACAAGAAGCTGCAGCCACATACTCAGCTTCAGCAGTAGATAGGGCTACTGAATTTTGTTTCTTGGTAGCCCATGATATAAGACATGAACCAAGAAAGTGAGCCATACCTGAGGTGCTTTTTCTATCCACTAGGAAACCTGCATAGTCAGCATCAGCATAACCTACTAGATCGAAATTACTACCTTTAGGGTACCATAGGCACAATTCAGTAGTCCCCTTCAGATATCTCAATATCCTCATGACAGCAGTCAAGTGAGACTCTTTAGGATTAGCTTGAAAACGAGCACAAAGTCCTACACTGAAAACAATGTCAGGTCTGCTGGCAGTAAGATACAAGAGTGAACCAATCATACCCCTATACAACTTTTGATCAACTGATGAACCAGGTTCATCAATATCTAATTTAGTGGCAGTTGCAATAGGTGTATCTATTTCTTTAGAGTCTTCCATTTTGAACTTCTTGATTAGTTCTTTTGTATACTTCTGCCGATGAATCATGGTTCCATTTGAACTTTGTTTGATCTGCAAGCCTAGGAAGAAATTTAGTTCGCCCATCATACTCATTTCAAACTCACTTCCCATTAATTTTGCAAAGTCCTTACTCAACCTATCTGTAGTGGCCCCAAATATTATATCATCAACATATATTTGTACAACAAGAAGATCTTTACCCCTTTTTCCTTAGGAACAAAGTGCTGTCAATTTTACCTCTTTTGTACCCATGCTCCAGAAGGAATTTTGACAATCTTTCATACCAAGCTCTTGGGGCCTGCTTGATACCATAGAGAGCTTTATCTTGCTTGTATACATGATCAGGACATTCTTTACTTTCGAATCCTGGAGGTTGTCTCACAAATGCTTCTTCTTTGAGATAGCCATTTAGGAAGGCACTTTTGACATCCATTTGATGAAGAGTGAATTCCATATGTGCTGCAAAGGCTATGAGGAGTCTAATTGCCAAGTCTAGCCACTGGAGCAAAAGTCTCATCATAATCAATGCCTTCCTCTTGACTATAGCCTTGAACCACCAACCTTGCCTTATTTCTTGTAACTGTTCCATCTTCATCTAGTTTGTTCCTGAAGACCCATTTTGTCCCAATGTCTGACCTGTCTTTTGGTTTTGGAACTAAGTGCCAGACTTGGCTTCTTTCAAACTGATTGAGCTCATCTTGCATAGCATTGACCCAATCTGCATCTTGTAGAGCTTCACTCACATTTTTAGGTTCAATGAGGGACAGAAAAGCATCAAATGCACACAGGTTCTTCAGTTGTGATCTTGTCTTGACCCCAGATGTTGGATCATTGATGATGTTCTCAATGGGGTGAGAACTCAGGTACTTGTAAGATTTCCCCACCATCTGGTTCCTGCTAGTTTCTCCTTCATAGTTATGCTGCAGAGGAACAGGTTCAGGTACAGGATCCTTCAGATTGGTTCCCCCTGTCAGGTTGCCCTGGGTGAGAGGACCTGTTCCATCACCTGCTCCTTCCTTTGATGCCACTTTGACTTGTGCTGTGGCTTCAGTCAATTGTCTCACCAGTCCAATGGCTTCATCTTCATGTTCCTGTCTCTCAGAAAGAGTGTTAGATTCATCAAACACAACATGTACACTCTCTTCAACACATAGAGTTCTTTTATTAAACACTTTNNNNAAATTTGGAATTTTTGGACAGCTGAAGGGTCTGGTTGCTGGTATAACCGCTTCGTGCGGGAAAGGGAGCCGCAGAAGCGGATTTGGTCGAGGGGCTCGAGGACCGGGCTCGTGGACCGCAGATGCGGTCAAGGTTCCGCAGAAGCGGGACTGCACCTGCGGAAGGCCGGTCACAGAAGCGGAAGAGGAGCAGCTTGGAGTGGACCGCAGATGCGGTCAGGGTTTCGCAGAAGCGGGACCGCATCTGCGGGAGGTACGTCGCAGAAGCAAAAAAAGGCGGCCTAGGGAGGACCGCAGAAGCGGTATTTTAACCGCACCTGCGGAACCGCAGAAGCGGTCAAGGGACCGCAGGTGCGGAAATAGCTGGAGGCAGAATTGTTTTAAATGCGCGATTTGGCCATTCTTCTCCCATTTTTCTCTTGGCATGGGCGATTTTGGGGAGCTTCAAGAGGAGATTTTCGTCATCAACGTCAAGGTGAGATATCCTCACCTATTTTGAGTTAAATACATCAATTATGTATGGATTTGAGCATGAAATTTGTAGAAAAACTTGGGGTTGAGGGAAAACCTAGAAACTTATTATTCTTGGAATTTAACCACGATTTTGATTATGGAATTTAGAGAAAATTATATATTTGAGTTCGTAAGGATATGGGTAAACTTTACCTTCGAGAAATTTCGGATTCCGGGCACGTGGGCCCGAGGGCGTTTTCGTCAACTTTTCGATCGGGGTTAGGAAATTGTTATAAATTGGATTATAATGAGTACCTTAGCATATATTAATGGATTTACATAATTATTGGCTAGTTTTGGAGCATTGTGCATCGATTCGAGTCTTCGGAAGGGCGTGGAATGCCGATTATGGACCTTCGGAGCGAGGTGAGTCTCCTTTCTAACCTTGTAAGAGGGAATTGTCCCCATAGGTGAAATATTTGATTATGTGCTCCTATTTGTTGGGGCTACGTACGCACGAGGTGACGAGAGTCCGTGCGTAGCTACTATTATGCTATTGTCTGTGTAGTTAGGACCCAAAAGCATGCTATACTTGGATTATTTACGAACCTATTGGTAGCTTGAATTGCTTTAATCACATCGAATTAGTAGACGAATTTCTAAACAGATAAAACTTCATTTTTCTTAAATGGTTAAAAGAGGATTTGTTTTCATTGGATAATTACTCCGTGTGGACCTCTTGATTGACTGTCTGTGTGTGTTTAAATTTTGGAGCGGGCCGAACGCCTCGGAAGATTAAATAGATGCATCTATGGTTCGCGCCGTTCGACCCTCTGCAGTGCATAGTTTACATTTCTGTTGGAGCGGGCCGTCGACCTCGGCATGAGTTGCGCATGATTGTATTGCTGCTTGAACTTATTAAAGTTGTTATTGCCTCTTCATGGCTTGAGAATATTTGGAAATTAATGGAAAAAGGAATTTGGGAAATTTCCCATAAAAAAAAAAAGGAATAATAGTTTACTTGTTTCCTTCTATTTGATAAAAATCATGTTGGTGGAAATTCACGATTTAATGTAATATTGACATCATTATTAGACCACTAGTAAGTGTCGAAGTTGACCATCTCGTCTCTACTTCTTCGAGATTAGGCGGGATACTCATTGAGTACACGTTGTTTATGTACTCATACTACACTTCTGTGCATTTTTGTTGCACAGGTATATGTACCTCTAGCGGCCTACTGGGCGTAGCAGCACGGATGATTCTGGGACTAGGTGAGCTGCATTATTCGAGACGGCCGCAGCTAGAGCAGTCCCCTTCCAGCATACTGTATTTACTTTCTGTCCACTGTATTTCGGACGGATGTTGTATTTTATTTCCTTGTCAGTAGAGGCTCATGCACTTGTGACACCAGGTTATGGGATGGTTTGAAGTATTTTATATTAACTGCTTATCATTTGAATTCGATTTGAGACTATTATCTTTTAAAATTGCTAAATTGAAGGAAATTCATGGATTTTAAAAAGTATTAAAACCAGATTTGGATTAAGTAATTTGGTTGGCTTGCCTGACAGCAGTGTCTGGCGCCATCATGACCCTTAGTGGATTTTTGGTCGTAACAGAAATTATGATTTTCTGGGCAAAAAAAATTAATTTCCGACCGATTTCGGTCAGAAATTTGGGTAAAAATTGGGCAGAAAATGCCTGCTTTTAGGCTACACCACCTGCCAATAACAACCAATATCCATCCTATAATTGCAGCATTACATTGCTGCCATTCAAACATAATTAATCAACAACAATTAACTAACTAACTAACAACAACAACAATTAACTAACAAAAATAATTAACTAACACTAACAACTATTATCTAACAACAACAACAACTAATAACAACACAACAACAACGCCAACCACAACAACTACTATACAAATGTTCAATAACAAAATAATATCAACAATACAATCATCATTCAAAACTAGTCTAAACTAAAAAACAGTCAAGTTCAATACTTTGTTTAGTAATACACACCATTCAATGAGTGTTTTATATAGCATCATCTCCATCTTCACTCCTAGAACCTTCATCATCGGCATGGTTCGAAGGATCACAATGAGAAGGATTAGCACACGGGGAAGGCTCACGAGACCGGGAATGAGAAAAACACCACTAGCAAGAAGATTGGCCAGTAGACCTTGAGGGAGATTAAATTGTTCGTCCCTCATTTCTAGCTGAACTTGAAGGGTACCGAATTGTTCATCTCTCTTTTGTTCTCTAGCCTTTGTCTCTTCAAGCTCTGCTGTCAGCTTTGCACTCTTCTCTTCCATAGACGAGATAGTCGACCTATCAATTGCCTCGCCTGGGCGGAAGTCCCTATACCTTGCAATGCAGCCCTGTAGCACCGAAATGATTTCTCTGGAAGGCTGTATGCTATCCCCTTTTTTGGACCACCGACAACATCTAACCATATCCTCTGCGCTTCTTCGTCTAAAAGGGGTGGTCGCTCGCCTTGCTCATTCGGTGGCAAGCTCTGAGTGTACTCCTCCACATTAATCTTGTAGTGACCCTTTTATTTAGAAGATAGAAAATTATTACATATGTAGTCTTCGCCCGGTCCTCGACCCATCTACTAGGATCTGTCAGTGCCTTCTTCTTCCGGATGTGAGTCTCCAAGAAGAACTCATCATGAGTCATCTTCCTCCCATATTCTTTTCCTAAAAATATAATAAAACGTGTTAACTAAATTAAAATATATAAATATAGTTGTCACGACCCAATATCCACTAAGGGTCATGATGGCGCTGGACACCGCTGTCAGGCAAGCCAACCATAAATACTTAATTAAATTCTCATTTAAATAATTGTGAAAATTATGATTTTCTTTCAATTTGGCTAGTAAAAGATAACCTTTATAAAATTAATAAAGAATGTTTAGAAGTTTTTACAGAATACCCCATAATCATTCCAGAACCCGGTGTCACAAGTGCATGAGCAATTACTAAGGAATCAAATAAAGTACAATAACTGTCCGGAATACAAATAGGACATAAAATAAATATGGAAATCTAAAAGAGACTCTGCTGGCTGCGGGTCGTCTCGAGAAGTGCAGCTCACCTAGTCTCCGTATCTACCATGCTGCTACACTCACTAGGCCGCTAGAGATGCATGTGCCTGTGCAACAAAAATGCACAGCAAGTGCAGCAGGAGTACGAAAACAACGTGTACTCAGTAAGTATCCCGCCTAATCTCGAAGAAGCAGAGACGAGAGGTCGACTTCGACACTTACTAGTGGTCCAATAATGATACATCAATAATATGACAAATCGAGGATTTACATAAACATGATTGTAGTTCAATAGAGTGAAGCAAGTAAACAATTCTTTCTTTTATGTGAAATTTCCATATCCCTTTTTCATCATTTATACATATATTCTCAAGCCGGGAAGAAGCAACATCAACTTCAATAAATCTCAAGGCAAGCAATACAAGCATGCGCAAATCATGCCGAGGACGTACGACCCGATCCAACAATATTTAAACTGTGCACTGCCAGAGGGTCGAATGGCGCGAACCATAGATGCATCTATTTAATCTACCGAGGCGTTCGGACCGTTCCACAATAGATAAACACATTCAACAGTCAAATCAATAATTCATCGAGGAGCAATTATTCAGGAAAAGGCAAGTTTCTCTTTTAAAAGTCAAGTAATGATATCTAGTCTTTTAGAAATTCATTTACATGTTCGATATATTTTAAGCATTTTTAAATTTGTCAACAAGGTTGCATTTATTACAAGTAAGCATGCTTTTGGATCCTCGATGTTGCTCCAAAACGCACACGCAAGTATACGTGGTCGACAAGTAATATAGGATTATAAGTCCAGATATCGTACCCACAGGTACTTGTGATTAACTATCAACTAAATTAAACCAAGCAATTAATCTATTCAAGCGATTCCTAAAGTGTGAATATTTAACTAAAATTAAATTAGAGTAACAAATTAAGAGATCAAAGAAAATAAGTTGGCGAATTATAGAGACGAATTCAATATGAGTGAATATTCTAGAGCTATGGGTTAGCTAACAATCCCGTTGAGTTTTCCACCTAAATCGTCTAATTAATTTATCTGGTTTATTGATTGACAGGGTTAATATTGCTCGTAGCCTTCTCCCGAAGTACAACTCGCCTATTCAAGCTAACCTAACGCCTATATTCCTATGGAATTAGGATTAACAAGAACGCATTTATAATTCCCGTATAATAACCAAGCAAGGCGATTAGGTATATTCCTATCCTAACCGCAAATCCGCTCCCCCTAAGAGTTAAGATCTTGCTCTACTCAATCTTATATGCAATCTATAATTCCCTCTCCCGAGTTCAATCCTAGATTCGTAGATAGTATTCAATTGGTGATCAAGCAATCAAATAATTAAGCGCAAGATTGAATAAATAAACCAATATGATAAAATAATAAGAACAATTCAAGCTTCAAACTACAACGTTCATGTAGCACCCGAAACTCTAGAACTAATAAACTATAAAATTAAAGAAAGTGAAGAGAAGAAAAACTAGTTAGAAGCCTCCTCCAAGCGTGGTGTGTGTTCCTCCACGTGAAACTCCCTTCAATGTATGTTAGATCTCTCTAAAGTGGCGTCCTCCCCCTCAAAATACCATTTTTCCATATATATATATATACCAAGTAGGGTTGGGCCCAAACAATTATACCTTCTCCAATGTGAAAAAGGACATTTTTCCCGGGTTTGACTAGCGCGGTCGCGCATCTGGGCGCGCTAATGGCCGCGCTAGTTGGACAACTTTCTGTCCTGGGTGCGCTAAAACTAGCACGATCGCGCATCTAGGCGCACACTTTTCACCCTGTTCCGTTTGGAATTTGGAAAAACGTAAAACATGAAAGTTGTAGCCCTTTGATTTAGCTTTCCAACCATATATTGTGGATCAAAATGGAGTTCTGAGCAAAAAGTTATATCTATTTTACTAGACAGTGCACAATATGCCTGCTCGATTCTTCGTTCGCTCTAACTAGCCTCCGTTGACCCCCAAACCCGATCCCGGCTCGTATCCTTGGGCTTTTACTCAGACTTCAAAGCTCCAAATCACTTGAATTCATTCCATAACATCTATATAGCTCGGAATCACTCCTACAAGGCATAAAACACACAGTTAGTGCAAAACACTAGCGATTAAAGCGTAAACTCAACCAAAGTGCAGTAAAATTGAGTGTAATAATCGACTAAAATACGTAATTATAGCCTATCATCACTCGACTACCCGGGCATAAGCATAATAGTAGCTATGCACGGACTCTCGTCACCTCGTGCGTACGTAGCCCTACACAAATAGGAGCACGTAACCAATTAACTCACCTATGGGGACAATTCCCTCTTACAAGGTTAGAAAGGAGACTCACCTCGCTCCGAAGTTCCATAATCGGCATTCCACGCCTTTCCGAAGACTCAAATCGATGCCCCGACGCTCCAAAACTAGCCAAATAACGGGCAAACCAATGAAAATACACCCTAATATTCATAACAATTCAATTTATATAAAGTCCCAATTCCGCTCGAAAAGTTGACAAGATCGCCCTCGGGCCCACGTGCCCGGATTCCAAAATTTTTCGAAGATAAAGTTTACCCATAACCTCGCGAACTCAAATATGTAATTTACTCTCAATTTCATGTCTAAAATCGTGTTCAAAATCCAAGAATACCAATTTTCTAGGTTTCCCTCTAACCCCAAGTCCTACCCATTTTCATGCTCAAATCCGTAATAATATCATGTATTTAACTCACAAGGGGTGGAATTAACTTACCTCATGTATGATGATGAAATCCCTCTCTTGAAGCACTCCAAAAATCGCCCAAACAAGAGTAAAATAGAAGAAAATAGCCAAGACCCCCGATTTAAAGAACCTTACTGCCTCCAGCAATTCCGCACCTGCGGTCACACGATTGCTTCTGCGGCACCTCAGGTGCGGCCCCTCTACCGCTCCTACGGTTTCTCACCAGGCTCCCCTTTCCGCTTCTGCGCCTCAACTACCGCAGGTGCGGTCCCGCTTCTGTGGCTACATGACCGCATCTGCGGTCTCTTCACTTCTGGACAAACACCGCATCTGCGTCCCTCCTAGCTGCTTCTGCGGCTCCGCACCTGCGGCCCATGTCTCGCAGGTGCGGTTACACCAGAAGGCAGCAGCTTCAGCTCTTCCTCCAAATTCCAATTCGATCCGTTAACCATCCTGAATCCACCCAAGGCCCCCGGGAGCACGTCCAATCACACCAACCAGTCCCATAACATAACGCGGACCTGCTCGAGGCCTCAAATCATATCAAAGACCGCTAAAACCATGAATCACACTCCATTTCAAGCTTGATGAACTTTAGAACTTCGAACTTCTTCATTCGATGCCGAAACCTACCAAATCACGTCCGATTGACCTCAAATTTTGTACACAAGTCATATTTGACATTATGTACCTACTTCAACTTCCAAAATCGGAATCCGATCCCGATATCAAAAAGTCCACTTCCGGTCAAACTTCTCAAAACCTTCAAATTTCTATCTTTAGCCAAATGACTCCAAAACGACCTACTAACCTCCGAATTCACCTCCGATCGCGCTCCCAATACTCGAATCACCATACGGAGCTACTCTTAGACTCAGAATCCCATACGGACATCGATAGCACTGAAATGCACTTCAACCTAAATTTATGAAATTCTTCCAAAAATGCTAACTTCCACAATAGGCGCTGAAACGTTCCCGGGTCTTCTAAAACCCGATCCGGACACACGCCCAAGTCCAAAATCATCATACTAACCTGCTGGAACCTTCAAATCTCGATTCCGAGGTCGTTTACTCAAAAATCCAATCTTAGTCAATTCTTTCAACTTAAAGCTTCCGAAATGAGAATTCTCTTTTCAAATCAACTCCGAACTTCCCGAAATTCATTTCCGACCATGCGTACAAGTCATAATACCTAAAGTGAAGCTGCTCATGGCCTCATACTGCTGAACGACGCGCTAGAGCTCAAAACGACCTTGGGTCGTTACAGTTCGATAAAAATAGATGTAAATATTTTAAGGAATTACCAGTAGTCTCCTCGTAGCCCCCATGCTCCTTGCACCCACACACTACAAGGAGCCACCCTTCTTAGATGCTCAAGCCATCTTTCCCAGTTCACTCTTCTCTCGAATTTTTCGGTGGTCCAATACCTCTGCAGATCCTCCCATACATGCGGTAGAACCCATGAAGGCTTCTTGTTAATCTTTCGAGCGGAGCAGAAGGAATCAGATAGTCTCTTACGGCATTTGTATTCCCAATTTGCACAAATTTCACGGTTATACTAGTCCTCCCACGCACACTTAGTCTACAAATAAAGTATGTAATGTTAGATGAATATATTGTTATTATATTGCTTAAATAGATAAGAATTGTATTAAAACCTTAAATTCGTTGAACATTTATTGCACGAGATTCGGTGGAAAGTCACTCCAAGTTTGATAGGGTGCACTATACAACCGGCCAAGAATTTCAGTGATTGTCTTTGTAACCCGATTATTAGGTGTGAACCTGCAACGTATCAATTACATTAAATAAACAAGAGTAACTATTATAATTTAGAAAAAATAAAGAAGTAATAAACAAATCTTACCCATTGACCTCAGGCTTGATGATCATCCTATGATAACGATCATACCACACTTCATCTGGATCATCATCATCCGATGAATCTGAAGCGTGCGTAGAAGGGGAGGCATCTGGCTCAGTGCTACTATCCCGAAGACGAAGTCTTGAAATGCTAGGAGACGAACTCCGTAGAGAGGGAGACGGGGTCCTAATGAAGATGGCTGCGATCCACACCCATGCATCGATCTAGACCCCTACTGACATATATATATATATATATAT
>NC_032000.1:30286383-30296997 GCF_001879085.1 Nicotiana attenuata | reverse complement strand
ATATATATATATATATATATATATATATATATATATATATATATATATATATATATATATATATATATATATATATATATTCTGATGACCCAAAAGGTCATCTCGTGTTTTAGAACCCAATTCGGGGTTTCGAGGCCTTCAAGACCTTATTTTCTTTTTCTCAATTTGCGTGCGCAGTTCGGGCACGTTTCTGGAAAGCCTTTGTGTGAAAATTTGAGAAAATATTAAGTTTTGCCTTTAAAATTAATTTAAGTTGACTTCGGTCAAAATTTTGAGTAAACGGACCCGAACCCGTGCTTTGACGATCCCGGAGGGTCCGTAGTAAAATATGGGACGTGGGCGTATGCCAGGAATTGAATTCTGAGGTCCCTAGCCCGGAAATGAATTTTTGAAGAAAATTATTAGACCAAAAATATAATGGTTTTTAGAAATTGAATATTGTTTGAACTTGTTGGTATCGAACCCGCATCTTGGTTCCGGAGCCCGATACAGGTCCTTTACAATATTTATTCCTTATTGATAATAGGCTAAGTCTAGGTGATTTGGCGATTGTTTATGCTCCCGCTTGATTATGTTTCAATGTCATAATATGGTTAAATGATGAAAAATGGGCTCTAATTGTGAATTTTACACATTGCAGGATGATGAGCCTATATGATGCCTTAAAGTTATGATTGGAGTTGCATTGGAGCAAGAAAGACCCCTCGGAGCTGAGTGCGCGCAAAGACGAGACAACGAATTGAAGAAAAAATAGCCCGAACTAGCGCGAGGTCTAGCACGATCGCGCTAGTTCAGAAGCAGGAGGCAGAATGTCAGGCTACTAGCGCGAACTTTAGCGCGAACATTAGCGCGTTCGCGCTAGTCCCAGTTCCGGAAAAGGTCTGTTAGGGGCAAAATCGGAAATCTGGAGGAAATTTCACCTAACCTATATAAAGTCAAGCTCGCCCAAGGAGTAAAATATGAAGGTTTTCATAGTTTAGTGCAAGAAACATAGAGGCAAGAGGCAAGGATGAAAATCCAACATCAAGTTCTTCTTTTCTTCTTCTTGTTTTTACGTTTTGAATGAAATTAAACATTATTGAGATGAACACTGCTATGAATAGCTAAAACCCATTGTTCTAGGGTCATGGGTGAAACTTGATTGTTGTTGTTCAGTGTTTAATTTAACAAAGTTGGTTTAATCATATTGGCTTGTTTATTTAATTCTGTTCTCAATTATTTTGCTGAGTAGCTAACAGTAAAATACTATCTACGAATCTAGAGTTGAACTCGAAAGTGGGAACTTTGGATTGCATATAGAATTAAATAGAGCAAGTTCTTGAACCTGGGCATCGGGGGACAGATTCGCAATTAGGATAGACATATACCTAATTGCCTTGCTTGGTTGAAATACAGGAACTGTAAACGCATTCTTGTTAATCTTAATTCCATGGACATATAGGCATTGAGTTAATTTGAATAGGCGAGTAAGGAGTCGAAAGATCTTTACGAGCATTATCAACCCTGTCAATCAATAATCCAGATAAATCAATTAGTTATTTTAAGCCAAGAACGCAACATGACTGTTACCTAACCCGTGATCCTGGAACTATTCTTTCCCATTTGNTGTGAGGTTTTATATGTGGGATGAGCCATTCTTATACCGGCTATGCGCAGATCAGTTGGTGCGAAGATGTGTTCCAGAAGAAGAGATGAATGCAATATTGCATGACTGTCACGCGTCACCATACGGAGGACATCACGGGGGAGATAGGACCGCCCAGAAAGTTCTACAATCAGGTTTCTATTGGCCCAGATTGTTTAAGGATGCACATGCCTTTGTTAAAATGTGTGATAGATGCCAAAGAAACGGAACAATCACCAAGAGGCATGAGATGCCTTTGCAGAATATTCTGGCAGTAGAGCTATTTGATGTGTGGGGAATCGACTTCATGGGACCATTCCCATACTCTAATAGGCACAGGTACATCTTGGTGGCAGTTGATTATGTGTCTAAGTGGGTGGAGGCCATTGCTCTTCCCACTAATGACGCCAAGGTAGTGGTGAGTTTTGTAAAGAAGCTCATCTTCACACGCTTTGGAGCTCCACGCGTGTTGATAAGTGACGGAGGATCGCACTTCTGCAACAAATTGCTGAATAATATCCTTGCAAAATATGGTGTCAAGCACAAGGTTGCCACGGCCTATCATCCCCAAATGAGTGGTCAAGTGGAAGTGTCAAACAGAGAGGTGAAGCAGATTCTGGAGAAAACAGTGAATGGGAATAGAAACGACTGGGCTGGGAAGCTCGACGACGCATTGTGGGCATATCGAACTGCATACAAAACTCCCATAGGTGCTTCTCCGTATAAATTAGTTTATGGGAAGGCATGTCACTTGCCCGTCGAGCTTGAACACAAAGCCTATTGGGCAATTAAAAAGCTGAACATTGATATGGATTTAGCTGGAGAGAAGAGGTTACTGCAACTCAACGAGCTTGATGAGTTCCGACTGCACGCCTATGAAAATGCCAAGTTGTATAAAGAGAAGACTAAAATATGGCATCACAAGCACATCCAACATCGAGAGTTTGAGCCGGGGCAAGAAGTTCTTTTATTTAATTCGAGGTTGAAGCTTTTTCCTGGAAAGCTAAAGTCTCGTTGGTCAGGCCCTTTCGTTGTGGTAAGTGTGAAGCCTCATGGAGCTGTGGAGTTGCGGGATATGAGCTCCAATGGTACCTTCTTGTAAATGGCCAGCGGATAAAACATTATTGGGGTGGTGACGTTGCACGTCACAAGACCTCGATAGACCTATCAGATGCCTGACAACGTGTTGAGTCGTGCCGCGATGTTAAATCAGGCGCTGGATGGGAGGCAACCCATTGAATTGTTGTAACCGTCATGCCGCGACAATAACTAAGGCGCTAGTTGGGAGGCAACCCAACAATAGTTGTAGTGTTATTTGTACGTTTTGTAGCATGCTAAACAATGCAGGTGACAAAGGGCAGTCGAAAAGACCATCGACCAGGGTAATTACAGGTGAAAAAGTGCAAAAACGTGTTGCCCAGTAACGCGATCTCGCTACAGTTCGTGCTAACTGGGCGACATTCTGCCTAAGCTTCACAAACTAGCGCGAAGTTAGCGCGAAGTTCGCGCTAGAGCTCGCGCTAAAAGCGTAACCTTTTGCCTGGACTAGCGCGAAGTTAGCGCGTTCGCGCTAGTCCCGCCCCAGAAATCACTGGATTGGGGTCGTTTTAAAGTTTTTTTTAATTTTTTAATTTTTTTATTTTTCCTTTTACCTATTTAGCCTAACTTAAATCCCCCCAATATACAAACCCTCCCCACGATTCACTTCCCTCTTCCTCCCAACTCTCACTATTCCCCCATCTCCCAACTCTCACTATTCCCTCTTCCCCCCCCCAATCTCACGAGTTCACTCCTCCCACCAGGCTCACACACACGTCTTCTCTCTACTCACCACCATCCACACCACAGGTATGAGCCCTAGTTGCAATTTCTTTTCTCTTTCTCTTCTTAATTTTTCTTTTCTTTTTTTGATTTTTGTGGTTGTTGTTCAATGTGTTTGTGTAGTAGTTGTTCTTTGCTTTTTATGTGGAGGAATTGGGAAATTATGCGGTGGTATTGGTGTGTGGTAAGTGTGGGGTGGGTGGCACTTGATTTGTGCTATTGATGAGATTGTGTGGTGGACTCATGTTATAAAATACTTAAAAAGGGTTGTGCAGGCCTAATGCCCACAAGGTGTTTGTGGAAAGGCCTCAATGAACTTTACTATGTAGTTGTGACCACTCACTCGGGTGAAGTCTGAGTAACCGCAGTGCGTCACAATTTTATTTGAGCTGTGCTAATGTGTCCCAATTTTCAGGTGTCATGGCACCATCCCGAAAACGTCAAGCCATAGGTCCATCCACTAGTAGCCAAGCTGGAGCACCTAGGACACAAGGGGCAGCCCTTGCACGCCCCTTTGATAGTAGCAAATTTGTCTCAGCAGCAGCTCAAGGCCGCTTTGCGAAGAAGGCCACTAAACAGCCGATTCCGGAGAGGGGGATTGATATGAATTCACTCCAGCATAAATGCCCTCATATGTACACGGAGTTGTTGAGGCGGGGGCTGCAGACCTTCATAAACGAGCCAGGGGAGGCCAATGCAATGGTTGTGCGGGAGTTTTACGCTAATCTGCCTGAGCATGACAATAGTATGGTCACAGTGCGCCGCAAGGCGGTAAATGTATCTATTGAGGCGATACGGATGGAATACCATTTGCCTCCTCCCGTGCCTGAGTATGATGACTTCTATGAGTATGGACGGAACCCAACTAACGCGAAGTGGGAGAGATTCTTCGATGCAATTTGCGTACCCGGAAAAGAGGTGGAATGGATGCAATACGGTGAGAAGTTTCACTCCTCAGTTTTATCCCCTGAGGCGAAGAGCTGGTTGTATGTGGTTAACAGCCGTCTCACTCCGTCTAAAAATACCACGGAGGTAAATGCACCCCGAGCCGCCTTGATTTGGTGTTTCATGAAGGGTCGTGACTTCGATATAGCCAAAGTAATGCACGACGAGATGTTCGTTCGCTGCCCAGTGAGAAGGTATGGGTTCTTTTTTCCCTCTCTAGTGACTCAACTTTGCAGGCAAGCTCGGGTGCCCGAGAATCTCCGAGTGGATGGGCTAGTACGAAACAGTCACAAGGTCCGACCTGACAAAGGCACCACGGTAACAGAGCCAGCAACATCAGGTGGAGCGGATGAGAGTGGCTCTGATGACTCGGAGGAAGGGGTGGCGATCAGATGAATGTGGAGGGCGAAACACATGCCCATGAGCCCAGAGCAGCAGCTACAGCACCGTCTGGAGCAGCCTCATCTTCAGGAACTGCTAGAATGTCCCGTTTTGCAGCGTTGGAGCAGGATGTGGCTGGGTTGCGCTCCTCCGTGACTGAGTTGGGTACTCGTGTAGACGCAGTGGCTGCCCAGCAGACGAAGTCTGAGAAAAAATTTTTAGGCTGGCTGAGAGCTTTGGGTCGGGCGTTCCATGTGAACCCCGACACTGTCTCCAACCAGGAGTGAGCATTCAAGGAAGTTCCTTTACCTCACTATTACTTCAATTCTTAAGCGATGGGGACATGTCTTCATTTTAAGTGTGGGGTGGAGGATACTTCAGTGTATATATGTAGTTGTATAAATCGTATGTATGCTTGTTTAGTTTTATTTTGTTTGGTTTTGACAGTTTTAATAATTTAGTAAGAGTTCATTAGTTAGTTCATTAGTTTAAACTAGGTAAGTGGCTTGTCCCGGCAACGGAACCATTTTTATTTTTTATTTTTTATTTTTTTTATTTTTAGGTAGTGTAGTAACTCCCCCTTAGTTTTTCTTTGGGCCACGGTTCTTTTCCAAGGGTTTAAACTTGAACCGGGTATAGGTAGTTTTTTTTAGTTATTTTATTTTCCTTTTGATTTGTAGATTAGGTTTAATGGGCTACGAGCTAGAGAATCAAAAGAGAACCTATAGCATTGACGCACCTGAACATAACAGAAACGAGAGTGTAACGCTTAGTCTTATTGGTTGAACTCCACTAAAGTGCCTTAATTTGTATGTTTGTCACTGACTTGAATACTCATAATGGAGTGTCTCGATGAGTTAATCTGGAATGAGTCATATGCCATGTGTGGTGAGATTTTTGTGTAGTCTATGTATTTTACTTGTGACTAGAACTTGCCCGGTATGTGAGTTGAAGCGAAATTTAAGGTGACGCTCGGTTTAAAAAATGATTTTAGGCTTTCTTTGATCTTTTGAGCTTATTGCTTATCACAAATAAAATTTATCCCTAGTTAACCCTTTTGAGCCTATAGACTTTTAGTTGGCACCCACATTACAAGCATATACCTTTTTTATTCTTAATTGACATTGTTTTGATCCCTTTTCCTCTTAAAGCACTTTAATTGTGAGATGAGCATTAAAAGAAGTAAGAAGGAACTAAGTATGGGGTGGCTTTTGAGTGGAACCAATAAAAGGAAGAAAGGTGCACTTGTTTTGTAAAATAATACACCACTAGCGGAAATTGAAAAAAAAAGAGAAAAAAAAGATGAATACATTGTTGTCTTGTTCTTGATAGTGGGTATGAATTAATGTAGTGCTTAAAGAAGAAGGGAGCATTTTTGGGGTGATATTGTTTGTGAAAGTGAAGTGAATTGAAGAATTTGCGCTTAAAGTTGATTATGTGGTGTGTTAAAGTGCTTAGGAGGGTTAGTCACTATTCCTAAATATATCCTACCCGTCCCTTAGCCCACATTACAACCATGAAAAAGTCCTAATTGATTTTAGATCGAGCGAGCCTACATTAGTAGAGATTTACATTAAGGGCAAGCTTATGGTACCAATTGCATGCATGTGACTTCTTTTGTGAGTGTGAGCGATTTTCTTTGATATATGTGAGCATGAAATTCGAATGTGTGGATTGATTCTACTTTCTTTGCTGTCATTGTGAGGGCATGTGATTCGTGAAGGAAAGGCAAGTCTTGACTTCTGTGTAGAGTACTTTGAGGAGGTGTGAATATTGCTTGGCATTTACTTTTTTTTGAGAGTCGACCCTTGAGACTAAGATTGTTCACTACTAGGCGTAGCATATGTGAATTGTTCTGGGTGTAATGCGTAAAGGGAAATTGTTGAGTGGAACCTCTAGAGAGTATAGTTTGATTGCTCGAGGACAAGCAATGAATTAAGTGTGGGGTGTTGATAATAGGCTAAGTCTAGGTGATTTGGCGATTGTTTATGCTCCCGCTTGATTATGTTTCAATGTCATAATATGGTTAAATGATGAAAAATGGGCTCTAATTGTGAATTTTACACATTGCAGGATGATGAGCTTATATGATGCCTTAAAGTTGTGATTGGAGTTGCATTGGAGCAAGAAAGACCCCTCGGAGCTGAGTGCGCGCAAAGACGAGCAACGAATTGAAGAAAAAATAGCCTGAACTAGCGCGAGCTCTAGCGTGAAGCGCGATCGCGCTAGTTCAGAAGCGGGAGGCAGAATGTCAGGCTACTAGCGCAAACTTTAGCGCGAACATTAGCGCGTTCGCGCTAGTCCCAGTTCCGGAAAAGGTCTGTTAGGGGCAAAATCGGAAATCTGGAGGAAATTTCACTTAACCTATATAATGTCAAGCTCGCCCAAGGAGTAAAATATGAAGGTTTTCATAGTTTAGTGCAAGAAACATAGAGGCAAGAGGCAAGGAGGAAAATCCAACATCAAGTTCTTCTTTTCTTCTTCCTTTTTTTACGTTTTGAATGAAATTAAACATTATTGAGATGAACACTGCTATGAGTAGCTAAAACCCATTGTTCTAGGGTCATGGGTGAAACATGATTGTTGTTGTTCAGTGTTTAATTTAACAAAGTTGGTTTAATCATATTGGGTTGTTTATTTAATTCTGTTCTCAATTATTTTGCTGAGTAGCTAACAGTGAAATACTATCTACCGAATCTAGAGTTGAACTCGAAAGTGGAACATTGGATTGCATATAGAATTAAATAGAGCAAGTTCTTGAACCTGGGCATCGGGGGACGGATTCGCAATTAGGATAGACATATACCTAATTGCCTTGCTTGGTTGAAATACAGGAACTGTAAACGCATTCTTGTTAATCTTAATTCCATAGACATATAGGCATTGAGTTAATTTGAATAGGCGAGTAAGGAGTCGAAAGATCTTTACGAGCATTATCAACCATGTCAATCAATAATCCAGATAAATCAATTAGTTATTTTAAGCCAAGAACGCAACATGACTGTTACCTAACCCGTGATCCTGGAATATTCTTCCCTATTGATTGTTATTCGAAATTGTTGTGTGTTTAGTTGATTATTTTAGTTAGTTTATTAATTGATATTTTAGGTAGTAAATTAAAGACGAATATCCTTTGTGAAAAATCTCTTGGAACGATAAGTTAATTGAGTTTAAATCAGTCTATAGTTAATCACAAGTCTTCGTGGGAACGATACTCTACTCACTACTTTATTACTTGACGATCACGTGCACTTGCGTGAGAAACGGGACCGATTCGACGTGATTCAGACGTCCGGTTGTGAAAATAGGAATTTCAAGTGTTCTTAAGGATTTCATGCATTTTGGTGTTAAATGTTATTTTGGCTATATGATCACATGAGCAAGTCTGTATGATATTTTTAGACTTGTGTGCATGTTGGGTTTGGAGCCCCGAGGGCTCGGGCGAGTTTCGGATAGGCTACGGGATGTTTTAAACATAGAAATTTCTGTTATTTTGCTGTTGCAGGTGCACAGGTATTTTGTGCTTCGTGATCGTGAAGCAACTCCCGCGATCGCGAAGAGTAAATTTGTCTGAGGGAGCAATCCCTCTACGCGAATGCGAGGCACTGGTCGCGAACACGAAGCGTTGGGGGCATTACCCTTCGCGAATGCGACCAGGCTATCACGAACGTGAAGCATGGGAACTGGGGGAGGGGAAAGATACGCTACGCGAACGCGACAAGTGGCTCGCGAACGCGAAGGTTGGGAGATGCGAATGTGACTAGGACCACAGCTTCGCGAACACAACAGACCTCTCAGGAACGCGAATAAGGTCTGTCCAGTGTTTTAAAATCAAAACCAAAGACGGGATTAGACCAAAATTTCATATTTTCTTCCATAGAACTGGACCTTGGGCAATTTTTGGAGTGGGGATTCAACACCAAATCATAGGTTCGTGTTCTAAAACTCATTCCTTTCAATTTCCTTCAACAGCCATTAGATTTCTAGGCCTAAATCTTGTTCTTTAAGGGTAGAAATTAGGAATTTTGGGAGAATCGGGGACTTTACAAATTTGGGAATTTAGACCTTGATTTGGGGTCGGATTCCGAAACTAATTACATATTTGGTATCGTGGGTGAATGGGTGAACGGGTTTTGATCCGAACCTCGAGTTTTGACCAAGCGGGCCTGGGGTCGATCTTTTACTTTTTGGGGAATTGTTGGGAATTTGTAATTATGCATTGGAAATGATTTATTGAGTGATAATTGATATTATTAAGTTAATTATGATCAATACGAGCGGATTAGAAGTGGAAACTAAGGGAAAAGAGGTATTTGAGGCTTGAGTTCGGCCGTGGAATCGAGGCAAGTGTTGTGGCTAACCTTAGCTTGAGGGATTTGGTATTGTTGCTTTATTTGCTACGTGTTTGGTTGTTGAGTACACGTATAGGCGTGGTGACGAGCATTTATTCGTTGTTGTCGGGTCATAGCATGTGAGTAAGTCTTGTACTTGTGACTGTTGTAATTCTTTATACGTAATGTTCAGGATTAAACTAATTATTCTTCATGTTAAACAAGTCTTATTATGTTTTCCTGATATTGGATATTGGCTGAGTATTGACTCAAGTTGAGATTTATATTGTAAAGTTAAATATTGAAATGGGTTTGGTTTTTGATGATTCCCTTGCTGGGTTGTTATTGTTTCTGTTGTTTGGGTGAGGAAGAGTGTAAAGCACGAAGGGTGATGCCGTGCAAGATATTGTGAGTGAGTGCTAATGCACGAAGGGTGATGTCGTGCCGTATTCTGATATTGATAATGTACGAAGGGTGATGCCGTTCCTTGTTATGAGAGAGTTAATGCACGAAGGGTGATGTCGTGCCGTTTCTATTGTTTCTTATGGTAAGGACGAGAGTAAAAGCACGAAGGGTGATGTCGTTCCATTCTTATCTGATTTATATGGTGAAGCTGAGAGTAAAAGCACGAAGGGTGATGCCGTGCATTTTTCCATTACTGTATTTACTTGTTGTTACTGGTTCTCGATTGTTGTGATTCTTATTGTTGCAATCCCCTCAGCATGTTTTCCCCTTCCCATTATTTTCTATTAAATTTCAGTTATTGTTATTTCCTCGTATATTATTTAAGTGCACAAGTTCATGTTATTTGTCGTGTCCTAGCCTCGTCACTACTTCGCTGAGGTTAGGCTCGGCACTTACCAGTACATGGGGTCCGTTGTACTGATACTGCACTCTGCACTTTCTGTGCAGATTTCGGTGCCGGACCTCGTTAATTAGAGTTGGGTTGCTGCCTTCAGTCCATCAGGAGACCCATAGTAGATCTACCAGCGTTCGTAGACCCTCGAGTCCCCTTTCCTCTATCTTAGTTTATCTTGTTTTCCTTCATTTTGAGAACAAATGTATTTTCTTTAAACCAGTTTTTGTAGAAACTCTTAGAAGTTCGTGGAGTGTGACACCAGATCTTTGGGTAGTCGTGTAATAGTATTTCAAACTGTTATAGAATTTTCGTACTTCTTACTAATTTAGTTTAAATTACTGTTAATTACTATTTTGGTTAGTGATTGGTGTGATAGAACTATATCTGATGGCTTGCCTAGCATTCTAAGAGTTAGGCGCCATCATGATCCCGACGGTGGGAAATCCGGGTCCTGACATTATATATATATATATATATANTATATATATATATATATATATATATATATATATATATATATATATATATATATATATATATATATATATATAAAATATTAAATTGATATAAGATCCTAAATTTTAATATTAATATTTAATATCATATACTTATATTAAATATTAAAATTTAGGATCTTAAATCAAATTTATACT
>NC_032000.1:30242367-30286292 GCF_001879085.1 Nicotiana attenuata | reverse complement strand
GCCACTCTCCCACTTTGGCCAAACCCTCTTCTTTAAGCAACTATTCGACTTCCGCTTCTTACACCTGGCCTTCTAGAAGTTTAACCACCACATGACACTTCCTTCCTTATCCTTTGCTGCTCAACTGATGCCTTATATCAAAATCTATCTAGGTAGCACTTGAACTAATAGACCGCTACTAACTTCTAAACCTTTCCGAAGATCATCTTTCTCGAGCCATCAGCATTAGAAATACACATTCAATCCTGAACCACCGCACCCCGTGATCTCTAACAGCCGCTTCTCCAATACTATCTTACAATATCCTACCCCAAAGGCGAATTGTAGAAGGTCTTAACACCGACGAACTTAGTACATTCAACAAGGACAACGGCACCTCATCACATATGAAAATTCTACCATGCTCGCAAATACCAAGCCTTGTTACTCCATCAACCCAAACCTGAACATTATTAGCCCGATTGCCTTTCCCCTGACGGGAATAAAATACCGAATCTCTAAATCATGCACTGAGTAAACCTCCCTTCGAGTCATTCACTTCCCCGACACGTAGGCTAGCATCCTACCATCACATCAATATTGCGCGACCACAATTCATAAGCATCATGACAACTCGTGCCCAGCCTCAGAGCTCTCAGAAGTATGACTACTAGGCTGAAACGACAGAATATCCTTCGACAAGGCGACGACAATAGTCAATTCAACTATGCCGGGGGAAGCATCCCGCACCACCTTTATAGCACCGTTAAAATTTCTCAATCCTGATTTATAATAAGCGTTTCACGTCGCATAAGATTGAATAGGAAGGAAATAAAGGCATAAGCCTCAAAGGAATCAAACTGCACGATGAGGAATCAAGAGGGGAAGTACTCCTAACAGCCCTGTAACCTCCCAAAGATAAGTACAGACGTCTCCGTACTGATCCGCGAGACTCTACTAGACTTGCTCACGACTTGTGATACCTAAGGGAACCTAGTGCTCTGATACCATGTTGTCACGACTCAAAATCCACTAAGGGTCGTGATGGCGCGGGACACCGCTGTCAGGCAAGCCAACCATAAATACTTAATTAATTTCTCATTAAAATAATTGTGAAAACTATGATTTTCTTTCAATTAGGCTAGTAAAAGATAGTCTTTACAACATAAATAAAGAATATTTAGAAGTCATTACAGAATACCCCATAATCATTCCAGAACCCGGTGTCACAAGTTCATGAGCAATTACTAAGGAATCAAATAAAATACAATAACTGTTCGGAATACAATTTGGACAGAAAGTAAATACAATACACTGAATGAGACAACACTAGCTGCGGGTCGCCTCGAGAAATGCAGCTCACCTAGTCCCCGTATCATCCATGTTGCTACGCCCAAAAGGCCACTAGAAGTACAGGTGCCTGTGCAACAAAAATGCACAGCAAATGTAGCATGAGTACGAAAACAACGTGTACTCAGTAAGTATCTCGCCTAATCTCGAAGAAGTAGAGACGAGAGGTAGACTTCGTCACTTACTAGTGGTCTAATAATGATATTTCAATAATATAATAAATCAAGAATTCATATAACATGATTGTAATTCAATAGAGTGAAGCGAGTAAACAATCCTTTCTTTTATAAGAAATTTCCAAATTCCTTTTTTCCCCCATCATTTATACATATATTCTCAAACCGAGAAGAAACAATATCAACTTCAATAAATTTCAAGGCAAGCAATACAAGCATGCGCAAATCATGCCGAGGACGTACAGCCCGATCCAACAATAATTAAATTGTGCATTGCCAAAGGGTTGAATGGCGCGAATCATAGATGCATCTATTACCCCGCTCGCGAATCATACATGCGACGCGGACACACTGTCACGACCCAAACCCCGCACTGATCGTGAAGACGAGGCCAGCCAACTAACCCATCTCGTCTTTTCAAAAATAATTTAATCATGAATAAACAGCTAAAGTATGACTTAAAAATATTAATTAGAGGAATTACAACCCCACACAGCCCTAATCGGGGTGTCACAAGTCACGAGCATCTATTAGAATGTAAGTACAACCTCAAGGTCAAAAATACACTAATCAAGAATAATGAACAAAGGGAGAAGAACGATGCTGCGAACGCTGGCAGTCACCTCGTTAAACTCCTATATCTCTGACTCTGTTCAGCCAAACCCGCTACCGGGTGAATAAATACCTGCATCTGCACACGGGGTGCAGGGAGTAAAGTGAGTACTCCAACTCAGTGAGTAATAAAGGTAAATAACAACTGAGCGGTAAGAAAATCACGTATGTCACATCATCATGCTATATTGAAGTAGTGTAAAACCTTTTGAGAAAAACAGTGAAGCTGTGAAATCTTTAGAAATATCTTAGCTCAGTTTAAAACCTCTTTTGGAAATGACTTTTTCAATAATATGCAAACGAATGCAATTCAAATAGTGCAGATAAGCACAGAAGTCCGCCCCTCGGGCACCACACTCAGTTAACAGATAATGTCAGGCAATCCGGTAGGTATCTCGTGAAGTAGCACAACAACAAGTAAGGCAAGCAAATAAAATAAAGTAAACACACAGAACAGTACTAGTACCGCTGCGGCGTGCAGCCCGCTCCACATATCGCTGCAGCGTGCAGCCCGATCTGTTTATCGTTGACGGCGCTCACTGGGGGTGTGCAGACTCCGGGAGGGGCCCCTTACGGTCCAAGCGCAATATCAAGCCATCTTGTGGCATCAATCTAGGTCGTCGGCCTCATATCAGTATCAATATAACACTGCTGCAGCGTGCAGCCCGATCCAAAAGTATCCTCACAATACAGGCCCTCGGCCTTACTCAGTCAACAAAATCACATAAGGCACTTGGGCAACAGTAAAGCATAATGCTCAGCCCAAAATATTTTTAGAAATATTATTTCGAGTGTTTAAGGCATAATAAACTTGGCCGAGTTTTAAAACAGTGGAAAAATACATGACTGAGTTGAAATATATAATTAAAACAGTGAGGAATTATCAACAACAATCCCGAATGGTTAAATTAGCTGGCACAAAGCCCAAATATGGCAATCACCCAATTTATGATGATAACAAGTAAATTTCAGTCAAATACGCGGTAAATTCATCAATCGGGACGTACCAAGTCACAATTCCCAACAGTGCTCTACCCCACGCTCGCTATCCGGCGTGCAAGTCACCTCAATATAGCACTACGATGTGCAATCCGGGGTTTCAAACCCTCAGGATATCATTTACAATCATTGCTCACCTCGAACCGGCAAAACCTCTAGCTCGCGACGCCTTTGCCCCTCGAATCGGCCTCCACGCGCGTCGAATCTATCCAAAACCAGAACGAATACGTCACAATAGGCTAATGGAACAATACCCAATCGAAAACAATCGAAAAATATCAAAAATCTCGAAATTAGCAAAACCCGAGCCCCGGCCCACTTCTCGAAACTCGGAAATTCTCACATCATTAGATTCCTTATCTCCTCACGAGTCCATACATAGCAAGAACTCTCAAATCAGAGCTCAAATGACCCACCAAATCCCAATTTAAAATTTAGAAATCCAAGCCCTAGTTCTTCCAATTTTAGCGAAGTTTCCATGAATTCCAAGGTTAATTTCACAATATAATCATGTTTTTAGTTCATAGGACTCACCTCCAATCAATCCCAGTTGAAACCCTCTTCAATTCCTCCCAAAAAGCTCTCAAGGTGCTCAACAATGGAGGAAAATAACTTAGGCTCGCGGATGAAATATCATTAAAAACCCTTTTGCCACCTGACATTTTACTCTATGCGAACGCGATGGCCCACTCGCGTTCGCGATGAACAAACTTTTCGACTGACCAATTTACCCTTCGCGAACGCGGTATCCCACGCGCGAACGCGAAGCCCTGGGTCCCTAAACCTATGCGAACGCGTCCCTCAACCGGGAACGCGAAGAACAACTCACCACCGGACCTCAGCCCTTATATGCAAATGCGAAGACCTTCACGCGAATGCGATGACTGATCTCCTAACCTTCCGCGATCGCAAGGCCTCAAACGCGAACGCGAAGGCCTAAATTCCTGGCCCTCAATACCAAAACCATCAATTCACATCGGATTCAAGCCTAAGTTCTTCTAAAACTTCCGAAACACGCATTTGATCAAAAACCCAACCAAAACACCTCCGAATGACCTGAAATTTTACACACACATCCCAAATCACCTAACGAAGCTACAGAAACTCTCGGAATTCAATTCCGACCCTCTGATCAAAATCTCACCTATCAACTGGAATTCGCCAAAATACTAACTTCGCCAATTCAAGCTTAATTCTTCACCGGACCTCAAAAATCACTTCCGATCACACTCCTAAGTCACAAATCATCCCCCGAAGCTAACCAAATCTACGGAATCCATATCCGAGCCCTCTAACACATAAGTCAACATCCGGTTGTCTTTTCCAAACTAAGCCTTCCTTAAAGAGACTAAGTGTCTCATTTCCTTCAAAGATCAATCCAAGCCAACTCGATCACACAAGACACTGATAATGAAGCATAAAGAAGTAGAAAATGGGGGAATGGAGCGGTACTCATGAGACGACGGGTCGGGTCGTCACACACACATAGATACACACGTTCAAACAACCATTTAAGAATTTATCAGAGAACATTTATCCAAGTAAAAGCCAATTCTCTTTCAATGATAAAGAAAGTGAAGTTTAATCTTTTTGGAAATTCATTTACTAATTCGATATGATTTAAGCAATTCAAAATGTCAATAAGGTTACAAATATTCCAAGTATAGCATGCTTTTAGGTCCTAGACTACCCGGACTTAAACATAATAGTAGCAACGCACGGACTCTCGTCACCTAGTGCGTACGTAGCCCCCACAAATAGAAGCACATAACCAATTATTTCACCTATGGGGACAATTCCCTCTTACAAGGTTAGAAAAGAGACTCACCTCGCTCTGAAGTTCAATAACCGGCTTCCAAGCCCTTCCAACGACTCAAACCGATCCCCCAATGCTACAAAACTAGCCAGATAACGGGCAAACCAATGAAAATACACCCTAATAATCATAACAATTCAATTGATATTAAATCCCAACTCCGCTAGAAAAGTTGACGAAATCGCCTCCGGGCCCACGGGCCCTGATTCCGAAAATTTTCAAAGATAAACTTTGCCCATAATCCCACGAACTCAAATATATAATTTGCTCTCAATTTCATGCCCAAAATCGTGGTTAAAATCAAAGAATACCAAATTTCTAGGTTTTCCTCAAAAACCCAAATTCCAACAAATTTCCATGTCCAAATCCGTATATAATCATATATTTAACTCAAAACTAGCATAAATTACTTACCTTATGCTTGGTGGAGAAAATGGCACCTCAAAGTTGCTCCAAAATCGGCTCCAATGGAAGCAATAGGATTGAAATGAACCCAACCCCCAATTTAAAAGAACCTCACTGCCTCCAGCATTTCCACACCTGCGGTCACTTGACCGCTTTTGCGGTTCCGCAGGTGCGACCTACCATCCGCTTCTGCGGTCCTCCTCCAAGCCCTCAACTTCCGCATCTGTGCTTCTCCTTTCGCAGGTGCGGTCCCGCATCTGCGGCTAAATGACCGCATCTGCGGTCGGCCTAGCCAGTCCATTTCCGCGTTTGCGACACAAAGGCCGCTTCTGCGGCGCCGCACCTGCGGCCCAAGCCTCGCAGGTGCGGTTACACCAGAAGGCAGCTACTTTATTTCTTCTTTAAATTTCAAATTTAATCCGTTAACCATCCAAAATCCACCCGAGGCCCCCAGGACCCCGTCCCATCACACCAACCAGTCCCATAACACATTACTGACTTGCTCGAGGCCTCAAATCACATCAAACCACGCTAAAATCACGAATCACACCCTAATTCGATCATTATGAACTTTAGAACTTCAAACTTCTACATTCGATGCCGAAACCTATCAAATCACGTTAAATTGACCTCAAATTTTGAACACAAGTCATATTCGACATTACGGACCTACTCCAACTTCCAGAATCGGAATCCCACCCCGATATCAAAAAGTCCACTTCCGGTCAAACTTCTCAAAAACCTTCAAATTTCTATCTTTAGCCAAATGACTCCAAATGACCCACGGACCTCCGAATTCACTTCCGATCGCGCTCCCAATACCAGAATCACCATATGGAGCTATTCCCAGACTCGGAATCCCAAACAAACATTGATAACACCGAAATGCACTTCAACCCAAACTTATGAAATTCCTCCAAAAATGCTAACTTCCACAATTGGTGCCGAAACGTTCCCGAGTCTTCCGAAACCCGATCCGTACGCCCAAGTGGGAAATCATCATACGAACCTGCTGGAACCTTCGAATCCCGATTCCGAGGCTGTTTACTCAAAATCCAATCTTAGTCAATTCTTTCAACTTAAAGCTTCCGAAATGAGAATTCTCTTTCCAAATAAACTCCGAACTCCCCGGAATTCAATTCCGACCGTGCACAAAAGTCATAATACCTAAAATGAAGCTGCTCATGGCCTCAAACTGCTGAACGACGCGCTAGAGCTCAAAACGACCGGTCGGGTCATTACATTCTCTCGCACTTAAACATACGTTCGTCCTCGAACGTGCTAAGAACTGCGCTGGAGTTGTCTGAAATCACAGTTAAGCACCTTGTGCACCTACCCGTGCTACCACAACTCAGTTGAGCACATTGCCAAGTCAACAAATCATTGAGGCTCCACTCCTGACAAGAACATTACCTCATTCTGAACCCAGATAATGATCTTTGCTCTTCAATATACTTCATACAATCCTATTGCACTGATCCTAGATCAAATAACCTCTTCTCACCCAGTACGAACTGCTCAGGAAACAAGCCACCCCAGACATGACCAAAAGTCTCATATGATGCCACAATGTGCCAATAGGCTACCAACTCGAACGCGATACATAAGAAGGACGAGTTCTGGGAAGGACTACTCTACTCGCGCAGCTAATATGAACTTCCCTCAGAAAATGGGGAACAAAATACACAGAATAGAATATATGAGGGACTGTAATTATCATCACATTGTTGCAGAATGCAACCCGATCCGCACATAAAACTCACATAAGGAGATACACATCGAGCTAAATTGCTCATTACCACAAAATACCGAATATCGGTCATAAGCCCGCTAAGTGCATAATACCATCCCTGAGGGGACATATAGCGCCATAAGCTAACAAACTCAAGCACAACTGATGTGCGATATATGTTCTGAAACTAAAGAGCCATCATGCTCACATAACACCATCGCTACGTGGAACCTCAACACATAAGAAATTTACCAAGCTGTTTCGCAACTCAAACGGCACAATATAGCATTACATGAAATAGCCGATGACAAATTAATATCCAACGTCCGAATACTCCTCCATAAGGAGAGCTGTACTGAAATGGACACATTCTGCCCGATATAGAGCCCATATTCATATTTAAATCCATCCACAGACCTCAAGCCAATTCTGATCGTACCGAACTAGGCCAATAATCTTTTCTGGGTCCATAATAACCCCTTTTTCCCATAACACACAAGAACAACCTTCGTAAACAAAGTAATCCTCCACGGTCCACAACCCAATAAACTGAGTGCCCTCCAGGCATAAATCCTCAAATTAACCATATCACCACAATCTCCATACTTGGTTTCATTCTCCAATCAATCAAGTGACTACATGCCACACTTATACAATCTTCCAGTGGGACACGCTCCCACGATCTTCCGTAATAGATAACAAGTCTACACATCCATAATACCGGCCGCACTTACGCTGAAAAGCGATTAAGAATCCATAACCAGGATGCAAAGCCTCTTTCACAAAACACCGATCCTAGGAGACGCCGAAGACAATGCCAACTTACGCTAATCATTCAAACCCCTTTCATGCTCATCCGAGCTCATGACATCCTTGTCAACACCAAATCGAAACCTTTATCCTCACTTCCAAATTTCATACCGCTCACTGCACCTATCAAGCCAGCATGCGATAGTACAAGAATTTCATCAGAACTCCTGAACCACTAACATGGTAAACACTTCCTCACATGGAAGATTTTTACTTAACTCATTCCAAGAGAACCATAGCAACACACGAGTGAATTCTCACAACCGTAGAAGATGCAATTCTTCAAGTAGTGGCCTAAACCACCATAGCCCTTTCCGGGATCCGCCTACACATAGCAGGCCATAATACTAGAATACTTCCGAATAAATTCAATTACGACGGCCGACAAGCCTCACACGTACCATCAGAAATCACTTGCATAACTTAATCACGCTGAAGGAACTGATCACTGCCACCAATATACCAATTCAATCATGGCTAACCAATCCAACCTCTTCCAATTTATCCTTAATTGCCTTAGAACAATAATAACTTCATTCAACACATAACGCACTCAAGCCGAGTGGCCTTGTAACACGAGACCATGCTGTCTCAACTCCTACGAACCATCTCATACCTTCCTTGTGCGCATATTCGCATCTCGACTGGTACATCCATTCTGATAATTCCTCTACAAATCTGAAGTCTTTTTCTCCTTTTCCTCCCAATTCTACACTGCAAGTCAAAACATCATAGAACATTCTGAGCCTCTTATCATAAGCTGCTTCACAAGTCCGATTCCTAAACACATTACGGGCTTGAATCCTTAGGCACCACATTTTTAACCTTTGAATTCACTAGGACCGTTATTGAGAGTCACCCACTCTGACATGGTCCCGAATATAATCGACTGCAAGGCTCCGCTAGCCCATGACCACCCTCTCAAAAAAAGCACCCGGCCAAATCACTTTCCTTGCAACTCACTTTTACGCGAAGCATAATTCTTGAGTCTTCCCAAAGCTCGAACATGAATCGATGATGCCAATTATAGAACACATTCTTCAATTCCTTTGCTCAAATTACTACTGATGTTCTCTTTCCTTAGCCGAAACAACTTACCAATACGCTGATAACACGAAACCTCACAAGAAGATAATCATACAACCCAATCATAGGCGGTGGGACTCTCCCACTTAGCTTGAATCCAACAAGATTCTTTCTTCATTGTTGACATGATCTAGCACAACCAACCCGCCAAGCTCCTCGAAATCTTTCTGTAAACCGTTTATGAATACTCTGAATCATTAGCCACATTCACATGTCCGACCTCCTTACTAGATAGCCAGTAGGATTCTTCGCAGAAGCTTCGCTAACCACGCGACCCCTGATCTGCTCATAGGAGACAACCCACCTGTGGTGATTACACGCCGACATCTTTCAAAGTTGCTGCACGAGGCACCATCACTACGTCATTCATAACCCATCATGAGCCCATGCTCATCCACGAATTGTACTAGTCCATTCACTTCTTAGGGACATCAACTAAATGTGCGACAATATCTTCCAATTCAAAGTTATGTTGTATCTTTCTCCATATCAAGCAGGTCCTTTCTGCCATACCCAATCTCCCGTCGTTATGCTAGCCAATATTTTCAAATTAAGCCCGTAGACTCAATCACCGTCCACTAAAGTTCCGAAATCACTCCAAACTTTTCTCAAGGGGGTGTAGTCATCTTGCCACCGAACCCATATGCCACTCAGCCACTCTCCCACTTTGGCCAAACCCTCTTCTTTAAGCAACTATTCGACTTCCGCTTCTTACACCTGGCCTTCTAGAAGTTTAACCACCACATGACACTTCCTTCCTTATCCTTTGCTGCTCAACTGATGCCTTATATCAAAATCTATCTAGGTAGCACTTGAACTAATAGACCGCTACTAACTTCTAAACCTTTCCGAAGATCATCTTTCTCGAGCCATCAGCATTAGAAATACACATTCAATCCTGAACCACCGCACCCCGTGATCTCTAACAGCCGCTTCTCCAATACTATCTTACAATATCCTACCCCAAAGGCGAATTGTAGAAGGTCTTAACACCGACGAACTTAGTACATTCAACAAGGACAACGGCACCTCATCACATATGAAAATTCTACCATGCTCGCAAATACCAAGCCTTGTTACTCCATCAACCCAAACCTGAACATTATTAGCCCGATTGCCTTTCCCCTGACGGGAATAAAATACCGAATCTCTAAATCATGCACTGAGTAAACCTCCCTTCGAGTCATTCACTTCCCCGACACGTAGGCTAGCATCCTACCATCACATCAATATTGCGCGACCACAATTCATAAGCATCATGACAACTCGTGCCCAGCCTCAGAGCTCTCAGAAGTATGACTACTAGGCTGAAACGACAGAATATCCTTCGACAAGGCGACGACAATAGTCAATTCAACTATGCCGGGGGAAGCATCCCGCACCACCTTTATAGCACCGTTAAAATTTCTCAATCCTGATTTATAATAAGCGTTTCACGTCGCATAAGATTGAATAGGAAGGAAATAAAGGCATAAGCCTCAAAGGAATCAAACTGCACGATGAGGAATCAAGAGGGGAAGTACTCCTAACAGCCCTGTAACCTCCCAAAGATAAGTACAGACGTCTCCGTACTGATCCGCGAGACTCTACTAGACTTGCTCACGACTTGTGATACCTAAGGGAACCTAGTGCTCTGATACCATGTTGTCACGACCCAAAATCCAATAAGGGTCGTGATGGTGCCGGACACCGCTGTCAGGCAAGCCAACCATAAATACATAATTAATTTCTCATTAAAATAATTGTGAAAACTATTATTTTCTTTCAATTAGGCTAGTAAAAGATAGTCTTTACAACATAAATAAAGAATATTTAGAAGTTATTACAGAATACCCCATAATCATCCCAGAACCCGGTGTCACAAGTGCATGAGCAATTACTAAGGAATCAAATAAAATACAATAACTATCCGGAATACAATTTGGACAGAAAGTAAATATGATACGCTGAGTGAGACTATACTAGCTGCGGGTCGCCTCGAGAAATGCAACTCACCTAGTTCCCGTATCATCCATGCTGCTACGCCTAGAAGGCCACTAGAAGTACAGGTGCCTGTTGATCGCGGCCGTCTCAACACTACATAATGGTAGGTAGAGTGGGTAGCAATAACTAATACCCGAATACTGGATCGGGGTCGAATTTCCACAGGGAGCTTGGAATGGAGTTGTACTGCCTGTTTAGCCTAGAATTACGTTTGTACTTCTAATTGCACTCCTAACATTTTTGGGGGTTTTTATATTTAAAACTACTATTGTAAACTAAGGATTAAAGCTAAATTATGCTAAGGAAATATTGTTAAGTTGTGCTTAATATAGGAAAAAGGCACTAGGGTCGTGACACTACCTAGGTGGCTAGCTAACGGGTAGAAGCTACTAAGGGGAGATTGATAAATCTGGGTTTATTGCTATAGCCGTTGCACAATTGCACTCATTCTCACACCTCTCGGTAGAGAGAACGATTTTGCCCAATTGACTCTCTCGAGACCAATTAGGTAGGCCAATTAGACCGGGCAACTAGGGCTCAAGTAGGGTAGTTATTCTTTTGAGGTTTAGCCCGTAAATTGGGACTACCATTCTCATGGGTCCATCCCAATTCCTTGTTGGGTTAACTTTTAGGGTCATATGACTCTCTTTCTCAAGAAGAGTTAGACCTACTAAGATTGAATTCATGTTTGCAACCACAAATTCTAGATTGAAACACAAAATCAACCCAAATAACAAATACCCAATCTCAATCTCACCCTAGAATGCAACACCCATTAACTACCCACACTAGGGTTGAGCCACAACCCTAGCTAATGGGTTCAGCTAGACAATATTTAAGAAGAAACAGTAGAAATAGATGATAAAAATAACATAATGATTGATTACTAATTAAAAACTATGATATTGAAGAGGAAAATTGCCAAAATAGGCTACACAATAGTTCTCACGAGCGCAGCTCTTGTTCAGAATCTAAAACTTGACCTAAAAATGTTAAAAAGATCTATTTATACCGAGCTGGAAATTTTGGACAAAAATACCCCTGCGCGGTCGGTGCGGACCGCGCAAAAAGGTCGCGCGGCCGCGTAGGCACATTGAACTCTAAAAACTCATCTCTGAAGTTGGGGGCCGCGGACCGCGCACAAATGTAGCGGCTGCGGTGGAGGGTTGGCGCGGACCGCGCAGGAATAGGGCGCGGCCGCATAGCTTGACTTGGCCAAAATTCCATGTCTCTGAATCTCCTTCACGCGGACCGCACTGATATGTAGTGCGGCCGCGTGGGACTTAAGCCTTCTCTGAACTTCCTTTGCGCGGACCGCACAGAAATGGAGCGCGGCCGCGTGGCTTGCACCTCAAATTACCCGTCTCTGAATCTCCTAGCGCGGCCGCGTGGCAAATCAGTGCGGTCCGCGCTAGGTCTTCCTGTTCCCCACTTCACTTGTTCTTGACACTTGGCAGGTTTCACTCCGTTTTGAGCCGATCTTTGACATTTGTCTTCTTGTCACTCAAACCTGCAATCAAGCGCAACTTGTAAGCCTTTTGGGACTATTTTGTGGCTATTTGTAACAAAAGTAATAGCAAGTAAGGGGTATAATCATGGTAAAATCCTAGCTTATCAACTCCCCCAAACTTAAACCCTTGCTTGTCCTCAAGCAAACAAAATAAGACCCACCCCAAAAAGAGCAGTCCAAGAATTTCCAGCTATCCTAGNCACTCTCACACCTCTCGAAGTAGGGTGATTACTCTCTCGAGATTTAAACCATTAATTGGGACTACCATTTCTCATGGGTCCATCCCAATTCCTTGTTGGGTCAATTTTGGGGTCGTGGACTCTCTTTCTCAAGAAGAGTTAAACCCACAAAACTAGAATCAGTGTTTGCAACCACCAATCCTTAATTAAAACCTAAAATTAACCCAAATAGCAAACACCCAATATCATCCTAACCTTAGTTGGCAACACCCATCAATTACCCTCACTAGGGTTGAGCCACAACCCAAGCTAATGGGTTTAGCTAGACATAATTAAAGAAGAAACAGAAGAATTAGAAGAAGAATTAAACATAATAATTAATTACTGATGAGAAACTACAAGAATCTATTGAGAGATTAATGCTAAAATGCCAAAATAGGCTAAAATTGCAGTTCTCACGAGCGCAGCTTGATATCTGAAACAAAACTTGACCTAAAAATGGAAAAAGGATCTATTTATAGTGGCTGAAAAACTTGGACAAAAATACCCCTGCGGGGTCAGCGCGGACCGCGCAAAAAGTTAGAGTGGTCGCGTCAGCTCTTTGGACTCCTAAATCTCGTCCCTGAAGTTGGGAACCGCAGACCGCGCAGAAATGTAGCGCGGCCGCGTGGCTTGACTTGGCCAAATCACCAGCTCTCTGATTCTCATCCGCGCGGACCGCACTGATATGTAGCGCGGCCACGTGGACTTTTAGCTTGCACTTGTGGGTTTCTGAACCTTACTGGCGCGGACCGCGCAGTAATGGAGCATGGCCGCGTGGCTTGCAACAGCAATTACCCATTCTCTAAATCTCCTAGCGCCGCCGCGTGGCATATCAGTGCGGTCCGCGCTAGGTCTTCCTGTTCCTCAACTTCACTTGGCCTTTGAGACTTGAGCAGGTTTCACTCCGTTCTGAGCCGATCTTTGACATTTGTCACCTTATCGCTCAAACCTGCAATCAAGCACAACTGTAAGCATTTTAGGACTATTTTGTAGCAATTTGTACAAAAGCAATAGCAAGTAGGGGCATAAATCATGGTAAAATCATAACTTATAAACTCCCCCAAACTTAAACCTTTGCTTGTCCTCAAGCAAACAAAATAAAACCCACCCCATAAAGGAACATCCAAGTGATTCCAGCTATACTAAAGTAACCTCAACAAGCATCAATTGGGACTAACAATTGCCCTCAATACGAATGCATCATTAACACATTTTAAACTTTGAAAACTATGGATCAAGTGTGACACAAGAGCATCAAGGGTTGACACATTTCATCAAAGAGCTTATCTCAATTACTTTGGTCATTGTGGAACCCAAACTCACACATCTTGAACTCTCCCTAAGCGAACCTCACCTTTTAGAGTATTGACACGCAAACCGAGGTTGATGGATTTTCGCTCATCTCTAAAAAAGAAGGTCTCAAGCCCGGCTCTAGGTACCATATGCTTGCCCCTTATGTAAGTATCCACTAACGTAGGTTTCCTTCAACTCAAGATCATATAGGGCTTTTGTGGAGTCATTGTGAAGGCTTTTGGGTAAGGATAGGACATGTTTTAGTTCAAACGGGTTCAATCTTCCCTTAAGCATTTCCTTTGATTCACTTTGGCACACTTTCTTGACTCATTTGAGCATTTTACTTCTTTTCAAGGGGTTAGAGGGACACATTGTCACTCTTTCTTATCCAATTCAAAACATTTCTCCTTTTCTACTTTTTCCACACCTTTTTCTTTTCACTTTTGTTTCCTTTGATTCCCCTTTTTATTCTTGTTCACTTTGAACTTTCTTTTTGTATTTTTTTTTGCTTTTTCATTGCCTTCCCTTTTTTCTTTTGCTCTTGTACCTTTCTACCACTTTATTTCCTTTCCTGTCTCCCCCAAACTTAGACAATTTCCATTACTCAAGGGAAGATTTGGGTGCCAAGAGAGGGTAATCATTTAGAACGGGTATAGGCTTGTAGCATTGGTTCTTGAAAGAAAAGGTTTAAGGCTCAAAAGGGTTAACTAGGGATCATCTTTTTGGTAGGCTGTGGATTTGTTCAGCTTATCATTTGGATCAAGGAGAGCCTATAGTCACTTCTCAAGTCTAATTTCACCTAGGATTTCGCCTCAACAAACATTCAGGGCAAGTTCTAGACCATTGGCTCGGCACTTGGACTCACAATTCAATTTCTCACCACACATGCTAGGGGATTGCTAAAGACATCAAGTCGAGGGCCCACAACGACCTATGATTCAAGCGCACAATGGTCCACGAAGACCACATGATGATTGTTTGGTCAACACTTCTCAAGGCCACGACATTCACCATCCTAACACAACATTATGTCTTTGATCATTGGAACGAATAGGACCAAGTGAAGCTTTGCCTGAGGTACCCTGAACTACTAAATGACAAAAACAAAAGAAAAATTAAAAATGGACTCAAACCCTTAAGAAGATAGTCACTCCATCTATCATCGGGAAGAGCCACCCGGTTCACACTATACTCTACCCTTGGAAAGAACCGTGGCATTAAGAAAACCAAGGGCTTATTGAAAACGCCAAAAACAGAACAAAAGGCTACGAGCCTATCTACTAAGCTAAAAACGAAAAACTTTGCGAAAATAGAAAATTCGAATGAATATGTACAATAGGGGAGTAGAATATACAATGAGGGATGAATATATACCAAAAATACTTTATATACAGACCAAAAGAGAATAAAAAGTACGAGAAAAGTAGCTAAAATGTGAAGTTATATACAGACCAACTAGAAAATCAAAGCAACAAAACATAAAATAAGAATCCAATATGTACAGTCATCTAGATAATCCAAAAAGTAGGGCGCACCCCCACGAATAAGACTGGAGGGACCCTCTTGAACCTGTGCTATCTCGATCACTACACCCTCTGCGCTAGGAAGCTTCCTCTTCTTCTTTGGATGCCTAGGCTCCTCCTCCAGCTGTGGCTGAGATGCTACTGGATGTAGGGCTGGATCACCAAATAGCAAGTCTAAAGGCATCTGGTCTGCCAATAGCTTGTCCACGTCCGCTCTAAGCTTCTTCACCGACTCCCTAGACGCCCTTGACTTTCTCGTCTTTTTGTGCTCCTTGGCAAGCTCCTTCAGAGCTTTGCCATGTGAATCTACCGCCTTAGTCAAGATGTCCTGAGTCTCCAAAATCTTCTTCTGGTTGGCCAGGAGCTTCTGCAATGTAGCCTCAATAGATGGAGGAATTTGAACAGAGACCGGTGCTGACTGGGCCTCAACTGAAGTAGCCAAGGTGGACAACTTGGATATCGCAGCTGACATCCAGTTGTTCAAACTGGCTAATGACTGACTCAACTGATGGGCTGTGAACGGATGAGTCTTTGAGGATGGGACTGCTGGGTCAGCTGAAGTAGAAGGACCTGGGGGCAAGGGCTCACTGGTGGAAGTGGCAGGGATGGAGGATGGCCCGGTAGAAGGCTCTACCACAACTGGCTTCTCAGATTGGCCAGTTGGGGCAGAGGTGGGTGGCTGGTACTTCTTTGACTTTGGGTTATCCGAACCCAACTGACTATACCATGAGTAGGGGGCCACCGGCTTGGTTGTGACATCAAATCGTTTCTTCTTGACCTTCAAATCCCTAAAGTACAGAGACAGGGTGTTGGGGAAGGGGTAATTTGTGGTCGTCTCCTGTCCCACAGCAGAAATCACCCTCGAGATGATGTTACCAACATTGATAGGAAAACCGGCCATGATGGATGCCACAAGAACAGCCCGGGCAAGAGGAACTGTGTGATCATGAGTGGAAGGATCAAGTCTACTACACACAAATGTCAACCAACCCTTAGCTTCAAAACTGAAGGTGTTCCGCAGAATCTTCTCCCCTGCTTTCAACCATTTTGGAACAGTGCCTGGGGCTGCCAAGTATTCGGCCAACCAAGGACGCACCTCCTCACCCATTGCCAGCTTAGCTAAGTACTCTGTCTCATCCTCCTCCTTGAACCCCAAATAGTCATTCAAGGACTTCCCATCAAACACCACCATTTTGTCTCTCACCTTCGTCACCTTAGTATCTTTGACTATGTGAGAAACATTGCAATAAAATTCTTTCACCATATGTTCATTGGCATCAATACATCTCTCCTTGAAGAAGTCCCAGCCATATCTAGTTCTAAATTCCTTTTGCACGTTCGGGTTGTGGGGCAGGAGGTCTTTGTCAATGAATGTTCTCTCTGGAATCAGTTTTCTCAAGGGCCACCACTCTCTGAAATTATGGAAAGCCAACTCACTCACAAATCTGTCTGCCCATGCTTCAGGTTTTCTGGTTCGTTCAATTCCCCCGACTTGAGGCTCACCTCCCTCACCATATCCTGCACTCTCCCCAGATAATGATGCTGTGGGGGAGGTGGAGTATTGATCACCACTGCCTGCTACGGACTCATCAGACGAATTCGAGATGACGTTGACTGGTCTTTTGGACGAGGGTAAAGGTGGAGGAGTATCCTGTAATTGGAGTGGGTCAGAGACGTGAGTGGGGGCAGACTCTGAGGTTATTCTCCTAGAGGGTGCATACTCACTCCCCGAAGAGTGAGAGGCAGCTCTATCAGCAGCCCGTATCAGTTTACGGGTCTTTTTAATATTTTCCCGATCCTGGGGAGTGAGTTTAGTTGTTCGCTTTCCCTTACTCCCTCGGGAGGCACCACCTCTCCCGGGTTGTTGTGTTTGTTTACCGCCTCGTTTTATAACCATGATCTGCAAAAATACATGTCCAACATTGTTAGTTTAAGCACATGCAGTGGAAAAGATGAATAACACAAGAGGAAAACACAGTTAGTTTGCATAACATAGAAGCAGGACACAGGGGCGCGGACCGCGCAGGACTGGAGCGCGGACCGCGCTGGGCATATGCCCCCGAAGAACCTCTCTGAATCTCCCAACGCGGTCCGTACTGATATGGACCGCGGCCGAGTTGGGCCAGCGCGGATCGTGCAAAAATGTGACGCGGCCGCGCTGGTAAGGTAGGAACCCACAGAAGAATCAACGCGGACCGCGCAGAAAGGACGCACGGCCGCGTTGGGCCATGTAATTGAACTGAGGTAGGGTTTAGCATTTTGGTCCATTTTTCATCAAGTCTTTGAGTCCTAGTTGTCCCTACTCAATTACTCATATTGAAATTCATGCCCAATGTTCAAGATAAACACAAAAAACTAAGCTAATCATTAAACCTATGAAAAATGTGAAGAAAGAAGAAGCTATACTACTGGGAAGCAAACAAAATAATTAAAAATTAAGACTAATGAATGAAATGTGCAAGAAATGTTACCAGGAATTATGAAGATTCAAGCTACTTGATGCACAGGTATTAGATGAACAGTAAAAATGACCCTCAGGAAGTTAGAGTGCGAAAAGGGTAAAGTGAGGCCTAAGGCCTCTATTTATAGAAAACAGTGGGACCCCCTTCTTACCTACCAGCGCGGCCGCGCAAAAATGGCCGCGGACCGCGCTGGTTTGGAGGCCAGCACACTTGAACCCAGTTGTTCACGCGGACCACACTGTTATGTAGCGCGGCCGCGTGTGAAACTTCAGAGAGCATGATTACTTGGATATGCCCAGCGCGGACCGCACAAAAATGCTGCGCGGCCGCGCGGGTAACTTCAGAGACTTAACTCCCCTAGCACAAGCCTGCGCGGACCGCACTGAATTGTAGCGCGGCCGCGTTGGCAACTTCAGAGACCTGACTTTTTGTGCTTTTGTTTTGTACTGCTTCAACATTATCCCTGCAACATCTCACAAACCATTAGCCCAAAAATCCTAGTCTACAAAGAAAATCAAAGAAATAGAAAAAGACATGGGTTGCCTCCCAAGAAGCGCCTGATTTAACGTCACGGCACGACGCATGTTACCATCATATCACTTCAAATGAATGTGTGCCACCACGTGGCTGTCATCAAACTTTCCCAAATAATGCTTGACACGATGCCCATTGACCCGGAATACTTCACCATTCTTGTTTTTGAGATCAAGAGCACCAAAAGGAGTCACAAATACCACTTCAAAAGGACCACTCCACTTAGACTTGAGCTTGCCCGGAAATAACCTCAACCGGGAGTTGAAAAGAAGAACCATATCACCCACCTTGAACTCCTTACCCCGAGCATATTTGTCGTGAAGGTACTTCATCTTGTCCTTATACAAGGACGAGCTGGAGTAGGCATGAAATCTAAACTCATCAAGTTCATTCAATTGCTCCACACGGAGATTGGCTGCAACATCCCATTCCAAGTTCAACTTTCTCAACGCCCACATAGCCTTGTGCTCTAGTTCCACCGGAAGATGGCAAGCCTTACCAAACACCAACCAATACGGAGACATACCAATTGGAGTCTTGTAAGCCGTCCGATAAGCCCAAAGAGCATCATCCAATTTCTTCGACCAATCGGTCCTATTAGCATTTACCGTCTTGGACAAGATACTCTTTATTTATCGGTTGGACACTTCCACTTGATTGTGGATGCTTGAGGATGATCACTTTGTGAGTTATACCATACTTAGCAAGCAATGAATCAAAAGCCTTGTTGCAAAAGTGAGACCCCCCATCACTAATGATAGCACGAGGGGTACCAAACCTTGTGAATATACTTTTTTTCAAGAATGCTACTACACTTTGGGCTTCATTGTTGGGTAAAGCCATAGCTTCCACCCACATTGAGACATAATCCACCACCATGAGAATATAAGTGTTACCACAAGAGCTCACGAACGGACCCATGAAATCGAATCCACAAACATAAAAAATATCCACCACGAGAATCGTGTTGAGCGGCATCTCATCCCTTTTTGAAATTCCACCGGCCCTTTGGCATGCATCACATCTCTTCACCAAATCACTAGCATCTTTAAACAACGTTGGCCAATAGAAACCGCAACTCAAAACCTTTGAAGCTGTCCTCACCAGTCCGTGATGGCCACCATAGGGAGAGGAGTGACAAGCCTCCAATATGCTCACCTGTTCACCTTCCGGGACACATCTTCTTATTACTCCATCCGTGCAAATTTTGAACAAGTACGGATCATCCCAATAAAAATCCAAACTCTCCCGTTTGAGTTTCTTCTTTTGGTTGGAAGAGAGCTCAGACGGGGCAGTTCCAGTCATAATGAAGTTGGCGATGTCCGCAAACCATGGCATGTCACTCATTGACACTGAGAGAAGTTGCTCTTCGGGGAATGCATCATTTATCACGAGACCATCACATGGCCTCCCTTCTTCCTCTAGCCGGGACAAATGGTCCGCAACTTGGTTCTCACTTCCCTTCCAATCCACTATCTCTAAGTCAAATTCCTGAAGTAGCAACATCCATCTCATCAATCTTGCTTTGGAATCCTTTTTGGTCATTAGATATCGAAGGGCTGCATGGTCCGTGTGCACAATCACCTTGGCCCCCATAAGATAGGGCCGAAATTTCTCCATGGCAAATACAATGGCCAATAGCTCCTTCTCCGTCACCGTGTAGTTCCGTTGAGCCTCATTCATAGTCTTACTTGCATAATACACGGGATGGAACATTTTGTTAACCCGTTGACCCAACACCGCCCCCAATGCAACATCACTAGCATCACACATCAATTCAAAGGGCAAACTCCAATTAGGCGCGATTATGATAGGGGTAGTGGTCAACTTGTGTTTTAAGAGCTCAAAAGCCTCCATGCATTTTTCATCAAAAATGAACTTGGCATCTTTCTCTAGTAGCTTGCACAATGGATTCACAACCCTCGAGAAGTCTTTGATAAACCGCCGGTAGAACCCGGCGTGACCAAAAAAACTCCTCACCCCTTTGACAGAAATAGGGGGAGGGAGCCTTGAGATAACCTCGATTTCTGCCTTATCAACTTCAATTCCTTGCCTTGAGATTTTGTGACCCAGCACTACACCTTCTTCCACCATAAAATGACATTTCTCCCAATTGAGAACTAGGTTAGTTTCTTCACAGCGAGCCAAAACTCTATCTAGATTCACCAAACATGCATCAAAAGAGTCACCAACCACACTAAAGTCGTCCATAAAGACCTCAAATATGTCTTCCACCATATCGGTGAAAGTAGCCATCATGCATCGTTGGAAGGTCGCCGGAGCATTGCACAATCCGAACGGCATCCGGGAGAAAGCAAATGTTCCATAGGGGAATGTAAAAGTAGTCTTCTCTTGGTCCTCCGGGGCTATTAAAATTTGATTGTAGCCCGAGTACCCATCCAAGAAACAATAGAATGCTCTCCCCACGAGATGATCAAGCGTTTGGTCGAGGAATGGCAGTGGAAAATGATCCTTGCGGGTCACCTTGTTGAGCTTCTGGTAGTCCATACAAACTCTCCAACCCGTAACCGTCCTAGTAGGAATCAACTCATTGTTGGCATTGGTCACTACTACCATCCCTCCTTTCTTTGGCACACATTGGACTGGAGAAGTCCACGAACTGTCAGAGATTGGATAAACCACACCGGCGTCAAGCCACTTGATAACCTCTTTCTTTACCACTTCTTGCATTGCCTCGTTGAGTATCCTTTGATGTTCAAGAGATGGCCTTGCATCCTCCTCCAAGATGATCTTATGCATGCAAAATGAGGGGCTTATTCCCCTAATGTCCGCCAAAGTCCATCCTATTGCCCTTTTTCGCTTTTGAATCACCTCCAAAGTGGCCTCAACCTGCAAGTTAGTAAGGCAAGAAGAAAGAATAACTGGAAGAGTAGAATTAGAGCCCAGGAATTCATACCTGAGGTGTGGAGGAAGTGGTTTCAACTCCAACACCGGTGGTTCCTCAATGGATGGTTTAGTTGGTGGAGTTTGCGGTTTTCAAGATCCAAAGATAGCTTCCTAAGCTCATATGAATATGAACCCATACCAGCAATGCATTCACGCACTCCACCCTACTAGCATCATCTTCCACATCCATGCCAAGAAGTACGGCCTCAAGGGGGTCTTCAACATTCATCATGGAACTTGTGTCATCCACTATCACAGATGTGACAATGTCTACAAGTGAACATACTTCCGTGCTGCTGGGTTGCCTCATTGATTTGCAAACATGAAATACCACATTTTCATCACCCACTCGAAATATCAATTCCAGATCAACCAAAGCCTTCCCCGTAGCTAGGAAAGGTCTCCCAAGAATAATAGGCACTTCGAAATCCACTTCACAATCCAATATGACAAAGTCGGCCGGCAATATGAATTTGTCCACCCAGACAAGCACATCGTCAATTATACCCAAAGGCCTATTCATTGACCGGTCCGCCATTTGAAGTCTCATTGAGGTTGGCCTAGGTTGCCCAATTCCCAAAGTCTTGAAGACGGAGTACGGCATCAAATTAATGCTAGCCCCCAAGTCGCATAGGGCCTTAGCAAACTCCGCACTCCCGATAGTGCAAGGAATAGTAAAAGCTCCAGGGTCTTCAAGTTTTGGGGCCATAGAATGCACAATCGCACTAACTTGGTGCGACATCTTTATTGTTTCACACTCCATAGAACGCTTCTTGGTGACTAAATCCTTCATGAACTTTGCGTAACCAGGCATTTGTTCGAGTGCCTCCACTAATGGAACATTGATTGTGAGGCTTTTCATCATGTCTATGAATTTCTTGAACTGATTATCATTCTTTTGCTTTGCTAACCACTGAGGATAAGGTGGAGGTGGTCTAGGCAAGGGTGCCTTGGCTTTTGGCACCACCGGTTCCGGAATATCAATTATGTGTTCCCTAGACGGGTTCACGACCTGTTGTGTTTCCACCTCAGCCTCATCAATATCTATCCTCACTTCCTTGTTCACATTTTTCTCAACCACAACTTCATCAATCAAAGGATCCACAGCTTCTTGGGGCTCAATATCATCATTCCCCACTTGATTTTCATTTGAGGCTTGCACATCACCGCCTCTTCCGCTTCTAGTTGTAACTGCCATCACATGATTGTAACTGCCATCACATGATTGTTACCTCCCTTCGGGTTCACTACCGTGTCACTTGGTAGCGCACCCTTAGGTCGGGTATTTAGAGCTTGAGAAATTTGTCCTATTTGCACCTCTAGGTTCCGGATGGATGTGTTATGTGAAGCCAATTGTGCGTCAGAATCTTGGTTCTTTTTCATCATCTGCTCGAACATCATCTCTATCCGTCCCATATCACTCCTGGAAGAACTAGACCCTTGCGACTGAAAGGGGGGTGGATTGTTTGGTTGTTGGAACATGGGGGGCCTTTGAAAGCCTTTCCCCCTACCACCATTATTCCACCCTCCTTGATTGCTATTGTTGTTGCTCCAATTGTTGTTTTTCCCGTTCCAATTGCCTTGGTTGTTACCTTGATTACCCCAATTGTTGTTCTGATTGTTATTGTTCCAATTGTTACCACCTTGTTGTTGATTATTGTTATTCCAATTTCCGCCACCTTGTTGATTGCCCCAATTGCCTTGGGGGAACCATTGTTGATTCCCTTGATTTTCTCTATTTCCTTGGTAGTTATTGACATATTGGCATTCCTTACCTTGATCATCATAGCACTCGTTCGAATAACCACCACCATCATTGTTGTTGTCAAATTGCTCACCATTACCTTGAGGTTGTTTTTGCCCTCTTTGCCTCCTTTTTAGCATAGAAACATTCTCCATTGCATTGACTTGGCGCGGATTTTGTACTTGTTGCAATTGCGCCTTCGCCAACTGATTCATTGTTGTTGTATGTTCGGCAATAGCTTGGCCATGGTCATTCAACTCCTTGTGCAAATGGATGACCGTGGGGTCACCTTGGGGTACATTCGCTCGGCTTTGCCATGCCGAAGAGGTGTCGGCCATTTCATCAAGTACATCACATGCCTCTTGGTGAGAAATTTTCATAAAGTTCCCACCGGCCAATTAGTTCACAATGCACTGATTCGTGGTGTTGATGCCCCTATAGAAAGTCTGCTGGATCATCGCCTCAGTCATGTCGTTATTAGGGCACTCCTTCACCATTATTCTATATCGTTCCCATATTTCGTGCAAAGGTTCCGTTGGCATTTGTTTGAAAGCTAGAATCTCATCTCGAAGAGCCGCCATATGACTTGGAGAAAAGAACTTGGCAATAAATCTGTCCGCCAATTCATCCCATGTGTAAATAGAATGATTTGGAAGCCTTTCTAACCAGTCCAACGCTTTACCCCGAAGAGAAAACGGGAAAAGCCTCAATCTCAACGCATCCTCGGACATGTTTGTTTGTTTGCTGCCCCAGTAAGTATCTACGAACCCCTTCAAGTGCTTGTATACATTTTGGTCGGAGGCGCCCGTAAAATACCCTCTTTGCTCGAGCAAGGTCAACATAACATTTGTGATTTGAAAGTTCCCCGCCCGTACCCTTGATTTGGAAGAACTCTTGGGACTGCTCTTGGCGGTGGCGGAGGAGGGTCTGGAATAGGATTGTTGTCATTGGCGTTGGCCGGACGGCCTCTATGGGGAACTTGAGGTGGTTGAACCTCTTCGGGCTCAAGATCATCTACCTCCTCCCCCGCATTCACGTTGCCAAGAGGGTCGTTTGCATTGAGAGCCATAGTACCTGAATGATCGACACAACAGAATTAGTAAACAAGAAGGAAAGAGAAGTAAAACACAAAACTAACTAAACCGATAGTCAACACCATAAGCTCCCCGGCAACGGCGCCAAAAAGTTGATCGCTGCCGACTCAACACTACACGAAGGTAGGAAGAGCGGGTTGTAACAGCTTTTACCCAATAGTGGATCGGGATCGATTTTCCACAGGGAGCTAGAGGGGGAGTTGTATTATCTTCTTAGTCTAGAATTATGGTTGTGCTTCTAATATCACTTCTAAAATTTTTGGTTTTGTTTTTTATATCTTCTACTTTAAGACTAATATTTGAAGCTAAATTATGCTATGGAGATATTGCTAAATTGCAATTAATATAGAGAAAGGCACTAGGGTGTGGCATTACCTAGGCGGCTAACTAACGGGTAGATGATACTAAGGATAAGTTGATATATTTTGGGCTTATGCTATAACCATTGCACAATTGTACCCACTCTCACACCTCTCGGTAGAGAGAGTGATTTTGCCCAATTGACTCTCTCGAGACCAATTGGGTAGGCCAATTAGACCAAGCAACTAGGGTTCAAGTAGGGTGATTACTCTCTCGAGATTTAACCCGTTAATTGGGACTATCATTTCTCATGGGTCCATCCCAATTCCTTGTTGGGTCAATTTTGGGGTCATGGACTCTCTTTCTCAAGAAGAGTTAAACCCACAAAGCTAGAATAAGTGCTTGCAACCACCAATTCTTAATTAAAACCTAAAATTAACCCAAATAGCAAACACCCAATATCATCCTAACCTTAGATGGCAACACCCATCAATTACCCACACTAGGGTTGAGCCACAACCCTAACTAATGGGTTTAGCTAGACATAATTAAAGAAGAAACAGAAGAATTAGAAGAAGAATTAAACATAATAATTAATTACTGATGAGAAACTACAAGAATCTATTGAGAAATTAATGCTAAAATGCCAAAATAGGCTAAAACTTCAGTTCACACGAGCATAGCTTGATATCTGATACAAAACGTAACCTAACAATGGAAAAAGGATCTATTTATAGTGGCTGAAAAACTTGGACAAAAATACCCCTGCGGGGTCAGCGCGGACCGCGCAAAAAGGTAGCGCGGTCGCTTCAGCTCTTTGGACTCCTGAATCTCGTCTCTGAAGTTGGGGACCGCGGACCGCGCAGAAATATAGCGCGGCAGCGGTGGAAGATGGCGCGGACCGCGCAATAAAGCAGCGCGGCCGCGTGGCTTGACTTGGCCAAATCTCCAGATCTCTGATTCTCATCCACGCGGACCGCACTGATATGTAGCACGGCCGCGTGGGCCTTTAGCCTTCACTAGTGGGTCTTTGAATCTCACTGGCACGGACCGCGCAGAAATGGAGCGCGACCGCGTGGCTTGCAACAAAATTACCCATTCTCTGAATATCCTAGTGTGGCCGCGTGGCATATTAGTGCGGTCCGCGCTAGGTCTTCCTGTTCCTCAACTCCATGGAAAGTGAGTCATAAGGCGGGCAGCTTTATCTGATCAAGGGCCGGGGATATGCATGGAAAGAAACTTTGGAGTGGCAATTTGCAAAGGGAATTAAGGACAAGTGTATGGACACTTGTCTATATTTAAAACTATTTATAAGCCTACAAATAGGTATTCATTCACCGTTGATGAAGCATCAAAAATGCTTCTTATTGCTGCTCCTTATCTCCCTTACGCCTCTCTTTTTTCTTTCTTTTNCGACTTTGGCTACCCCTCGTACTCCAACGGGATGCTTTGGTCCGTCTAGTGGGCCTCATGGAGAGTGTGGCCTAGACCAGCACATTTCTTGTAGCACCGGCTGTCTCTCAGGCTAAAGGAGGAGCACAGACTCCTGCTACTCACACTCCAGAGCAGATGGTTCCCTAGTACCAGACTCTAGCAGCTCATCCAGTTGGAGTAGTTCACCTAGTTGTTGCGGCACAGGCTGCTGGTGGACCAGCTATGTCCTCCGAGAGCTTATTGAGATTGGACAAATTCACCAAGCTCTATCCAGTTGATTACAGTGGAGCACCTTCTAAGGACCCAAAGGATTATCTTGATCGCTACCACGAGGTGCTGCGGATTATAGGGATTGTGGAGACAAATGGGGTCAATTTCGCTGTGTTCCAGATGATAGGGTCCACCAAGAGATGGTGGAATGACTTTGTGTTGACTAGACCAGCTAGGTCGCCTGCTTTGACCTGGGACCAGTTTTCTCAGATATTTCTTGAGAAGTTCCTTCTTGTTACACAGCGAGAGGACTATCGCAGGCAGTTTGAGCGTCTCTAGCAGGGCAGTATGACTGTCACTCAATACGAGACCCGTTTTGTTGATTTGGCCCATCATGCTCTTCTTATACTTCCTACCGAAAGAGAGAATGGGTGAGGAGGTTTACTAAGGGACTCGCTCAACCTATCAGATTGCAGATGGCTAAGGAGACTGGGAGCGAGATTCTTTTCAGACTGCTGCTAATGTTGCAGGGGAGTCGAGATGGTTTTAGCTCAGGGGAGTGGTCAGTGGTCTGACAAGAGGCCTCGTCACTCCGGTGGATTCAGTGGGGCCTCATCTAGAGCCCGGGGTATTTTTGGCAGAGGCCATCCTCCCAGGCCGGTTCATTCAGCACTCCAGGCTTCTCACAATGCTTCAGGTGGCCATGGCCCTCATATGCAGCATTCCGATCAGCTAGCCTACAGTGCACCAGCAGCTCCTATCAGTGCACCACTGCTCTAGAGTTTTTAGGGTGGTTACTCAGGCCGCAAGGGTCAATTTTAGGGCCATCAGCTATAGCAGCCGAGATCTTGTTATACTTGTGGCGATCCGAGGCATATTTCTAAGTTTTGCCCTCGAGCATCGAGCAGTTCTCAGCATTAGGGTTCTCGTGCCATGGTCCCGGCACTGGGTGTTTCACCACCTACTCAGCCAGCTAGAGGTAGGGGTAAGACAGCTAGAGGTGGAGATCTAGGCATTGGAGGTAGAGGTCAGGCCGCTAGAGGTGGAGGCCAGCCAGACAGGGCCCGTCCTCGAGATGTAGTTCAGAGTGGTGGGGCCCACCCCTGATGCTATGCTTTTCCAGCGAGGCCTGAGGCTGAGTTATCTGACACAGTTATCGCAGGTACGATTTCAGTTTGCAGTAGGGATGCCACATTATTATTTGATCTGGATTCTACTTATTCGTATGTGTCATCCTATTTTGCTTCATATTTGGTTGTGCCTCATGATTCTTTGAGTGCTCCTATGTATGTGTCCACACCTGTGGAGGATTCTATTATTGTAGATCCTGTCTATCATTCGTGTGTGGTCATTATTGGGGGTCTTGAGACTCGTGTAGACCTCCTACTCCTCGATATGGTTGATTTCAATGTTATTTGTGGATGGATTGGCTGTCACCTTATCATGCTATATTGGACTGTCACGCCAAGACAGTGAATTAGTCTTGCCGAGGTTGCCTCGATTAGAGTTGAGAAGGGGTGTTTAGCATATCTAGCTTATGTTCGTGATTGTAGTGCAGATGTTCCTTCCATGGATTCCGTGCCAGTTGTTCGAGAGTTTCTAGAGGTATTTCCTGCAAACCTGCCGGGGATGCCACCCGACAGGGATATTAATTTTTGTATTGATTTGATTCCGGGCACCCAGCCCATTTCTATTTCGCCGTATCGCATGGCCCTGCCAGAGTTGAAAGAGCAATTTCAAGATTTGCTTATAAGAGCTTTATTATACCCAGTGTCTCACCTTGGGGTGTGCGCCTGTGTTATTTGTAAAGAAGAAGGATGGGTCGATGAGGATGTGCATAGATTATCGGCAGTTGAACAAAGTAACTATCAAGAACAAGTATCCATTGCCGAGGATTGATGACTTATTTGATCAGCTTCAGGGTGCAAAGGTATTTTCAAAGAACGATTTGAGTTCGAGCTACCATTAGTTGAGGATTAGGGCATCTGATGTCCCAAAGACAGCTTTTCGGACTCGATATAGGCATTATGAGTTTCTAGTGATGTCTTTGGGCTGACAAATGCCCCAGCAGCATTCATGGATTTGATGAACAGGGTGTTCAAGCCCTATTTGGATTCCTTTGTGGTTGTTTTTATTGATGATATCTTGATCTACTGCCGCAGTCGAGAGGAGCATGAGTAGCATCTACGGGTCGTTCTTCAAACGCTGAGAGACTACCAATTGTATGCTATGTTTTCAAAATGCGAGTTTTGGTTGGACTCACTCGCCTTCTTGGGGCACGTTGTATCAGCAGAGGGTATTCAGGTGGATCCTAAGAAGAATGAGGCAGTCAAGAACTGGCCTAGACCAACATCAGCTACAGAGATCCGAAGTTTCTTAGGATTGGGGGGTTATTATCGTTGGTTTGTGGTGGGGTTCTCATCTATAGCAGCCCCGTTTAACAGATTGACCCAGAAGGGTGCTTGTTTAGATAGTCGAACGAGTGTGAGATGAGCTTTCAAAAGCTCAAGACAGCTTTGACTACGACGCTGGTATTGGTGTTACCCACAGTTCAGGATCTTATACGGTATATTGTGATGCATCCCAAGTTGGACTTGGTGTGATATTGATGCAGGATGGCAAGGTTATTGCTTATTCTTCGCTACAGCTGAAGATTAACAAGAATAATTACCATGTTCATGATCTAGAGCTGGCAGCCATTGTTCACGCGCTGAAGATTTGGAGGCACTATCTTTACAGTGTGCCATATGAGGTATTCACGGATCATCAGAGTTTGCAGTACTTGTTCAAGCATAAAGAGATCAATTTGAGGCAGAGGAGAGGGTTGGAGCTATTGAAAGATTATGATATCACCATCTTGTATCATCCCGGGAAGGACAATATGGTGGCTGATACTTTGAGTAGGAAGTCAGCTAGTATGGGCAGCCTCGCGTACATTCCAGTCGGTGAGAGACCGCTTGCATTAGATGTTCAGGCTTTGGCCAATCAGTTCATGAGGTTGGATGTTTCTGAGCCCAGTCGTGTTCTAGCTTGTACGGTCGCTCGGTCTTTATTTTTTGAGCACATCAGGGAGCGGCAGTATGATGACTCTCATTTGCTTGTCCTTAGGGACACAGTGCGGCACTAGATGCCAAGCAGTTTACGATTGGAGATGATTGAGTTTTGAGGATGCAGGATCGGGTTTGTGTGCCTAATGTGGATGGGCTTCGTGAGTTGATTCTAGAGGTTGCCCACAGTTCCAGGTATTCTATTCGTCCGGGCGCCACCAAGATGTATCGTGACTTGTAGCAGCATTGTTGGTGGAAGAGGATGAAGAATGATGTAGTTGCATATGTAGCTCAGTGTCTAAATTGTCAGCAAATAAAGTACGAGCATCAGAGACCTAGTGGTTTGCTTCAGAAGATAGAGATTCCTGAGTGGAAATGGGAGAGTATCACTATGGATTTCATTGTTGGACTCCCACGGACTCAAACGAAGTTCGATGCTGTTTGGGTTATTGTGGATAAACCGACCAAGTCAGCGCATTTTATTCCTGTGGCAGTTTCCTATTCTTCAGAGCAGTTGGCAGAGATCTACATCCGTGAGATCGTCCGCCTTCATGGTGTGCCCGTCTCTATCATTTTGGATCGAGGTACGCAGTTCACCTCACATTTCTAGAGGGCAGTGCAGCGTGAGTTGGGCACACAGGTTGAGCTGAGCACATGATTTCATCCTTAGACGGATGGACAGTTCGAGCGTACTATTCAGATTTTAGAGGATATGCTTCGTGCCTGTGTTACTGACTTCGGAGGTTCTTGGGATTAGTTCTTTCCGTTAGGGGAGTTTGCCTACAACAACAGCTACCAGTCGAGCATTCAAATGGCCCCCTATGAGGTATTATATGGTAGACGGTGTCGGTCGCCTGTTGGATGTTTTGAGCCGAGGGAGGCTCGGTTATTGGGTACAAATTTGGTACAGGATGCCTTAGATAAGGTTAAGATCATTCAGGATAGACTTTGCGCAGCTCAGTCCAAGAAGAATAGTTATGCCGACCGTAAGGTCCTTGATGTTGCATTCATGGTCGAAGAGCGAGTGTTGCTCCGTGTGTCACCCATGAAGGGTGTAATGAGGTTTGGAAAGAAGGTCAAGTTGATCCCTAAGTACATCGGGCCTTTTGGGATCCTTGAGCAAGTGGGAGAGGTGACCTACAAACTTGCGTTGCCACTAGGCTTATCAGTGGTACATCCACTATTCCATGTGTCCAAGCTTAGGAAGTATCATGGCGGTCCATCTCACGTGTTAGACTTCAGCACGGTCCAGCTGAAAAAGGATTTGACCTACGAGGAGGAGCCGGTAGCCATTCTAGACAAACAGGTTTGTCAGTTGAGATCGAAGAGTTATCCTTCAGTTCGAGTGCAGTGGAGAGGTCATCCTGTTGAGGCAGCTACTTGGGAGTCCGAGTCCGATATACGGAGTAGATATCCCCACCTTTTTCCCAGCTCAGGTACTTTTCTATGTCCGTTCGAGGACGAACAGTTGTTTTAGAGGTGCAGAATGTGATGACCCGATAGGTCATCTTATGATTTAAAACCAAATTATGTGTTTCAAGGCCTTTAAAATCTCATTTTATCCCTCCTCGATTTGCGTGCGCAATACGGGCGTGTTTCCGAAAACCTTTTATGTTGGAAGTTGATGAAAATTATAATTTTTACCTTTAAAAGTTGATTTAGTTGACTTCTGTCAACGTTTTGAGTAAACAGACTCAGACTCGTATTTTAACAGTCCCAGTGGGTCCGTATTGAAATATGGGACCTAGGCATATGCCCGGAATCGGGTTCGGGTCCCTAGCCCGAGTTATGAATTTTTGTTAAAAATTTTAAGTTTGAAAATTTAATGGTTATTTAAGAAATTGTCAACGTTTGATCTTGTTGGTATCAGGTCTGTATTTTGGTTTCGGAGCCCGGTACAGGTTTAATATAATATTTAAGTCATGTCTGTGAAATTTGGTGAGAAACGGAGTTAGTTTGACATGATTCGGACGTCAGGTTGAGAAAATAGAAATTTCAAAGTGTTCTTGAGAATTTCATTTGATTTGGTGCTAAATTCGTACTTTTAGGTGTTATTTTGGCGATTTGATCACGCGAGCAAGTTCGTATGATGTTTTATGACTTGTGTGCATGTTTGGTTTAGAGCCCCGAGGGCTCGGGTGAGTTTCGGATAGGATACGGAGTGGTTTGAACATGGAAAAATTTGCTGGTGTAACTGATCTTGTTGCAGGCCTCTGATCTCGCATTTGCGAGATCAGGCATCACAATTGCGAACTCTGCAGGTTTCGCATTTGCGAGCATCTCATCGTAAATGCGAAGTAGCTGGGCCAGGCAGTTCTAGCAATTTCGAGGAATTCTTCGCATTTGTGACGTAAAGTTGGGAGGGGCGGTGATCGCAAATGCGATCTTTTAGTCGCATTTGCGGAGATTCAAGTTCGCAATTGCGAACTTATCTTCACAATTGCGAAAGTAGTAGAGGTGTGAAGGACCTTGCATTTGCGATGGTCCCTAAGCATTTGCGAGCTTCACATTTGCGAAACTCAGGTTGCAAATGCGACATCTGCAACTGTGTAAAAGGGACTTAGACGGGATTTTTTATTCATTCTTCAAATTTTCAAAACCTAAAACATAAGAGGCGATTTTGCAAAGACCATTTCTTTCCCAAATCATAGGTAAGTGATTATAAACTAGTTTATTTCAATCTTTCACTTCATTTTAGAAGATTTTAACCTAGAGTCTAAGGTTTTCATGGTAAAATCGGGGATTTTTGGATAGAAACTAGGGATTACGAAGCTTGGGAATTTAGACCTCAAATTGAGGTCGGATTACAAAACCAATTATCTATCCGGACTCGGGGTTGATTGGGTAATCTGGTTTTGGTCCGAATTTCGGGTTTGGACCAAGCGGGCCCGGGTGTTGACTTTTTCAAAAATGGCCTAAATTGAATTCATTGCAAATCGTGGGTAGTTCCTAAGGCTTAAATTGGATTGTTTGGTTGGTAATTTGCTAGATTCTATTGTTCCGGAGGCTTGTGTGAAGGGAAAACCGGTGATTGAGCTTTGAGTTTGGCCGTTGGAGCGAGGTAAGTGTCGGGGTTAACCTTGGCTTGAGGGATTAGGTATTATTTATCTACTTGCTATGTGTTTGGATGTTGAGTACAACGTATAGGTGAGGTGACGAGTACCTATGCGTTGTTGCTAAGTCATAGTACGTGAGTGAGTCTTATTCTTGTAAATATTGTATTCTTTGATCACATTGTTCATGTTTAGACTAGCTATTCTATGTGTTGAGCAATTTCTTATCATGTTTTACTAAATTTGGTATTGATTGAGTATTGACTCAAAGTTGAGGTTGGTATTGTGAAAGTTCTTGATATTCCTATCTTCCCGTTGTCATTGTTCATTTAAAGCACGAAGGTGATGCCGTGCAATATTTTGTAAGTAAGTGATAAAACACGAAGGGTGATGCCATGCACGTTTCTATTATTTATTATGGTGAGGTTGAGTCTAAAAGCACGAAGGGTGATGCCGTGCACGTTCCTATTATCTTATCTGGTGAGGTTGAGAGTAAAAGCACGAAGGGTGATGCCGTGCACTTTCCTTTACAGTGTTTATCTGTTTAAGGTATATTGATTGTTCATGTTCTAGTTCCGTAGTGATTCTTTGTCTTGGAATCCCCTCAGCATGCCCCTTCCCAATACTTCTTGTCTTGTTTCTTTAGATGTTGTTATTAGTGTGTATGTATTGATAAACTGCACAGGTTTGTTTGTGAATGTCTTGTCCTAGACTCGTCACTACTTCGCCGAGGTTAGACTCGACACTTACCAGTACATGGGGTCGGTTGTACTGATACTGCACTCTGCATTTTCTGTGTAGATTTCAGTAATGGACTGTGTTGACCTGAGTGAGCTGCTGACTTCAATCCCACAGGAGACCCAAGGTAGATCTGCCGGTGTTCGCAGACCCTGGAGTCCCCTTCCTGCTATTTCAGTTTACTGATTCTTTTAACTCGAAAACAGTTGTACTTTCCTTCAGCCAGCTATTTGTAGTGACTCTTAGAAGTTCATGAATTGTGACACCAGATTCTGGTTAGTTGTGTGTAATTACTTGGGTTATTATAAAATTCTGCACTCCTTTAATTTGTTATGGTTTCATTGTTGTTATTTACTGAATTGCTTAAGAGTTAGCATATTAATCTCTAAATGTTGGCTTGCCTTGCAACTGAAAGGTTAGGCGGCATCACGGTCCAGACGATGGGAAATTCGGATCGTGACAAATGGACAAACAAGCGTACTTGGTCTGATGGCCAACAACTTCTGAGTGACCGGATTTGCTGGTGTTATTCTTCTCAGCTTTTTTTTATTTTTTATGTTTTATGTCGTTATAATGTTTTATTTATTTAATAGTGACACCGCTTATAAAACATTCTGTGTATGCCCTGATAACACATGTCTGTCATGCGCTATATGCAGTATTGTTCCTGTTTTTCCCACATTACTGTGGTTCTTTAAGAGTTTGCAGTTTTTGGTTCCAGACTCCACACCAAGTGAAGAAAAGATTATTTCCACCATTCTTCTTTAATATATTCAGAAGTATAACGTATACGGAGAAAGTGGAAGGAAAAAACTTATATAATGTTCCTCTAACAAGCAATAAAAATCCAAGAGATGTATTATTAAAGGCAGCAGGTTCGACCAACACTATTTTCAAATTCAAATGCATAAAAACTCACTAGTAGCAACTCGCTATAAAGATGATAACTATTTACACAACTCTAAATCTGTTATCATAAGGGGAAAAATGAATTTACCACACTATATATATTGACTTAATATCCTAGATTAGTAAGACATGAGTATCAATAACAGCTAACTTGTCACATGTTCATGCAATAAAACATCCGAACTAAAGTTAATGCTTTAATTCCAACCTTTGTTAGGCCGTTGCCAGACGTGCACTTTGAATAGGATTTAGTGTCACTTCTTCCAATTTTACTAAAAGAGGAGTCAATAATTCTCCTTTTTCCTTTAAGGCCTAAGGTCCCTAAAACTAATCCTAAAAAGGCTAATCAAAAAGCGATAAGTGACAATCAATAATGGAATCCAAAGACTTAGACCAGGCATAAAGGATTATATATATAATTCTTATTGTTATCTTTTGGATCTATATATAGAAAACATCTATTCTTTCACTTTTTATGGTTGGTTGGATTAGACTAAAATCTACTATTTTTACTGTCTTTAATTACCAATAGAATTGCAAAAACAGTAGCTACAAGATTTAATTAAGATAAAAATTCTAATTTTTGATATCGATATATGTCTATATGCTATGAGATAATAAATACTTGTCTTCTTTATTTCTCTTTCTAATTTTCTTAAGAAGGTTAGATTATATATGTAGCAAAGTGGTCTAATTATAAGACATCCACACACCTTCATACGATTGTGCTTTATTATCTTTTGTCCGTTAGAAATTACACCATTCTCTCTCAATCGTATTCCTTTCATATAATCTATTTCACATTAAACAAATCGTAAGAGAAAATATAATGCTCGTTTTGTCTTTGTTTGAGAAAATATGAATCCACAACTCATAATTTTTTATCAAAAGAGGCAATATAGAAACGAATGAATGAAACGGAAATTAAATACACGATAGAAAAGCTAACTACATTGGCGTCTATTTACTTAAGGGTGTGTTTGATGGGAATGAAAATATTTTTCAGTAATGTTATTGTTGTTAGGGATTGTCCTGATTTTCTTATCATATTTGATTTTTGTATTTCTTGAAGGAAAGGATAACATATTTACAATAATTGGGTTTTCCTTTTTAAAGAAGGAAAATTCCTTTTTCATGTAGGAAAATGTTTGGACTTCTAAATATTGAGGATCCTTCCTTCTCATTCAGTAGCATCTACAATGTAGCCATAAGAGATTTGAGCATCTTGTTTAGGGGGAGAACTTTACGGGACAAGTGTTAGACCGTCACTTGTGTTTGCCTCTTCGTGAGGTTGTTTTCTCGATATCTTTGTACTCTCTTTTATTATAGTGGATTGCTCATCTCCACCGTGGACGTAGGTCAGTTGATCGAACCACGTTAAATGTTTGTGCCTCTTTTGGTATAACTCTCGTTTGTTGTTTGCTTTAGCGTCGCTGAAGGTTTGCTTTGCAAGATTCCGCACGACACCTGGATTTTCGTTCCTAACAAGTGGTATCAGAGCAACATTATATGTTTGTGTCTCTTTTGGTAGATTTCTCTTTTGTTGTTGGATTTATCGTCGTTCAAGGTTCACTTTACTAGCTTCCGCATGGCACCTGGATTTTTCGGTCCTAACAAGTGGTATCAGAGCAAGGTTCAAGACAGGTTCATCTTGGCGGGTTCAGTTCTAGTTGCAACATATTTTACGATAATCGTGATTTTTGTGTGAGAAATTTGACCGGTGTGCTACGCACATTGAGACAAACTTCGTGGTGGAGATTTGGAGATGCGACCTGTTGAAGGCTATGTGAAGAAGGTGGATCAAGTTTATTTTGTCAGAAAATTCAGGCCAAGGGGAGAATTGTTATGTGTTTGCTATAATTTTCTTACCATATTTGGTTTTCCTATTTGTTGAAGGAAATGGCAACATGTTTACCTTAATTGAGTTTTCCTTCTTGTAGAAGGAAATTACAAATCTCCCATATTTGGCTAGTCCTTTTTTGTAGGAAAAGGTTTGGACTTCTATAAATTGAGGATCCTTCCTTCTCATTCAGTAGCATCCACAATGTAGCCAAATGAGGTTTGAGAGTCGTGTTTAGGGAAGAATATTACGGGAGAAGTGTTAGTGTGTCACTTGTATTTTCCTCTTCGTGAGGTTGTTCTCTCGATATTTTGTAATCTATTTTTATATAGTGGATTGCTCATCTCCGCCCGTGGACGTAGATCAGTTGACTGAACCACGTTAAATGTTTGTGTCTCTTTTGGTAGATTTCTCTTTTGTTGTTGGATTTATCGTCGTTCAAGGTTTGCTTTACTAACTTTCGCATGACACCTGATTTTTTCGGTCCTAACAACTATCTCACTATCCAACATTTACGAAGAATTAAGGAACTATATCAAGAGGATTATCGAAGAAAAATATATGCGAAAAAGATGTTTTTTCCTTTTAATGATTTATTTTTGGTGTTTGAGTTTTAGAAAATGACTAAGTTTTTGAAAAATATTTTTTCTTTATACCAAACACATAAACCTTAATGTGTTAGCTTTCCTTCTAGATTCTACCATAGAAAAAAAGGAGGAATTCAGGAAAAGAAGAGGGACGGGAAAAAGATCAAAGAGGAAAATATATATACATTTTTCAGGCCAAAATCTCATCCTCCTAAATTATATTTTTTTCAGAGTCCTTGATTATTTTAAGTTTTCGTTGAAGGACATAATAATGTAGTACGTAAAAGAAAACTCACTTCCCAACTGTTAAATTGTCTTAGTTGATTATATATATTAGACGGTACTCATATATAGTCGAAAAGCACAGTACACTAAAAATCATTTTTCAAGAACTATATGTTGAAATGTATGTGATATATACCTTCACAATAGACCTAGCTAGTCAGCTTTAGAATGGAGTTAGGTAGAATTCCATTGTCATGCAACCAAAGGTTCCAACTAAGTAGTACATTATTCAATAATTTAATGCCCAAGACTGAAATCAAAATTATACCTAGCTACCTAACCTAATTAGTACGTGACCAAGAGCGATGCCTTATTAATTCCGAGTGACTATAATTCGTGCTCCTTTTTCTTCTCAAGAACTAATATTGGTATGATATTATAGTTCTATATGTCCCACATGTACAACATGTTAGGACCGAAAAAATCAGGTGTCATGCGGAAGCTAGCAAAGCAAACCTTGAGCGACGATAAATCCAACAACAAAGGAGAAATCTACCAAAAGAGACACAAACATTTAACGTGGTTCGGTCAACTGACCTACGTCCACAACGGAGATGAGCAATCCACTATAATAAAAAGAGAGTACAAAATATCGAGAGAACAACCTCACGAAGAGGCAAACACAAGTGACACACTAACACTTGTCCCGTAAAGTTTTCCCCCTAAACACGACTCTCAAACCCCATACGACTACATTGTGGATGCTACTGAATGTGAAGGAAGGATCCTCAATTTATAGAAGTCCAAACCTTTTCCTACAAGAAAAAGGACTAGCCAAATATTGGAGATTTATAATTTCCTTTTACAAAAAGGAAAACCCAGTTAAGGTAATTATATTGCCCTTTTCCTTCAAGAGATAGGAAAACCAAATATGGTAAGAAAATTATGGCAAACACCATATGGAAAATATGTTTGCCATAATTTTCTTACCATATTTGGTTTTCCTATCTCTTGAAGGAAAAGGGCAATATAATTACCTTAACTGGGTTTTCCTTTTTGTAAAAGGAAATTATAAATCTCAATTATTTGGCTAGTCCTTTTTCTTGTAGGAAAAGGTTTGGACTTCTATAAATTGAGGATCCTTCCTTCACATTCAGGAGCATCCACAATATAGCCATAGGGGGCTTGAGGGTCTTGTTTAGGGGGAGAACTTTACGGGACAAGTGTTAGTGTGTCACTTGTGTTTGCCTCTTCGTGAGGTTGTTCTCTCGATATTTTGTACTCTCTTTATATTATAGTGGATTGCTCATCTCCGTTGTGGACGTAGGTCAGTTGACCGAACCACGTTAAATGTTTGTGTCTCTTTTGGTAGATTTCTCTTCTGTTGTGTGATTTATCGTCGTTCAAGGTTTGCTTTGCTAGCTTTTGCATGACACCTGATTTTTTCAGTCCTAACACAACAAACATTAGAGTATAAAGGAGAAAAATAAACAAAATTATAAGGATCTTTGTAACACCCAGTAAATTCGGCTTAGTTATGAATGAGTTAGAGGAGTAGTAAGGTTATAGTTTGGACATGTGAAGTCCCATCGGGATGATTATGGGAGAAAATAGTTGTTTCAAAATCAAGATGGAAGGTGAGGTGCATAAGATTTGACAAAATCGACTAAGTTTGCAAAAGGTCTGTCTTCCAACAGGGTTTAGTGAAAATTTGAAAGGAAATTAGGAAAACTCAAAGCATGAAAGTTGTAGGCTATTGAAATAGCTTTCCAACGACATATTATAGAGCCCGAACGGATCTCTGTCCAAAATGTTATGCGCATTTTACAGAACAGTATGCGATAAGCGCGCCCCTAGCGCGGTCGCGCTTCTTTTGAGGCAGTGTTACTGCCGTTTTGCGCATTCAGTAGCGCGGTCCGGTCTACAGGTGCGCGAGCACGCTCGTGGGGGGTCGTTTTAAAGTCCTACTTCGTCCCCCACAGCCCCAAAATACAAAAACTTGCTCTAGAAAGGAGATCTCTCAAAAACCTAACTCCTTAAAGGTCCCTCCACCATCCAAGGTAAGTTCTAATGTTGATTCTAAGTTAATTTCAATTTCCCAATATCTTATTAACATGGGTAAACCCTTCATATCATTAGATATTTGATTGGGGCATCATTGTTGAGAGAAGGAACCCTAGAACTCGAATTCAAGAAGACTGAACGTCAAGAAGGTAATATCTTCACCCTCTAATTGATTCTAGCATTAGTTTAATGATTATAAACTCTAGTTCATGAGATATGAGTTGATGGGTTTGATAGAAAAGCATGAACGATTATAGGTTTGGGGTGTTGAATGTTGATTAAAACCTTTTGAGACTTTAGAATTTATCTAGGAACAAGAGAATGGGTTATTGGATGTAGAGACACCATTAATAAGGACTATGAAGCTTTATTTTAACCAAGTGTTTGATTAGACGCTTAAGTGACCAAAACATGAGCATCATAGCTTATATGGAATCCCTTTGACTTGTATTACTATAGATTAAAGTTGAAAGGATTGACAAACGTTGTATTACGCTCAAGAGCAGGAAGTTAAGGTATGTGAGGCTAAATCTCTATCTTAGGGAATGTTAATGATTCTCCCTACACTTCGTTTCATTTACCACGTTACTAATTGCCTCAGAGTTATAGTTAAGCCTAGTTCCTTGAATAGTTGCAGAACTTCTATTCTCTAGCTTCATAACTCGTTCACCACTTTCATTCTGAACGTTGTGAGCTCAGTGCATATTCAATATAGACTTGGGTTTGATGCCCCCGAGTCTTAGTATAGATTACTCAGTATGTCATAAACAGTTGAAGTTTCAGTGTTCATAATCAGTTCAAGAATATATGTCTCTGTCTAGTCCTATTCAGTATTCCAGTATTATGTAACTCAGTGTGATCTAGTATTCCAGTATCATATAACTCAGTGTGATTTAGTATTTCACTATCATGTATTGCAGTTTGATTCTCAGTTCCTAAATGTTGAACACCTATATTTGGGCCTAAGGCCGCATTAATGCTCTATGCATCTTTGGTCCTGAGGAAGTTGTTCATCATTCAGAAGAGGGAGTATTCATATCCTTACTTCCATTGTTCAGTTCAATTATTAGTTATCATTTCAGTTACCAGTTATCAGTTATCATTTCAGTTTCAGATTCAATAGTTATCATTTCAGTTATTAATTATCAATTTTCAGTTATCATCATAGTTTCAGTTTCAACATTTATTATTCTTTCTTTCAGTTGCTTTACATACCAGTGCAACTCAAATGTACTGACGTCCCTTTTGCTCGGGGCCTGCATCTCACGATGCAGGTAATGATTTACAGGTTGATGATTCAGAGCGCTGGCATTCTCGTACCAGTTATTTGGAGATCCCCCATTCTTTCGGGGCATTATCATTACCTTACAGTCTTCTGTATTTTCAGACAGTCAATGTTTTTAGTACTTCATTAGAGGCTTCATAGACTAGAAAAATAATTAGACAGAGTCACAGGATTTTTATATTAAGCTATGTTGGCTACAAATATGTTTCAGAATTGTATTAGTATTTCCGCACTTTGATTTATATCATCCAGACTTTCAGTATATCAGCATGTGTTAGTTTATCTTCCTTATTCAGTATGTTATGATATCACATGTTGATTCAGCCAGCCAGTTGATTCGCTCGGTCACATGTAGTCAGGCACCGAGTGTCGTGTTACGTCCAGGCCCAGGTTCGGGGCGTGACAAAGGTTGGTATCAGAGCAATAGGTTCAAGTGTCCTAGGGAGTCTATGAAGACGTGTCTAGTGGAGTTTCCTTTATACGTGTGTGCTGGCCACTCATATAAACGGTTAACTACCAAGACATCCAGAATTTTCTCATTTCTTTCTACTCTAGATCGTGCCATGAAGCTTAGAGCAATAGTTAACCTTCTCTTCCTATCGAATTCCAAACGTATTGGATGCCCAAGCGACGCGCAGGAGAAACCTAAGGTCCTAGAGAAGATAATTTCCCATTGGGGTATAGTTATGGAGTACAGGTTGGTAAATATGAGACTTGGGAGGATGTTAAAAGTGGGATGCAATGAATAGTAGTATAGATTTGAGCATAACCTTATCAAAAGGTACAAAAGAAATTATCATGTCCGATGATTATCAGTTTACCTCAGTTACCAGTTATACAGTCTTTCAATTAGCAAGTTGTGGTTATTGAGTACTCCAGTATTCAGTTATATATTTACCAAATATCTAATTTTTAGTGTATCAAAATTCTGGTGACTGGTGAGTATACAATGATGCCTATGGGTGATAAAAGAAAATATAAGTAACAGGGATCATAGCGAAATCTTCGCATATTTTAGGTCCGGATTAAGACCAAGACTCACCGGAGGGCGCATGAAGTGATTTATTAGATGATGGTATACTTTCAAAGATAAGTTTGTGCATGGTAGTGTATTCGTATATGTTTTACCTCCTAGAACAACTTTATTTAATTCTTGAAAGTGGAGCCACAAGTTGGATGATGATAGTTCAGATGTCAGACCCTAACATTGGTCACTATAGTTTTGGACAGAAAAGAGCCTAAGGGCAAAATACGTAGGAGTCAGAAACGTTTGTTATTTCCAAAGATGTGATCTCGTGTAACTCATGTATATGACTAATAAGACATGATGTACAAAATGAGAACCAAGAGCGCCAATATTGAATTTCAGGGATTGATTTTAAGTTGTTCATATTTATTCAAATCAGAACTAGAAGTACCACGTTAGTAAGCTACTATAAGAAGCAGCTACTGATGTAAGATAAAAGATATGGCAGTTTCCCCTTAGGTTATGTGACTAAGTGATTACCTCGAATGTTTATAGTATGATATGATTTTGTATTATATAGAAAGTTTGAGGTTAGATATTCTAATTTTGTTTAAGACAGATGAATTCCCTAAGTGTGATCCATGCACATAGTTTAGAAGAAAAAAAGGGATAGTATGCGACCGTAGAACAGGGCCGGATGGTGAGGCAAGTTAGAATAACCTTATGCCTTACTTTAGTTATCCAAAGTAGAACAAGAAAATGTGATTCTAGCAGGTGTTTAGTAAAAGAATATTAAGTAAGTTTTGAGTTGATACAGTAAATTAGCACTTTCAGCAGAGCTAGTAGAGGTACAATTTGATTCACTTAGCTAGGTTAACTCTAGTGAGTGGATGATAGTTTGAAATACCGAACGTGTATTAGAACCCAAAGAGTTTAAGTTAAATCCGTAGTATAGTGATAGTGGGAAAAATAATCATCTAGTAATAAGAGAGCAAACTCTAGAAGAATAGCCTTTAGGAATTATCGAAATGTTGTTTCTCCAGGATTAACAGTGTGAGCAGAGTTAAATTATTATGATTGTGTACGATAGTTGTGAATACATTAGCTTTCCTTTAAGTGAATAATTTAGTTTTCCTAATACCCCATAGAAACCTCATTCTGATTAAATTGTACATGCATCATGGTCAAATCTAGCCGAGTCAGTTATGTTGTCCACATAATGACTCATTAAGATAGCCTTGTCCAAAGTCCATCGGGTTTCCCTGAAACGCAAACGGACGCCTCCACGTTCTGTGCATTTATTTGGAGAACTTAAGTTCTTGCTATGCCAATTATTGATTTAAATAGTCGAGTCTGGCGGGGGTAAGGGCCTAACACTCTGTTTTGCAGAAAATGAGGCACGAGATCCCCAGATTTGGCATGGTGACCAACATTCATTCGAGGCTGCTGAGTTGGTGGAATGACCTCCATTCTAGTGATCAAACACTTGTCCGCAAATACTTGGGGAATCTGCCTTCCCTCCTAGGAATTCAACCCAACAACAGAATGATAGAAGCTGCAACATTGTTCTGGGATAGTGACAAGTCTGTGTTCCGCTTCGGTGACCTCGAAATGACTCCTTTACTTGAAGAGATAGGGGGTTTAGCCGGGATTCCTTGGGAGACGCCAGGTTTGCTCATGCCCGAGAATCGCAAAGGAAGGAGTTTTCTTAAGATGATGGGTTTGAAAAAGAATCTAGACCTAACATGTTTGAAAGACTCCTATATCCCATTTGACTATCTATACGAGAGGTACGGCCATAGCAAGTCATACCGCACCTATTCAGATGAATTTTCTATCACCTCATTGGGGCATATCCATAGAAGGGTCTTTGTCTTCATGTTTTGCTTTTTGGGGATGATCGTGTTCCCTATGAAGAAGGCTAGGATCCACACCAGACTAGCCATAGTAACCAAAACTTTGATGGAAGGGATTGGTGGGCAGACTTTCAGCATAGTACCCATGATCATTGCGGAGATATACCGCACTTTGAGCAACTGTCAACAACAAGGCAGTCACTTTGAGGGTTGCAACTTGTTACTTCAGCTATGGCTCACGGAACACCTCCAGAAAGGGGGATACCGACAAGAGATCTTACGCAGGGATTGGGATGACCATATCGCCTTCCACCAGCCAAGGCGTATGAACTATATGCCTAAAATGTTCGCACAGCCAGAGGACGCCAGAGGATGGGTGGAATTATTTGAAAATCTGAAAGAAGACCAGGTTCAGTGGATGTTTGAATGGTTCCCCATAGATGAGTTCATTGTTCGGTCCCGAGATGCACCATTTCTCATACTGATTGGTTTGAGAGGAACTTATCCTTACATTCCTCTCCGAGCCCTGAGGCAAGCGGGGAGAAAACAAATCATACCAAGGGTTGCTAAGACAAGTCACCTCAAGGCCGATTTTCAGGATGATGACAGCCCCCACAGGTGCCAAGCTCAGCGTTTGTGGCATAGCAAGATCGTTTTGGAGAAAGAATCCATTGAGCCAGACAGGTATCACGCCGGTTGTGTGCCGCACTATTTGGGTTGGTTAGAAGACAATGACATGGGTCACCCCGGGTTCGTTCAGGGTCACAGAATTATTGATGAGCACGGTGAAGCACGGGTTAAGTACAATCAACTACGCAAAAGGATTCGAGAGTGTGAAAGTGAGCATCGGGAAATACAAGAAGCCCATCAGAAATTGATCGAGGAATGGAAAGAAATGGCTGTCAGCGCCAACAACCGGCTAGGGTATTTGGAGCGGGGTCTAGTGGAGCTGGAAAGAAAGTTCATCAAAAGGATTGAAGATTGTCAAAACGCTGAGGGAAATGCAGGCGGACATCTAGCCCGAGCCTATTTGCTGCTAGGACTGCGCGAGCTGGTGGAGCTGTTCGATGGAGCCAAAGATGCCAAATCTGGGAAGGTCCTTCTGGGACCAAGTAGTTAGGAGTCGTTTATCCTTATTTTTAATGATGTAATAAGGCAATGGCCATAGTGACAT
>NC_032000.1:30238844-30241608 GCF_001879085.1 Nicotiana attenuata | reverse complement strand
TCAGAAAAGGAAGAATATACGGAATTTTTTAAAAGGGGTATGAGGACATATTTGCCTGGTCGTATGATGATATGACTGGCCTCAGCACATCCATTGTAGCTCATAAACTGCCAACAGACCCGACTTGTCCGCCAGTAAAGCAGAAGCTCAGGAAATTCAAACCCGACATGAGTTTGAAAATCAAAGAAGAGGTCACTAAGCAAGTCAAAGCCAAGGTTCTCAGGGTAGTGGAATATCTAACATGGTTAGCCAACATCGTGCCAGTACCAAAGAAGGACGGGAAGGTCAGAATCTGTGTCGACTACCGGGATCTCAACCGGGCCAATCCCAAAGACGACTTCCCATTGCCAAACATACACATTCTCATCGACAACTGTGCCAAGCATGAGTTGCAGTCTTTTGTTGATTGTTTCACCGGGTATCATCAGATATGGATGAATGAGGAGGATGCAGAGAAAACGGCTTTCATCACGCCGTGGGGAATGTATTGCTACAAAATGATGCCATTTGGGTTGAAGAATGCTGGCGCCACCTACATGAGAGCCATGACTACTATCTTTCACGACATGATACACAAGGAGATCGAAGTATATGTGGACGACGTCATCGTCAAATCCAAGAAAGCCGCTGATCATATGGAAGATCTGAGAAAATTCTTCAACAGACTGAGAAGGTACAATCTGAAATTGAATCCTGCCAAATGTGCATTCGGGGTTCCTGCGGGAAAACTGCTGGGTTTCATCGTAAGCCGTCGAGGAATAGAATTGGACCCATCAAAGATCAAAGCCATCCAAGAATTGCCACCGCCGAAGAACAAGTAGTACGTGATGAGTTTCTTGGGAAGACTCAACTATATCAGCCGGTTCATAGCCCAGTCCACAGTCATTTGTGAACCCATTTTTAAATTGCTAAAGAAAGACGCTGCTACTAGATGGACCGACGATTGTCAGAAAACCTTCGCCAGAATCAAGGAATACCTGTCAACGCCACCAGTCTTGGTTCCGCCCGAGCCAGGAAGGCCCATATTGCTTTATCTTACAGTTTTGGATGAAGCATTCGGTTGTGTTCTAGGGCAACATGATGAAACGGGAAGAAAGGAGCAGGCCATCTACTATCTCAGTAAGAAGTTTACCCCGTACGAGGCCCAGTATTCCTTATTAGAACGCACTTGTTGTGCTCTAACCTGGGTAGCTCAGAAATTGAGGCATTATTTCTGTGCCTACACTACCTATCTCATATCCAGGATGGACCCGTTGAAGTATATCTTTCAGAAACCCATGCCCACTGGCAAGCTCGCCAAGTGGCAAATCTTGTTGAGCGAGTTCGACATTGTTTACGTGGCTCAGAAAGTAGTTAAGGGCCAGGCCATAGTAGATCACCTCGCCGAGAACCCTATCGGCGGAGAATACGAACCCCTGAAAACGTATTTTCCTGATGAAGAAGTGTCCTTTGTAGGAGAAGATATTGCAGAATCCTACGAGGGTTGGAGGTTGTTTTTCGACGGGGCCGCCAATTTTAAAGGAGTTGGCATAGGGGCAGTCCTAGTATCAGAAACCGGCCAGCATTACCCGGTATCCGCCAAACTCAGGTTCCCTTGCACAAATAATATGGCCGAATACGAAGCTTGCATCCTGGGACTCAAGATGGCCATTGACATGAACATTCAAGAGATACTAGTGATCGGGGACTCAGACCTGCTCATACATCAAGTCCGAGAAGAATGGGCCACCAAAAACTCTAAGCTACTTCCCTATTTGCACCACATACAGGAGTTAAGGAAAAGATTCACAAAGACCGAATTTTAGCATGTCCCCAGGGTTTAGAATGAGTTCGCTGACGCACTAGCTACCCTATCATCCATGATCCAACATCCAGACACAAATTTCATCGATCCCATCCCAGTAAGGATTTATGATCAGCCATCTTATTGTGCCAACGTTGAGGAAGAAGCGGACGGAAAGCCATGGTTCCACGACATCAAAAGGTACCTAACAACAGGGGAGTATCCAGAACTGGCCAACGCAACTCAGAAGCGCACACTTCGGAGATTATCCAACAACTTCTTTCACAGCGGAGGAATCTTGTACAGGAGGACTCCCGATTTAGGTTTGCTAAGGTGTGTCGAAGCAAAGGAAGCATCCAGACTATTAGATGAAGTGCACGCAGGGACATGCGGACCACACATGAATGGTTTTGTCTTAGCAAAGAAGATTCTCCGAGCAGGGTATTTTTGGATGACTATGGAAACAGACTGTATCCAATATGTTCGCAAATGCCATCGCTGTCAGATACATGCAGACGTGATAAAGGTGCCTCCAAACGAGCTTACTGCAACTAGCTCACCGTGGCCATTTGCCGCTTGGGGAATGGATGTCATCGGACCTATTGAGCCTGCCGCATCAAACGGGCACAGATTTATCCTGGTGGTGATTGATTACTTTACTAAATGGGTTGAAGCAGCATCATACAAGGCAGTGACTAAGAAAGTTGTGGCAGATTTCGTCCGTGATCGTATTGTTTGCCGATTCGGGATTCCAGAATCAATCATCACTGATAATGGTTCCAATCTCAACAGCGACTTAATGAAAGTAATGTGTGAGGCATTCAAGATTAAACACAAGAATTCTACAGCTTACAGACCTCAGATGAATGGAGCCGTAGAAGCAGCCAATAAAAACATCAAAAAGATACTAAGGAAGATGGTCGAAAGTCACAAACAGTGGCATGAGAAGTTATCATTTGCCTTACTAGGATACCCGCAACC
>NC_032000.1:30223285-30233527 GCF_001879085.1 Nicotiana attenuata | reverse complement strand
AGAGACTACTGAGCCTGTTGTATTTGTTGTTTTCTCGTCTATGCATATGATTCGAGTCAGAAACCCTAGTATTTGGGGGTTTTTTGGCAGGCTTGACTTTGTGTTTGGTCTAGGGTTCCATTCAGAACCCTTGACTCTCTTTCAGGCTCATTCTGAGTCTACGAACCTAACCTTCTTGGTCACTCTGATTTCTTGCTAGTTTTACGACAACTCTCTCTTGTCTCACATGTCTATATGCTTTTTATATGACAAATTCTCTTCTTTCAAAAGGCCTTTGGCCAGCTTGTGATTGATTCCGAGTTCCTTTTTAAAAGGTTTTGTACTGTTGATTTTCTTTAATTTAAACCCCTTCTCACCTTTTCTGGTTGGATTCATTCACACTAAGATTCGAACCCTGATTTTACTGGCTGTTGATTGATTGTCTTTCCTTGTTCTGCCCAAACCGTGTGCTACTATACTATTTCCATAAATAAACTGCTGTGTATTTGTCCCTATTACACTGCTTTAGAAAAGATTTTTAAAATGAATCCTTCCCTTATTTATTTTTGCCCGTTTGACTCAAATCCCTTAACCAAAGGGAAACAGCTTGTGATTGATTTCAAAACTATTCTCTTACCTTTTTCTTACTCATCTTCTGCACTATAAAAGGGCCTGCCCTTTTGCACTAAAAGGGAGTTTTATAGAGGCTTTTCACAGACTTTTCCTACACACACGAACACAGAACACCATCTGAGTTCACAATTCAATTTCACTTAAAACTCTCTCTTTTGATACTTGTGCTGCTGTGGACTGTGTTTACTTTACTTTCTTCTGCACTTCTTTTGCTTCTCTACTGGTATGTCTTAGTTAGTTTACATGCCTCAACAACAATGTGTTTAATTCTGCCTATTTCCTTTAGTTGATATTTGTTTCCCTCTCCTTTATATTTCTGTATTTAAGTTATATGTGTAATCAATTGTTTGTCATGAATTTAATACTCTATGAATCCCCTTTACCCTTTTACCCCTTTGTATGTGAGTTTATTATTCAGGGCATAGCAGCACCCCAATATTGCTGTCTATAATCCTGAACTGGGTTCATTGAACTCCTCAACTCAATCAATTCCCACTTCCCATTCTCCCCATTATGTGCTTGAGCCTTGACTTAGGTCTGATAGTGTCCTAATCACTATCTAGACCTTTGTCTGACCATCAAAAGGTCTGCTCCTAACTTGTTCATCTAGCAAGTGGTCAGGGGTGTGCCAGCCTGCCTTATGGCTAGGTATGACCACCACTTGTCATGGCCCCCTTAAGTCCCTTTCACATTGCACTTACTCCTAGCTATAAGTTCTGCCCCTCTCTTGCAAGCCATGCTTTGGGACCCCTGAGCTCCCTCTGAACTTGGATGCCTGAGGGCTGGCTATTCCACACTGCACCATCCTGTTCATAATGGCATCCTGGGTGTAAGCAATGCCTGGAATCCCTGAGGTTCCTTGAAACTTTGAAACACCCTGGGTAATGAGAAGGCTTTGGAGATCTGGACCCTGGAGTTAGTTAAATACATATTATTGGGCATTAAGATTGAATTAGGCCGCTTGGATCGAGCTGTTAGTTTTTGATGTATTTTTATTATTTCAGTAGATTCATTGGGTTGTAATAACTTGTATAGAACTCGGGGAATCTGGTAAAAGGGTATGGGAGGGGCTTTTACTTTCTTGCATCAATAAAGGGTAGATATCATGACTTTAGGACTTTAATCTTTATACTAGAAATACTGCACATAAGATGGTTCGATGTTTCTGATTTAAATCACCTAGATACCATGCCTATAGGGTTTAACGTTTAATTATGATATAAGTCATTTAGAAATCCTGCCTATAGGACCTTAACGTTCATGTAATCAGTGCATATAGAAATCATGCCTATAGGGAATGCATATGCATTAGGCAAACTGTAGGGTAAGTAAATAATTACCTCTTCTTACCTGTTCTTAACAGACCTTTTTTTAATCAGATATAGATATCATAGGATTCCGCATCAAGTTCGCCAGATTCTTCTTAAGCAATAACAATCTGTTAACTAGTCTCTAATGTCTTAATGTTTTCGGCCTCAATCTTTTGATGAAAACTCTTTTGAATCAGTATACATTTGAGTTTTTCAAATCAGCACCTCTTCTAAAATGGTTTCTTTCTAAAATTCCGCTTAAACATTTTCCAACTAAGTTTTGGTCTTCCTGAAATTGTCTTTAAAAACAGTTCTGCAGTTTACTCTTTCCTTAAGTATTTCTGACTCTGGAACTCCTTTTATGGTTTATACTCATGATTCTCTTAGAACTTATTTCTAAACTGACTGCAGTCTGTACTTTCCAGCATTAGACTACTTTTCTAGAACCAGTACTTTCTAAATCACCCGCTTAAAATACCTTAAGGTCTGACAATTGGATCCGAGTTGCCTAATGTGGGCTTCCTGTCTAAACGTATGTATCGAACCAGTCCTCTCGCTGCTTAATTTTTAATTTTAAAGACCATAATTAGTATGTGTAAAGGCATGCTAAACTAGATGTTATATGATTTACGGGGTTTATGTGAGCCTTACTTGTTTGTCTGTTCATTCCCCCTACTTGTTACTTGTTTTTGAATGTCGATTAGAATTTTTGTCCTTTAAACTCCATAAAGGCCCCCATCCCTTTCTTCCCCTTTTAGGATTAGAAGTCCTAATGCCCCGGGACTGATAGCTTGGGACAGGTAATAGCATGCAATAGGCAAACGATACCATTCCGCGCTCCAATACCTTAACGGGGTGCGTAAGGGTAGACATGGAGATGATGATTACACGATAACACCATGCGTACAATTGAGTACCAGTGTTGTGCGAATGATCCATGTAATATATAAACCTAGGACCCCCCCCCCCCCTCTTTAATAGTTTAATAATTTTCTGAATCTTAAAAAGTTGTTGCACCTTTGACTTCTGTTTTTCACATAATTTTCAGATTATTCGCACTAAGTACTTGACTTCTTCCTACTTGCATTTTTAACTAAACTGCTCCTTCCCTAAAATTCAGCATTTTTTTTTACCTTTTGTGCTCCTTATTCGTAATAATTTTCTCGTATTTGCAATGATTGCTTGTTCACTTGTTTGTTTGCATTCAAAGTCACAATTGTAGCATGGCTGGGAACCACACTAAAGGATCTTGAGGGGTGCCTAACACCTTCCCCTCGAGATAATTTCTAGCCCTTATCCAAACTCTGGTTCTTCATCCTAAATTCTTCCTTAAAGTGTCCTAATGCACTACAATCATTAGGTGGCGACTCTTCAAACTCCAAAAACCCAATTCTCGCAAGGGAATAGAGTTGTCCTCCCGAATGTCGTGAACCCGATTCCGCGAGGAAAAAGGGGGCGTCAACAGCATGGCGACTCTGCTGGGGATTCTTTAGGCTTTTACCATTGCATGCTATATGTGACTTTATTGCTTTCTTTTATTGCTTTTGTTTAATGCCTTTATTTGAAACTGACTTGTTTCTTTTGTTTCTTTTTCTTTAATTACTTGAAACCCAAACGGACGCCTCCACGCTTTCCATCAATACCGTTGTAATTTTTGAGCAATTATTGTAAACTTTATTGTATGAACGTGAAAATACATGTCAATTTGTTTCATTCTTGTAAACTGCATCTTCAACATCATATTCCAATCGTGCCAAGTAAATACTATAGAAACGCTTATAATGAGTTGTTGCGCTCTTCCAATACTATCACCCCCTAAATTTGGCAAAGGCATATTTGCGATAAAACCAGTCGATCAGCGGTGCAGTCGACGGTTCCGTGCCTTTCCCTCTTGAGTTGTCCACTCAAGGGTACCTTGTCTAATACCCCAATAGAAACATTACTCTGTTTAAACTGTACGTGCATCATGGTCAAACCTAGCCGAGTCAGTTATGTTGTCCACATAAGGACTCATTAAGATAGCCTTGTCCAAAGTCCATCGGGTTTCCCTGAAACCCAAACGGACGCCTCCACGTTTTGTGCATTTATTTGGAGAACTTAAGTGCTTGCTATGCCAATTATTGATTTATATAGTCGAGTCTGGCGGGGGTAAGGGCCTAACACTCTGTTTTGTAGAAAATGAGGCACGAGATCCCCAGATTTGGCATGGTGACCAACATTCATCCGAGGCTGCTGAGTTGGTGGAATGACCTCCATTCAAGTGATCAAACACTTGTCCGCAAATACTTGGGGAATATTCCTTCCCTCCTAGGAATTCAACCCAACAACAGAATGATAGAAGCTGCAACATTATTCTGGGATAGTGACAAGTCTGTGTTCCGCTTCGATGACCTCGAAATGACTCATTTACTCTAAGAGATAGGGGGTTTAGCCGGGATTCCTTGGGAGATGCCAGGTTTGCTCATGCCCGAGAATCGCAAAGGAAGGAGTTTTCTTAAGATAATGGGTTTGAAAAAGAATCTAGACCTAACATGTTTGAAAGACTCCTATATCCCATTTGACTATCTATACGAGAGGTACGGCCATAGCAAGTCATATCGCATTCATTTAGATGAATTTGCTATCACCTCTTTGGAGCATGTCCATAGAAGGGTCTTTGTCTTCATGTTCTGCTTTTTGGGGATGATCGTGTTCCCTATGAAGAAGGCTAGAATTCACACCAGACTAGCCATGGTAACCAAAACTTTGATGGAAGGGATTGGTGGGCAGACTTTCAGCATAGTACCCATGATCATTGCGGAGATATACCGCTCCTTGAACAACTGTCAACAACAAGGCAGTCACTTTGAGGGTTGCAACTTGTTACTTCACCTATGGCTCACGGAACACCTCCAGAAAGGGGAATACCGACAAGAGATCTTACGCAGGGATTGGGATGACCATATCGCCTTCCACCAGCCAAGGCGTATGAACTGTATGCCTAAAATGTTCGCACAGCCAGAGGACGCTAGAGGATGGGCGGAATTATTTGAAAATCTGAAAGAAGACCAGGTTCAGTGGATGTTTGAATGGTTCCCCACAGATGAGTTCATTGTTCGGTCCCGAGATGCACCATTTCTCATACTGATTGGTTTGAGAGGAACTTATCCTTACATTCCTCTCCGAGCCATGAGGCAAGCAGGGAGAAAACAAATCATACCAAGGGTTGCTAAGACAAGTCACCTCAAGGCCGATTTTCAGGATGATAACAGCCCCCACAGGTGCCAAGCTCAGCATTTGTGGCATAGCGAGATCGTTTTGGAGAAAGAATCCATTGAGCAATGACATGGGTCAACCCGGGTTTGTTCAGGGTCACAGAATTATTGATGAGCACGCTGAAGCATGAGTTAAGTACAATCAACTACGCAAAGGGATTCGAGAGTGTGAAAGTGAGCATCGGGAAATACAAGAAGCCCATCAGAAATTGATCGAGGAATGGAAAGAAATGGTTGTCAGCGCCAACAACCGGCTAGGGTATATGGAGCGGGGTCTAGTGGAGCTGGAAGGAAAGTTCATCAAAAGGATTGAAGATTGTCAAAACACTGAGGGAAATGCAGGCGGACATCTAGCCCGAGCCTATTTGCTGCTAGGACTGCGCGAGCTGGTGGAGCTGTTCGATGGAGCCAAAGATGTCAAATCTGGGGAAGGTCCTTCTGGGACCAAGTAGTTAGGAGTCGTTTATTCTTTATTTTTAATGATATAATAAGGCCAATGGCCAATAGTGACATTTCATTTTCCGTTATTTAGAGTCGTTTTTATCAATTAAAGGAGGCATTTAGCATTATAAGTTCTCCAAAACTATTTGTCGCTAGGCCTACCTCGGGCACAACGAGGCACCCAAAATTAGGACGCGATTTATATTCTCGCACAATATGTTTAAATACTGCAACATTTTTTCTCAAAACCCGCACTAACTTGTTACCTTTTTGTTTTTCTTTTATTTCTTATTCACCTCCCCAACGGTTAGTTCGTGCATTCTGGAACCATCAGGATACTCCACAAGATCCAAGGGCCCTCCACTGCCTCCTCCTCCAAGTCATGTCCGAAACAAGAAAAGAGGAAAAATGGAAAACGCAAGTGCTAGAAAGGAGATTGAAAGAGAGGAAACTTCTCAGGGTACCCCAATTGCTAAGGGAACTGCTGCTCATCTTGAACAAAAATTGCTGAAATTCCAGGAAGAGTTGGACCAAGTTCGGAACTTGGCAAGCCTATCATTCTCTCTTGCTGCTCCTAATGTCAACACCCAGAATCCCGCACCTCCACAAAACACCCTGCAACCATAAATACAGCCTACTCACGTCCAAACCTGCAACACATGCAACAACACTCCATTGCTCATTCCCGAGCCACCAAACACCATAAACGACCACCTCCATAACACTCCTATCTTTTTGGAAACTGTACCTCACTACACCCAACCGATCTCAAATGCACCTGAGTCTAATGACAAAGACTCCCTCATCAGGAACTTGGAAGCCGAGCTCAAGAAGTTAACCAGTCGGGTCCAGGGTGTCGAATGTAGCAAAGGCATTGAGGGGCTGAACTATGAAGACTTGTGCATTCAACCAGATGTTGATCTTTCAGAGGGGTACAAACCTCCCAAGTTCGAAATATTTTATGGATTCGGAGATCCCAGAGTTCACCTGAGGACCTATTGCGACAAGTTAGTTTGGGTTGGAAGAGATGAGAAAATCCGCATGAAGCTCTTCATGAGGAGCTTAAAGGGAGATGCACTATCCTGGTATATCAGTCAGGACCCCAGGAAATGGACAAGTTGGGTAAGCATGGCAACGGACTTCATGGATAGATTCCGGTTCAATACCGAGAACGCCTCAGATGTGTTCTACATACAGAATTTGAAGAAGAAGCCCACCGAAACATTCCGCGAGTATGCTACTCGTTGGAGTTCAGAAGCTGCCAAGGTCAGGCAGGTCCTGGAAGAAGAACAAATGAATAGGTTCTTCGTCCGGGCTCAGGATCCCCAATATTATGAAAGGTTGATGTTGATCAAGGGTCAAAAGTTCTCTGATATCATCAAACTCGGAGAAAGGATTGAAGAGGGCATCAAGAATTGTATGGTAACAAATCTTGAAGCATTGCAAGCCACCAATAAAGCTTTACAAACTGGTGGCGCTTCCAAGAAGAAAGATGTAAGTGTCGTGATGATCGCACAGGGAGCCAAGTCACCACCAAAATACCACACCTACCCATCACCTCCACTTACATATCAGCCTATCCCAAATTACCAAGCACCCGCACCTTCCTATCCACCTCCCGTTTACCAGTCCTCTCCAACTCTCACATATCAACCCACTTCACCCAGATACTCTCAACCAGCACCTGTTTACCAAGCTTATAAAACTCAACCCTCTCACTACCAGTCACCACCCACTCGCCAAAATTTTCCAAGGCTCAGACCAAATTTCGACCGAGAACCTCCCAGACAATACACAGCCATCGCAGAACCAATTGACCAGCTATATGAAAGACTTAAAGCCGCCGGTTACGTCACTCCCATCCCAGCCAAAGCTCCAGAAAATCCCTCCCAGTGGGTCAACCCCAACAAGACCTGTGCGTATCACTCCGGCATGAAAGGACACCCCCTTGACGAGTGTCGTTCATTGAAAGATAAGATTCAGACCCTGATCGACAACAAGGTCATCGTAGCAAAGGAGCCTGCTCCTAATGTCCGCAACAACCCTCTGCCTGACCACAAAGGTGGAGACGTTCATATGATTAAGGTCGAGGATGATTGGGACCCTAAAGAGTTGATAGGTTTGATTGCTGAAGGGGATGAACCAAAGAAGCTGGCAGTTACCCTCAGCCCAATTATTGTACAGAATCAGCCCTCCAAGGACGACTAAGTAAATATGTCTGTACCACTTGAATTTGAAGCGCCTCCTTCTGCAAAGGCGTTTGGGCCAATCGAGGTTGAATTTGGGGTTCCAAAGACACCTACACCCTTTGAAGTTACTGTGTTACCACCAAGGGTGCCTATTCCGGTAGTAATGACTGACTTAACACCGTTCCACTTAAACGCCATACCCTGGGATTACACTGCCGAAGCTAGGAGGAAAATAAAGACAAAGACAGAAGAAGCAATTGCCGCACAAGGAATGACTAGATCAGGGAGGGTCTACACCCCAGAACACCTAGCCGAATCCAGTAAGCAAGCTCCGCGACGTCCCATTGAGACTGGGCCCGATGACCTTTTGAGGAAAATACAGGCTAAGGAATATTCGGTCGCTAAACAGTTGAACAAAACGCCGGCACAGATATCTATCCTGGCCTTGCTGCAAAGTTCAGACGCTCACAAGAATGCCCTAGTGAAGATACTGAGCGAAGCCTATGTGCCCAGTAATATAACCGGGGGTGAGATGGCGAATATGGTGGGGCAAGTGCTGGAAAGCCATAAAATAACCTTCCATGAAGACGAGTTGCCATCAGAAGGTTTGAGCCACAACAAGGCACTGCACATCACCGTGCGATGCGAAGATTACTTCATCACTAGAGTCCTAATCGATGGAGGGTCCAGCCTCAACATATGTCCACTTGTAACTCTCAGAACTCTGGGAAAAGGCCTACACGAGATCAAAGACGGGGCCATCAATGTCAAAGCCTTCGATGGATCCCAGAGATCTACTATTGGAGAAATTAGCCTGTGCTTGCAAATGGGGCCAACGTGGTTCGACGTCGACTTCCAAGTAATAGACGTCCCGGCATCCTACAACTTGCTGTTAGGACGCCCCTGGATCCACGCTGTCGGAGCTGTAGCATCGACCCTGCATCAGGCGGTAAAACTCAAATGGAATCACCAGGAAGTGATCATTCATGGCGACGGTAGTAATCCCATATATAGTCGCCAGACCATCCCAATGATTGGGGGCAGAAGGAGAATAGGCGGGGGTGGATACGAACCTAGAAAGGGACTCGGCAAGAATCTCCAGGGGATCACTGAGCCCATCACATTGAAAAAGCATGGCACTACTTTTGGCTTAGGGTACGGCTATTCTTGGGAAGAATTCCAGAACTGGTCGCCACCATGGCGCGGCCCCTACTATCCATTGGAGTTTCCGATACCTAGCCTGGATCAAACCTTCCAGCCAGCAGATACTATATATGGGTCCGAAGAAGATGAAACATTGGCATCCATGAAGAATTTGTTCCTAGAGGATGATGATATGGACTGTTGCGTTCTTTTTGAGGAGGAGGGCCCATCTATACAAGCCGCAAGCAAAGGAGACCGCCTCAGCAATTGGTCAATTAGGACCGTCAGGGCCCGGAAGGCTTCGGGGTAGCAAGGCTAAACAAAAGCACCATGCATTTCATTTTTAGCTCACTCTACTAGTTGATTTTCTTTCTGCATCGTCTTTTATTTCGAAAAAGAGCTCCGATTTTTCAAACAATTATGGATTCAATCAAAGCATTTCATTTTATCATATATGTCTCGCTTATTATTTTCTCCATCATTTACTCTATTTTATACAGCAGTACTATTACTTATCTTGACGATGAACCAACGACTGTGACTTGCAACGAAACAACGCAACAAAAAGACATAGATTCAGAAGAAGATGAAATACCTGAAGAGGTCGTTAAAGAGGTTGAGAATTTTGAGAACATACCTAAGTCCAACCTGGAAGAAACTGAGGTCATTAATTTGGGAGATACAGAGAACGTCAAAGAAACTCGCATCAGTGTTCACCTGTCACCATCAGAAAAGAAAGAATATACGGAATTTTTGAAAGGGTATGAGGACATATTTGCCTGGTCGTATGATGATATGACTGGCCTCAGCACATCCATTGTAGCTCATAAACTGCCAACAGACCCGACTTGTTCGCCAGTAAAGAAGAATCTCAGGAAATTCAAACACGACATGAGTTTGAAAATCAAAGAAGAGGTCACTAAGCAAGTCAAAGCCAAGGTTCTCAGGGTAGTAGAATATCCGACACGGTTAGCCAACATCGTGACAATACCAAAGAAGGACGGGAAGGTCAGAATCTGTGTCGACTACCGGGATCTCAACCGGGCCAGTCCCAAAGATAACTTCCCATTGCCAAACATACACATTCTCATCGACAACTGTGCGAAGCTTGAGTTGCAGTCTTTTGTTGATTGTTTCGCCGGGTATCATCAGATATGGATGGATGAAGAGGATGCAGAGAAAACGGCTTTCATCACGCCGTGGGGAATGTATTGCTACAAAATGATGCCATTTGGGTTGAAGAATGTTGGCGCCACCTACATGAGAGCCATGACTACTATCTTTCACGACATG
>NC_032000.1:30217944-30223039 GCF_001879085.1 Nicotiana attenuata | reverse complement strand
TTGCCACTGCCAAAGAACAGGAAGGACGTGATGAGTTTCTTGGGAAGACTCAACTATATCAGCCGGTTCATAGCCCAGTCCACAGTCATTTGTGAACCCATTTTTAAATTGCTAAAGAAAGACGCTGCTACTAGATGGACCGACGATTGTCAGAAAGCCTTCAACAGAATTAAGGAATACCTGTCAACGCCACCAGTCTTGGTTCCGCCCGAGCCAGGAAGGCCCCTATTGCTTTATCTTGTAGTTTTGGATGAAGCGTTCGGTTGTGTTCTAGGGCAACATGATGAAACGGGAAGAAAGGAGCAGGCCATCTACTATCTCAGTAAGAAGTTTACCCCGTACAAGGCCCGGTATTCCTTATTAGAACGCACTTGTTGTGCTCTAACTTGGGTAACTCAGAAATTGAGGCATTATTTCTGTGCCTACACTACCTATCTCATATCCAGGATGGATCCATTGAAGTATATCTTTCAGAAACCCATGCTCACTGGCAAGATTGCCAAGTGGCAAATCTTGTTAAGTGAGTTCGACATTGTTTACGTGACTCAGAGAGCAGCTAAGGGCCAGGCCATAGCAGATCACCTTGCCGAGAACCCTATCGGCGGAGAATACGAACCCCTGAAAATGTATTTTCCTGATGAAGAAGTGTCCTTTGTAGGAGAAGATATTGCAGAATCCTACGAGGGTTGGAGGTTGTTTTTCGACGGGGCCGCCAATTTTAAAGGAGTTGGCATAGGGGCAGTCCTAGTATCAGAAACCGGCCAGCATTACCCGGTATCCGCCAAACTCAGGTTCCCTTGCACAAATAATATGGCCGAATACGAAGCTTGCATCCTGGGACTCAAGATGGCCATTGGCATGAACATTCAAGAGCTACTAGTGATCGGAGACTCAGACCTGCTCATACATCAAGTCCGAGAAGAATGGGCCACCAAAAACTCTAAGATACTTCCCTATTTGCACCACATACAGGAGTTAAGGAAAAGATTCACAAAGACCGAATTTCAGCATGTCCCCAGGGTTCAGAATGAGTTCGCTGACGCACTAGCTACCCTATCATCCATGATCCAACATCCAGACACAAATTTCATTGATCCCATTCCAGTAAGGATTTATGATCAGCCAGCTTATTGTGCCAACGTTGAGGAAGAAGCGGACGGAAAGCCATGGTTCCACGACATCAAAAGGTACTTAACAACAGGGGAGTATCCAGAACTCACCAACGCCACTCAGAAGCGCACACTTCGGAGATTATCCAACAACTTCTTTCACAGCGGAGGAATCTTGTACAGGAGGACTCCCGATTTAGGTTTGCTAAGGTGTGTCAAAACAAAGGAAGCATCCAGACTATTAGATGAAGTGCACGCAGGGACATGCGGACCACACATGAATGGTTTTGTCTTAGCAAAGAAGATACTCCGAGCAGGGTATTTTTGGATGACTATGGAAACAAACTGTATCCAATATGTTCGCAAATGCCATCACTGTCAGATACATGCAGACATGATAAAGGTACCTCCAAACGAGCTTACTGCGACTAGCTCACCGTTACCATTTGCCGCCTGGGGTATGGATGTTATCGGACCTATCGAGCCTGCCGCATCAAACGGGCACAGATTTATCCTGGTGGCGATTGATTACTTTACTAAATGGGTTGAAGCAGCATCATACAAGGCAGTGACTAAGAAAGTTGTGGCAGATTTCGTCCGTGATCGTATTGTTTGCCGATTCGGGATTCCAGAATCAATCATCACTGATAATGGTTCCAATCTCAACAGCGACTTAATGAAAGCAATGTGTGAGGCATTCAAGATTAAGCACAAGAATTCTACAGCTTACAGACCTCAGATGAATGGAGCCGTAGAAGCAGCCAATAAAAACATCAAAAATATACTAAGGAAGATGGTCGAAAGTCACAAACAGTGGCATGAGAAGTTATCATTTGCCTTACTAGTATATTGCAGTCCACACATCGACCGGAGCAACTCCCTACATGCTGGTTTATGGTACAGAGGAGGTCATCCCCGCCGAGGTAGAAATTCCCTCCCTGAGGATCATACAAGAAGCAGAGTTGGACGACGCAGAATGGGTAAAAGGTCGCTACGAGCAGCTAGCCCTTATAGATGGGAAAAGAATGAATGTAGTTTGCCACGGTCAGTTGTACCAGAACAGAATGTCCAGAGCCTTCAACAAAAGAGTTAAGCCAAGGAAGTTTACACCGGGGCAGCAGGTGTTGAAGAAGATATTCCCACATCAAGATGAAGCCAAGGGGAAATTCTCTCCCAACTGGCAGGGTCCGTACAAGGTTCACCGGGTTCTAACTGGAGGAGCCCTTATTCTTGCAGAAGTGGATGGAGAAGTCTAGCCAAAGCCAATCAACTCAGATGCAGTGAAACAATATTATGTGTAATCACCTATGATTTCTCTATGATGTAATTTGAACTACGCCTGACCTGATTCCCGTTTAAGAGGGGATACGTAGGCAGCCCTATGGGTTCGGTCACAATTTATTAAAAATTCATTTTCCCCTTATTGGAACTGGGGCAGAATTTTGAGGAGGGCCCTCAAAATTTCGAAGTTAGTCTTCAGCCACTCATCGCCAGGGATGCCACCTCAGTAAACCGGGGTAGAATTTTGAGGAGGAATTCCAAAGTTGATTCTTCAGTCATTCAGCGCAGCCGTCAGAAGTGCCAACCTAGTAAACTGGGGCAGAATTTTGAGGAGGACCCTCAAAATTCCGGAGCAAGGAAGGTTGCGTTGTTTTGAACCACGCTGCAGTCGTTGGTTCATCTAAACAAAACCGTTTTCTACTTATGTTATATTTACTAAATCATGCATAATTATTGTTCGAATTGCTACTGTTTAGCGACGCTACCCCAACGATGCGCAATGCCGGAAGCCAAGGGAAAACGAACTAACCTTTCCCCTTGACAAAACTCACAATTTTCTTTGGATGCAGGCGCCCGAGTCACAAACATATTATGCAATCGCATTGAGCCATCACACCTACCCGCATTTTGCTGTCCGCACGCAATATTTCCCAGCAGCCGCAATATCACAATCGGCTACCATCTGTCAGCTAAGAATCTTTTATTACTACCCGCTTTTATCTCATTGCATAAGGCTACCTTCTGCCTTCCGAGACTAAGCGTTGTCTCCACCTGCATTTCCTGCATTGCATAAGGCTACCTTTCTGCCTTCCGAGACAAAGCGTTGTCTCGATCTGCATTTCCTGTATTGCATAAGGCTACCCTTCTGCCTTCCGAGAGTAAGCGTTGTCTCCATCCTGCACTCCCTGCATTGCATAAGGCTACCTTTCTGCCTTCCGAGACTAAGCGTTGTCTCCATCTGCATTTCCTGCATTGCATAAGGCTACCCTTCTGCCTTCCGAGACTAAGCATTTTCTCCATCCTGCATTCCCTGCATTGCATAAGGCTACCTTTCTGCCTTCCGAGGTTAAGCTCTACCTCCACCTGCATGGCTGAAATACCGCCACTTTATCTTTCTTGCATGGCTGAAATATCGCCACCTCACGTCTTGCAATCGGCTGAAATATTGCCAAACTTTACTTATATTTCTGTCGGCTGAAATATCGCCATTTTACTTTTTTGCATCGGCTGAAATATTGCCATTTTATTTCATATTGGCTGAAATATCGCCAAACTTTATTTCAATCTTCTGTCGGCTGAAACATCGCTAGTTTTATTTTCACATCGGCTGAAACATCACCTGTTTTGCTTAAATCTTCTGTCGGCTGAAACATCGCCATTTACGTTTTTGCATCGGCTGAAATACCGCCAAACCTTGCATTTCATGGGCTGAAATATCGCCAAATTGTCCAAAGGTGTCATCGTTCGGAGTCATCATCTTCATAGCCCGAGAACACCATGCCATGGCCCGAGGTCCCCACTTTATATCTTGCACATCATTATTCAAAGGCATCATGGTTCGGAGGCACCATCATCATGGCCCGAGAACGTCATTTCATAGCCTGCGAATCCTTTAATTTTGCGCTTCATGGCCCAGGATATCATGGTCCGAGGACGTCATCCTAACCGTCCGAGGATAACATTCATGGTCCGACGGGAACTTGCATCATGTTTTAGTTTATGCACAATATACGCCTATATTGCTCACTTGCAGGTACACCGGCTAACAATGGCCGTCTCAGCAGGAGCGGTCCCGCTCCGGTTCTCGCAGCTGATCAGCTTCCCAAATACCTCTTGCCTCTCCAAAAGCATCGCGTCCGTCCTTTCGAATCTCCATCGGCATGTTCTGTCAATGGTTCCTGAACTACATACGGCCTGATTCCTGTAAAACCAGGGATATGTAGGCAGCTCAGAAACCAGAGCTCGGTCAAATTCTTTGAAAATCGCCACTTCCGGTCAAAATTGGCCATCATATCTTTACCCGACAACTCTTTCATCCTTCCCGGGTAAAGAGGGGCAGCTGTTGATACCCAATTTTTCCCTAAGTATTTTTATGTACTCAAAATATCCTCAAAATAGCATATACATGCATATATAAGCAATCCCAAGAGTTTTGGTATTTTTCCTTATTTTAAATCAATTTATTGTCTATTTTAACAGTACAAAATCCAATAATTATTCCCAAAATTATCATTTTTTGTGAATAACTTATTTTATTCTCATATTTACACCAAATATAATTAAGGTAATTTTTTGTATATTTTTACAAATTTGTTTGGTATTTTTAAAGCTAAATTGCATGTAATTGCAATTATAGCCCATCTTGTGATTTATGACATTTTACGTTTATATAATTAGTCCCAGCATTTTTTTAAATTAATATTTATATAATACTTATTTATCCAGTACGTTTAATTTGTTTTTAAAATCAGTATTACCATTTTTATAAAAATTAAAAGGGGAAAATTGGCTATTTACAATTTGGCCTTATTGCATTTCAATTTTAGCCAATTTGGCACTCCATCTCAGCCCCAATTTAAAAACCCAATTACCCAGCCCAATTAACACGTCTACCCGACCCTATACCCTTTCTATCCATACCCAAACTCGTTCCCCCATTTAACCCCGTTTAATCCCCAGTCCGTTGATCCTTTAGACTCAACGGC
>NC_032000.1:30159190-30217844 GCF_001879085.1 Nicotiana attenuata | reverse complement strand
TACGTTTATGTTCCTAAAGTTTGAGTCACTTTAGTTTTTGTTTCCTTTATTTGGTCCAGTGAGTCCCTGTCCTTGATCTGGGTGGGCCCTCTTCATGGCGGGAGGAGGGCGCAAACGCCTCAAACTAGAACCGACATAGCACATAACCGGCACAACCAGTCAATAGCAGACTTCCCCACTTGGCTTGAAGCCATAGATCAAAACACACTAAATAACTCATAACGCATACACTCTATTGCTACCATAATACCATAGTGAGATTAGACTCAATCCTTCATAAGCTCGTGAAACACAGACCATCTGGTACCTTGAATCTTCTGCAAATCTCGCATCCATCCTTGCAACAGTCAAGCCCACTCTTTTAAGCGACTCAAAATTCAAATTTCAACACTTATATTTCACTTGTAAATGAGACCTTCTAAAAGACACATAAGGATAACACAACCTCGGAATACCTCGCAGGAGATAACCCACCTACCTTGTCTTCAACTAACATTTCTGTATACCTTCCACCGTCACAAACATTACGCATTCACTTAGCCTTCCTGAGTCTGAACTCATACCGCAACATGAAATTTACTTCACTCCCAAATAGGACACATGAAAAGACTCTTCACACACCCATAACTCAGGGCTATACCTCAAATTAAGATGAAAATAAAGCACTTAATAGTTCTTCTATCCTCCAGCAGACCCTCCTCGTCGCTTCCAATTCATAAGAATACATCTCGCAGTCACAACATATTCATCACATAGTCATGCAGCCGTCACTTCCACTAATAGGGACACTATCGAACATATCAGTTCGAAGACACTTGCTCACACAATCAGCACCTCGTTGCTCAATCTATAGGCAAAGATCCGGCCTCAAGTCTTCCAGACTGGCCCAACATTAACTTACAGAGATCACGTCTCGCCCCTCGATCAGGGAATCACAAGCCATCGATGCACATTTGATACTGAGCGCTCATGCGCGCATACGAACACGTGGATGAAATTCAAAAAGTTACTTCCCAAGCTGAATCAAGGACGCACGATAAGAATTTAAGAATGTGAAGTTTTCCTAAAGGTTCTGTAGCCTCTCGAGGATAAATACAGACGTCTCCGTACCGATACGCGAGACTCTACTAAACCTGCTCATGACTCGTGAGACCTATGTAACCTAGGCTCTGATACCAACTTGTCACGACCCCAAACCCATACCCGGTCATGATGGCGCCTCTCATGAAGACAAGGCCAACCGACAAATCTCCAATTCGAAGTTATATAGTTAAACAACAATAACACATGCTAAAACATGATTTAATAATTTTAAACAACAGATAATATCATAACAATGCGGAAGTACAACCCAAACACAACCCGACATCGGGGTGTCACTAGTCATGAGCATCTACTACAACTGTCTAGACACCACAAGACCAAAATGGTCGGAAAAATCATAAGAAGATATAAGGAGGAATACAACGGAAGAAAGCAGAGCCGCGATCGCCAGGCGACTAGCTTGCTAACTCCAATAAAACTGCCACCAAGCTCAGAAAAATACCTGCATCTGCACACAAGGTGCAGGGAGTAAAGTGAGTACTCCAACTTAGTGAGTAATAAAGGTAAATAACAACTGAGCAGTAAGAAATCACGTAAAGCATATCAACATGCTATGTAGAAGCAGTATAAAACCATTTAAGAAAAACAATGAAGCGGTGAAATCTCATAAAACATCTTAGCTCAGTTCAAACTTCTTTTGAAATGATTTTTCAACAGTTATCCAAATGAATACAAAGCAGTTAGTGCAATGAGCACAGAAAATCCGCCCCTCGGGCACAAATACCATAGTTTAACCGGTAAAATGACAAGTAAATATGAAAAATGAACACATAAAGGTTTGCCCCTCGGGCAATATCTCAGAATAGTACCAGCCCCTCGGGCTCACTCTCAGAATAGTATCAGCCCCTCGGTCTCACTCTCAGAACAATATCAGCCCCTCGGGCTCACTCTCGGAACAATGGGTACCCGCGCTCACTGTGGGTGTGCAGACTCCGGAGGGGCCCCTTACGGCCCAAGCGCTATATCAAGCCACCTCGTGGCATCATCTCTCGGCACTCGGCCTCACATCACTCGGCACTCGACCTCACATCACTCAAGCCACCTCGTGGCGTATAAAAATATCTCAGGCCCTCGGCCTCATGTCATCAGTATATCCTCACATATGGCCCTCGACCTCACTCAGTCCGAAAATCATCACAAGCCCCTCGGGCATTAGTAAAACAACAGTTCTCAGCCCAAAACATCGTTTAAAATATCGCTTAAGTCTCAAAACTGAGTAAAAGTGGCTGAGTTTGTAAAACAGTAGATATCAACAGGACTGAGTTCAAGTAATAATTCAAAACACTAAGGAAATAGTGATAAAAATCCCCGAAGGGTTCAAATAATTGGCACGAAGCCCAAATATGGCAATCAGCCCAAATCATGATGATAACAAATAAATTTCAGTCAAATACGCGGTAATTTTATCAAACGGGGCTGACCAAGTCACAATCCCCAACGGTGCTCTACCCCACGCTCGCTATCCGACGTGCAAGTCACCTCAACATAGCACTACAATGTGCAATACGGGGTTTCAAACCCACAGAATATCATTTACAATCATTACTCACCTCGATCTGGTCCAAACTCTAGCCCGCGATGCCTCGCCCGCATGAATCGACCTCCGGATGCTCCAAATCTAGCCACAATCAGTACATAATCATTAAAATATGCTAAGGGAGCGAAGCCCACTCGAAAATATCCAATTTAACATCAAAATCCCGAAATTGCTCAAACCCGGCCCCCGGGCCCACGCTTCGGAATTCGACGAAACTCACAAAATCCGACAACCCATTCAACCACGAGTCCAACCGTACAAATTTTACCAAAATCTGACAACAATTCGGCCTCCAAATCATCAAATCTTATTTTCAAATCCCTAGACCCAAATTCCCAATTTACACCTCAAAAACATGTAATCTAGTCGGATTATTCGATGATAATTCAATATTATGTAGTAGAAATGATCACAAGTGACTTACCTCAAGATTTCCCATTATTTCTTGCAAAATATTAGCCCCAAGCCGTGTTCTTTCACAAGAAAAACGTGAAAATGAGCTAAAAAACCAGAATAGCATTAATAACCCGATTCTAGTCGCGAAAAGACCCATTCCCGTCGCTAAAAGTGCCAAATCTGGTCGCTAAAGGTGCACACCAGAACCTGCTGCACCAACAATATTTATTTTCACTAAAAAGGCTCTAACTCCGTCATACAAACTCAGAATTCGATGATTCTTGTTCCTATGAATCACAAATAATGATACGAACATAGTCCTTCAATCGAAACTCAATTCGGAGCTCGTTTGCTCGGTGCGATATCCATTTCGCTCATTAAACAATTAACTCATGTTTCGCATAAAAAACCCAATCGCGACTTGATGAAATTAGACCAAACTTTCCAGATCAGTACTATAATTCATTATCAAAATTCCGGAAGTCTCGAAATCAAATTTTGATCTCTAGAACTAAAAATGGACCTTTGGATCATTACATGCTTATGCTCAAAACGACAAAAATCTTCCAGAAACACTTCCAAAACTTATCCGAGCCTCATGGGACCCTGACCAAACATGCCAACACACCCCATAACATAATTAAGACTTGTTCCAACCTTCGGAACGCTCAAAACAATATCTAAACATCGAATCACCCTCAGATTCAAGCCTAAGAATTTCAAAACTTCCAAATTCCGAATTCGATCAAAAAGTCTATCAAACCTCGTCCGAATGACCTAAAATTTTATACACACATCCCAAATGACATAAAGAAGCTACTGAAACTTCCGGAATTCCATTCCGACTCTATATCAAAATATCGCCTATCAACCCGAAATCGCCAAAATATCAACTTCGCTAATTCAAGCCAAATCCTTCCGACTTCCAAAATACATTCTAATCGCGCTCCTAAGTCCCAAATCACCTAACGGAGCTAACCAAATTATAAAAATTGCAATCCGAGCTCATATACCAATAAGTCAACTCTTGGTCAAACCTCTCATATTCAAAGCTTTCAACTGAGACCGTTCTTTCAAATTCATTCCAATTTCCCCGAAAACCAAAACCAACGATCTACATCAGTCATTATACATTACACGGGTCAAGTCATGCCCGAGAACCGCGATCAAAGCGCAAAAGCTCTAAACGACCGGTCGGGTCGTTACACAACCCCTATGTTGAGTCCCCAAAGTCAAATGCACATGATGCAAACAAGCGTTCCTACTAGGGATCCGGCATGGGGACGAGTTATTCTAGGTTTAAAACTTGGGTGTATTGTTCTAGACTTGGTGTACTCGAGCGGACAACTCGAGCCAAGGGGGGGCTACGTACCGGGAACCAAAAGGCCATCCGGCTTTGTAACTTGTCCGAACCTCTTTCTAAATTAGGGTATGACACTGTCACGACCCGGATTTTCTCACCATCGGGGGTCGTGATGGCGCCTACTATCGGAGCTAGGCAAGCCAAGTAGATAAACATTTTCTAATAACATCCCAACAAGAACAATATAAATATAACGAGTCATTTAAATTAAAGCGGAAGTCTTTAAAACATAGATAACTGAAAACCCAAAATGCGGAAGTTTAACATTTCTCTACCCAAGACCGGTGTCGCTATCTCACGAACTACTAAAGAGTGCTACAAACAAGTCTGAATAGAAATACATGAGTGTCTATTTCGGTACAATGAAAACAAACTGAAAACATAGAAAGGGACTCCGGCCTGCGAACACCAGCTAGGCTACCTCGTAAGTCCCTGGACTGAAGTCAGCTCCCGATCAATATCCTACTGCTGTGGTCCAAAAGCTGCTCCGATACCATGATCTGTGCAAAAGAGCACAGAAGTGTAGCATCAGCACAACCGACCCCATGTGCTGGTAAGTGCCTGGCCTAACCTCGGCGAAGTAGTGACGAGGCTAGACAGGACTACCAAACCAACCTGTACAGTTCAATATATATGTATATGCAATAAAAGGAAAGAACAAAGAAATTATACAGTTCCGGATATAAAGTCAACAATTTAAGTAAGAAACAGGGCAATAATAATAATTAATGAGAGCAGGAAAAATCAGCAGTTGCACGGCATCAACCTTCGTGCTTTTACTCTCATTCTCACCAAAAGCAATCAAATAAAGTGCACGGCATCACCCTTCGTGCTTTCCCTCACGTAACTCTCATATCATGGCACGAAATGATCCTTCATGCAATTATAATCAAATCAGAACACGGAATGACCCTTCGTGCAAATATAATCAAAGCATGGCACGGAATGACCCTTCGTGCAAATATAATCAAACATGGGAATGCCCTTCGTGCAAATATAATCAAAGCATGGCACGGAATGACCCTTCGTGCAAATATAATCAAAACATGGCACGGAATGACCCTTCGTGCAAATATCCCAAACAGTAACACAACCAAACAGGGCGAGGGGATAAACAAATAATAAGAAATGTCCGGCAAGGGAATTACACAATTATCAGCTAAATCCCGGCAAGGGAGAAACAACAATACCTTCACATCCCGGCAAGAGAGATAATCAATATACTCAAACCATCCCGGCAAGGGATTAATCATATCACTTTCTATTTCTTTCATTTCTTATTCATTTCCATTTTCCTTAATAATTCCAGAAAAACAACTTCACAGAAAAATTCTTTTCCTCGGGTTCTAGACCTCGGATTTCGACTCCGGGCACATGCCCGAGTCCCATATTTTTCTACGGACCTTCTGGGACCGTCAATTCACGGGTCCGGGTCCGTTTACCAAAAATGTTGACCGAAGTCAACTTTAATCATTTTAAAGCCACATTTTGAAAATTTTCACAGAATTTAACATATAATCTTTCCGGCTACGCTCCCGGACTGCGCATGCAAATCGAGGCAACTAAAGGTGAGGTTTTCAAGGCCTCGGAAGCACGGAAAAAGAGAAATCCGGTGATGACCCTTTGGGTCGTCACATTTTCCACCTCTAAAACAACCGTTCGTCCTCGAACGGACAAAAGAAAGAAGTTCCTGAGTCGGGAAATAGATGAGGATAACGGCTCCGCATATCAGACTCGGACTCCCAGGTCGATGCTCAGGAGGCTGACCTCTCCATTGGACACGCACTGAAGGAAAACTCTTCGACCTCAACTGTCGAACCTGCCGGTCTAGAATAGCTACCGGCTCCTCCTCGTAAGACAGATCCTTGTCCAACTGGACAGTGCTGAAATCTAACACGTGGGCTGGATACCTTCGAAGCATGGACACATGAAACACTGGATGCACGGCTGACAAGCTGGGCGGCAAGGCAAGTCTGTAAGCCACCCCTCCCATACGATCGAGAATCTCAAATGGACTAATGAACCTAGGGCTAAGCTTGCCCCCATCCCCGCTCACCAACCTGAAAGCTACATCTCGAACCTTACGATCCGCATAACTCTTTTGCCGCGACTGAGCCGAACGAAGCCTGTCCTGAATGATCTTGACCTTATCCAAGGCCTCCTGAACTAAATCTGTACCCAATAACCGAGCCTCTCCCGGCTCAAACCATCCGACTGGAGACCGACATCGCCTACCATACAACGCCTCATATGGAGCCATCTGAATGCTGGCTGCGTTGTAGGCGAACTCTGCTAAGGGCAAAAACTGGTCCCACGAGCCTCCAAAATCGATGACACAAGCTCGGAGCATATCCTCCAATATCTGAATAGTCCTCTCCGAATGGCCGTCCGTCTGAGGGTGGAACGCCGTGCTCAACTGAACCTGGGTGCCCAACTCCTGCTGAACTGCTCTTCAGAAGCGCGAGGTAAACTGCGTACCCCGGTCCGAAATGATAGATACTGGCACCCCATGAAGGCGAACAATCTCTCGGATGTAGATCTCAGCTACCTCTCCGATGAATAAGGCTGCAACAGGACGCTGACTTGCCTATCAACAATGACCCAAATAGCATCAAACTTCTTCCGAGTCAACGGAAGTCCAGTAACGAAATCCATGGTAATCCTCTCCCACTTCCGCTCATCCTCTAAAACAAACCACCAGGCCTCTGATGCTCATACTTAACCTGCTGACAGTTCAGACATCGAGCCATATATGCAACAATATCTTTTTTCATCCTACGCCACCAATAAAGCTGCCGCAAGTCCTGATACATCTTCGCGGCGCCCGGGTGAATAGAATACCGAGAACTATGGGCCTCCGCTAAGATCAACTCTCGAATCCCATCGACATTGGGCACACAAACTCGCCCCTGCAACCTCAAAACACCATCATCATCTAAGGTCACCTTCGTGGCACCTCCACGCTGCACCGTGTCTCTCAGGACACACAAATGTGGATCATCAAACTGCCGATCACGGATACGCTCCAATAATGAAGAACGAGCGACCGTACAAGCTAACACTCTGCTAGGCTCAGAAATGTCCAACCTCACAAATCGATTGGCCAGGGCCTGAATATCCAAAGCAAGCGGTCTCTGGCTGACCGGAACATAAGCAAGACTACCCATGCTGGCGGACTTCCTACTCAATGCATCGGCCACCACATTGGCTCTCCCCGGGTGGTACAAAATAGTAACATCATAATCCTTCAGTAGCTCCAACCACCTCCGCTGCCTCAAGTTCAACTCCTTCTGCTTGAACAAGTATTGCAGACTCTTGTGATCAGTGTACACCTCACACGTCACACCATATGGGTAATGGCTCCAAATCTTCAGAGCATGAACAATGGCTGCCAACTCTAGATCATGAACCGGATAATTCTTCTCGTGGATCTTCAACTGCCTCGAAGCATAAGCAATGACTCTACCATCCTGCATCAATACCGCACCAAGCCCAATACGGGAAGCATCACAATAAACTGTATAAGGCCCTGAGCCTGTGGGCAAAACCAATATCGGTGCCGTAGTCAGAGCTATCTTGAGCTTCTGAAAGCTCGCCTCACACTCATTTGACCATCTGAACTGGGCACCCTTCTGGGTCAATCTGGTCATCGGGGCTGCAATAGATGAAAATCCCTCCACGAATCGACGGTAATACCCTGCCAACCCCAAGAAACTCTGAATCTCAGTAGCTGATGCTGGTCGAGGCCAGTTCTTGACTGCCTCAATCTTCTTCGGGTCTACCTGAATACCCTCTGCTGATACGACATGAGCCAGAAATGCAACCGAACTCAACCAGAACTCGCACTTCGAGAACTTAGCATATAACTGACTATCCTTCAGAGTCTGAAGAACCACTCTGAGGTGCTGCTCGTGCTCCTTCTGGCTGCGGGAGTACACCAGAATATCATCAATAAAGACTAACACGAACAGGTCCAAGTAAGGTCTGAACACTCGGTTCATCAACTCCATAAATGCTACTGGGGCATTGGTCAACCCAAATGACATGACCAAAAACTCATAATGCCCGTACCGAGTGCGGAATGCTGTCTTAGGGACATCAGACGCCCTAATCCTCAGTTGATGGTAGCCAGATCTCAAGTCTATCTTTGAAAACAACCTTGCACCCTGAAGCTGGTCAAACAAATCATCAATCCTCGGTAGTGGATACTTGTTCTTTATCGTCACCTTGTTTAATTGCCGGTAATCAATGCACATCATCATCAATCCATCCTTTTTCTTCACAAATAACACTGGCGCACCCTAAGGAGAAACACTAGGCCTGATAAAACCCTTCTCTAGCAAATCTTGCAACTGGTCCTTTAACTCTTTCAACTCTGGTGGGGCCATGCGATACGGCGGAATAGAAATGGGCTGGCCTGGGGACAGATCAATACAGAAATCAATATCCCTGTCGGGCGGCATACCCGGCAGGTCTGAAGGGAAAACCTCGGGGAACTCCCGAACAATAGGAACAGAGTCAATAGAAGGAACCTCTGTGCTGGAATCGCGAACACACGCCAGATAGGCTAAACACCCCTTCTCGACCATACCTCGAGCCTTCACATATGAAATAACACTGCGGGTGGCATGTCCTGGGGTCCCTCTCCACTCCAATCGGGGCAAATCCGGCAAAGCCAAGGTCACGATCTTGGCGTGACAATCCAAGATAGCATGATACGGGGACAACCAATCCATTCCTAATATAACGTCGAAATCCACCATATCTAAGAGCAATAAATCAACACGGGTCTCAAGACCCTCAAACACTACCACACAAGAACGATGAACTCGATCGACCACTATAGAATCACCCACCGGTGTAGATACGTAAACAGGGATACCCAAAGCATCACTAGGCATAGCCAGGTAGGGTGCAAAATAAGACGACACATATGAATACGTAGACCCAGGGTCAAATAGCACTGAGGCATCCCTATCACAGACCAGAATAGTACCTGTAATAACAGCAACTGAAGACTCAGCCTCTGGCCTGGCTGGCAAAGCATAACACCGGGGCTGGGCCCCCCTCCCTGAACCATGTCTCTAGGACGATCTGCCATAACCATAAGACCCTTGGCCCAGAAACTCTGAAGTGCTGAAGGGAGCTGGAGAACCTATCAAGCCTCCACAAAGTATCTGAGGACATAGCCGCTCCATCGCCGGTCTGAGTCACAATACCCGGCTGAACTGCCACAGCTGGCTGAACCACTGGAACCTGGCCTGGGGAGCAACTACCAGACCTGAAGAACTGGGGTGGCTATGAACCCCTCTGGGACCTGAGCTGGGCCCACCGGAGCTGCTGGGGCTGGAACCTCCTCATCATAATCAACATGAGGCTCCACCTCTGGGACTGCTGCTCGGGGCTGAGCTCTACCCCGGCCTCGGCCTCTGCCCCTCGTAGGAGCTGCTGCTGGGGGCTCGGGCTGCTGCACGGTAAAAGAAGAAGCACATGTTCTTGCCATCTGCGAAAGAAGACGATAAGTATTTGAGAAACAGAATCGCACGACAAGAAAGAACAAAAGTGAAATTTTTCCTAACTCCGTAGCCTCTGGGGGATAAATACAGACGTCTCCGTACCGATCCCTCATACTCTACCAAGTTTGTCCATGAGTAGCGAGACCTATGTAACCTAGAGCTCTGATACTAACTTGTCACGACCCGAATTTCCCCACCATCGGGGGTCGTGATGGCGCCTACTATCGGAGCTAGGCAAGCCAAGTAGATAAACATTTTCTAATAATATCCCAACAAGAACAATATAAATATAACGAGTCATTTAAATTAAAGCGGAAGTCTTTAAAACATAGATAACTGAAAACCCAAAATGCGGAAGTTTAACATTTCTCTACCCAAGACTGGTGCCGCTATCTCACGAACTACTAAAGAGTGCTACAAACAAGTCAGAATAGAAATACATGAGTGTCTATTTCGGTACAATGAAAACAAACTGAAAACATAGAAAGGGACTCCGGCTTGCGAACGCCAACTAGGCTACCTCGTAAGTTCCTGGACTGAAGTCAGCTCCCGATCAATATCCTACTGCTGTGGTCCAAAAGCTGCTCCGGTGCCGTGATCTGTGAAAAAGAGCACAGAAGTGTAGCATCAGCACAACCGACCTCATGTGCTGGTAAGTGCCTGGCCTAACCCCGGCGAAGTAGTGACGAGGCTAGACAGGACTACCAAACCAACCTGTACAGTTCAATATATATATATGCAATAAAAGGAAAGAACAAAGAAATTATACAGTTAAGAGGGAGGGGAGCATACTATGGGGGAGTATAGTCCGGATATAAAGTCAAAATTTAAGTAAGAAACAGGGCAATAATAATAATTAATGAGAGCAAGAAAAATCAACAGTTGCACGACATCAACCTTCGTGCTTTTACTCTCATTCTCACCAAAAGCAATCAAATAAAGTGCACGACATCACCCTTCGTGCTTTTCCTCACGTAACTCTCATATCATGGCACGGAATGATCCTTCGTGCAATTATAATCAAATCAGAGCACGGAATGACCCTTCGTGCAAATATAATCAAAGCATGACACGGAATGACCCTTCGTGCAAATATAATCAAAACATGGCACAGAATGACCCTTCGTGCAAATATAATCAAAGCATGGCACGGAATGACCCTTCGTGCAAATATAATCAAAGCATGGCACGGAATGACCCTTCGTGCATTATCACTCTTCCTCTTCACATTGCACAGAATTCATCAATTAACATGGAAGAGTCATAACAATATCAGGATAAGTACATACAAGGACCCACGGTCATGCTAGACACCGGTGTATAGATACTCGTCACCATGCCTATACACCGTACTCAACATTTAGCAATTAGCAAACAACACTCTAATCCTATTCCCTCAAGCCAAAGTTAGATCAAACACTTACCTCGGTCCAAAGAATAGCAATCAATCCTCAAATACCGCCTTTCCTCTACAATCCGACTCCGAAACAATAATATCTAGGCATAATTAATTCAATAATATCAAACTTCACGACATATTTAAGACTTGTTCCGGGCATCGGAACCAATATACGAGCCCGATACCATAGTATTTTAATCAATTTTCATTTCCATTTTCCTTAATAATTCCAGAAAAATAATTTCACAGAAAAATTCTTTTCCTCGGGTTCTAGACCTCGGATTTCGACTCTGGGCACATGCCCGAGTGCCATATTTTTCTACGGACCCTCCGGGACCGTCAATTCACGGGTCCGGGTCCGTTTACCAAAAATGTTGACCGAAGTCAACTTTAATCATTTTAAAGCCACATTTTGAAATTTTTCACAGAATTTAACATATAATCTTTTCGGCTACGCGCCCGGACTGCGCACGCAAATCGAGGAAACTAAAGATGAGGTTTTCAAGGCCTCAGAAGCACGGAAAAAGAGAAATCCGGTGATGACCCTTTGGGTCGTCACAGACACTAACAGAAAAGAACTCACGCCAGCGTGCACTTCCCCGAAGATGAGAAGAGAAGGGTTTTGCAGCAGTTTATATACGGTTCAAATAATATCAAAGCGGTAAAAAATGGCATTTAGCACATTAGGCCCAAACATGTAATAAAAATCAGATAATAATAAAAGCCAATTATAAAAGTTATTCTAAGCTTGAATTCTTGTACCCTGAACCGGGAGTTTTGGGTTTTGATCCCCAGCAGAGTCGCCAGAGCTGTCACACCTCCTTTTTACCCCACCCGAGGGCGGATATAAGGGAGCTTTTTCAATTAAAGTGACATTATTCGAAAGGGATTATTTTTATTTATTTAGAGTCGCCACTTGAGATAATTATTATGGTGTCTCAAGTCACCGGTTTATTTTAAATCCCAAATCGATGAAATCGACTTTATTTAAAAGTCTGCGAACCAAAAATTCTAAGTAAGGAATTTTGTTAACCCGGGATAAGGTGTTAGGCATTCCCGGGTTTCGTGGTTCTAGCACAGTCGCTTAAACTATTAATAATTGGCCTATTATCTGATTTACTACACGTTTTAAACCTATTGTGCATTTTTAACTTTATTATCGCTTTTAATTATTTTATGGAATTATTCTGCAACAAGTTACGATTGTCGTACACTTGTTTGTTTGATACACATTGCGAATCATGTCATGGGAACCGTACCCACGATCCACAACATGTTTAATTTATTAAGGTTATTAGAAGTTGTGGCCGGGTCACATAAATGTACCCCTGGATTTGAAAATTAGGTATCACAACTACGTCACGGGAACTGTACCCGTAGCTATGATGATTTGTTACAAACGCGCCTAAAGCAAACTGCGAATGTTCAAAGTATTTTCTACACTAAGTTATAATATTAATATGAGGACCATGGATTAAGTGATTCAATTGTGAATGACACTCCTCGATTTATTTTAAAAGAATTGTACTCAATTAAGGCAATCTAAGGATGTTCTTATTTAAAACTAATTTGAGCTTAACATAAAGCTATTGATTATAAACAATTTTGGGGGTACATGTATTGGACCTTTAATTATTTTGGGGGTAAAGGATTTGGGCCAGCAGGAACCCATTGGTTATTTGGTCAAGGAAAAAATCATCATTAAAGCTGCATTTGGGCTCAGAATTTGGCTCAGAAATGAGGAACTCAAAGGCCATTGCCACATCTGATTTTTAGACCAAGTTTGGCCCATATTGGGCTTATATTAGGTGGGCCCAGTTGTGACTATTTACTGGCTGGGCCTATCTACTTTTACATTTTGATCCCAAACTTAATACACGCTTTGCAAAAGTTGTAACCCAATTCACTTCTAATTAGAAAGATCAGAATCTGGAAATCGAAATACTATTCAAGTTCTGAAAATTAATTGCACTACACATGATTTGCAAGACATATAAGGACATACATTTATACTGTAGTTCATAAAAGAAACATTACAACTGAGCCAAGCTATTGGGCTTAAGGCCTAGGCCCAGACTTGTCGAGATTCGTTTTTCCCATCTAGGCTCATTCTCAAGTCCGACCCACCTTGAATCAGAAAAAGGCCTTTTGGCCTTAAAGATTTGGCCCATAGCTTTGGCCATTGCCCCACTATACTTATGAAAATATGACAACAATATAATTACACTGCAAAAGCAGCTGTTTTGAATCTCAATACATGAAATTAAAGCCTAATTCATTACAGTCCTCCAGAATAAAGCTTTCAAAAATTAGGATAGTACATTACGACCTATTAATACATAAACACTACGTTAACAACTAATTCGTTACAACTCCATGTAATTTAGAACCTAATGAACACCTGCCTCTTTTGGACATGATTTATCCATCAAAAGCTTGGTCCAATGCATGAACACACAGATCCAACATACTAGCAACAGTAAAATTCCGACTCTTAGCTTTTGAACCTGCTGATTTGGCCAACTAGTGGCCAAATCCACAAGTTATAGCTCATGGTTAGCAACAAAACTCAAGTGACATTAATGAACCAACATATTATTCATCTAACAGAAGAAGAAGGGAAGACATGACTTTAATGAAACATCATCCAGAATCAGCCTTAACATACAGAACAATTGGCTCAAGAAGCATCTTCAAACAAGGTTATTTTCAGGATGAAAACTACAAAAGTATCCATGTATTAACTAGGCTATTCATACCAAGTTATTCAAAAGCTTTAAAACTCATATAATAAAGACCAATCAGATCTATATCAATGTAAACTACAACTAGCATGAAAACAATACTCATTTTTTACATATGATTTGCAACTCCGGTCTTATATCATTTCAACAAAGAACATTACATGGAGAAAAGCTGAGGTCAAATACCTTGAACAAAACAACAACAAAATTCAACAACAAACAGATAAGAAGCTGGCTGAAACTTAAAAGAAATGGAGCAGCAACAGAACCCAAACAACAGTAAACCCTAGAGAAACAAGAAATCCTCAGATTCAAGCCGTTTTTGACTTGTGAAAACCAGAAAATCCTACAAAAGTTCTTTAAGTTTTCTTTTGCTAAAACTAGAAAAAAGAATCAACTCCTAAGAACACAGCAACTGAACTTTTTAGAGTGTATTTTTAGGGTTCTGAAATTTGAATGTGTGTGTGAGAATGAGTAAATAACTTTCTTTTTATAGTGTAGGTCCAAAAATAGCATCTAAGGAATATTCTACCCTAATTCTTTGGATGGTACCGCTGCTGTGACAGAGAATAATGTCCAGCTGTCCATTTTTCAGCATCTTTTTAAAACCTATTTTGGACAGCCGGTACTTTTAGAACCTTCCTCTTCCTAGATATATATTTTTTGAAAATTATCCTAAGTTTCTTTTAGTTCAATTAGGCCCTTACAAGTTTCTAGTGATTTACAAATCATGGCAAACAAAACAAAACCACAAGGGATCAAAAATTCAAATCAAAATGCCTAACAGAATCATGATGTTGCAATTTAAACCTAAAAACTAAATCAATCAGTAAATAGAAGTGTTTACCTAATTAACCCTAAACAAGAACTGAATTTAAACAAACAGAGACGGCAAACAAAGAAACAAACTGTCTCGACCCAAAATCTACTAAGGGTCGTGATGGCGCCGGACACCGTTGTCAGGCAAGCCAACCATAAATACTTAATTAAATTCTCATTTAAATAATTGTGAAAACTCTGATTTTCCTTCAATTTTACTAGTAAAAAATACTCATTTCAAATTAACTATAGATGTCAAGAAGTTCATTCAAAATGCCCCATAATCATCCCAGAACTTGGTGTCACAAGTGCATGAGCATTTACTAGGGAATAAAATAAAATACAGTAACTGTCTGGAATACAAAGTGGACAAAAATGAAAATACAGCACAATACTCTGAAGGAGACTCTGTTGGCTGCGGGTCGTCTTGATAAATGCAGCTCACCTAACTCTCCGTACACACCATGCTGCTATGACACTAAGCCGCTAGCCACGCATGAACCTGTGCGACAAAAATGCACAACAAGTGTAGTATGAGTACGAAAACAACGTGTACTCAGTAAGTAACCCGCCTAATCTCGAAGAAGTAGAGATGAGAGGTCGACTTTGACACATACTAGTGGTCCAATGATGATACATCAATAATATAACAAGTCGAGGGTTTACATAAACACGAATGTAATTCAATAGAGTGAAGCAAGTAAACAATTCCTTCTTTTATATGAAAATTTTCAATTTCCTTTTTCATCATTTATGCACATATTCTCAAGACGGGAAGAAGCAATATCAACATCAGTAAATTACAAGGCAAGCAATACAAGCATGCGCAAATCATGCCGAGGACGTACGGCACGATCCAACAATATTTAAACTGTGCACTGCCAGAGGGTCGAATGGCGCGAACCATAGATGCATCTATTACCCCGCTCGCGAATCATACATACGACGCGGTCAAATTTAAATAAACACTCCAAACAGTCAATCAAGAAACCATCAGGGAATCAATCATCCAATAAAAGGAAAACTCTCTTTTTAAAAGTCAAGAAACGAATGTCTAGTTTTTATAAATTCTTTTATACATTTCAATATGTTTTGGCATTTCAATTTGACAACAATATTTCATATATTACAAGTAAGACATGCTTTTGGGTCCTAGACTACCCGGACTTAAGCATAATAGTAGCTACGCACGGACTCTCGTCACCTCGTGCATACGTAGCCCCCACAAATAGGAGCACATAACCAATTAACTCACCTATGGGGACAATTCCCTCTTACAAGGTTAGAAAGGAGACTCACCTCGCTCCGAAGTTCCATAACCGGCTTTCCACGCCCTTCCGAAGACTTAAATTGATGCACAACGCTCCAAAACTAGCCAATAATTGCGCAAATCCATTAATATATGTTCTATTACTCATAATAGTCCAAATTATAACAATTTCTAACCCCGATCAAAAAGTTGACAAAAATGCCCTCGGCCCCACGTGCCCGGGTTCCAAAATTTTCGAAGATAAACTTTACCCATAACCTCACGAATTCAAATATATAATTACTCTTAATTTCATGTCCAAAATCGTGGTCAAAATCCATGAATACTAATTTTCTAGGTTTTCCCTCAAACCCCAAGTTTTCCACTAATTTTCATGCTCAAATCCATATACAATCATGTATTTAACTCAAAACTAACATAAACCACTTACCTCATGCTTGGCGGTGAAAATGGCACCTCAAAGTTGCTCCAAAAATCGGCTCCAATGGAAGAAATGGGGTTGAAATAAACTCAACCCCGATTTAAAAGAACCTCACTGCCTCCAACATTTCCGCACCTACGGTGCACCAGTCATACCTGCGGTTCCGCACATGCGGAAATGCATCACAGGTGCGGTCCTCTTCAAGCTGGGCGAAATACGCTTCTGCGGTCCCTCGAGCACACCTGCGCCTTCGCACCTGTGCGTGCCCTTCCGCTCCTGCGACCCGGCTGCCCCTCACGCGTTCTGCATCTGCGGAGCTTACCACGCACCTGCGGGCTCGCAGATGCGGAAATACCCTCGCATCTGCAATTCCTCCCAGCTTTGCCCAGACTCGCTTCTGCGACCACAAAGCCGCACTTGCGACTCCGCACCTGCGGCTAAAACCTCGCAGGTGCGGTTACACCAGAAACCATCTGCTGCAATCCTTCATCGAATTTCCAAATTTGATCCGTTAACCATCCGGAATCCACCCGAGGCCCCCGGGACCCCAACCAATCGCACCAACCAGTCCCAAAACACATTACAGACTTGCTCGAGGCCTCAAATCGCATCAAACAACATAGAAATCAGGAATCGCACCCCAATTCGAACGTTATGAACCTTAGAACTTCATACCTCTGCATTCGATGGCGAAACCTATCAAATCACGTCCGATTGACCTCAAATTTTGCACACAAGTCATATTCGACATTACGGACCTACTTCAAGTTCCGGAATCGAAATCTGACCCCGATATCAAAAAGTCCACTTCCGGTCAAACTCCTCAAAAACCTTCAAATTTCTATCTTTAGTCAAATGACTCCAAAATGACCCACGGACCTCCGAATTCACTTCCGATCGCGCTCCCAACACCAGAATCACCATACGGAGCTATTCCTAGACTCGGAATCCCAATCAGACATTGATAATACTGAAATGCACTTCAACCAAAACTTATGAAATTCTTCCAAAATGCTAACTTCCACGATAGGTGCTGAAACATTCCTGGGTCTTCCAAAACCCGATCCGGACATATGCCCAAGTCCGAAATCATCATATGAACCTGCTGGAACCTTCGAATCCCGATTCCGAGATCGTTTACTCAAGAATCCAATCTTAGTCAATTCTTTCAACTTAAAGCTTCTGAAATGAGAATTCGCTTTCCAAATCAACTCTGAACTTCCCGAAATTCAATTCCGACCATGCGTGCAAGTCATAATACCGGAAGTGAAGCTGCTCATGGCCTCAAACCGCTGAACGACACGCTAGAGCTCAAAACGACCGGTCGGGTCGTTATATCCTCTCTCACTTAAACATACGTTCGTCCTCGAATATGCTAAGAACTGCGCTGGAGTTGTCTGAAATCATGGTCAAACACCTTGTGCACCTACCCGTGCTACCACAACTCTGTTGAGCACATTAACTCGGTCAAATCTGAAGATATTCTCTTTTATTCAAACAATTAAGGTTATAACCTAATTCAACATCCGGAATTCTCCGTCAGGCCTTCTTCCAATATATGAACACCGTATCGATCACTACACGAGGTACCAGAACATGACTGCATACCTTTGCCGAATTCTCACCATGCACCACATCATTCACAGGACCATAATAACATCCTATGATCATAATAACCAACATTCCCCGAATCTGATGCTCACAACGCACCTCATGATATATATAAGTCTTGTTCCAACTCTCGCAACACCGCCACGACAGAAGAGACGTGTAGAAATCCATAACCAACTGCTAAGTCGACAAATCATTGAGGCTACACTCCTAACAAGAACATTACCTCATTATGAACTAAATAATGATCTTTGCTCTTTAATATACTTCATACAATCCGATCACACTGATCCTAGATCCAATAACCTTGACTCACCCAGTACAAACTGTTCAGGCAACAAGCCACCCCAAACATGACCAAAAATCACATATGATGCCACAATGTGCCAATAAGCTACCAACTCGAACGTGATGCATAAGAAAGACAAACTCTGGAAGGGACTACTCAAATCACGCAACTAATGTGAACTTTCCTCAGAAAATGGGAAACAAAACACACAGAATAGAATATAAGGGACTGTAATTATCATCACACTGTTGCGACGTGCAACCCGATCCAAACAACATACTCATGGTAACGTGCCACCCGATCCACACATAAAATTCACATAAGGAGATACACATCGAGCTAAATTGCTCATTGCAACACAATACCGAATATCCGTCACAAGCACGCTAAGTGCATAATACCATCCCTAAGGGGACATATAGCGGCATAAGCTAACAAACTCAAGCACAAATGAGGTGCGATATATGTTCTGAAACTAAAGAGCCATCCTGCTCACATAACACTATCGCTACATGAAACCTCAACACATAAGAAATCTACTAAGCCGTTTTGCAACTCTCACGGCACAATATAGCATTACATAAAATAGCCGACGACGAAATAACATCCAACGTCCGAATACTCCTCCATAATGAGAGCTATGCTGCAATGAACACATTCGGCCTCATATAGAGCCTATATTCATATTTAAATCTATCCATCGACCTCAAGCCAATTCTGATCGTACCAAACTAGGCCAATAATCTTTTCTGGGTCCATAATAACCCCTTTCCCCTAACACACAAGAACAACCATCATAACCAAAGTAATCCTCCATAGTCCACAACCCAATAAACCGAGTGCGCTCCCGGCATAAATTCTCAAATTAACGATATCACCACAATCTTCATACTTGGTTTCATTCTTCAATCAATCAAGTGACTACATGCCACACTTATACAATCTTCCCGTGGAACATGCTCCCACGACCTTCCGTAACAGATAACAAGTCTGCATATCCATGCCACCGGTCGTACTAACACTGAAAAGCGATCCAGAATCCATAACCAAGATGCAAAGCCTCTTTCAAAATCACCGATCCCAGGAGATGCTGAAGACAATACCAGCTTACTCTAATCATTCAAAGCCCTTTCATGCTCATCCGAGCTCGTGACATCCTTGTCAACACCAGACCGCAACCTTGATCCTCACGTTAAAATTTCATACCGCTCACTGCACCTTAACAAGCCAACATGCGATAGTACAAGAATTTCATCACAACTCCTGAACCACTAACATGGTAAACACTTTCTCACACGGAAGCTTTTTACTTAACTCATTCCAAGGGAACCATAACGACACACGAATGAATTCTCACAACCGTAGTAGATGCAATTCTTCAAGTAGTGGCCTAAGCCACCATATCCCTTTCCGGGATCTGCCTACACATAGCAAGCCATAATACTAGAATACTTCCGAACAAATTCAATTACGACGGCCGTCAAGCCTCACACGTACCATCACAAATCACTTGCATAACTTAATCACGCTGAAGGGACTGATCACTGCCACCAATATGCCAATTCAACCATGGCTAACCAATCCGACCTCTTCCAATTTATCCTCAATTGCCTTAGAATTATAATAGCTTCATTAAACACATAATGCACGCAACCCAAGTGGACTTGTAATACGAGACCATGTTGTCTCAAATCCCACAAACCACTTCATACCTTCCTTGTACACATATCCGCATCTCGACTGGCACATCCATTTTGATCATTCCTCCACGAATCCGAAGTCCTTTTCTCCCTTTCCTCCCCATGCTACACTGCAAGCTAAAACATCTTAGAACATTCTAAGCCCCTTATCATAAGCTGCCTCACAAGCTCGATTCTTAAACATACCGCGGGCTTGAATCCTTAGGCACCGCATTTATAACCTTTGAATTCACTAGGACTGTTATTGAGAGTCACCCACTCTGTCATGGTCCCGAATATAATTTACTGCAAGACTCCGCTAGCCCATGACCACCCTCTCAAGGAGACACCCGGCCGAATCACCTTCCTTGCAACGCACTTCTACGCGAAGCATAATTCCCGAGTCTTCCCAAAGCTCAAACATGAATCGACGATGCCAATTATAGAACACATTCTTCAACTCCTTTGCTCAAATTACTACTGATGTTCTCTTTCCTTAGTCGAAGCAACTTACCAATATGGTGATAACCCGAAACTTCACAAGAAGGTAATCATACAACCCAATCGTAGACGGTGGGACTCTCCCACTTAGCTTGAAGCCACCATTACGCAACTCTAGAATCCAACAAGATTCTTTCTTCATTTTTGACATGATCTAGCACAACCAACCCGCCAAGCTCCTCGAAATCTTTCTGTAAACCATTTATGATCATTAACCACATTCACATGTCCGACCTCCTTACTAGATAGCAAAAATGATTCTTCGCAGAAGCTTCGCCAACCACGCGACCGCTGATCTGCTCACAGGAGATAACCCACATGTGGAGATTACACGCCGACATCTTCCAACGCCGCTGCAAGAAGCACAATCACTACGACATCAATAACCCATTCTGAGCTCGTGCTCACCCACCAGCTGCACAAGTCCATTCACCCCTCGTGGACATTAACTATATGTGCGACAATATCTTCCAATTCAAAGTTATGTTGTATCCATCTTCATATTAAGTAGCTCATTTTCGAAGATCATCTTTCCCGAGCCGTCAACATTAGAAACACCGATTCAATCCCAAATCGCTGCACACCGCGATCTCTGATAGTCGTTTTCTTCAATATTATCTGACAATATCCTGCTCCAAAGGCGAATTGTAGAAGATCATAACACCGACGAACTTAATATATCAAACATGGACAACGACACCTCATCACAGATGAAAATTCCACCACGCTCGCAAATACCAAGCCTTGTTACTCCATCAACCCAAATGTGAACATCCTTAGCCCATTTGCCTTTCCCCCACCGGGGATAAAATACTGAATTTCTAAATCATGCACTGAGTAAACCTCCCTTTGAGTCATTCACTGCCCCAACACGTAGGCAAGCATCCTACCATCACATCAATACTGCACGACAATCGTTCATAAGCATCATGGCAACTTGTGCCTAGCCTCAGAGCTCTCAGAAATACAGCTACCGAGCCGAAACGACAGAATATCCATTCCACAAGGCGACGACAGTAGTCAAATCAACTATACCGGGAGAAGCATCCCGTACCATCTCTGTAGTACCTTTAAAATTTCTCAATTCCTGATTTATAATAAGTGCTCCACGTCGCATATGATTGAATAGGAAGGATATAAAGGCATAAGCCTCAAAGGAATCAACCCGCACGATGAGAAATCAAGAAGGGAAGTACTCCTAACAGCCCTGTAGCCTCCCGAAGATAAGTACAGACGTCTCCGTACCAATCTACGAGACTCTACTAGACTTGCTCATGACTCATGAGACCTAAGGGAACCTAGTGCTCGGATACCATGTTGTCACGATCCAAAAACTACTAAGGGTCGTGATGGCGCCGAACACCGTTGTCAGGCAAGCCAACCATAAATACTTAATTAAATTCTCATTTAAATAATTGTGAAAACTCTAATTTTCCTTCAATTTTACTAGTAAAAGATACTCATTTCAAATTAAGTATAAATGTCAAGAAGTCAATACAAAACGCCCCATAATCATCCCAGAACCCGGTGTCACAAGTGCATGAGCATTTACTAGGGAATAAAATAAAATACAGTAACTATCTGGAATACAAAGTGCACAGAAATGAAAATACAGCACAATACTCCGAAGTCTCCGTACCAAACATGCCGCTATGCCATTAAGCCGCTAGCCACGCATGAACCTGTGCAACAAAAATGCACAGCAAGTGTAGTGTGAGTACGGTGTACTCAGTAAGTATCCCGCCTAATCTCGAAGAAGTAGAGACGAGAGGTCGACTTTGACACTTACTAGTGGTCCAATGACGATACATCAATAATATAACAAGTCGAGGGTTTATATAAACACGAATGTAATTCAATAGAGTGAAGCAAGTAAACAATTCCTTCTTTTATATGAAAATTTCCAATTTCCATTTTCATCATTTATACACATATTCTCAAGACGGGAAGAAGCAATATCAACTTTAGTAAACTACAAGGCAAGCAATACAAGCATGTGCAAATCATGCCGAGGATGTACGGCCCGATCCAACAATATTTAAACTGTGCACTGCCAGAGGGTCGAATGGCGCGAACCATAGATGCATCTATTACCCCGCTCGCGAATCATACATGCGTCACGGTCAAAAACACTCCAAACAGTCAATCAAGAAACCATCAGGGAACCAATCATCCAATAAAAGGAAATCTCTCTTTTTAAAAGTCAAGAAACGAATGTCTAGTTTTTATAAATTCTTTTATACATTTCAATACGCCCTCGGGCCCACGTGCCCGGATTCCGAAATTTTTCGAAGATAAACTTTTCCCATAACTTCACGAATTCAAATATATAATTTACTCTTAATTTCATGTCCAAAATCGTGGTCAAAATCCATGAATACTAATTTTTCCCTCAAACCCCATGTTTTCCACTAATTTTCATGCTCAAATCCATATACAATCATGTATTTAACTCAAAACTAACATAAACCACTTACCTCATGCTTGGTAGTGAAAATGGCACCTTAAAGTTGCTCCAAAAATTGGCTCCAATGGAGGAAATGTGGTTGAAATGAACTCAACCCCCGATTTAAAAGAACCTCACTGCCTCCAGCATTTCCGCACCTGTGGTGCACCAGCCGTACCTGCGGCCGCAGGTGCGGTCCTTTTCAAGCTGGGAAAAATCCGCTTTTGCGGTACATCGAGCACACCTGCGCCTTCGCACCTGCGCGTGCCCTTCCGCTCCTGCGACCCAGCTGCCCCTCACGCATTCCGCATCTGCGGAGCATACCACGCACCTGCGGGCTCGCAGATGCGGAAATACTCTCGCATCTGCGATTCCTCCCAGCTTTGCCCAAACTCACTTCTGCGACCACAAAGCCGCACTTGCGGCTCTGCACCTGTGGCTAAAACCTAGCAGGTGCGGTTACACTAGATACCAGCTGCTGCAATCCTTCATCAAATTTCCAAATTTGATCCGTTAACCATCCGAAATCCACCCGAGGCCCCCAGGACCCCAACCAATCGCACCAACCAGTCCCAAAACACATTACGGACTTGCTCGAGGCCTCAAATCACATCAAACAACATGGATATCATGAATCGCACCCCAATTCGGACTTTATGAACCTTAGAACTTCAAACCTCTGCATTCGATGCCGAAACCTATCAAATCACGTCCGATTGACCTCAAATTTTGCACACAAGTCATATTTGACATTACGAACCTACTTCAACTTCCGGAATCAGAATGCTTCCTCGATATCAAAAAGTCCACTTCCAGTCAAACTCCTCAAAAACCTTCAAATTTCTGTCTTTAGTCAACTGACTCCAAAATGACCCATGGACCTCTGAATTGACTTCCGATCGCGCTTCCAACACCAGAATCACCATACGGAGCTATTCTCAGACTTGGAATCCCAATCAGACATTGATAACACTGAAATGCACTTCAACCCAGACTTATGAAATTCTTCCAAAATGGTAACTTCCACGATAGGTGCTGATATGTTCCCGGGTCTTCCAAAACCCGATTCGGACATACGCCCAAGTCCAAAATCATCATACAAACCTGCTGGAACCTTCGAATCCCGATTCCGAGGTCGTTTACTCAAGAATCCAACTTTAGTCAATTCTTTTAACTTAAAGCTTCCGAAATGAGAATTCTCTTTCCAAATCAACTCCAAACTTCCCAAAATTCAATTCCGACCATGAGTGTAAGTCATAATACCTGAAGTGAAGCTACTCATGGCCTTAAACCGCTGAACGACGCGCTAGAGCTCAAAACGACCGGTCGTGTCGCTACACAAACATGGCAATACACATGAAACCTAATAATTAACTTAATGAACCTACACTGTAATCAATCCAAAATTAGAATGGAACTGCAAAGATGAACTAGAAAATTAACCTAAAACAAGAACGAAACATAAGATAAAAATACGGAAGAAACATCAGAATCATTTCATATGTCAAACCTAAAAAATGAACCCTAATTAAACTAAATCTATGCCATTGAAGATAAATTTCAAATACTGAGATTCCATCATGTTTTAATTAACCTAATAAACAAAAACAACCAAACAAACCAAAGAGTCGTGAACAAAAGGAATGAAAACCTAAAGTTGCAAAACTAAAACATGTGGCCAGAATAAAAGCAATTAAACATGCAGAAGAAGAAAAAAAGATAAAACAAACAAAACAAAAACAAAAAAAGAAAGAAATTTATCTAAGCTTATTTCAAAACTGGATCAGTTATGAACTCGTCCAAACTTCAACAGGGCAAGATGAACTTGATTTACCATTAATCGACTGTTCTCAACAAGAACAGTCGACTAATGGAGGTTTTGGGTTCAAAAAACCAAAAATTGACAGGAAATCAGAAGAAGGAAAAAGCTAGGGTTCATGGGATCTTAGATTTGAGATTTGAAGAAATTGGCATGGGTTTTTGGGAAGTTTATTGTAGTTTAGGGTTCAGAGGGGTGTGAGGAGTATGGGATATGATTTTGGGGTGATTTGGGTGAACTATGGTTTGGGTCTAATTTTCGGATCTAAAATTGGTGGATTTGGGCTGTGATTTTGGGGAATTGGATAGTAGGATGGTGTTTGGGAGGACATCAGGGTTATGAGGTGTGAATTTGGAGCGATTTGGTGAAGCTCCACCGCCGTAAGGCGATTTCCGGGCGGCGGAGCAGGGTGGAGCCGGCGAGGGGTTTAGGGGCGGCTAGGGTTTGTTTTAGAGACAGAGATGAGGGTGTTCAGACAGTTTTATACTTAACTATCGACCAGTTCCCAGCCGTTGGATTTGGAACGATCAACGACTGGGATTGCTTTGGGGTGAAACAATGTCGTTTTGGGAGGTAGGGGTTGGACCGGGTAGGCTTGGGTTTTGGGGCTGGGTTTGCGACGGATTGGGTTAATTAATTGGGCCAGTTTTCAATTAAACCCCTTCTTTTCAATTCCTTTTCTTATTTCCTTTTTCTTTGTTTTTCTTTTCTTTTTCTTTAATTAAAAATCCTAAATCAAATTACTAAATTAATCTAAATTGTAAAATTAAGCTAATTATCTATTATAATATTTATAAAAATTAGTTGATCCTAAATTAAAAGAATAAAAATTACTAATCTAAAATTAAAAGCTAAAAATGTAAAAATGAGCCAATTTTTTTTGTTTGTGATTTTCATTTTAATAAAGCAATTAATTAACTAATTAATCCTAATATGTGAACACAAAGTCTAATATGCAATGCATGATATCTTTTGACATTTTTGTCACAAACAATTAATAAAATCCTACAAAAAATCCTATAAAATGGCAAATAATTGGGAAAAAATCTACTTCTTTGATTTTATAGGAGTATTTTGAACATGGCAAAAATCACATGCTCACATACGCGAAACGACAACCATAGTACTTGAGAATGATGTCGAGTTGTCGTCTGAGATTCCGCCATTGGTTGAGGCCGTAGAAAGCGTATCACTTCCTGATGCCACGATGGAAGCCGAGGGGCCGTCTACGAGAGTTTCTGATACTTTACAGCAAGATGAGCCATCGACCTCACGACCGGCTGATGATCCTTCTTCGCCAGTCGACGGGAGAGGTAAAGGCGTTGCCGAGGATGGCTATGAGACATGTTCTGATCTTGACGCCAATGAGGTGAGGATGATGGGGGAAGGGTTTACCCGGCTCAAGGTGAGACTGGAGGGGTCCACGCGGACCGTTGCGCCATGGATCGAGATTTACTAGTGAATACGGAGAACGTGGTTCCTTCCTAAGTCCCCTCTGTTCCGACGTGAAGGGAAAAACCCTTGAAAAACTGGATGATGCTACCATATCTAGGAGCATAGCCGGTTTCCCTCTCAGGGTAAGCTTTTTGACTTTTATTTCTCAAGTTCAACATTTTGTGCTTCGTTCTTAGTTTTCGTTCTTTTTTTATCAAACTGTGGCTTTGGAAATTGAGAGTGCACGGAGAGAGGAGAGGCGTCATGCTATTTTTCTGAAGATGGAGCGAAAATACCGTGAGTACCGTGGCAAGCACCGTGAGAAATGTAGACGGTTTGGTGCGAGCGACACTTTTTAGGCTCTTCAGAATGAACCGAAGGAGAAAGATGACGAGCTGATGAGGGTCATCGAAAAATGCAGCATTCTTGAGGGGGACGTTGAGAACCAAAGAAGAAGAGCTCGAGGTTAGCAAGGGGGTTGAAGCCCAATGCGGCGATCTCCAAGCCTAGGTGGTCTCACTACGTGTCGAGCTCGAAGAATGTCAATTCAAGGAAGATGCTTTGTGCAGCGAGGTCGCTGAGAAGGTAGAGGATCTTGAGAAGGCAGAGTTAGCTCGGTCGGGGGCTATAAGGAAGGCGGAGGCTTTGGAGATCGTGATCTATGTTCTTCGTTCCGAGCAATAAAGTGCCTTGGAGACGGTGAGGCTCAATGAGGAGTGGCTTGATGAACAGATTGGAGAATTGGAGAGAGAGGCTTCTGGCCTTTGTGATCGAGTCGCCATTCTTGAAGCCGAGAAGGACTAATTACTGGCTCAGCCATCTTCTTCCCGTACTTCTAGCTTTCCTAATATTCCCCCAAGATTTGTATGAGGAGTGGATTCACACTGAGGCCCAACTGGATATATTTTGAAACCCGATAAGGGTGGGAACCATTTATGAAGCCGTCTTCGAGGATGCTCGTGTTAAGGCACGCAGAGCTCGGGTCGCTTGTGGCTATGGTCCTGCTACACCAGAGGCCGGTGATGATAAGAGAGACACGGGCATTGATCGGATCGAAGAGGACGCCTGGTATGAGGACGAGTATCCTGAGGGCGGTGGTGATGGTGATGGTAAAGGGGCAGATGGCGTTGATGGGCCTGGCGACGATCAGTAGTTTTTCTTTTCCTTGTTTTTGTTTTGCCGCACACTTGTGCATTTTTATGGACGTCTTTTCGAGCCTTTGTAAAAAGAATATTCTAAAAGCATGAAATATCAGTTTTGTTATTTGCACCTGATTCGGTTCGTGCTTGTATGCTCTTTGATTTTGTTGTCTGGTTGTCTTGATTTTCTTAGTCGTAATCACTTGGCTTGAATAGGGTTGAACACATCCTTAGTTTGCTTACGGCTGCGGGTCAGCTGGTGTTAGTTCGAATGAATTCGAAACAAAACCTAAGTTTGATCATGGCCGAGGCCCAGTAGATGTTAATTTAAAATCTAGGTCGAACATATCTTATGTTTATTTATGGCCGAGGGCTGGTTAGGTGTTAATTCGAACGAGGTCGAATATAATCTGTAATTAGTTATGACTGGGGGCTGGTTAGTATTGATTCGAGTGAGGTCAAGTATAACCTATGTTTAGTTGTGGAGGAGGGCCGGTTAGGTTTTGATTCGAGCGATCGAATATAACCTATGTTTAGTTATGTCCGAGGGCCGATTAGGTGTTGATTCGAACGAGGTCAAATATAACCTATAATTAGTTATGGCTGAGCGTCGATTAGGTGTTGATTCAAGCGTGGTCGAATATAACCTATATTTAGTTATGGACGAGGGCCGATTATGTGTTGATTCGAGCAAAGGTCGAATATAACCTATATTTAGTTATGGCCGAGGGCCGATTAGGTGTTGATTCGATCGAGGTCGAATATAACCTATAATTAGTTATGGCCGAGTGCCGATTAGGTGTTGATTCGAACGAGGTCGAATATAACCTATAATTAGTAATGTCCGAGGGCCAATTATGTGTTGATTCGAGCGAGGTCGAATATAACCTATATTTAGTTATGGCCGAGGGCCGATTAGGTGTTGACTCGAACGAGGTCAAATATAACCTATAACTAGTTATGGTCGAGGGCCAGTTAGGTATGCTTCTTGGTGCGACATTTGTCAGTGTTGTGAACTTTTAGGCAACATTGCCTTGGTTGTATATTTGGAGCAATAGAAATAAACTTCATGTATTTGTGCTTTGTTCATACACTTGGAGAAATTGACATATTTTTCCGAGCGTTGGCTGGCGTTCCAGTCCCAGTCCCGGTCTATTTATTCCCTTCATTGGTCGACCCGGAAAAGTCTTGAGAGGTCGAGCAATGAACTAGCCATCCTGTGCCTCCGTCTGTTTGCACTTCAACCTGAAGTGTCCCCTTCGTTGCCTCGTTAGAATCCTCCTTGAGAAAATCCAATTGGGACGAAAACTCAAGTGAGGTAAAAAAGAGTACGACTAAAATGATGCTTTTTCTTAAAAGTTGAAGTAGTTGAGGTGGGTGATATTCCACTTGTTTGGTAGTAGTTTTCCTTCCATTGTTTCTAGTTGGAATGACCCTTTGTTTGCTATTTCCGTGATTTTGTATGGGCCGTCCCAATTTGTTCCCAGTTTACCTTCTCATGGGTCTTTGCTTGCTTGTGTTTTAGCTTTGAGCACGTAGTCCCCGACTTTGAGTGGTCTGAACTTTGCCGTTTTGTTATAATAGCCTTCTGCCTATTATTTTTGGGCGATCATCCTTATGTAGGCCATATCCCTTCGTTCTTCGACTTCGTCGAGCTCTTGCCTTCTGCTCTCGTCGTTCCTTGGCCCTCTCTCGTGGGATTATTTCAGACTGGGCTCTCCGACTTCGACCGATATTACAACATCAGTCCCATAGAATAATGAGTAAGGCGTCTCTCATGTGCTCGTCTTTGGCGTTGTTCAGTAAGCCCAGAGTACTTTTGGTAGTAATTCTGGTCGTATCACCCCGCGGATAACGAGCATCCGTAATTTTTGGCCTTTTATTATCAACTGGAAGTACTTCGTCTTGCAATATGTAACAAGACGGTTGCGTCAGTCCTAAGTCAGGTTTATGGTTCTTACCTCGATCTATCGAAGAGTTAAGAAGGTGGACTACACTTCTGTCTTGGGTTGCAACGTTTTTGGTGGCTGCGGATAATTTAGTGAGGCCGTCCGCCTCAACATTTTGTACTTAGGGGATCTGGTCGAGTTAACATTCGTCGAACTCGGGCAGTAGCTTGTAGATTTCGGTTTGGTATTTTTGTAACCTTTGTTCCTTGATTTGGAAAGTCCCTGTGACTTGATTGACCACTAGTTGAGAACCGCAGCATAGTCTCAACCGTTTTGCCCCGTATTTAAGTGCCAGCCTTAACCCTGTAATTACGGCCTCATACCCGGCCTCTTGTTAGTCATATCCGGGCATCTTATGGATTGGCGAATCACTTTGTCGGTAGGGACTTCAAGTACTAGTCCCAGTCCGGATCCCAATGCATTGGATGCGCCATCGGTGTATAGGACCCGGAGGTCTTGTGTTTGGGGAGAGGCATGGACGACTTCTCTTTTGACTTCAGGCATTATTTTTGCGCTGAAATCAATGATGAAGTCTGCAAGTACTTGCGACTTTATTACTGTTCGCGGCTAATATGTGAGATCGTGCTCGCTCGGTTCGATGGCCATTTGGCTAACCTGCTTGATAGCTCAGGTTTATGCAAAATGCTTCTTAAGGGGAAACTAGTGACGACCGAGATGGGGTGGAATTGAAAATATGGTCTAAGCTTTCATGAAGCTATGACCAAGGCCAGAGCCAGTTTCTCGAGGTGAGGGTATCTCGTCTCGGCGTCGACTAATGTTTTGCTAATGTAATAGACGGGAGATTGTGTACCTTTGCTTTCTCGGACTAGGACTGCGCTCACAGCCACTTCGGATATGGCAAGGTAAACGAGAAAACATTTCCCGGGTCTGGTTTTGAAAGCAGTGGTGGTGATGACAAGTATGTTTTAGTTCCTTCAGGTCTTGAACGCACTTTAAAGTCCATTGGAGGTCGTTATCTTTCTTGAGCATGCTGAAGAATTTGTGACACCTATCTGATGATCGCGAGATGAATCTTGAAATGGCGACGACACGGCCAGTCAACCTCTGAACCTGCTTTTTGGTGGTCAAGTGCTCTGGTATCCCTTCGATAGATTTGATCTAATTAGGGTTGACCTCGATACCTTGATGTTACACTAGGAAACCTAAGAGTTTTCTTGAGGCCACATCGAATGCCACTTTTCGGGGTTCAGTTTCATTCCGTACTGTCTGAGTATGTTAAAGGTTTCTCTTAAGTGGTCGATGTGATCTTCTTTCCTTTTGGACTTGAACAGCATGTCGTCTATGTAGACCTCCATCATTTTACCAAGTTGGTCTTTGAACACCTTTGTTAATAACTTTTGGTACGTTGCCCCTGCATGTTTCAGTCCGAAGGGCAGGACTCTATAGCAGTACGTCCCCTGATGGGTGATGAAAGAGGTTTTCTCCGAATCTTCCTCTTCCATGAGGATCTGATTATAGCCTGAGTAGGCGTAAAAAAACTCAGTAGTTCATGCCCGGTCGTTACATCGATGAGTTGTTCGATATGAGGTAATGTAAATGAATCCTTGGGGCATGCATTATTCAAATCTGTAAAGTCTACGCATATTTGCCACTTCCCATTTCTCGTTTACACCATGACCACATTGACGACCCATTGGGGTATTTTGACTCCTTAACGGAGACGTTCTCCAATAATTTTTTGACCACTTCGCGTACTGCATCATTGATTGCAGAGTTGAACTTACGCCGGACATGTCTCACCGGGGGTGGAATGGATCAACATTCAATATGTGTGCCATGATTTCTTTTGGAATTCCTATCATATCTGCATGGCTAAAAGCAAACAAGTCCGCATTAGTAGTTAAGAATTGACTAAACTTACTTGGTTCTTGAAGTTTGCAGTCGATGTAAGCTTTCTTACTGTGATCGTTGCTATCTAATTGGCAAGGTTAAGGTCTTCTATGGTCGACCCGGCGGCTTCGACCATAGCGGGGTCTTTGATGACGTCCTTGCTATCATCACCTATCAACCTCAACCCTATTGATTGTTATGCCTCTTTTTCTCTGTCCTTCGCTTGTTGAGTGACCGTGTATCCAATGCGATGCGGTAACATTCCCGAGATGTGCGTTGCTCCCCTCGTATGCTAAATATTCCCCATAGAGTTGGGAATTTGATGACTTGGTATAAGCTGGAAGGGATGACTATCAAGGTGTGTATCCATGGTCGGCCTATTATGGCGTTGTACGCTATGTCTTGGTCCATGATGTGGAAGGTGGTTTCTAGAATGACACCACCAGCTAGGAAGGGGAGTGTGATTTCTAGAGATATTCGCTCAACTGCATTGTTAAAACCCGTTATTGTGATACACGCCACACTATCTTATGCTCGAGTTTCATCTGTGCAAGTACTCGAGGGTGGATAATACACGTGCCGCTCCTATCGTCTACCATAATGCGTCTCGCATCGGTATCTAGAATTCGTAAAGGGATAACAATGGCATCATAGTGAGGGAAAACCAAACTGTTGGTATCTGACTTGTCGAAGATGATACTCTCTCTGAGCTCGTCATACCGTTCGTGGGCGATCGACCGTTTAAGCTTGTGGGTTGTGGTGAACTTCATGTTGTTGATAGAAACATCATCACCGCCGCTGCCGATGATCATGTGGACAATGCTGTGAGCACGTGATTTTTGCCCTATATGAATTATTCCTATAAATTCAAACAAAATAAATTTTCCCATTGTTTGCAATTTCGTAGATTTTTGTAGCATTTTTTGTCAATTGCTTGCATTTGTCTGTGGACGTTTATTTTGTTTAATTCATGAAAAATACAAAATATGCTGCATTTGCATTTAGGATTTAATTTGGCATCTTTAAATTAATTAATAATTTAGTTGTGTTTCAAAAATAGAAAAATCACAAAATAATTCATTTTTTGCATTTAGTTTCCGATTTCATAGTTTTCTTTTAAGTTGGTAAATAATTAGTGGTGGTAAGTATTTATTTTGAGTAATTAATTTAAGTTGGTGGGATTAATTTGATTTAGGAATTAGTATAGGTCTTATTTTTATTTCTATTTTTTAAAGCAATTAAAAAGAGTTTGAAAATAAAAAGAACTAATTTGAAAAAGAAAAAAGATTAGAAAGGAATGGGAGAAATCAGATAGTTGGGCCAAATCAATTGCATGTCCCAAGCGCAATTCAATTCCCTCCAATACCCGCCTAAACCCCAGCCCAAACCCACACCTACCCGGTCTGCCCCGTCCATAACCCAAACGACCCTATTTTACTTTGGTTGAATCTCAACCGTTGATTTCCATTCAATCCAACGGGTGGGAACTGGGGTCATGGTAAGTATAATACTGTCTGAATGCTTTCACCCCCCCTCCCGTCTCGTCTCTCAAACCCCTCTCACCTCCTTCATCGTCTCTAATTTTAGAGACCAAACCCTAAACGCCGCCCTAATTTTCCACGCCTCAGCCGGCGGCGCCACTCCCAAACCACCCCAAAACAATACTAGAGAACCCCCATGACCCCCTCATTCCAAATCCCCATTCCGTTTCCCTCGAAACTTGCTAGAGCGTCTCGAATCTTGAATCTGAAGTTCGAGTCCTAGAAGCCAAATCCAAACCTGTACATGCAGGGTTATTGCTCCAGTTCTCATGAGTTTTTAGGGCTGGTTTTATCACGAAATAACGTTGTTCGCTTGTTCTTGACAAAGAACAAACGACTGACGTTATTTGGGGATGAAATCGGAGTGTCAAGTCTCGAGGTCGAGCTTTATTCGGAGAGTTCTTTCTGTATTTTGTTCATTTTGTGTTATGTCAACCTTCCTTCTTCTTCTCTTCTTCTCTTCTCTTTGGACGCCTCAATTGAAATTTGACCAAAGTCTTGGCCGAGGTCAATAATTGTCCGTTTGTTCTTCGCTAGTTTTTTTTCTTTTCAAGTCTGTTTCTCCAATCCTGCTTAGTTTGTTTAGTTTCTTTTGTTAATAGCATGGTTATTGTTCTAATTTCATCTCCCGTTTAGTCACCTAGTTAATTTGACTAGGCCTATAACTTAGTTAATTTCCTGCTAATGTGTTTAGGTTAATTAGTTCATTCACCCTCTTCTTTGTTTTGATTGTATTTTAAAAAGGTTTCCGGGTTTTCTTTTGGGAAATTTTGTTTAGTTCTTAAAACTGTGAATCTCTGATTGATTTGAATTGGGCTCTGAAAAATCAAAAGCCCAAGAGGGAATTCAACTTGGGTTACAGACCCATACCAATTTGAGTCGGGTCAGTTTAACCCATATTTGGCTGGAGGGGTAATTTTCAGGGGTTTAAGGGGTAATCTGGGTAATTGGCGTAGGGAATATTTTTGTAACAGACTAAGGAAGCTTCCTAGAAGCTGGGGTAGGGGACTCATGTGAGAATCTGAATTTTACCCTAAGGGTATGAGAGCAAAAACAAAAATGTCAAAAGGATTAGGGTGCAAATTTTAACTTATTTCTGCAGCCCTAATGCCTTGCCTATAAAGGCACCATTACTTGACATTCAAGTCAGATTTTTAGAGATTGAAAAACCTGATAAAGAAACGTCTGAGTATTTTTGAGTGAATTCTGAGATAATACTTGAAATTGGATGTTCAAATCTCATTAAGTTTCAGCTCCTTGGTCTCTTGTGTTGGTTTAAAAACTTCTGAAAAGGTTTTCAAATTGGCATTTGGGTGGAAAAATGGTTAGTTTGTTTTAGTTTAATAAAGCGATATGATTTGTAAATTTGAATGCAAATGCTTGACGTTTTGTGCTGTGTGTGGACTCGAACTGGAGTCTCAATGTTTGCTGAAGCTGGTCCATTTTCAATTTAGGCTCTCTCTTGGGCTCGGCGTGGACTGTTATGAAAATGTCTTTTTGGGTAGCCTTACGTTTTGTAGGCTATTGGGCCTCAGGCTAGGCCCAAACATTATCTGTGAATCATCAGCCCCTTTCTCTTTAAAAAAGACATTCCTTTTAGTTAGTTTGGACAGTAGTAGAATCCCCTCTCCACTAATGTTTAGATAATTAAGTTTTCTTTAAATAGTTGAGGTGAGCCACGTTAAATAGGATATAGTTATGGTCCTCGAGAGTTTAGCTTGAATTCCCTTTAAAATTGGAATTGAGGTGTGCCGTGCCAAATAAAATCTAAAAATGCATGGCCCTCATTTAATTAATATTTTAATCCCTAAAAATCGAGGCGAGCCATTTAGTTGAATTTTCCATGGCCCTCGCAAAGTTGAAAGTGCGGAGTTGCTTTAGGCGCGTTATTTTAATAATTTACCTTCCTAAACTCGGGTGCGCATTTATGTGACCCAAATCCAAATCTCAACAATGTTAGATAAAAATGTGTTGCGGACTGCGGGTGCATTTATGTGATGTGGTTCAAAACGCGTTTTATGTAATATTGAATCTTCCTAAAAAATATTAAATAAAAGCGGTTATAAAGTTGAAATTGAACCATAGGTTAAAACATGTAATAAAATCAGATAATAGGCCAATTATAATAGTTGAGCGACCGTGCTAGAACCACGAAATCTGGGAATGCCTAACACCTTCTCCCGGGTTAACAGAATTCCCTACACGGATTTCTGCGTTCGCGGACTGTAAAACAGAGTCAATCTTTTCCTCCATTCGAAATTTGAACCGGCGACTTGGGACACCATAAAATTATCCCAAGTGGCGACTCTAAATTTTTTAATAAATAATCCCGTTTCGATTGTCACTTTAATTAAAAAAAACTCCCTTATACCCTTCCGGGGTGTAGGAAAAAGGAGGTGTGACAGCTCTGGCGACTCTGCTGGGGAAAAGAACCCAGGACTCCTGGTTCAGGGTTCAAGAATTCGAGCTTTGAATAATTGTTATATTTGGCTTTATTTACTGTCTGATTTTATTACATGTTTGGGCCTAATGTGCTAAATGTTGCTTTTACCGCTTTGATACTATCTGAACTGTATATAAACTGCTACGAAACCCCTCTCTTCTCTCTTCTGAGGAGTGCACGCCGGCGTGACTTCTTTCTGTTAGTGTCATATCCCAAATAGAACGAGGTTCGGACAAGTTGCAAAGCCGGATGATCTTTTGGTTCCGCGCCCGAATACCCCAAACTTAGAATCAATGCAGTAGGAACGCCTATTTGCATCATATGCATTTGACTTTGGGGACTCAACACAGGGGTTGGGTCCGTCTAGGACAGGTGTACCCGAAAATAAAAGACCAACCTGATGCATTTTATGTGCTACCTGTGCATTTAATTTGTTTCAGATTGCATGTTGACCGGCCTCTAGATTGAGTGAGGAAAACCAAAAAGAAAAAAAAACCGAGTTGAGGTATGAGAGAGGATTTCACCCATTTCCCAAAAATGATGCCCAAAATGTCCCGGAGCTCTGCCAAATTTTTGAAAAAAAGAGAAGAAAAAGGATTTCTTGAAAAGAGTAGAATTAGTCCGAAATTCATGTCAAAACTGCGGGTTTGATTCTCACCGGATGTGGGATATGTTGGCAACCCTCATCGGGTCCAGCCTCGCTTTTTGAAAATTTTGGGAAAATATATGAGGCGTCGTCATTTTGGTGCAAATAAAATAGGTCATGCCGTTCTTGTCTAAAATAGCCGAACGTCCCAACGGGACGCCGAAAGGCTGTTTTTGCAAGAATAACCGCGGACCGTGTTTTGTCAAATTTTGGCCACCTAGCGAGCACAACCCTAAAAACATCCATTTCAAAGTGTTGAGGGGCCGTATTCGCAAAAGTAGCCCTGACTTCTTGATTTTTTTTTTCAAAAATAACCCCTTTTGTCAGTTTTTCAAATGAGATTCACTTTGTGTGTAAACCAATCCCCCTAATCTGAATGTGCAGAATGAGCACGAGTCAAAATTTACTAATGAAGGTCGTGTCCAAGATTCCGTTGGATATACACATGTGGTGGGAAGATTTGGGTGAAGAAGGACGAGATGTGGTCAACCATTATTTGGGAGGGCTCATCGGATTGATGAAGATCAGGCCTAGAGGAGACATAATAAGGGCATTGGTAACATTTTGGGACCCAGCTCACAACGTCTTGCATTTCTCAGATTTTGAACTCACACCCACCTTGGAAGAGATAACGGGTTATATGGGAAGTACTGAAGGGCTAAGGCATAAGTATCTGGTCGCTCCAAGAACTGTTAGCTCTCACAAGTTCCTGGATCTGCTAAAGATAAGCAAGGGGGTCCAGTACGCTGATTTGGCGGATGGTTTTTCCACTCTACGCTTCATATACCAAAGGTATGGGCATGTAGGGGGATTTGACAACCGGGAGAGTGGGGTTTGTAGCAAAGGGAACCGAGCAAAATGGGAAGAGCATAGGCGTTTCGCTTTCATGGTAGCTTTCTTAGGCCTCGTGGTGTTTATGGGAATATCGATCTGCGGGTGGCTGGAGTCGTCAAAGTCTTGATTACCAACGCCAAGAGCACCCTCGCCCCTATGATAGTATCTGAGATATACCGAGCTCTTACAGCGTGTAAAGCTGGGGTAGACTTCTTCGAGGGATGCAATTTGCTATTACAGATGTGGATGATCGAGCACCTGTGTCACCGCCCTCAATATATGAGTTATGGGTCCGCAGAGAAAAGCTGCATTGAAGAGTTTGACACAAGGGTTTCAGGGTTCAAGCTGCCAGAAGGGTTTGGAGAGTGGGTATCCCGCCTTCGCTCCATCACTGCGGGGCAAATAGAGTGGACACTAGGTTGGCTTCCTGTTGAATAAATTGTGTATATGCCTGCCATCGGTCCTTACCTCCTCCTAATGGGTCTTCGAGGAATTCAGCCTTACGCTCCATACCGGGTGATGAGACAGTTGAGAATATACCAGGTGACGCACCCAGATGAAGATCTTAGTGTTTATGCGGTCGAAGCCAGCTCTGACGACCAATTTCATGAAGAAACAGTTCGTCATATTTGGAACGAGTGCTAGTATTTGACAGCAGACACTCGAGTGTGTGACTTATCTAGAGGCGAGGTCTCGCCTATCTTGCCTGGTATAGGAAGAAGAAGACCGCAAGAGCCGAACCTGAAAGACCAACAAAAAAGCCTCACATCCAGGAATTTGTTGAGGCGTCGCACGAACAGTGGGCTTGGTTGGCCAAGGAGAATGAATATAGGGCCACAATAGGCAAATTGGAAAAATAAGTCAGGGATCTTCAGTTTAAGAATGGTTTGCAAGCCGCCGCGGATGAGGGCGAAAAGAAAAGCTACCCAAGGAAAAGGATGCCCTCCGAGCCCAATTTTAGGAAATGAAAAAAGCAGCCGAAAACCCCGCTAGAAGTGCAAAAGATGAAAAGCTTATAGCTAATCTTAGATAGAAAGTGGGTGAATATGGTTTTGATCTGAACAAGGCCGAAGGCTAACTGGCAAGAGCTCGAACGAAATTGGCCAAGAATGTGGAGGAACGAGCGCGCTTGGTTAAGCAGTTAAAAGAGAAATATGACAATGAGGTTGTGGGGTTGAAGAAAAAGATCACCGTCCTTGAGAACAAAATGATTAAGCAGGCAAAAGACTTTAAAGCAGAAAGAGAGCACTGTTATGCAGCAATGGCACAGTTAGAAAGAGATTTGCAACAACTTCAAGAACAGAATCATGTAGCTGAGCAAACTTTGGAAGCTAGGGCCCAACAGATTGGGCGTTTGTTGCAAGAGAAGGGTGTCATAAGAGAAAGGGTCAGAAGGATCGCCGACTACATCGCGATGAAGTGCAGTAGGTGTGAGGACATGACTAGGTCCATGTTCTTTTCCATTGTAATGACCTTTGTCCGCCAGATAATGGAGGATCTCTACCATCTTCAAGGGGATTTGGTGCGTAGGCTCGTGGTGAGACCGACAGATGTCCCGCGGGCCCCAGGAACAGTTGAGGCACTGATGTATTCGTGATTTTTACTCGAGTCTGTATTTTCTTTCTGTTGGAGTCTGTTAGTCTGTTTTTGAGTCTGTATTTTCATCTTCCTGTTGAAGTTTTTTAGTTTCCCTTTTCGAGTCTGTTAGTTTTTATGGTTAAAATTCGGTATGATGAGTCGTTGTAATCAAAACGTTTTATTTTTATGAAAAAATTTTGAAAATCCCAAAATGTTTTTATTATCTTTTCCCTTATTCCCCAGAACTACGCTCGGTCTGATTCATGCGGGGTCATAATACGTAGGCAATCTCCATAAGATTCGATCATAACAAAAAGAAAAAAAAAGAATGAAAAAAGAGAGAGAGAAAACCAAAAGAGAAAAAAAAAAGAAAAGAGAGAGAAAACCAGAAAACGTGGGAAGGAAACAATGGCAAAAAAAGAGAGAGAAATGAGAGAATAAAGAACAATGAGAAATCAAGCAAAGAAAGGCATGAGTGAAAAAAAAAGAGATGAGGAAGTTGCAAACGGAAATTAGGGAAAGCCGGGATGACGCAAGCAACCGATCAAATGCATAATAGAAACGGTTAACTGCTTAGGTGCATTACATCCCCCAAATGTGCGGTTGCCTATCTGTTAAGCTCTAATCGCTAACAAGTTTGTTTTTGATAATGAGTCCAGGCAGGTGGTTAGTTTGTTTGGCATTCTGGCAACTCACCCATACAACACCCGGTCCAAAAACAAATTGATCATGGCCAACCAAAAACTGGACGCAAGTATCGTCGATCCGTCGAGAGAGGGGGAAGAGACGGATGTAAATCTGAAAGAAGAGTTGTATAAGCTGAAACAACAGATGGTCAAAATGTACCAGGCATGGGCAAAAGGGCACCCACCACCACCTTACCCCGCCAACCCTGCCTTTGTCCCGCCATTGGCTCAGTCCCAGGAACCTCCCACGGCCGATTCATCACCGGGCTTTCCCATTTACCACCACTACCAGAGCACCACCTCCCAAACACCACAAGCTCCACCACCCAAACCAGTTCCATACCCTCCTCCACCAGCCACTCCTGTTTTCGTGGCACCCCCACCCGCTACACTTCACCGATCCTCTAGCGAGCCTTTATTCCAAGCCCACGATAACCAATATTACCCCCCGGAGCCCACTTTCAAGGCTCCAGAACCCTATTCCTACACTCCTCGCTTCGATCTCCCTATGGAAACTGAGAAACCATCTAAAAATCCTGAACAGGAGGAGATGTATAGGAAGGTTAAGAGCCTGGAACAGTCATTCATGAATATGCAAGGGTTGGGAGGTCAGGTAAGCATGGCTTACAGAGATCTATGTTTATTTCCAGATGTTCAGTTGCCGACGGGGTTTAAGATGCCCAAGTTTGATTTGTATGATGGGCATGGAGACCTGGTGGTGCACTTGAGAGGTTTCGGTAGCAAAATGAGGGGAGCTGGCGGGAAAGACGAGTTACTAATGGCGTATTTGAGTCAAAGTCTGAGTGGTTCGGCGCTGGAGTGGTACACTCGGCAGGATCACGGCAGATGGTATACATGGGATGATCTAGCCCAGGCAGCAAGGGTTGACCCTCCAATGAAAGAAAGCGAAATGGTGGATTATTTTCTGCAGGCCTTAGAACCTACTTATTACGGCTATCTAGTATCAGCTATAGGCAAGTCCTTCAATGAAGTAGTGAAGATGGGCGGTATGGTAGAAGAAGAGCTTAAGTCAAACAAAATCATGAGCTATTCGGCTATTAAGGCAACTACCCAGGCCATTCAGAGCGGTACTAGGGGAGTAATCGGAAAGAGGAAGAAAGAGGATGTGGCAACGATTGATTCAGGAGCTTGGTTCGGACCCAGGGGCTCGTCTAAAACCTACCCCCATACCCCGTATAATCCACCCCAATACTACTACCCACCACCAGACCCCTATTTTTCTGTCCACCATGCCCAAACATACAACCAACCCCCCGCCCACGCACAATGGCGTGCGCCCCACGAGCCTGACTAGACCAGATTTCCGGCCCAATCAAGCATTTAAGAATGAGAGGTCCATTGGGAGAGTCCTATACTAGTTTGTTCCACAGGCTAAGACAATTGGATATGCTGAGGCCGATCGAGTCAAAATTACCAAATCCTCCCCCGAGAAATCTTGATTATTCTGTAAGCTGTGAATATTGTTCTGGTGCTCTGGGGCATGATACGGAGAAATGCTGGCATTTGAAAAATGCTATCCAAGAGCTCATTGATACAAATCGGATTGAAGTCCAAGCTCCGGAGGCACCCAACATCAACCAGAACCCGCTGCCTGTGAGCACGTGATTTTTCCCCTATATGAATTACTCCCATAGTTTCAAAACAAAACAATTTCGTCCAGTATTTGCAATTTTGTGAATTTTCGTGGCATTTTATGTTAATTGTTTGCATTTTGTCCGTACATTTTAATTCATATAAAAATATAAAAAATATGCATTGCATTTAGGGTTTAAGTTTACATATTTTGGAGTTAATTAGTAATTAGGAATTTTGCAAAAAAAAAAAATACAAAAAGTCACAAAAATAGTTTATCTTGGCTTTGTTCAATTTGTAGCTTTGAATTCTTGCTAGTTTGATATTTGATTAGTTTGTGATAATTGTAAGAGTTAATTAATTTGACTTGGTAGTTTAATTTAGTTTTCAGAATTAATTGAGGGTTTTAGTTTAATTTTAAAATAGGAATTAAAAGAAATTAGAAAAAAAAATTGAAAAAAAAGAGAAAAGGAAAACAAAAGAGGGGATCAGATTTTTGGCCCAATCTTTGATTCAAAGCAGCAGCCCAAACGTTTTTAGCCCAGACCCGTTCCAACCCAGCCCAAATCACTCCCCAAACCCGGTACCAGTCCCTACTAGCATGAAACGACCCCGTTTCTGTGGGCCGTGATGGGAGCCGTTCGATCTCGTGGGATCAACGGCTGAGAACTGATTGGGATGACACTAAAAAAGTGTCCGAACGGGACCCCCCCCTTTCTCAAACCCATCTCCCTCGTTCACCCCTTTAGAAAACCCTAACGCCCGCCGCCCTGTTCTCCACCGCTGTTGATGGCGGCGCCGGTGTCCAAACCCCACAAAATGAACACCCTAGTATCTCCTCACTCCCCACATCCCCAATCCAAGATCAGTATCCTTCAAACATGCCTGGAATCCCTCGAATTTAGGTTTGAAGCCAAGAACGCTAGCGCCGCCCAACTTTCCCCGGTGGCGGCGCCACCTCCAAATCACCCCAAAACAATACCCCATGACCCCCAGGCCTCCTCCATGCCTAATATGGCAAACACACCCTTCGATCCACTCAGAGTTGCTCCAATCTTAGATCCGAGGTCCAGTTTCAACGGTTCGAACTCAAGCATCGTCCTGCATAAATTGACGCTGCTCGTACATATTAGAACATCAAACGTAGTGTCAAGATTAATCAGTAAGACTTCCTTTTTCACTTGGGTTTTTATTTGTTCACATTCCATCCTTGTTCTTCATGTGAATTGATTTGGAATTTGTGTTTAATTGATTTTTGTTCGTTCTGTGTTAGCTTTATTTTTATTTTTGGTTTAATTTTTGGCCTTGTTAATTTTCCTGTGTGTCTGATTCGTTGCTTGGTCTTATTAACATAAGCTTTAAACCTTTAATTCTCACTTTTATTGAGTAGTTTGATTTTTCTGTTATTAATGTTAACTCAGTTTGATTCATATTTTTGTGTTCGATTTCGATTTATGATTGTTGCTGTGGTATTGATTTTATTTCGCTATTGTTAATTTAGCCTTAGTATTAATTAGGGTTAAATTCTAATTTTGGTTAATTAGTTTAATTTTTAAGTTTTCTAAGTGTTTGAGTATAGCTGAATGTTCCAATTAGTTAACTATGGTTACCTTCTTGACCAGGGTAACAGGGTTGGGGTTGGTTTAACTAGGTTGGTAATTTTCAGAATAAAAAGGGTAGTTTAGGGAGTTCAACTCAGGGAATCTTTGGTAACAGAAATTAGAAGCCCCTAGAAGCACCTAGAAGGGGTCCTAATTGGAGTTTTAGAAACATAGTGGTGTGACTTGGGTAGCAAGTCAGTAAAGGAGGAATTTCTAAGCTAAAAAGCAGGAATTTAAAAGGGACTAAAGTGCAAAGTTAAACTAGGAGGGTTGCCCTATAGTTGAGCTTATATAAGGTAGCATTCTTGCCTTTGAAGGCAAGAAAGAGGGAGCTAAAAAAAAATCAGAGGCGTATACATTCTAAAATCTGAGAGATTTGTTTTTTTTTTTTTTAAGGAAATGAAGATTCTAATGTTATCTATTCCTTCTCAGCATGTTTAGAGTTTATATGGAAACTGGCCCGTTATTAATTAACTAGTAGGTTTTGGGCTTTTCGAGTTAAGTAGCGGGCTCGAGCTAAGAATTTCTTCAATAATGCCTCCAAATCCAAATCCTAACGTTGATAAAACGTGTCGAGGATCCGGGTGCATTTCATGTGACGTGATCTAAAAACATGTTTTAAACGACGTTCATTCCTAAAGCGGTTAAAAATTAAAATGCACATAGGTTTGAACATGTTCTAAAATCAGATTTTAGCTAAATATAGCAGTTGAGCGACCGTGCTAGAACCACGAAACTTGGGAGTGCCTAACCCCTTCTCCCGGGTTAACAGAATTCCTTACTCGGATTTCTGGTTCGCGACTGTTAAACAGAGTCAAACCCTTTTCCTCGATTCGGGATTCAAACCGGTGACTTGGGACACCATAAATCTCCCAAGTGGCGACTCTGAATCTTTTAATAAAATGAATCCTGTTTCGATTGTCACTTCAAGTTGGAAATAACTCCCTTTATTATACCCCTTCACGGGGTGTAGTAAGAAAAAGGAGGTGTAAACCCATCAAGAGACAAACATGATCGAGATAGTGCATAAAGAAGGGGAGCCTAAAAAGCCTTCGCAGACCGTCATGATGATCCGGTCCAGTGAGGTCAAAGCGGTTGAAAAATCAATAAGTGAGAGATCAGTGATCAAGTTGAGCGGGACAAACAGTGAACCATCTGCGGTAGTCAAGAAGGGGTCCTCAAGTGATGTTGCAGCGAAACAAGAGAGGGCAAAACTGGTTGTGCCAGGAGTGGAGAACAAGCCTGTCGTAATTGTGGAGGGTGCTCGCACAGATCCTGTCATTATCAAACCTGTAACCCAGTTACCGATAGTCAACAGCAAGGCTATCCCTTGGAATTATGAATGGGTGACTGTGACTTACAAAGGAAAATAAATTAAAGAAGAAGTCTATGAGACCCATGGATTGACTCGTTCGGGGAGATGCTTTGCCCCCGAGGAATTAAGAAAAGCTAAAACCTACAAAGATAACCCAGTGCTAGTGAAGAAAGCTGTGACTGAAGAAGACGCAGAAGAGTTTTTGAGAAAGATGAAAGTGCAAGACTATTCCATCGTGGAGCAGTTGAGAAAGACGCCTGCTCAGATTTCACCGTTGTCATTGTTAATCCACTCAGACGAGCATCGTCAGGCCTTGATGAAAATCCTAAACGAGGCTCACGTTCCCGACAAAATCTCAGTGAACCATTCGGAAAAGATAGCCAACAAGATATTGGAGGTAAACAGAGTCACTTTTTCAGATGATGAGTTGCCCGTGGAGGGTACTGAGCACAATAGAGCCCTCTATCTTACGGTGAAATGCGAAGATTTCGTGGTTACCCGGGTATTGGTCGACAATGGTTCTAGTGCAAACATTTTCCCTCTCTCTACTCTGAACAAGTTGAAAGTGGATGATAAAAGGATTCACAAGAACAATATCTGCGTTCGGGGGTTTGATGGTGGAGAGAAAGATTCAGTCGGTGATATAGTGCTTGAGCTGACAATAGGACCAGTTGAATTACCATGGAGTTCCAGGTGCTGGATGTAGCTGTTTCCTACAATCTGTTGTTAGGTCGACCTTGGATTCATGTCGCCAAAGCAGTCCCTTCTACTCCACACCAGATGGTCAAGTTTGAATGGGATAGACAGGAAATTGTTGTACACGGCGAGGATAATTTGTGTGCTCCCAGTGATGCCATTGTTTCGTTCATTGAGGTTGAAGACGACAAAGGACCTTGGGTCTACCAGGTTTTTGACACAGTGTCGGTTGAGAAAATTCCAGAAGGGAAATGCGTTCCAATTCCGAAGGTAACCGCCGCATCGGTCATGGAGGCCTTTGAAATGTTTAAAAATGGTTTCGTACCTGGTAAGGGTTTGGGTGCATCTCTGCAAGGCATCATACAGCCGGTGTCTCTTCCTAAAAACTTGGGTACATTTGGTCTAGGATTCAAGCCTACAGCTGCAGACGTGAAAAGAGCCAGAAAGTTGAAACAAAGGGCATAGATCCTTCCAAAACCTGTCCCACATCTCTCCAGATCATTTGTCAAGCTTGGTACCAGGAAGCGCCCAGGGACAACAGTTCCCAGTTCAGTGGTTGATGTTGATGGAGAGTTGATTGAAAGGTTCGAGAGGTTGTTCGACGATGTGAACATGGTGGAAGTTGGAGAAGGCTCTAGCAAGGAAGATATGTAGTTTGTTGGGCCGAGTGCAAAACTTAGCAATTGGGAAGCTACTCCTCTCCCTACCCGAAAGGAGTTTTGGTAGTTTGCTTTGATTTTCTTTCAGTTTATCTGGATTATTCCAGGGTTGTAATTCAGATTCTATGTTCCGTCCGTTTGGATGTATAAACCTTGTTATCTTTTGATTTCAATGAAATGCAATTTCCCTTTTTCATCATTCCTGATAGTTTTATTTTTGTTTATTTTCTTCCTTGTACAGTTCTATTTATGCTGGTTTCAATGACATGACATGCATGAGGAATCTCCGGCCCAGTCTTAAAAGCCAATCTAATTCTGAAATAATAATCCAAGAAATAGAGTGTGATGATGAATCAGAATATGATGATGATGAGGCCTTTGAAGAGACTAGTAAAGAATTAAGCCATTTCGAAGAAAAACCCAAGCCCAACCTGAATGATACAGAAGCAATCAATTTAGGGGACCCAGATAATGTCAGAGAAACTAAGATAAGTGTCCATCTTGAACCACAAATCAGGTAAGAGATAATTAAAGCATTGTTTGAATACAAAGATATTTTCGCATGGTCATATGACGACATGCCGGGTCTAAGCACTGACTTGGTGGTTCACAAATTGCCCACTGACCCGGCGTTCCCTCCCGTCAAGCAGAAGTTGAGGAAGTTTAAAACTGACATGAGCGTGAAGATTAAAGAAGAGGTCACAAAGCAGCTTGACGCAAAGGTCATTCGAGTCACGCGGTATCCCACTTGGTTATCTAATGTCGTGCCTGTGCCAAAGAAGGATGGTAAGACCAGAGTGTGTTTTGATTACCGTGATCTCAACAGGGCAAGTCTAAAGGACAACTTCCCACTGCCAAATATCCACATTTTGATTGATAATTGTGCCAAGCATGAGATTGGGTCTTTTGTGGATTGCTATGCGGGCTATCATCAGATTTTAATGGATGAGGAAGATGCGGAAAAGAAGGCATTCATCATACCATGGGGAACATATTGCTATCAGGTCATGCCTTTCGGTTTGAAAAATGCTGGGGCAACTTACATGAGGGAAATGACGACCATATTCCATGATATGATACACAAGGAGATCGAGGTTTATGTGGACGATGTGATCATAAAGTCCAGGAAGCAGTTTGACCACGTCATAGATTTGAGAAAGTTCTTCCAGCAGGTACAATCTTAAGCTCAATCCTGCAAAGTGCGCATTCGGTGTTCCCTCTGGAAAACTGCTGGGATTCATAGTCAGCCATCGAGGTATTGAATTGGACCCATCAACGATCAAAGCTATCCAAGAATTTCCACCTCCAAGGAACAAGACTGAGGTGATGAGTCTGTTAGGGAGGCTGAACTACATCAGCAGGTTTATTGCTCAGCTCACGACGACTTGTGAGCCTATATTCAAGGTGTTGAAGAAGGATGCTGCGGTCAAGTAGACAGATGAGTGTCAAGAAGCATTTGATGAGATAAAGGGGTACTTGTCAAACCCACCTGTGTTGGTCCCACCAGAACCGGGGAGACCTTTGATTCTGTATTTGACAGTCTTGGACAATTCATTTGGTTGTGTATTGGGTCAGCATGACATCACCGACGGGAAGGAGCAAGCCATCTATTATCTCAGCAAGAAGTTCACATCTTATGAGGTTAAGTACACTCACCTTGAGAGGACATGTTGCGCCCTAACTTGGGTAGCACAAAAGTTGAAGCATTATTTGTCATATTACACTACTTACCTCATTTCTCATCTGGACCCGTTAAAGTATATCTTTCAGAAGCCTATGCCCATAGGGAGGCTCGCAAAGTGGCAGATCTTGCTCATAGAATTTTACATCGTCTATGTGACTCGGACTGCAATGAAAGCCCAGGCATTGGCCGACCATTTGGCCGAGAACCCGGTGGATGAAGAATATGAACCTTTAAAGACTTACTTCCCTGACGAAGAGGTGATGCACATCGATGAGCTGGAACAGGTTGAAGAGACAGGTTGGAAACTTTTCTTTGATGGAGCTGCTAACATGAAAGGCGTTGGGATAGGAGCTGTACTTATTTCTGAAACAGGACACCACTGCCCTGTTACGGCTCAGCTTCTTTTCTACTGTACTAACAACATGGCTAACTACGAGGCATGCATTTTGGGTTTGAGGTTAGCTGCAGATATGGGTGTCCAGGAAGTCTTGGTCTTGGGAGACTCGGACCTTCTGGTGCACCAAATTCAAGGAGAATGGGAAACACGGGATTTAAAACTCATACCGTACCGACAGTGTTTGCATGATCTTTGTCAACGGTTTCGGTCAGTAGAGTTCAGGCATATCCCAAGGATCCATAATGAGGTTGCTGATGCTTTGGCTACTCTGGCGTCAATGTTACATCATCCAGATAAGGCTTATGTTGACCCTTTGCATATTCAGGTCCTCGATCAGCATGCTTACTGTAACATGGTGGAAGAAGAACTTGATGGTGAGCCGTGATTCCACGATATTAAGGAGTATATCAGGATGGGGGTGTATCCAGTACAAGCCACAGGTGATAAAAAGAGAACAATTCAACGGTTGGCAAGTGGATTTTTCTTCAGTGGAGGATTTTTGTACAAAAGAACTCCAGATCTTGGATTGTTAAGATGCATAGATGCTAGACAGGCCACAACTATCATAACCGAAGTACATTCTGGAGTCTGTGGACCGCATATGAGTGGGTACGTTCTGGCAAAAAAGATTCTCCGAGCAGGTTTTATTGCCTCACCATGGAGCGAGATTGTATCAGATTTGTGCGAAAATGTCATCAATGCCAAGTACACGGAGATTTGATTCATTCTCCGTCTTTTGAATTACACAAAATGTCCGCACCATGGCCCTTTGTTGCTTGGGGTATGGATGTCATCGGACCAATTGAGCCAGCAGCATCCAATGGGCACAGGTTCATTTTGGTAGCCATTGATTATTTCACCAAGTGGGTTGAAGCTACAACTTTCAAGTCTGTGACCAAGAAAGCAGTGGTCGATTTTGTTCACTCAAATATCATTTGCCGGCTCAGGATCCCAAAGGTGATCATCATAGATAATGGTGCTAATCTCAACAGTCATTTGATGAAAGAGGTATGTCAACAGTTTAAGATTACGCATCGCAATTCCACCCCATACCGTCCCAAGGTGAATGGAGCAGTCGAGGCAGCCAACAAGAACATAAAGAAGATACTTCGGAAGATGGTAGAAGGTTCCAGGAAATGGCACGAGAAGTTAGCCTTTGCGTTGCTGTGTTATCGCACTACTGTTCGCACTTCAGTAGGTGTAACTCCTTATTTGTTGGTATATGGCACAGAAGCAGTGATACCCGCAGAAGTGGAAATCCCATCCCTTCGGATTGTCGCTGAAGCCGAAATTGATCATGATGAGTGGGTCAAAACCCGCCTGGAGCAACTGAGTTTGTTCGATGAGAAATGATTGGCAACAGTATGTCATGGCCAGTTGTATCAACAGAGAATGGCAAGAGCATATAACAAGAATGTGCGTCAACGGAAGTTTGAAGTGGGTCAGGCTGAAGCAAAAGTTAAGTTCACCCCAAATTGGTAGGGGCCGTTCATCGTAACGAGAGTGTTGTCCACTGGTGCATTGTATTTAACAGACATAGAAGGCAAATGTGTAGACATGGCTATCAATTTTGATGCAGTCAAAAGATATTATGTATGATTTCTCTGGTTTAAATTGTATTTGTTTGTACTTGGCATGTTTTGAAGATTGGAATGACGAAGGCATTTTGTTCTGCTATCTAAACACTTTATTCTTTGTTACCCCTTTTGAGCCTTATTTATTTCCTTTCGTACCCCTCTTTTGGAATCAGTAGCAAAGTTCAGAAACGCAAGCGCAAAAGATAAGTAAAGGGAAAGAGAGAAAAGGAAAAAGAATGAAAGAAAAGTAAAAAAAAAGAGAATGAAAAAAAAAGAGAAAAGAAAAGAAGAGAAGAGAAGAAAAGAAAAAAAAGAAGAAGAAAAAAAAGAAGGGAAAATTACAACAACAAAGTAATTTTTATGACATGAACTATGTTCGACCTGATTCCTTTTAAGGATACGTAGGCAGCCTCACGGTTCGGTCCCATCAAAATAAAAATCCAAAAGTCCCCGGGCAAAGAAACTGGGGCAGAAGTTGTGGTTGTTGTAGGAAATCTGATTCCGAAAGTTGTAATTTTAAACCCATTTGAATTGCTTTGAGCCTTTTGATACCCTTTCTTCCTAATCCTATCCAAAAGCCCACATTACGATCCAAAGAAAGACCTTCCGATAGGTCTTCGAGAAATGTCAAGTCGAACAAGTAGAGGTGATTCATATCAGGGGCAACACTCCGGTCCAAGCAAGGAAAATGAAAAATGAGAGAGTCTTATTGGTGAAAACCCTCATGGGCACCGTAAGGCGACGAAAGCTGAGAGAAATAAAAAATGAGAGAGTCTTGTTGGTGAAAACCTTCATGGGCACCTTAAGGCAAAAATGAGTTGAGAGATGAACAAATGAGAGAGGTTTGTTGGTGAAAACCCTTCGGCGCACCGCAGGCCGAACAAGGTCAATGTTTTGGTGAAGAAATTGGGTTTTGAAGATCTCGGGGCGTAAAGTACGACAACTGAATGTTGATTGGTTGAACAGACTGGGCCGATTAATCCGAAATGCATGTCATGGTCATTGGTGCCAGCTGCTCCACTCAGATAAGTCTTTTTTCTTTTTCCCCTTCAAACAGTCTTCCAGTTTCGGATTTTTCTTATCCCTAACTCTCAAAGTCATTGCATTTCATTTCTTTTGGGTTTATTTCTCTAAGATGTTTCCAATGTCAGTTTTGTTTAAACAAATAAGAAAGGGTTTCAAAGCTCACTACCAACTTCCAAAATTGCACAAAGCACAGGGCGGCCAAAGCATTGCAGAGGTAGTATGATGTAAAATGGGATATAAAGGGTCAGCGAAAGTTCCATCGGTGGAATGGTTTAGTAATTTCATGGGAGTTGCAGAGGTTCAGATAGATGGGTCAGAGATGTAACACAACAGTTTGGGTATAGAACACTCGGGTCATCCAAGGTCATGTGGGTAAAAGTCAGTCAGAAAGTCAAATGGTTCTTGGCCAGTACGGGAAGCCAGTCAAAACAAAGCGCGGCAGTAGAGAGGCCACCTTCAGCAAGAATGCCACAAACTAACCACCACATTTTAAATTGACAAGATTTTTTTTTGATTGCAAACAGGGACAGAAAATTCCGTTTGTGTCGGAGAAACCCTCCATAAGGAAAAGCAAGCACCAGACAGGTTTGACGGTAAATTCTCAGGACCCTCCTGGAAAATGGGACCTAGTTTAAAATATGAGTAGCAAAATCTAGCATAAATGTACCCCAAAGAAATATATGTTGGCTTCAAAGTTTGCATGCTTTAGATATGATTCAATTAGGAGTTTTCAGGACCCTCCTGAATAATGGGACTTAGCTCTAAAATTTCCATTAGATAACAAGATTTTGCGGAAGTCACACCTTTAGAAGATATAATTTAGATTTAAAACCTTCATTTAACTAGGAGTTTTCAGGACCCCCCTGGATAATGGGATCTAGCTTTCAAATGCTTAGCGATATTTGGTAACATGATTAAGTTAACACTCACAAATGTGCCCACTTACCAAACTGGGTCAGAAAATTTTCTTTGTTTTGTCTATTTTTGTTGAAGTTAGGCACCCATCAGGAGAGCAAGGGAGAAACTCAAGCATCGGTAATCAGGAGCCCACCTGGAGAACAAAGCAATTCAAGCATCGGTAATGAGGAGCCCACCTAGAGAACAAAGCAGTACAAGCGTAAGTAATCAGGAGCCCACCTGGAGAACAAAGCAATTCAAGCGTCGGTAATCAGGAGCCCACCTGGAGAACAAAGTAGTTCAAGCGCCGGTAATCAGGAGCCCACCTGGAGAACAAAGCAATTAAAGCGTCGGTAATTAGGAGCCCACCTGGATAACAAAGCAATTCAAGCGTCGGTAATCAGGAGCCCACTTGGAGAACAAATCAATTCAAGCGTCGGTAATCAGGAGCCCACCTGGAGAACAAAGAAGCTCGGTAATCAGGAGCCCACCTCGAGAACAAAGCAATTCAAGCGTCGGTAATCAGGAGCCCACCTAGAAAACAAAGAAATTCAAGTGTCGATAATCAGGAGCCCACCTGGAGAACAAACAATTCAAGCGTCGGTAATCAGGAGCCCACCTGGAGAACAAAGCAATTCAAGCATCGGTAATCAGGAGCCCATCTGAAGAACGAAGGGAAAGCAGCAATGTTCGAAGGAAGACGGTTCAAGTTCAGCAATCAGGTGCCCATTGAATGCAGGGTAGTCCCAGCTACCGAAACTTCCCGAACTACACTGACCTGATTCCTTTATAGCCAAGGATATGTAGGAAACCTCGGAAGCAAGGTGCGGTCAAATCATTTAAAAAAAAATGCTTCTCACGAAGTATTCAAACGGGCAAAAATCGCTCGTAACCGCTCACTTTATCTTTGCACGAAAACTCTTCGTGTTTCCGAGCAAAGAGGGCGGCTGTGAGCACGTGATTTTTTCCCTATATGAATTATTCCCATAAATTCAAATAAAATAAATTTTTCCAATTGTTTGCAATTTCGTAGATTTTTGTAGCAGTTTTTGTCAATTGCTTGCATTTGTCTGTGCACGTTTATTTTGTTTAATTCATGAAAAATACAAAATATTCTTCATTTGCATTTAGGATTAATTTGGCATCTTTAAATTAATTAGTAATTTAGTTGTGTTTCAAAAATAGAAAAATCACAAAAATAATTCATTTTTTGCATTTAGCTTCGGATTTCATAGTTTTCTTTTAAGTTGGTAAATAATTAGTGGCGGTAAGTGTTTATTTTGAGTAATTAATTTAAGTTGGTGGGATTAGTTTGAATTAGGAATTAGTATAGGTTTTATTTTTATTTCTATTTTTTAAAGAAATTAAAAAGAGTTTGAAAATAAAAAGAACTAATTTGAAAAAGAAAAAAGATTAGAAAGGAATGGGAGAAATCAGATAGTTGGGCCAAATCAATTGCATGTCCCAAGCACAATTCAATTCCCTCCAATACCCGCCTAAACCCCAGCCCAAACCCGCACCTACCCGGTCTGCCCCGTCCATAACCCAAACGACCCCGTCCATAACCCAAACGGCCCCATTTTACTTTGGTTGAATCTCAATCGTTGATTTTCATTCAATCCAACGGGTGGGAACTGGGGTCATGGTAAGTATAATACTGTCTGAATACTTTCACCCTCCCCCCCCCCTCCCCGTCTCGTCTCTCAAACCCCTCTCACCTCCTTCATCGTCTCCAATTTCAGAGACCAAACCCTAAACGCTGCCCTAATTTTCCACCACCTCAGCCGGCGGCGCCACTCCCAAACCACCCCAAAACAATACTAGAGAACCCCCATGACGCCCTCGTTCCAAATCCCCTTTCCATTTCCCTTGAAACTTGCTAGAGCGTCTCGAATCTTGAATCTGAAGTTCGAGTCCTAGAAGCCAAATCCAAACCAGTACATGCAGGGTTATTGCTCCAGTTCTCATGAGTTTTTAGGGCTGGTTTTATCACGAAATAATGTTGTTCGCTTGTTCTTGACAAAGAACAAACGATTGACGTTATTTGGGGATGAAATCGGAGTGTCAAGTCTCGAGGTCGAGCTTTGTTCGGTGAGTTCTTTCTGTATTTTGTTCATTTTGTGTTATGTCAACCTTCTTTCTTCTTCTCTTCTTCTCTTTTATTTAGACGCCTCAATTGAAATTTGACCAAAGTCTTGGCCGAGGTCAATAATTGTCCGTTTGTTCTTCGCTAGTTTTTTTTTTCTTTTCCAAGTCTGCTTCTCCAATCCTCCTTAGTTTGTTTAGTTTCTTTTGTTAATAGCATGATTATTATTCTAATTTCATCTCCCATTTAGTCACCTAGTTAATTTAATTAGGCCTATAACTTAGTTAATTTCATGCTAATGTGTTTGGGTTAACTAGTTCATTCACCTTCTTCTTTGTTTTGATTGTATTTTAAAAAGGTTTCCGGGTTTTCTTTTGGGAAATTTTGATCAGTTCTTAAAACTATGAATCTCTATTTGATTTGAATTGGGCTCTGAAAAATCAAGAGCCCAAAAGGGAATTCAACTTGGGTTACAGACCCATACCAATTTGAGTCGGGTCAGTTTAACCCATATTTGGCTGGAAGGGTAATTTTCAGGGGTTTAAGGGGTAATCTGGGTAATTGGCATAGGGAATATTTTTGTAACCGACTAAGGAAGCTTCCTAGAAGCTGGAGTAGGGGACTCATGTGAGAATCTGAATTTTACCCTAAGGGTATGAGGGCAAAAACAAAAATGTCAAAAGGATTAGGGTGCAAATTTTAACTTATTTCTGCAGCCCTAATGCCTTGCCTATAAAGGCACCATTACTTGACATTCAAGTCAGATTTTAGAGATTGTGGATGTTTGTTTTAGTTTATTTGGAACGTTATCTGTGCCCTTTCTCTTTAAAAAAGACAATCCTTTTAGTTAGTTTGGACAGTAGTAGAATCCCCTCTCCACTAATGTTTAGATAATTAAGTTTTCTTTAAATAGTTGAGGTGAGCCACGTTAAATAGGATATAGTTATGGCCCTCGAGAGTTTAGCTTGAATTCCCTTTAAAATTGGAATTGAGGTGTGCCGTACCAAATAAAATCTAAAAATGCATGGCCCTTATTTAATTAATATTTTAATCCCTAGAAATCGAGGCGAGCCATTTAGTTGAATTTTCTATGGCCCTCGCAAAGTTGAAAGTGCGGAGTTGCTTTAGGCGCGTTATTTTAATAATTTACCTTCCTAAACTCGGGTGTGCATTTATGTGTCCCAAATCCAAATCTCAACAACGTTAGATAAAAATGTGTTGCGGACTGTGGGTGCATTTATGTGACGTGGTTCAAAACGCGTTTTATGTGACGTTGAATCTTCCTAAAAAAATATTAAATAAAAGCGGTTATAAAGTTGAAATTGAACCATAGGTTAAAACATATAATAAAATCAGATAATAGGCCAATTATAACAGTTGAGCGACCGTGCTAGAACCACGGAATCCGGGAATGCCTAACACCTTCTCCCGGGTTAACAGAATTCCCTACCCGGATTTCTGCATTCGCGGACTGTAAAACAGAGTCAATCTTTTCCTCGATTCGGGATTTGAACCGGTGACTTGGGACTCCATAAAATTATCCCAAGTGGCGACTCTGAATTTTTTAATAAATAATCCCGTTTCGATTGTCACTTTAATTGGAAAAACTCCCTTATACCCTTCCGGGGTGTAGGAAATAGGAGGTGTGACAAATGCGAGTTAGCAAGGGTGGTTTTGGCGGTCCCTGATGTTGTTCGCGTCCTCTGGCAAAGTTGATCCTTCCTCGGTCGCTCAGCAATTCTTTGAGGTGTCCCTGTTGAAGCATGTTTATGATCTCCTGTCTTAGGGCGATGCAATCCTCGATTTTGTGCCCTCGTTCTTGGTGGAACTCACAAAGGGCGTCCGACTTTTTGGTATTCGGATCTGACCTCATCTTTTGCAGCCACTTCACCTTTGTTCCGAGCTTCTCCAAGGCGTAAACTATTTCTGTAGGTGACACGCAAAAATTGTGAGCAGATAACAAATGGAGCATATCTCTTTCATTCCAGTGAGTCCCTGTCCTTGATCTGGGTGGGCCCTCTTCATGGCGGGAGGAGGGCGCTATGGTAAATGCCATTCCTAGTTGGGTCGCGGAGCTACGAGGTCCCTTCTGATATCATTTCTTCGATCTTTCTTGGATTCGGCTTGTACCTGTGAAAATATGGTGCAGAGACAGTGTCAAGAAGGCAGTATATTGATCGATCAATTGATACATGAGTCCTATGTATTTATACAGTATTTTATACTGTATTTTTGGCTATGTTACATAGAATAGGACTTTTCTAGGACAGCTAATACAAGGAGGCCTAATTCTTCTAAACTAGGATTAGCTAATTGCATAGTTATCAGGTTTGTTAGCCTGATCATTATCTTCAACACTTCCCCTCAAGCTAGTGGGAGGTGACTTCACTACACCTAGCTTGTCTCAAAAAAACTGGAACTGGTCCTTGCCAAGAGCCTTTGTATGAACATCTGCTAGCTGGTCCCGGGACCTAACAAACTGAGTAATCAGTTGTCCTTGAGCTACTTTCTCTCTGACAAAGTGGTAGTCAAGTTCTACATGCTTAGTTCTAGCATGCATTACTGGATTTGTAGTCATGTATAGAGCACTCAAGTTGTCACAGAATAAGACAGGGGCAGTCTTGATATACATTCCAACGTCTTGTAGAATATAGTTTATCCAGGTAAGCTCAGCTGCAGTTGCTGCCAGTGCTCTATACTCAGCTTCAGCACTTGACTTGCAATAGTATTCTGCTTCCTTGATGACCAGGAGACACAATTTGCGCCAAGATATATACTGTATCCAGTAGTAGACCTCCTTGTAATGGTACACCCTGCCCAGTCTGCATCTGAGAACCCATACAGCCTGAAGGAAGACTGTGATATGATTTTTAGTCCATGGTCGATGGTTCCTTTGACATACCTTGATATTCTCTTTACTGCCTGGAGATGCATGCTGATTGGATTTTGTATGAATTGACTTGCAAGATTAACAGCATGATTAATGTCTGGTCTTGTGAGTGTGAGATACTGCAAACTTCCTACAATGCTTCTGTGGGCTGAGGGATCAACTGCTTTGCTAACTGCTTCTTGTAGACCATGTTTCTGAGCTAGTGGAGTATGCATTGTTTTCAGATTTTCCATATCCACTCTTCTAAGCAGATCATTTGCATATTTGCTTTGGTTCAAGTGGATTCCTCCAGGAAAATAGCTCACTTCAATGCCTAAAAAGTAACTCAAAGGTCCAAGATCCTTCATAGCAAATTCATGCCCCGGCTTTTGCACTACTTCCCCTATCTGCCTTAAGTTGATTCCTGTTACAATTATATCATCTACATATAACAAAAGTAATACTGTTCCTTCTGCATCATGAAGAGTAAATAGGGAGGAATTAGCTCTACTGCATTTGAAACCAATATGAAGCAGAAATAGGCTAAATCTCTCAAACCAAGCTCTGGGAGCTTGTTTGAGACCATATAGTGCCTTTTTCAAGAGACAAACATGATCAGGATACATTGGATCAGTGAAGCCTGGTGGTTGAGACATATAGACTTCTTCTTGTAGGTGACCATGTAGAAAGGCATTCTTAACATCTAGTTGCCTAATGGGCCAATGTAGAGTGACTGCAAAAGAGAGAATAACTCTTATAGTTGTAGATTTAACAATTGGACTGAAGGTTTCTTCAAAGTCAATACCTTCAAGTTGTGAGTACCCTTTAGCAACTAGCCTTGCTTTATGTCTTTCTATTGATCCATCTGGCTTCATCTTTGTTTTAAACACCCACTTAGATCCTACTACATTCATTGTTAGAGTTCTGGGAACTAGTATCCAAGTTGCACTTTGATGTAAAACTGCTAATTCTTCTTACATAGCTTTAAACCAGTGAGGGAAACTAAGAGCTTCTTTTATAGTTTTAGGTTCTTCTGGTTTTGTTTGTACAGCAGCTAGTGAGGTATGAGAAATAGGAAGAGACTTAGCTTTGAATCTGGTGATCATTTTATGTCCTTGATCAGTGATTGCAGGTTCAATTTGAACTTTGTTTTCTGCTTCTGCTGGAGGTGCATCAAGCTGGTCATTGAAGAAGTGTGACAAGTCCACTTCTAGTTGCAATTCTCTTGGATCTGTCACTGAGTACTGCATAGGTGTTTCATCTGAGTGAGAGGCCTCTGAGTGCAATTCATTAGTATCTGAGTTTTGCATGTCTGCAGATGGCTCAGCAATACTATGTGTGACCTCCATAACTTCATCCTGATCAGACTCAACAACATCACTGTGATCAGCAGTCGGAGCAGCAGTTGGATCAGATCAACACCATCACTTTGATCAGCTGCAGTATCATGGACAGCTCTCAACACAACACTTTGATCATTTGAAGCATTAGCTGCAGCATCATCATGATCAGCTCCCAACACTTCCCCTGCAATAGTAGAGTCTGATGAACCAGACTCAGTCTGTGATTCTGAGAAAAATTCAAAGAAGGTGGCCATATGACTAGAGTCATTTGGTGCACTGTCAGTCTTGTTTTCCTACACATAAGGAAGTGTTAGTTCATCAAAGACAACATGTCTTGACACAAAGACCCTCCTTGTGGTTGGATGATAACATCTATAGCCTTTATGTAGACTGTTGTAACCAATGAACACACATGGATAGGACTTAGGTGAGAACTTGTGTTTTCCCTTTAAGTGAGGAAAACATCTGCATCCAAACACTATTAAACTGTTGTAATCAGGGTGTGAGCCATGCAATTTATGAAATGGTGTTTCCTTCTTAAGTACAGATGATGGCAATCTATTTATCAGAAAAACTGCTGTGAGAAATGCTTCAGTCCATAAATACAAGGGTAATCTAGCATGTAGTAGTAGTGTCAATCCAATTTCTACTACATGTCTATGTTTCCTTTCTGCAATGCCAATTTGCTCAGGGGTGTGAGGGCAGGAAATATGTCTTACAATGCCACAATCTTCTAAATACTTAACAAATTCTGAACTTGAAAATTCACCTCCACCATCACATTGAAAAATCTAGATACTCTTTGAATATTGTTTCTTAACCATTTTGTGGAATTTGACAAATGTTTCAAAGAAATCAGATTTTCTTTTTAAAGGATACAACCAAGTATATCTACTATGATCATCAACAAATAAAGCATAGTATTTCATATGTTGGGAAGATTCAATAGGAGCAGGACCCCATAAGTCACAATGAATTTTCAATAGAGGTTCATTCTCAACTTTATTTCTCAATTTGAATGGTAGTTTACAACCTTTTCCCATTTGATAACTAACACAAACAATAGGAGTTTTATTCCTACATGTGACATTGATAGCTTTATTGTTACTAAGTACTTCTAAAGACCTAGAATTTGGATTCCCAAGTCTGGCATGCCAAATATCACTAGAGTTTCTCCTTGTCTGTGTTGCACTTAAAGCAAGCAGGTTGTCCACCTTCAAGGCATATATCTCTCCTCTTTTAGCACCCTTGGCCATCAGTTTCCCTGTCCTCTAGTCCTTTACAACAAAATATGATTCATCAAACTCAATAGAACAACAATTATCTCTAGTAATCTTACTTACAGATAGCAGATTCTTTTTGAGCTTAGGAACTACTAGCACTTCACTCATCCTTAAACCAGAAATTGTTCCTTTCCCAACATGTGTGATATCTAATTTTTGTCCATTTCCTACTATAATTTTATCATTTCCATTGTAAGGTTTAAGGTTGGATAAGTTATCTGAATTGTTGGTCATATGAGTGCTTGCTCCAGAATCCATATAGTGAGCATTATCTCCACCATTCTGACTGTTTACATTGAGTGTGGCAAGAGCCTGTGGCAAATCTTCTGGTGCTTGATAGGAGAAGTCCCATTTGTAGAAGCACTTTACTGCATTGTGATTGTTCCTGCCACATATCTGACATGCTGATGGTCCTGTGGTTTCCTGTCCCTTAACAGCATTTCCAGATCCTTGATTGTTTTGATGGTTGTTCTGTCCGGCAGGCCTAAAACCTCTACCTCTTGAACTGTAGTTCATGTTACCTCTTCTTCCTCTACCTCTGTTGTTGTATGTCCTTTGTGCTGCAAATGCCATATTGTGATTCACTTGTTGTGAATCATCTCCTTCATCCTCT
>NC_032000.1:29988397-30159089 GCF_001879085.1 Nicotiana attenuata | reverse complement strand
TTTGTATTTAGGACCCAAACTCTAGCAAGTTAATTACCTTGCTATCATCATCATCGACAGTCTTGTGTATGGCAGCCAAGCCATTGCAAATGCCTTTGAAATCCTTCAGATACTCATCGATAATTGTACTGCCAAGCTTGATAGTTTGAAGTTGTTGCTTCAACTGGAATTCCTTGTCCTTTCCTGCAGATAGGTTTCTTCCAGGCATTCCCACATCTGTTTAGCAGTCATACATCCCACAATGAGATACATACTCTCTTCTGACATTTTCCCTGATATCTAAATCCTTAACAACACATCCTTTTCAGCCCAATCAGCAGCAATACTGTCTTTGTCAACTCCCTTGCCACTATCTTTATCGATGCTTTGACTGGTGCCTTCTACGTTTATAATTTTTGGCTTTCCTTCAATGAGATATTTTAACCTCATCACTTGTATAAGTTGCATCATTTGTGTTCTCCATATCAGGTAGTTAGAAGGCTTCAACTTCACAAGGCATGATGCAATGAGATGATGAAGAGAGGCAGTTGAAAAGGTGCTGGAAGCCATATGAACAGAGTTGATATTGTGTAGTAGGGACTGGATTTTGGCAGCGGAATTTGCTTCAAAGAAGCTCTGATACCATGTGAAAATACAGTGAAGAGATAGTGTTAAGAAGGCAGTATATTGATCGATCAATTGATACATGAGTCCTATGTATTTATACAGTATTTCATACTGTATTTTCGGCTATATTACATAGAGTAGGACTCTTCTAGGATAGCTAATACAAGGAGTCCTAATTCTTCTAAACTAGGATGAGCTAATTGCATAGTTATCAGGTTTGTTAGCCTGATCATTATCTTTAACAGTACCGAAGTTAATCAATGAGTTGGCCCATTGAAGTCGTCCTCTTCTTCTCGGACCTCGGCACAATATGCGTTGTGTATTTCATCCCAAGTAGTTGGGGGTACTTTATAAGCCGACTTAATAATTTTCTTGTTGCCCTTGAACCATTTCTGCTCAGCTCGTTCTGGAAAGCTGCAACCGCCATCCCTTCCGATACGTTCGGCAAGGTTGTCCTTACTCGGTTGAAACGGGCGAGGAAGTCCCTCAATCCCTATCCCGGAGACTGTTTGATAGCAAATATGTCGTTTACTCTCGCTTCGGCCTTTTTGCCCCAACATGGGCCGTTACAAACTTGTCGGCCATTTCTTCGAAGATCTCAATGGAACACACAGGCAGTTGTGAATACCATGTTAACGCACCTCCCGTAAGGGTTTCGCCGAATTTCTTCAGCAAAATGGAGGATACTTGTTCCTTGTCGAGATCATTGCCTCTCAAGGCGGTGACGTAGTGAGTTACATGGTCTTCGGGATCGATCGTACCATCATCTATTTTTAGGTAGGGCGGAATTTTAAAGGTCTTTGGTATGGTATGCATGGCGGCATCATCACTTTATGGCTGCTTGACAAACCGACCAGCATCTCTCTTTGGCAAAAGCTTTGGGGCACCCGGTATCTTATCGACCCTTTCTTGGTGTTCTCTCATTTGTCCCCGAAGCGATTTGTTCTCGTTCTCCATTTCCTCCATCTTTTACAAAATAGCTGCGAGGGTGTTGTCACCTGCACTATTATCGGCATTATGAGTAGTACCTGTCGTTGGAGGAAGAAACGGGTCACACTGCTCGTCCGCTGGTGGTATAACGCAAGTCCTTGCGTTTCTTGAAACCGTATCATGAGCGGGCTTATGGAGGATGCTGGTTAGCGTGTTACTTAGCCAAGCCTCGAGGAGCATTTTTAGTGCTGGTGGCGTCTCTTCCACCACGGATGTGAAAGCTCCTTTACCGAGAGATAATGTGATGTTACAGTGAGGAGGGGTGATTCACCTCGCCTGGGGGAGGCATGGGGCTTTGTATCCTCGTCCCCTGCTTCAGAAATCTCATTGGTGATTGATGTTCTTAACGTCAATACCACACAAAAGGGGGGTGATTTGTGTGGTACCCAATTTTCGCTCTAGAAGAACCCGGTTCTTCTAGGTGTACTTACTACTAATGTTTGCGGAATTAAGAGTACATAAAATAAAGAACACAGAGATTTTTACGTGAAAAACACCTGGCTCAAAAGGTGAAAAAACCACGACCTACTACTCAGTAGGATTTTCCCAAACTTCCACTAAAATCACTGAGCCAAAACAGCATTTACAAAACTCTTGTAAACCTAAGAATTAACTCTAATCCCAGTGTAGCACACAGGCTCAACTGTTGCGACACCTTCAAGTTAACTCTATCTTGAATACTCAAAGTACCTAATACAATTGCTTCTATGAAAGCTGGAAAGGTACAACTTTAAAACACTTACTACAATTGAACTAAAATAAAAGAAAGACACAATGGAATTGGTTCTTCTATCTTGTCCAAGTAGCTTCAGGAATGCACACTTGAATTTCACATAAATTGCTTGCAAAATTGCCTTGCTCTTTTGCTCTCAATTTAGTTTTAACTTCTACGTTTGTGCAATCCCTGTAAAAGAGAACAATCACTATTATTTAATGAGTTAGTAATCAGAGTTTGATTGAGACTCAATTGCTGATCTTCCATCGAAGTTGAGTCCTTGAACAATACAAACTCCAACCCTATCCTTTACCTGGATTGTGTCCTCTTCCCATGAGAAGACTTTCTCTCCTCATCCAATATGCAACCTTTTCGATTAGTTCAGGAGATATTGCTGCTTGATCACTGAGACTTATCTCCTTCACGTGTATCTCACATGTCTAGGTTGATAAATATTGTGCCTCACATGATGGACCTGGTCCATGACTGAGTTCATTTGTCATTCTTCAAAACTTCACCTGAACTTGGGCCAATAAATTCCCCCTTTTTGATGATGACAAACTCTGTGCTTTTACTGATCAAAGAACCTGTAGGAACTCAGCTTGTCCATTAACACATTAACTAGTATTTTAACCTATCATCATGGACCAGGTTTAATTAGGTTATAAATATCACATTATTCAGAATAAAGATTAAAGCACAATATCTCTTCCCCTTTTTGGCATCATCGAAAAGTTGCATACATTGTGAATCCCAGAATTTAGTAATTACTCATGGCCACTTGGGCAACTGCAAGTGAAAACATGGATTAAATCATCAATAATCAACAAACAGATTCAACTATTAAGAACAAAATCTTCATAGAACAAGAGAAACAGCAGCTGTCATTGATAAGATATGTTTCCACCTACAACCACAAAAAGAAAGAAAAAACTTCCAAACATGAGCAAAAAAATAGAAAAATTCCCTAATCTGGGTCACTAGGGGGTAGTAGACTGGTTCAGAAGGCAACAACTGGATGACCTAAGGCTTGGAAGAACTAGAGGGCTGGGTTTGGAGAAGGTTGAGCATATTCTAAAGCATCCCATCACTTTTCTCCTTTTCTTTTGCTAGCTCAGCTCTAAGGCCATCTCTTTCATCTTCCAATTCAGCAACACAAGCCTGAAGCCTAGCAATTTCAGCATCCTTAGTTCCACACTCTTGAACCAAAGCCCTAACCTTGCTGTTCACAGGTGTCTTTATGGATGTATCAGGTTCAACTGGGATGGCATTGACAGGATAGTCACAAGCCAATAAGGTCTTAACACCAAAATGCTCCTTGCTTGATGCCATCTCCCATTTCTTCAAAGGCACCCTTAGCCTGTCCAGCACAGTAGTGAGTATGAACCCATACGGAGTTGCATGTGCCTTGGAGCCATTAATGACCCTTTCTAGTAATTTGACAATAAAAGCAGGCCAATTTATCTGCATTCCTCTCACAAGGCACTCCATAAGAACCAGGTCCATGTAGTTGGCAGTATGCCTCCTCTCCTGTCTGGGCAGCAGGCACTTGTTAACAAATTCAAACAAGACCTTGTGCTCAGGTCTCATCTCACTTTTCTGCACAAACCTGGCTTCAGGTACATTTTCAGCAGTTGCAGCATCACAAAAATTTCTAGTAATTTGAAGAGCAGTGGGGAGAGATTCCAGACATGGCCACCTTTGCCTTGTATAATCATCATACCCTTCACTAGGTATGCCCAGAATCTCTCCCAGTTTGACTGCATCAAACTCCACTTTTACTCCTCTCACCAGGCTAGAGACTACCCCATTTTTCACAGTGGCATTTGCCATAAACTCAATTAGTTCATTCCTGGCCAGCCTGCCATCCAATTCAAGGACCATGTCCTTCCACCCTTGTGCAGTAAGAGCATCTACCAACCTCCTCATTCCTGGTTCATCCAGGTCTTTCAACAGCCTTCCTTTCAAAAAAATTCTTTTGCCAAAGATGGCAAACCTGTCTTGTTCTTTCTCAGATTCTTCTTCTTCTCCACCATTCCACTCTTTATCTTCTTCAACAATTTTCTTTGGTTTACCCTTCACAGCAGACCTAGTTCTTTTGGCTAAAGAAGATTCAGCAGGTACAGGTATAGAGGAAGACTTCTTGGAAGAAGTCTTGGAACTTTTTGGTTTGGGTGTTGGAACCTCTTCAGTTGTTCCTCTTTCTTGATGGACCAGTTCCATCTCCTCTTCTTCTTCTTCTGCAACCTCAGAACTCTCCACAACCTTTGCTTTTCCCTTCTCCCTCTTTTTCTTCCTGCTCTCTTCCAGAGCTTTCTGTAATTCTGCTTCACTTTGTTTGACCCTGCTCCTGGTAGCTCTTCCTTTAGGTACTGAAGGTACAGTAGGTTTTGGGGATGACATTTTGCTTTTCTTTGTTGGCTTGGAAGTAGTTGGAGCCTTTTGTGTGGAAGCTTTACGCTTCTTCGGATCATAACTGGCCCCAACCTTCTTCAGAAGATCAGCCAGAGTCTCCTCAGCAGATGAACCAGGTTTATCTTGTTGCTTGCTTAAATTAACAAGCCCTTCAGCCGCCTCCCCAGAACCACTTCCCCCTGACTTGTTACCACCTTCTTCAACACCTCCACAGACAGCCAATACTTTTTCTTTCTTATTTCCCCTCACATCACCACTGACTCCCTTTCTCTCTTTTTCTTTCTTTTTACCTCTTCTTCTACTAGAATCAGCCCCCTTTACATCTTTAACAGGACCAACCAAGACAAACCTATTTTCTACACTTTCAACATCAGAGAATACCAAGCAAGAATTTACCTCACCAGGAGTTTCTTGAATATTTTCAGTTTCAGATGACCCATGTTCTTCACCTTCGCTGAGAAATAAAATCATCAGACTTAGAGCTTGAGTCAGATTCTTGAGCATGACTTTCCTTCCTCTGGCTAGCCTTCAATTTCTCACTTAGAGCTTTCCTTAAAGCTCCAGAGGCTACAATTTTTCTAGCTAGTATTTTCTGCCTGCGAAACCTAGGTTTTGGGTTTTTAATAGGAGGAGTAGATGAGGATGTGTTAGAGGGAGATGCTGGTGGGGGAGTGCCAGGATTATCTTGGGGGTTAGACATGGTTCTTCGACTATGGAGGAGTTTTGGGAATTTCTGAGAAGAAAGAAGATTTGGGATTTCTGGACAAGAATAGGGCGATCAGAACTGGAGAAGAGTTTTGACGGTTATGGACTAATGAAGGAGGGGTGTGGTGTATTTAAAGGTGATTAGACTTAAATACAGTAACGACAGCTTTCCAGAGGTCAAGTAGAAGTCTAATCAAGGTGTAATTCCGATCTCTTAGTGATTATTAGGCCTCGCTAGATTTTAGGCAAAAATCCCAATTTTTAGAGTTCTAGGGGAACGAAACTGGTTCAATGCTCAACGGATAAAACTTTTGGGAATTTGATGAATGTAGGACTTCTACTCATGATTGGAAAAATAATCTTTCTAATTGTGCAGAGTATAGAAAACATACCTGAGCTTTTCATATGAACACATACTGATGAACCAGGTTCTTTATTTAGAACTCTCTTGAACATGCCTCAAATGCCAAAATAGAAGAAACTTTGTAAGAGATCAGTGAATCATATATATACACATGTCACCGGAGTATACTAATTAAAGTATGAAACTGAGTAAGAATTGATATAGAAATTTACACAAAGTTAGAAACTCCTAACCAGAATGATTTTTTTCATTTTTTTTCTTGTGCATTCTGAACTGGACCTATTAGGTGATCTTAATCATCCCTAATTCCAACCTGTTCCTCTCAAAGTTTTCTCTACTCAGTGCTTTAGTGAAAATGTCAGCTATTTGTTTATTAGTAGCACATAATTCTATTGAAATCAATCCTTTCTCATAGTTATCTCTTAAGAAGTGGTGTCTAACATCTATGTGCTTAGTCCTCTTATGATGAACAGGGTTCTTTGTCATACTTATAACACTAGTGTTATCACAGAATATTGGAATACATCCCACTTCAATTCCAAAATCTACCAGCTGTTGTTTGATCCATAGCAATTGAGCACAACAAGAAGCAGCAGCAACATACTCAGCTTCAGCAGTAGATAGGGCCACAGAATTTTGCTTTTTGGTAGCCCATGACACAAGGCATGAACCAAGGAAGTGTGCCATACCTGAGGTGCTTTTCCTGTCCACTAAGAACCCTGCATAATCCGCATCAGCATATCCTACTAGATCAAAATTACTACCTTTAGGATACCAAAGGCATAGATCAGTGGTGCCTTTCAGATATCTCAGTATCCTCTTGATAGCAGTCAAGTGAGACTCTTTTGGATTTGCCTGAAAACGAGCACAAAGCCCTACACTGAAAACAATGTCAGGTCTGCTTGCAGTAAGATACAAGAGTGAACCAATCATACCCCTATACAACTTTTGATCAACTGATGAACCAGGTTCATCAATATCTAATTTAGTGGCAGTTGCAATGGGTGTGTCTATTTCTTTAGAATCCTCCATTTTAAACTTTTTGATTAGCTCTTTTGTATACTTCTGCTGATGGATCATGGTTCCATTTTGACTTTGTTTGATCTGCAAGCCTAGAAAGAAGTTAAGCTCACCCATCATGCTCATTTCAAACTCACTCCCCATTAGTTTTGCAAAGTCCTTACTTAGCCTATCAGTAGTAGCCCCAAATATGATGTCATCCACATAAATTTGCACAACAAGGAGATCTTTACCTTTTTCCCTTAAGAATAAGGTACTGTCAATTTTACCTCTTTTGTAACCATGCTCCAGTAGGAATTTGGATAGTCGTTCATACCAGGCTCTTGGGGCCTGCTTGAGCCCATAAAGAGCTTTGTCTAACTTGTACACATGCCCAGGATATTCCTTGCTCTCAAACCCTGGAGGTTGTTTCACAAACACTTCTTCCTTTAGGTAGCCATTCAGGAAGGCACTTTTGACATCCATCTGATGGAGAGTGAATTCCATGTGTGCTGCAAAGGCTATGAGGAGTCCGATTGCTTCTAGTCTTGCAACTGGAGCAAATGTCTCATCATAGTCTATGCCCCCCTCTTGGCTGTATCCTTGTACCACCAGTCTTGCTTTGTTTCTTGTAACTGTTCCATCTTCATCAAGTTTATTTCTGAAGACCCATTTTGTACGAATGACTGATCTGTCCTTGGATCTTGGAACTAGATGCCAAAATTGACTTCTTTCAAATTGGTTGAGTTCATCCTGCATTGCATTCACCCAATCTGCATCCTGCAAAGCCTCAACAACATTTTAGGTTCAACAAGAGATAGGAAAGCATCAAAAGCACACAGATTCTTTAGTTGTGATCTAGTTTTGACTCCAGATGTTGGATCAGTAATAATGTTCTCAATGGGATGAGAACTTTGATACTTGTGAGGTTTCACAACAACCTGGTTTCTGCTAGATGTCTCTCCCATGTTCTGTTGCTGAGGAACAGGTTCATGAACAGGTTCCTCTAGGGGGTTTGATTCAATTTCTCCTTGATTAGTTCCCCCTGTCAGGTTGCCCTTATTTGAAGGACCTGTTCCATCACCTGTTCCTTCTTTTGATGCCACTCTGACTTGTGCTGAGGATTCAGTCAATTCCTTTACCAATTCAATGGCTTCATCTTCATGTTCCTCCTTTTAAGTCCTAAAGTGAAAGGAACTGGTCCTTGTTCCCAGTCATATGTTTTGAACAGCCACTATCCATATACCATATTTGGCTCCTCCCTTTCACTTGGACCTGCAAAAAGAAATCAGGGGTTAGTCTTAGGAACCCAAACTAGTTTGAGTCCCTTTCTATAGGCAAAAGGATGAATCAAATTCCTTCTTGCCCATCCGGGCAGCTTATTTTTCTCTTGAACAAAAGCTTTGTTCTTTTGACTGGCCTTTTCTTTTGCATTACATTCATTTTTGTGATGGCCAGTCTTGCCACAGTGTGTGCAGATTTTATTTTCAGGAAGTGTGAGGTACTTGCTTTTAGGGTCCCATTTTGGAGCTTGAGTCCCATAGACAAGTCCTATTTTGTTGCTACTGTGATGCTCTTGCAACCAAGAGAGTGCATCAGAAGCCTTGTTCCACTTGCAAGTTCTATCTAGTTCATGTTTCACCTTTCCTAGATCTTCCTTTAGGACTTTGATGAATTCATCTTTCTTATAGACTTCATCTTTCATTTTTCCCAAATTTTCTTCTAGAGTGAGATATGTGTGATCAGCTTTCTTCTTTCCTGTTCCTAGTTTCAGTTTTAAGTTTTCAGACCTAAGTTCTAGGACACAGTTATCAAGTTCAAGAACCTAGTTCTTCAACTCAACATTTGTGTTATCACTCTCATTAGCCCTAAACTCTAGACTTTTGCATTTTGCTTTTAGGATCACACATTCCCTAGACAGAACTTCCTTCTCATTGTTAATTATCTCAGACTCATCAATGAAGTCTAGTAATAGCCCAGCCAACCTTTCTTTAGACAAAAATTTAATCTTGTCTTTGAGATAAAGAATACTTACCTCTTGTTCATCATCTGATTCTCCGATGGCCATCAGTGCTTGCTCTTCTTCAGCTTCATCTACTCAGTCTTCATCTGAGGTTTCTCCCCAAGAAGCAACCATAGCCTTGGTTGAACCTTTGTTCCTTTTTGGTTGAACCTGTTCCTTCTTCCTGTTCCTTCGTTCAGCCCTCTCTTTCTTCCACTCAATTTCCCATTGAGGGCAGTTCTTGATCATGTGATCAGTCTTACCACACTTGTAGCAACCCTCATTGGTCTGTTTCTCAGGAGCTCTTGACTTGTTGAAGGTTGTACCTCTTGAAGAACCCTTTTCTCTCATCAGGTAGTTTTTGAAATATCTAGGGATCATAGCCATCTCATCATCTTCCAGATCTGAACCTTCAGCAATTCTGAGAGCTAAGCTTCTCTCCTTCTTGGGTTTATCCATCTTGATGGTTTGCCTTCTCATTTCATAAGCAGTAAGATTTCCAATCAGTTCATCCAGTCTGAGAGTAGCAATATTCTTGGATTCCTGAATGGCAGTGATTTTGCTTTCCCATGTGACTGGCAGAACCCTTGTCAGAATTTTCTCAACCTTGTCTTCTTTAAGAATAATCCTTCCAAGAGATTTAGGTTCATTTGTTAGTGTATTGAACCTAGTATGCATCTCTTGGACAGTTTCTCTTTCCTTCATAGTAAAATTCTCATATTGAGAAAACAGCAGTGTTCCTCTTGATCTTTTCACTTGAGGTGTCCCTTCATGGGCTACTTGCAAAGTGTCCCATATCTCCTTAGCAGTAGTACAGCTTTGGATACTACTGTACTCATATTGACCTAGTCCACACACAAGCCATTTCTTGGCCTTAGCATTTTCTCCCACTTCTTCAGGTCTTCAGCAATGCAGTCAGCCCTTGTCTTTGGCACATCCACTCCTTCCTCATTCTTCTTTGTGGTTTCTAAAGAACCATCACTGACTATGTCCCAGAGTTCATAGTCTTCTCCTATGATATGATCCCTCATCCTGTTCTTCCACCAAGAATAGTACTGTCCATTGAAAAGTGGAGGTCTGGCAGTGGATTGCCCTTCCCAGTTCCCAGGTGGTGCACTCATGTTGATCTTTTCCTAAGGTGTTAGCCTCTTCAAGGATCCGCTCTGATACCAATTAATGTTCTAAACGTCAATACCACACAAGAGGGGGGGGGGGGGGGGTATTTGTGTGGTACCCAATTTTCAATCTAGAAGAACCTGGTTCTTCTAGGTGTTCTAACTACTACTGTTTGCAGAATTAAAAGTACAGAAAATAAAGAACACAGAGATTTTTTTTACGTGGAAAACACCTGGCTCAAAAGGTGAAAAAACCACGACCTACTACTCAGTAGGATTTTCCCAAATTTCCACTAAAATTACTGAGCCAAAACAACATTTACAAAAACTCTTTGTAAACCTAAGGATTAACTCTAATCCCAGTGTAGCATACAACCTCAATTGTTGCGACATCTTCAAGTTAACTCTAACTTGAATACTCAAAGTACCTAATACAATTGCTTCTATGAAAGCTTGAAAGGTACAACTTTAAATCACCTACTACAATTAAACTAGAATAAGAGTAAACACAATAGAACTGGTTCTTCTATCTCGTTCAAGTAGCTTCAGGAGTGCACACTTAAATCTCACATAAATTGCTTGAAAAATTGCCTTGCTCTTTTGCTCTCAATTTAGTTTAACTTCTGCATATGTGCAATACCTGTAAAAGAGAACAATCACTGTTATTTAATGAGTTAGTAATCAGAGTTTGATTGAGACTCAATTGCTGATCTTCCATCGAAGTTGAGTCCTTGAACAATACAAACTCCAACCCTATCTTTTATCCGGATTGTGTCCTCTTCCCATAAGGATACTTTCTCTCCTCATCCAATATGCAACCTTTTCGATTAGTTCAGGAGATATTGCTGCTTGATCACTGAGATTTATCTCCTTCACGTATATCACACATGTCTAGGTTGATAAATACTGTGCCTTACTTGATGGACCTGGTCCATGACTGAGTTCATTTGTCATTCTTTAAAACTTCACCTGAACTTGGGCCAACAGTAGTAATGCTTGGACATGAAGTGGAGAAAAGTTGCACGAAATGGTACATCAATGCTACAAAATGGAGCAATAAAGAAGACGTGCACGGCAATGAAAGGTCACGATCGTAGAAAGTGCAAGGCTTTGTCCAGGGCATGGTCATTGGCGCCTCTAATAGCGCCTCGCGAGGAAATGTTGGCACCTTTGATGGTGCCTCGCGGGGTAATATTGGCGCCTCTGAAAATGCCCCCGCGCCAACGATGCTTATCCGAGCCACTTATTTTCTAATTATGTTTGAACGTGTAGACCTCAACCCTACCATATAAATACTTCCTAAACTTAGTTTTTAAGGGGAGAAACATTATTGGAGAGGCAAAAGGCTACTGAACACTTGGAAGCAACAAATCACAAGAGTTTTCTCTTTTGTTCTGTATTTTAATGCTTTCAATTATTATCAAGATTGTTAGTATGGTTATGAGTAGCTAAACTTTCTCATCTAAGGTATGGAACCTCTTGGAGGATGAGTTTTAATTACGTTTAATATGATCTAGCCGTTGGATTTCTTTACTTGTTTAACTACATGGTTATTTAAGTGAATGGCCATCGAATGAATGTGCCTATTTAGCGTATATTGCTCGAGAAAGGGTACATACTTAGGTACTTGTTGAATAACATCACTCCTAATGTATGTTAGAAATCAATACGGGGGTTTAAAGGTGGGATTAGAGATATCAAAACTTTGGTGTGATCTTAGTAAGCGGTGAACTAGTGCCAGCTAGCGTAGTTCGAGAGAATATGTCTAGTAAATTCTGGTAGTTTCTCGAGAGAGAATTACAACACCTGAAGTGCTCACGATTAGTAGAGGATACTTAGGCGATATTATAGGAGACGTAGCGGTAAGGATTCCGATAATTGGAAAAATCATAACTCCAGGCATCCTTAATCTTGTCCCCAAAACCTTAGTATCATTAGTTGTTAATTTACTATTTTAATATGCTAATTAATTAGTAAAAAGATAGAATCTTAATATTTATAAATTTAGGAATTGTTCGAGCTTGTATTCTTAGTGATACTTAATAGTTACAACAAAACCTTAGTTCTCTGAGGGATTCGACTCCGGACTTTTAAATTGGATTATATTTGCACGACCGCTTATCCATTTTAGGACTAGAGTTGCGTGTGAACAAATTTCGGTGCTGTTGCGGGGACTAACGCTGTAGTTGTAGCTGTATATATTGCTAGGTTTCAAGTTTGAACTTTTATTTTGTTTTGTTTTTTTTAATTTTTAATTTTATTCTAGTTTTTGATTTGGGAAACATGACATCTTAGAATTATGAGAGTTTAAGTATTGGTAATTCTATTGTTGATCCTCATATATATTGTGAAGAAAACCACCCATGGTAATCTCATCAAAATATTTCTGAGAGCGAGTTATGTGTGCCAACTCAATCTTATTTATGGAATGGGTGTGATGTGTGTGGTGGTCAAAATTGTCACATTCATGGTTGTGATTATATTTCTTATCCTCCCCCAACCCCTTACTATTATGGTTCTACTTTTACTTGTGAAGTTAATAGGAAAAAAAAACCCGGGGATGATGACCTAAAAGAGATCAAGGATATGCTAAGGTACCTTGTAGGAAATAATAGTGAGACACAACTGCAGATACAAAGGTAAGAGATAACTATTCATAACTCGGAGGCTCAAGTGAGTAATCTAGTTGAAGATTTTAATGCTCAACAAGTTATTATTATGGATAGTAGCCAGGAGCAGTGTGCATTAGAGACAGAAATTGAGGTGCCAATGGAGGGGTCCAGAGTAGAACACCAACACTCTAACCAGCTAGAATTTGATGATGTCAATGTAGAAGAAATGATACTAGAGTCAGGAAAAGACATTGAGGATACAAATTTAGTTGACTCTAGCATAACTTGTATCAAGGAGGCTAAAAATCTTGAAGTTCAGGTATTTGACCGTGTAGTACCTCATTCCAAATACTTCTCTATATTATGTTCGGATGGTGAAATGAGAATTGATCCTTATGAGCATAAAAAGGAGTCAGGGGAAGAGGTAGATGAGCCTTATATTTTGAAATATTCAAGACCGTCTAGGCAAGGTGGCACTCCTCGGTCGAGAGCCAAAAGATGCATGAGAATTTAATTAATTTTTGGCTCACAAAAATTTGTACCGCCCTAGGAGCATAAGCTTGAGTCAAAACTTGGGGTTCAATTCATAAGCTCGAGGTGGAGGCAGAAAGTGGTTCACGTCATGCCGGAACGTTAAATCAGGCGCTTGTTGGGAGGTAATCCAACTGTACTGCTTTCTTTTAATTTTAGTTTTTACATTATTTGTTTTATTATGATTTTTTTAGTGTCATTTGTTTTAATTTTAGGAGCATGGGAAGCAAAGCCATTAGAAGGATACAACGGTAAGCCACATGGTTAGAACTAAGTGCGGGGTGCCTGCACAATACCGGGTAGAAGTCTGAGTACCCCATGAGGTGCTAGTGCTTCAGCCTTTGGCCTACCAGGGAGTTTTTTTTACCCTCGTATTATTTATGTTGTGCATTGGGGACAATGCACAATTTTAAGCGTGTGGTGAGGAGATTGTCTGGGTGACTTTCTATGCTATTTTAGTTGTATTGGTTTAATTGATGTTGTTTTTAGGAAAAATATTAGACTTTTCCCAACGATGGATCTTCTAGACAGTTTTCTTGAGGGATTAAAGTCTAAATAAAAGAATAGAAAAAAATATAATTAGAAAATAGAAAAATAGAAAAATATGTCTTTTTATTTTTTCTAGGTAGTAATAATCCCTCGTGGTTTTCTTCGTGCCTCGGTTCTTTCATGGGATGTAACTTGAACAAGGTAGTAGTTTTTATTTTTTTATTCTTGGAGTAGTATGTAGGAAATAAAGGAGAAGAAATAGTGTGATTCGCATCTTTTGACTTGTTTGATGGTTGCATACTTAATTCTGATATGTGTTTCACCTTCCCTTAACTTTAAATATATGATGATGCCTTGATAAAAATGTATAGCATGTGGTATAACTCCTATGTCTCGATTGCTTTACTTGTGTTCACTTTGTGTTTTATGCTTAATATATCTCCTGGCTTTGTGAATACTTGTTTCATTGAGAGTTTGAATGAAACCGTCCTTAGGGAGTCATGTTCCATGTGTGAAGTGAGTTCTTTGCATAGTCCATGTTATGCATTTGAATCTACAACTTGCACAGAATGTGAATTGAATCGAAATCCTAGGTGTTGCTCGGTTTGAAAAGTGATGTTAGGCTTTCGTTGATCGCTTTCCAATTTTGTTGCTTATCACAAATTAAATAATCCTTAGTTACCCTTTTGAGCCTATAAGCCTTTCTTTTGGCACCCGCATTACAAGCCTATCCCGTTTGTTCTTAATTGAATCATTTTGATCATTATACCTCTTAAAGCACTTGGATTGTAAAGAGAGTGCTAGAAAGAATTAATGAGGAAATTTTTGGGTAGTTTATCAGTAGAACCAATAGAAGGAAGAAATGTGCTCTTATATTTAATAAAACTCCACTAGCGACAAAGCAAAAATAAAAAAAGAAAAGGAAAAAAAGAGAAGAAATAAATAAATAAAGGTTTCTTATTTTTGCTAGTGGATGTGATAGGAAGTAGTGCATAAGAAGGAAAATATTTTGGGGTGAGCTATCATGTGATGATTGAAGTGGAATGAAGAAATTTGGCGCTTAAAGTTGAATATGTGATGTGTTAAAGTGCTCAGGAGGGTTAGCCACTATATCCTAAATATATCATACCCGTCCCTTAGCCCGCATTACAACCATAATAAGTCCTAGTTGATTTCGGACCGAGCGGACCTACATTAGTAGAGGTTTACATAATGGGCAGGCTTATGGTACCTTTTGCGTGCATGTGACTTCTTTGAGAGAGTGAGTGCTTTTTCTTCAAATGTGTGAGTCCTTAAATTATATTCGATCATGTGATTTGGATGTGTGGACTGCTTACACTTTTGTTTTATTTGAGGGTACATGGTTTCACAAAGGATAGGTAACATTATTAGACTTCTCTGCTAGATTAAGTATTCAAGCCTCGGGTGCATTGTGACATTGAGTTAGTTTCCGAGGCTAGGTTTTTTATAATCATGTTGTTCCTATGTTGGATATTTTGAAATTGGGCATAAGTACGGGAAGTGTATTCTGACCACATATGCTAGAGCTCAATTGTTGCTATCAACCATAGTCATACGTGTAGTTTGTTATCCATGTGTGGCTTGTGGGGTAGCTGAAGAGGAAGTGTGTAGTTGGTTGACTCGAGGGCAAGCAACACTTAAGTGTGTGGTGTTGATGTAGTGCAATAATTCCATATATTTTGACGTTACTTACCCTACTTGCTTGTTGTTTGGATGCTAATTTGTGTGACAATTGAGCTTAATCGAGTTTATTTTACGTGTAGGAAAGATTGGGCATGAATTGGAGAAAAGTTACACGAATTGGTACCTCAAAGCTACAAAATGGAGCAATAAAAGAAGACGTGCAAGACAATGAAAAGTCACAGCCGTAGACAGTGCAAGGCTTTGTCCATGGTATTGTCATTGGCGCCTTTGATAGCGCCTCGCGGGGAAATGTTGGCGCCTTTGATGGTGCCTCGCGGGGTAATATTAGCGTGTAACGACCCGACCCGTAATTTTGAGCAATTGCATTTCCGTTCAGCTGTTTGAAGTATTGAGTAGTTCTTATGATGTATTATGACTTGTGTCAATCCTCGGTTTTAGTTTTCAGGTGATTCGGGATTTATTTGGAAGAATGAATTTCATGTTTGAAGCTTTAAGTTGGAAGAGTTGACCAAGTTTGACTTTTGAGTATTTGATCTCAGATCGGAGTTTTAATGGTTCTGTTAGATCCGGATGGTAATTTTGGGCTCGGGCGTATGCCTGGACTTGCATTTGGCTATTTTTAGAAGGTTTCAGCACCAATTGGCGAAAGTTGGAAATTTGAACGTTTGGAATGTTCATAAGTTTGATCGAGAGTTGACTTTGATGATTTCATATTCAAATTATGGTTACGGGAATTGGAATAGTTTCGTTATTTCATTTGGGACTTGTGTGCAAAATTCGAGTTCATTCCGAGTTGATTTGATATGGTTCGACACAAGTTTTAGACATTGAAAGTTCAAAAGTTTATTAAGTTTGATTTGAGGCGTGATTCGTGGTTTTGATGTTGTTATGCATGATATGAGGCCTCGAGTAAGTTCGTGTTATGTTATGGGACTTATTGGTATATCTGGACGGGGTCCTGGGGGGGACTATAGTGAGTTTCGGACGTGGTTCGAATAATTTCGAATGGTTTTGCATTGCTGGTTTTTTGCTTTAAACTATTGCTTCTGGTGTTCTTCACGATCGCGAAGGTCTAACCGCGATCGCGAAAGGTGTATTGGTCTACTATGAACCTACTCTTCGCATTCACATGAGGATGAACACGTTCGCGTAGGGATGGGGCTGGTCTACATCGCGTTCGGTCTGCTTCTATGCGTTAGCGTAGTGTTTTGGATGAGTATGGGCAGTTGATTGTCTCTTCTTCGCATTCGCGACGTTACTCCCGCATTTGCGTAGTTCTGTCAGCCTTGTGTATCGCGTTCGCGAGGCTTGTGCCGCTAAAGCATAGAGTTAATTGTGGTAGCGTATGTTTGTGCATCGAGATCGTTGGGGTACTACCGCGATCGCGTAGAGTACCACTGGGCAGTGCATATAAGTACTCTATTTTCAGACCTTGAGTCATTTTATCATATTTGGAGCTATGGAGCTTGGATTGAGATGATTTTTGAAGAGATTTATACCATATGGATTGGGTAAATTTTATACACTCGGTCTTGATTATTTCATGAATCTATCCTTTTGGTATTTGGTTGATGATTTCAAACAGAAATTAGGAGTTTTTGTCTAAAGTAGAGTGGATTTTTGAATTTTGCGCATCGATTAAGAGTTTGATTTGAGTGAAACTAGTATGGTTGACTCGTAATTGAATGGGTTGTCGGATTTTGTCAATTTTATCGGGTTCTGATGTGCGGGCCTGGGTTTGACTTTTTGTTGACTTAGAGTAAAAGTGTAAAGATTCGACTTTTATCATTTGGGATTGTTTCCTTAGGCATTATTTGATATTTTTGAGTTGCTTTGGGCTAGTTTCGAGCCGTTCAGAGGTGGATACGCGCTTGATGGAGTTTCTAGAGTGTCGTTTGGCTTACTTGATATTTGTCTTGGCTTGTTTGAGGTAAGAATCTTATCTAAACTTGGCCGAGGCACTATTTTCCTAAATTATTTGTGATACCTACGTGCTATGGGTGCACATATGTGTGGGGTTTGAGCCCATGTGCGAGCACCGGGGTATTTATCCATGCTGGGGGTAGTGCTTAGGCTATGATACGCCTAGAGTTGACTGTTAAACTTTAAGCTACAATATTTCTCATATTTGTATCATTGTCGTCAAGTACTTGAGCCATGTTTTAGGTTACGAAGAGGCTAAATCCCTGAATAAAATTTGATAATTGCTATTTCTGTGATAAAATTGCCGATTTGAGCTATGATAGCATACATTGCACATGCCTACACTATAACATGTAATTATACCACTCCAGGAGCATGAAATCTGATATTTATCCGTCATATACATGTGTTCTTGTATACTTGCTTCTGTGCGATATGACTTGGACTGGATGCGTGTGACCACGCCGGGCAGATTGTGTTGATATGCCCGTGACCACGCCGGGCGGATTGTGTTGTTATGCCTGTGACCATGCCGGTAGGATTATGATGTTGTGCTTGAGACCGCGCTGGGCGGATTGTGATATTAGCATGTGAGTTGTCCATGCGGATCTATATATTGATATTATGTGATATTAGCATGTGAGTTGTCCATGCGGATCTATATATTGATATTATAGAACGTGAGTTATCCGTACAACACGTGAGTTGTCCGTACAATTGATATTATTAGCACGTGAGTTGTCTGTATAGCACGTGATTTGTCCGTGTAGATCCAGATATTAATATTATAGCATGTGTGTTGTCCGTGCAGCACATGAGTTGTTCATGCGGTTGATATTATTAGCACGTGAGCGGTCCATGCAACACGTGAGTTGTCCGTGTAGCATGTGGATACGGATCCATCCCCTAGGGTCACCCTCTCATGTTTCTATATTGACGGTGTACACGCAGATCGTGATAAACCGACGGACTGATATTTGGTTATTGCATTTCATCTTTACTTGTAATTTCCTTAACTGATTACCTGATTTACTTGCATATCTTCCTTATATGCCGATTGTTGACTGAGCATAACACTTTAAAGCCAAGAATTGTGAGCATCAAAATGGTTTTACCTAAGATTTCCTGATTTGATCATATACATGTTGTATACTTGTTGGAATTTTGAATTGCACATGTGTTGATGGGTATGATCTATAGTTCTTTCTTCTTTTATCTCGTCGAGGGTAATTAGGATACTCATTGAGTACATATGGTCGGTTGTACTCATAGTACACTTCTGCACCTTGCATGCAGATCCTTGTGTTGATGCTGCTGTGTGCGTCGAGGGCTGACATTGAAGATGTACCTGCATTCTAGTTATGGCTATCACTTGTCTTTGGTAGCATTAGATTCGAATTCTGTTGATTTAAATTTCAAACAGATGTTGTAATTATTTCAATTCAGTTTTGTAAAAATCTAAGTCTTAGTGGCTCATAACTTGTACTACCAGTCCTTTGGAATTCTTCGTATAAAAGTTGAGTTATATTATCATTATTTCTCTCAGTGAGTCTCATTTATTGTTAAATTTGCTTACCTAGCAGGTTGGGTTAGGTGCCATTACGACTAGTTGGATTTTGGATCATGACAAGTTGGTATCAGAGCTCTAGGTTCATAGGTTCTATGAGTCATGAGCAAGTGTCTAGTAGAGTCTTGCGGATCGGTATGATGACGTCCAAACCTATCTTTGAGAGGAGCATTTAGGATAAACTTCCCACCTTTCTTTCCTTATCGTGCGACATTGATTCAGCTTGAAGCGTATTTCTTTGAATTCCTTCCACTCACTCGTATGTGTTTGTGACCGCTCGGTATCATTTGTGCATCGATGACTTGTGATTCTATGGATGAGGTACGAGATGTGTTTTCTATGTTTTGGTGATGGGCCATTCTGGAGGACTTGAGGTCTGATTTTGACCGCAGCTTAGGCTCGATAGTTTCTGTTGTATGAGCATGTGCTTTTGGACTTTTATGTCTAGTGGTGTCCCTATGAGTGAGATTGGTTGCTCGGTGAGTGGTTGGATAGCTATATGGTAAGTACGATGTGACTGCGGGATATGTTCAAATGGTTTGAATATGACGAGAAGAGTTCGCTTGGGATGTAAAAAAAGAGGAGACTATTGGGTGCTTGTTTTCTACCTTGATGTGTTGTATAGTCTCGAGTTATGATCGTATTGAAGAATCTTTCATGTTGTTTATCTGTGGAGAGAAGTAGATTCTCAAGTCTTGTTGATGAGTTCAGACTCAGGAAAATTAAGTGATTGTGTAGTAGTTATGGCTATGGAAGGGTGTAGAGAGATTTCAGTTGAGGCTAAGCAGGTGGGTTGTCACCTGCGGGGTAATCTACAGATGTCTGATCCTTATGATGTTCTGTGGAGGGTTTCTTTTCTACCAGTGGGTTATAGGTCTCGCGATTTGAGTTTTCATTGGTTGATAAAGTTGACCTGACCATCACGAGGATGAATGCAAGCTTAGCTGATGATTTGAGGTATTACGTGGTTTGTTACATGAGCTTATGAAGGATTTAGCTGAACCTCACTGCGGAATTATGGCAGTAATAGAGTATGGGCGTTGTGAGTTATCGAGTGTTTTGTTATATGGCTTTGAGCCAAGTGGGGGAGGCTACTATCGATGATTTGATTGCACGTGTCACGATCCAAACCAATGGGCTCTGACGGGAACCCGGTGCCCTACACAATCGAGTACCAAGGTAACGTATCTTTCATATCATATTATCATAGGTAAATGAACCAGAAAGGTAGTCATGAGATAACGAGAATAAAGCATGAGGGAATACTTGATATAGGATGACCCAACATGATATACCGACTTATACATATGAAGTACGGGCCTATAAGGCCGGCATGATCCTTTATATACTCAAAACATAGGCCAACAAGGACATACAAGTATCCGTATACACGACATCTATACAAAACTCTAAGAATAGATAAATATCATAAAGGTCGGGATAGGGACCCACTATACCAATCAATACATGCCCAAATTATACTGACCAAATAGGCAACTCCGGAGCAAATGGAGCACACCAACACCTTCCGCTAAGCTGATAGCTTACCTGGAGGGCTCTCATCCTGTCTATCGAGACCTGTGGGCATGAAACACCACGTCCCCAGGTAAAAGGGATGTCAGTACAAATAAAGTACCGAGTATGTAAGGCAAAAAAAGCCATATATAATAGACATGAAAGAAACATGGAGTATAAGACTCAACCTGTAAGTCTGAATAGCTCTGTGAATCATGAAACATTTATAATGTCATGCATATGCGTATAAATGTCATATCATGCATAAGTATATGCCTACATAACATCATCAAGCCTCTAGAGGCTCATCTAGGCCACTATGGTCAAAATCATCAACGTATACCAGCTGATCAGGTGGTAGTGCGTATATGATGCCATAACCTTTCCTCATACCCCATATATACACACACACACACACACACACACACATATATATATATATATATATATATACGCGTGTATAACATCATCTGATCATGAGTCAATGTGCATGTATAACTGAATGCAATGCATAAAAAATGAGTTAATAAGATTTCTCAGTATGTTATAAGATCATTACGACTTTGATTAATATCATGAAATAAACTTTATCAACTTACATATTTTAAGAGATCCATAAACGGACGATAAAATAATAGGACATATAGGGAATCAAGAACATAGGAACCCTAAATACTTTTAAGAATAGAGTCATTTGTGAAAGTTGCATGCTCGCTCGTTTCGTGTATCATATGGATCATGCCAAAAAGAAAGAAGGGATAACCTTAACATACCTGAGCGGATTCTCTTGACAATCCCTTTAACACACGTCTATTGCGACAAAACACATAACGGCAAGATAAAAGTAGGGGAAAATTCGTATGATATTCTTGAGAAAGATTGTACCGTACTCCCTTAGAATCACAATCTCACACTGCTATAGTATTATCAGTTTCATATGAATTGTTTTGAGGCTCCATCCGTTACTTAGAGACCATAACACCACACTTAGTGATGTAGGGGAAATCTCTTATAATTTGTGGGTTCATAAGAACTTTTGGTGAAGCTATAAACATTTTCCTTTAATGATATATGAAAATCTCTTATCTTTGTGGTTTGTGGGCCCCACTATTGTGGATTATTTTGTCCCAGAACTCCCCTAAATATGCCACCTAATTATATACACCAAAGAGTCATTGATGCTTAAGCCCCTTGTTGCCACGTTGAGGGTGATGTCCCTTTAAGCTTATCCAGCAAATTCAATTACCTTGTTAACCTCCCACTAAAAGTCAATAATTAACCAATTATCCACATAATTAAGAATTATCTCAAATTACTTAAAATACTAATCACTTTTAACACACTTTATACACATTACTATCATGGTCATGTGGTACCTTATATGGCACTAGTCCATAAATATTTGGTATTATAGCTTGGACCATATTTTATCCCAAATTGTCAAACTTCGAAGGAACTCATTTTCTTCTATTTGCTTACCCTCTCACCTTCACAAATTTACTTATCACTTGTTTGAAATAGCGTAATACTTATCACCTCAAAATAATCTTGTCCTTGAACTGATGTCAATTGTCTTACGACAAATCCAACGTACAACACTACGGGGTGTAACATCGTCGTAATACTGTGAGATGTAATATAATTCCCCCCTTTGGATCATTTGTCCTCGAATGTTGACTGATGCACTTATTTGTCTCATAACCGGATAGCTCTTAGAATGGTTTTAATACTGTCCTTTCCATTTAGGCAACTGTTCTGTGAATAAATTCAAAGGCCAAGGCATCCCCCCTTTAGGCCTCTTTCTCACACTACGACTTGTGGTCGGAGTCCTTCCAATCTCGTAACTGTTGCTACCTTCTATCATGCAGCCTGTACGACTTTGACCTTGTAAGTGCGCCTATGCGACTCTTCTCTCCTTTTTACTCCATCTTTTAGCCAATCTCTAGGCCTCACTTTATAAACATATACATAATTATGACAAACTGTGCCTCTGGGCATCTATGGATGTACTGAAGTTCTTCGCTCGGTACTTTGTCCAACTTACGACTATTACTATATCTCGTTTCATAGCCTTGGTTATCTATCCTTATGGCTTTACTACATCTAGTTAGTTCATACTATATCCTAACTCTTACTTCGATTTATTATTACCGAGGTCTGCTACCCTACTCCAGGTTACTCTCTCGCTGCTTATCATATATGTATAAATCTTAATCGTTTAATGCTTCCTCATTACTGTTCATCTTAAGAATGACAACCTGATCTCATCTCCTACTGCTGAACTTTTATCTATCTATTGTTGATTTATCTTAATGTTGATCTATAATTTACCATTGATAACTTGACCTCTTATGTAACACTACCGCTAGGGCTCACATCTCATCGGAGAACATCTGAAGTAACTACACTGATCCACCTAGGGGTGATACTATACTTCCATAACCGTATTTCATAGCATCCCAATGCGATTCACCTTACGTAGGTATTTTAATCCTGTACAATTCATAAAATCCCCCCCACCTTTTTTTTCTTCTTCTTCTTCAAATCATTACTCAATCGAAGGCCCAAACGTCATCCTTTATCTATCACAATTATATCCTCATTCTACTACCTGGGCAGCATTCCATCACTTCTAAATGCTACTAGTCTTAGACTCATTTGAATTTATTCAGGCTATACTGAGCTTTCTATAACTTAGAGAAACCATCAACTCTCTTGTTTTCATGGGCTTAATCTCGAGGACTTATCCATTCTCGTCACCTTCTCACTCGCCCTTGTGGCTTTACCATACTTTAGCTTGCGACCCACACATATATATTTATACTACTCGCGACCTTCCTTTAACTTTCTTGCACCATAGATTTGCTTGTGATATTCTGGAACATCAAGAGAGACATCGCATCGTCTCTAACACTTCTTTTTATACATCCCGTACCTTAGCATTAGGATGTGTCGTAGTATGACCATTCACGAGCTCAAAGGGATTAAGACCATTCACAAAATTATAGAAGATTTGTGACTATGTTATTATAAGACTCCGTAAGTTTAACAACATTGATACGGTTAGATACATTTTTTTTCCTATAATCCGTTAATATGTTAATCATTCTGTTACCATTGAACATACTCAGTCATCTACAATACAATCTGCACCGCCTTTCAGCAATACAATCTCAACTACAACCATTACCATCATAAGTACATTTATTAATACTCTATTATGTAACTACAATTATCATTAATACTACGTTACCCCATAACCTACATGTATAAAATTTATTTAACCAATATTACTATTATCACAATGTTTTAATTACTTTAATGTGTCACGTTCATCTCTTACATAAGTTCGAATATACTATAAGGTAATTCTCTACAAACTGTCAAAACTATTACATAATTACAAACCTAATTGTACAAAACTTTTATTATTATACTATCAACATATTATTAATTATTATCACATCAATGTATTTCTATTACATCATACAAAATACATTATTTTTTTAAAATTATTTCATCAATCTAATTAATGTTATGATAAAAACTCACTATTGTATTCCCATTATACATATAGCACAAATCTATGTGACTGATATGGTATTTATTTTGAGTGGAACATTTATTGTAGAGAAACATGTTTAAAAAGTATGATTTTATATAGTTATTAATATTACTACTTTCGAAAATGCTTTAAATTGTACACATAATATAAGAAAGTTTCTGAAATTTTCTTTATTGTAAAGATAGAAATTATTTTCTCACAGGTTATTTTTTGTTCTTTACCATTTTAAGGATTAAGCGTACGAAATTTTTTGCTCTTTATATGAGATTAAGAAAATCATAAGTTGAGAAAATATATGTATTTTTACATGGATGTTTTAATAAAAATAATAGCGTATGTATTTATTTTATATGGCACCACATGACCATGATAGTAGGGTATAAAGTGTATTAAAAGTGAGTAGTATTTTAAGTAATTGAGATAATTCTTAATTTTGCGGGTAATTGATTAATTACCGGGTAACGGGACATTACCTAGTTAACTAATAATTATCAGATAAGACTAAAAATCCCCCCTCCCAAAACGTGGCAGCCCCCCTTATAACTGTGACGACCCGACCCGTCGTCTCACTGGTTACCGCTCCGTTTTCCCTATTTCCTACTTCTATATGCTTCATTATAAGTGTCTGGTATGAACGAGCTAATTTGGATTGATTTTAGAAGGAAATGAGACACTTAGTCTATTTAAGGAAGGCTTGTTTTAGAAAAGTCAACCGGACGTTGACTTATATGTTAGGATGCTCGGATGTGGATTCCGATGATTCAGTTAGCTTCGGGGGATGATTTGTGACTTAGGAGTGTGATCGGAAGTGAATTTGGAGGTCCGGTGTAGAATTAGGCTTGAATTGGCGAAGTTAGTATTTTGGCGAATTCCGGTGGATAGGTGAGAAATTGATCCGAGGGTCGAAATGGAATTCCGAAAGTTGCTGTAGCTCCGTTATGTGATTTGGGATATGTGTGTAAAATTTCAGGTCAATCGGAGGTGATTTGGTTAGGTTTTTGATCGAATGCGTATTTCGGAAGTTTTTAAAGAACTTAGGCTTGAATTCGATGAGAAATGATGGTTTTAGTGTTGTTTGAGGTGTTCTTATGATTGGAACAAGTTTGAATGATGTTATAGGAGATGTCGGTGCTTTAGGTTAAGGTCCCAGGGGCCTCGGGGTGTTTTCGGGTGGCTAACAGGAAGTTTGGACTTAAAAGATTCTAAATTCGCTGCTACTTCTGGTATTTCCGCTTCTGCGGAAATGGGACCGCAGAAGCGGTTCCGCAGGTGCGAGAGAGAGGGTCGCAGGTGCGGTTTTGTGAGAACTCGTCAGGGACCGCAGAAGCGGAGTGCGGACCGCATCTGCGGAGTCGCAGATGCGTTTGGTTGACCGCAGATGCGGCCTGGGCCTTAAATGATTTTTTCGCAGAAGCGGAGGGGGTAACCGCAGAAGCGGTGTCACATATGCGATCTGGGAGCCGCAGATGCGGAAAGGCGTGGGCAGAGGTATTTAATTTCATCTTCGCGAATTTTTGAAAGAGTAACCTATTTCACTTCGAACATGGAGAGTTTTTGGGCGATTTTGAAGAGGGTTACAAGGACTTTGATCAGGTATGAATTCTTGGACTTAAAACATCATTTTATGGTGTAAATACATGAATTTAGACTGAAAAATAAAGGAATCAAGGGTTAAGAATGGAGGTTAGGGCTTGAAACTTAAGAGAGGTATAATGGGGATTTGAGGGGTCATTTAGACTCCGATTTTGGTAATTTTTATATGTATAGACTCGTGGCGAGATAAGGTATCCGTTGATGGTAAATTTTTTGATTTTCGAGAAGTGGGCTCGGGGCTCGGATTTTGCTAATTTCGAGATTTTTGCTATTTTTCGATCGTTTTCGATTGGGTATTGTTCCATTGGCATATTGTGACGTATTCGTTGTGGTTTTGGTCAGATTCGATGCACGAGGAGGTCAATTCGAAAGGCAAGGGCATAGCGAGCTAGGACTTTGATAGATGTAAATGCTATTCTAAGGGTTTGAAACCCCGTGTTTGCTCATCGTAGGGCTGTATTGAGGTGACTTGCACGCCGGGTAGCGAGCGTGGGGTAGAGAACCGTTGGGGATTGTGACATGGTCCGTCCCGGTAGATGAATATACTGCGTATTTGACTGAAATTTATTTATTATCATTTTTAACTGAGTCTTTGCTATGTTCGGGCTTCGTGCCAATTGATTAAATCATTCAGGGATTATTATTACCGGTTTCTTACCATTTTTTGCATATCATGGAACTCAGTCCTGGTATTTAATACTGTTTTGCAAACTCAGCCCCATTTTCTTAACTTGAAACTTAATTAATATTTTTAACTGAAGTTTGGGCTGAATATTTCTATATTTTGGTTTTCCCGAGAGGCTTATGTTATTTTTGGACTGAGCATGGGATCGGGCTGCACGCCGCAGCGGTATGATATTGATATTGATATGAGGCCGAGGGCCTAGTTGATGCCACGAGATGGCTTATTATTGCGCTTGGCCGTAAGGGGCCCCTCCCGGAGTCTGCACACCCCCAGTGAGCGCTGTCGACGATAAATAAATGGAACGGGCTGCACGCTGCAACGGGTACTGGAGAGTATCGGTTTATGTGTTGCATTGCATATTTGATTGGCATCTACTTATTTATCTGTTCTGGTATTTCCTTAAGCGTTTTCACTGATTTATTGATTTCATGATGCTGGGTTCGAGTTGCTGTATTTATAGAACTGCTTTGTGCTTATTCAGGACTTCTTATTCTCAGTCTTTATTTATGTTTATTACTCACTGAGTTGGAAGTACTCACTTTACTCCCTGCACCTTGTGTGCAGATTCAGGTGCGCCCACTGAGGCTGAGTGAGACTTTTCTCTATTGAGCATCAGATCCTGGAGCATCAAGGTAGCTGCATGACGTCCGCAGTCCTGATCTTCCCATCTATCTTGTTTATTTTTAATCCGTATTTCTTCAGAACATTATGTAGTAGGTTGGCACTCGTATATTAGAGGCTCAGACTTGTGACACCGGATTCTTCGGGCTGTGTAGTGGTATTCCTACTTGGGTTTTCCACACGTTTTAACTTTATTTCGGATATTCAGTATTGTGATTTAGTAATTCATCCAAGTTAAGTAATTCGTGAGTTGTATGAATGGTTAAATTTATGGAATTGGTCGGGCTTGCCTAGCAGTGTGTTGGGCGCCATCACGACCGGGGTTGGGGCTGTGACAAGTTGGTATCAGAGCCTAGGTTACTTGGTCTCGCGAGTCATGAGCCGGTTTAGTAGAGTCTCGTGGATCGGTGCAGAGACGTTTGTACTTATCCTCGGGAGGCTGCAAAACCTTTAGGAAAACTTCACATCCTTGAATGCTTATCGTGCGTCCTTGATTCAGCTTGAAAAGTAACTCTTGAAATTCCTTGCACGTGTTCGTATGCGCGAACGAGCGCTCAGTGCCAGATGTGCCTTGATGGCTTGTGATTCCCCGATCGAGGGGCGATATGTAATCTCTATGAGTTTATGTTGGGCCAGTCTGGAGGACTTGAGGCCGGATCTTTGCCTACGGCTTGAGCACCGAGGTGCTGACTGTGTGAACAAGTGTTTGAACCGATATGTTCGGTATTGTGCCTATTAGTGGAAGTGACGGCTGGATAGCGATATGATGAGTATGTTAGTACTGCGAATGTATCTACGTGACTTGGAAGCGATGAGGAAGGTCTATTGGATGATAGAAGAACTGTTTGGTGTTTGAATTTCCATCGTGATTCGAGGTATAGCTCCGAGTTATGGGCGCGTGAAAAATCTTTTCATGTTTCCAGTTGAGAGTGAAGTAAAAATTTTATTGTTCGGTATGAGTTCAGACTCAGGAAGACTAAGCGACTGCATACAGTTTAGGACGGTGGAAAGTATACAAAAATGGTAGTTGGAGGCAAAGCAGGTGGGTCATCTCCTGCGGAGTGTTCTAAGTTATGTGATCCTTATGTTATCTATTAGAAGATCTCATTTACAAGTGAAGAAAATGTGTTGATATCTAAATTGGATCGCCTAGAGAGTGGGCTTAACTGTTGTGTGAGTGAATGCGAGATTTGCAGAAGAGTTAAAAAAAAAATTCTAGATAATTTGTGTTTCCACAAGCTTATGAAGGATTGAATTTAATCTCACTATGGTATTAAGGCAGCAATGGAGTATGTGCGTTATGAGTTGTTGGGAGTGTTTTGATCTATGGCTTCAAGCCAAGTTGGGGAGTTAGCTATTGATTAGCTAATTGTACGGTTATGTGCTATGTTGGTTCCGGTTTGAGGCATGCTGGCGAATCAGTTCTGGTTGCGGAAATTGAGCCGAGGATGGCACGAGTGAAGCAAAATTTTTGACAAAGGTTATATGGTGCTTCGTAGATGTGTGAGAATCACAGGATGTCTTAAGCTGTTGTTGGTAAAGAATGCTCGGTGCATAGAGCAGGAAGATGCTTGCTTTTATTGTGATGAGATCATATCCTGCGGTGTCAGAGTGCTAACGAGGCACGGGTGGTTCTGTTCATATGATCAGGCTAAATGCAGTTAAATAGAGTAATTGACTCTCGAGAATGGTACTAATGCGGTCGAGATTCTACATGTGACAATTGGGTATCTTAAATTTGTTTATGTGATTATAAACTAAGTCTCCATTGGGAGAGGTCAAGATGTGTAATTTTTCTATATCAATTATGGGCTTCTATGTAGCACTATCAGGAAGGTGCAGGTAATGGCTCGGAATTCGTAGAATATTTTATGATGTTTTGACTTGCGATGTAGCAGTTGGAAGGTACAAAATGGTTCGTGGGATGTGAGACAACATGGTCTCGTGATTCAAAGTCACTCGGGATGAGTGCAGATGGATGGTGTTATATGTTGAATGCAGTTACCATTATTCCTAAGGAATCAAGGTAAGTCGAAAGAAGATGGATTGGTTAGCCATATATCTGATGGCATATTGGTGGTAGAGATCAATTCCTTCAGCATGATCAAGTTACGCGTGTGATTTGTGGCGGTACAAGTGAGGCCTGTCGTCCGTTGTAATTGATGTTATTCAAGAGTATTCCATTGTTATGGGCCTGTTATGTGTAGGCGGATCCCGAAAGGGTTATGGTGGGTTAGACCACTACTTAGAGATTTGCATATTTTACGGTTATGAGAATTCACCTGTGTGTTGCTATGGTTCTCCTGAAGTGAGTTAAGTGAAAAGTTTTATATGATGAAGTGTTAATCTAATAGTGGTTCCGAAGCTTTGATGAAAAGCGTGTCATATCGTATGTTGGCATGTTGGGTGCAATGATTGTATGGAATTTGAAGTGAAGATAGAGGTAACAACTCGATATGGACAAGGATGTCACGAGCTCGGATGAGCAGGGAAGTAGTTTCGACGTTTAAGGTAAGTCGGTATTGTCTTCAGCGTCACCTGAGAGCGGTGTTTGTGAAAAGGCTTTGCATCCTGGTTAATAATTCTTGATCGCTTTTCAACGTTAGTGCGGCCAATGGTTTGGAGGTACGACCCAGTTATCTGTAATGGTAGGTTGTGGGAGGGTGTCCCACAGGAAGAGTGTGTAAGTATGGCAGTTAGTCACTTGATTGATTGAAGACTTGAACCAAGTATGAAGGTTGTGATATTATCGTTGAATTGAGAATATATGCCCGGAGGGCACGCAGTCTATTGAGTAGTGGACTACGGATGATTCCTCTGACTTTGATGGATGTTCTTATGTGTTACGAGCGGAAGATGAGTGTTAGGGACCTTTGTAAGGTAATTAACCTAGTTCAGTGTGAAAAGAATCGGCTTGAGGTCGATGGATGGATTCAAATGTGAATATGGGCTCTATGTCAGGCCAAACGGATTCATTTCAGTGATGCGCTCCTTATGGAGGAGTCAGGGTATTATTTCGTTTTCGGATGTTTTATGCAGTGATACACTGCGCCGTGTGAGTTGTGAGACGGTTTGAGAAAATGCTTATGTGTTGAGGATCCACGTAGAAATGATATTTATGAGCAAAATGGCTCTCGATGTTCAGATTGTATATTGCTCCTCAGTTGAGCTTGAGTTTTGGTAGCTTATAGCGCTATATGTCCCCTCAGGGACGATATTATGCACTTAGCGTGCTTGTGACCGAAATTCGTTATTTTATATTAATGAGCAATTTAGCTCGATGTACACCTCCTTAGGTGAGTGTTATGTGTGGATCGGGTGGCACGCCGCCATGAGTGTGTTATTTGGATCGGGTTACGCACCGCAACAGTGTGACATTGAGCATAGTTTCCTATATGCTATTTTTTTGTATGCCTTACTTCCTATTTTCTAAGGAGAGCACGTATTAGTGCGTGAGCTAGGAAGTTTCTTCCAGAGTTCATCTTCCTTTTTGTACCGCGATTTAATCGGTAGCCTATCAGCACCTTGTGGCATCATACGAGATTTTTGATTATGTACGGGGTGACTTATTGCCTAAGCAGTTCGTACTAGATGCGGTCACGCATTGGGACGAAGTTATGTGGAGGTATGATACTGCGAGTAGATTTGTATGTTCTATCTCTATAATAGGAGATGGGCTCTCAGTTTTGTGTGGTGATGGTACTGGAGGGCTTGAAGTACAGCTCTTTCAGTTGAGCCATTTTCATGATTTGGGTATGTTCGGACTGTTGCTTATTGGTGCGCGTATTATGCGAGTTGTGGCTTAGTCCTGTACTAATGTGTAATGTCACCAGAGTGGTGTGTTGATTAGATGAGATTGTTGGGATCTTTAATGAGTACGAGCATACTCGATTTCAGTATGTTGAAAGGATAATATCGAGCTTCGACTCAGAAATTTGATGTAGTATTTGCCAAGGGAGAAGTGGTTTCATGAATGGTTGATCTGAGAAATGGTGATGGTTTACTGCATGTTTTAGTTATCAGTTGCAGTATATGTAAAAGTATTGGAAGGAAACTTTAGTTGATAAGAGGTTTTCTACCGGTATTCGGGTGTTGTGGGCAACTGTTGTGAATAGAAGTTATCGTTTCGAGTGTTTGGGTTATGTAGTATATCATATGATTGCACCTGAGGTTGCAGGTATGGGTTATTACAGCTGGTTCGGGCTTATTCTGAATATAGATGTGAGGTTCTGATCTTGTGTATGATTTCGAAAAGTGCAATGTGGTTCTATGGTTTATGGACTAGATGGATTGTGAAATTTCAGCTATGTTGTGTTATCGGACCTATGCAAGATAGGGTGACGTGGGATCACCCCCGGGTAAATGCTTGGTAAGGTCATTCAGCTTTTGGTTGGATTCTAGAACAACTCTGGGTACGCTCGAGGACGAGCATTTGTTTAAGTTGGGGAGGATATGGCGACCCGACCCGTCGTCTCAGGGGTTACCGCTCCGTTTTCCCTATTTCCTGCTTCTTTATGCTTCATTATAAGTGTCTGGTATGAATGAGTTGATTTGGGTTGATTTTAGAAGGAAATGAGACACTTAGTCTCTTTAAGGAAGGCTTGTTTTGGAAAAGTCAACGGACGTTGACTTATATGTTAGGAGGCTCGGATGTGGATTCCGATGATTCGGTTAGCTTTGGGGGATGATTTTTGACTTAGGAGTGTGATCGGAAGTGAATTTGGAGGTGCGGTGTAGAATTAGGCTTGAATTGGCGAAGTTAGTATTTTGGCGAATTCTGATGGATAGGTGAGTATATGATCCGAGGATCGGAATGGAATTCCGAAAGTTGCTGTAGCTTCGTTATGTGATTTGGGATATGTGTGCAAAATTTCAGGTCATTCGGAGGTGATTTGGTTAGGTTTTTCATCGAATGCATATTTCGGAAGTTTTTAAAGAACTTAGGCTTGAATTCGATGAGAAATGATGGTTTTAGTGTTGTTTGAGGTATTTTTATGATTGGAACAAGTTCGAATGATGTTATAGGAGGTGTCGGTGCTTTTGGTTGAGGTCCCGGGGGCCTCGTGGTGTTTTCGGGTGGCTAACGGGAAGTTTGGACTTAAAAGATTCTAAATTCACTGCTACTTCTGGTATTTCTGCTTCTGCGGAAATGGGATCGCAGAAGCGGTTCCGCAGGTGCGAGAGAGAGGGTCGCAGGTGCGGTTTTGTGAGAACTCGTCAGGGACCGCATCTGCGGAGTCGCAGATGCGACTGGTGGACCGCGGATGCGGCCTGGGCCTTAAATGATTTTTTCGCAGAAGCGGAGGGGGTAACCGCAGAAGTAGTGTCGCATATGCGATCTGGGAGCCGCAGATGCGGAAAGTCCTAGGCAGAGGTATTTAATTTCATCTTCGCGAATTTTTTGAAAGAATAACCTATTTAACTTCGGACATGGAGAGTTTTTGGGCGATTTTGAAGAGGGTTTCAAGGACTTTGATCAGGTATGAATTCTTGGACTTAAAACATGATTTTATGGTGTAAATACATGAATTTAGACTGAAAAATAAAGGAATCAAGGGTTAAGAATGGAGGTTAGGGCTTGAAACTTAACAGAGGTATAATGGGAATTTGAGGGGTCATTTGGACTCCGATTTTGGTAATTTTTATATGTACAGACTCGTGGCGAGATAAGGTATCCGTTGATGGTAAATTTTTGGATTTTCGAGAAGTGGGCTCGGGGCTCGGGTTTTGCTAATTTCGAGATTTTTGCTATTTTTCGATCGTTTTCGATTGGGTATTGTTCCATTTGCATATTGTTACGTATTCGTTGTGGTTTTGGTCAGATTCGACACACGAGGAGGTCAATTCGAAAGGCAAGGGCATAGCGAGCTGGGACTTTGGCCGGCTTAAGGTGAGTAATAGATGTAAATGCTGTTCTGAGGGTTTGAAACCCCGTGTTTGCTCATCGTAGTGCTGTATTGAGGTGACTTGCACGTCGGGTAGCGAGCGTGGGGTAGAGCACCGTTGGGGATTGTGACTTGGTCCGTCCCGGCAGATGAATATACTGCGTATTTGACTGAAATTTATTTATTATCATTTTTAATTGAGCTCTTTGCTATGTTTGGGCTTCGTGCCAATTGATTAAATCCTTCAGGGATTATTATTACTGGTTTCTTACCATTTTTTGCATATCATGGAACTCAGTCCTGGTATTTAATACTGTTTTGCAAACTCAACCCCATTTTCTTAACTTGAAACTTAATTAATATTTTTAACTGAAGTTTGAGCTGAATATTTCTATATTTTGGTTTGCCCAAGAGGCTTATGTGATTTTTGGACTGAGCATGGGATCGGGCTGCACGCCGCAGCGGTATGATATTGATATTGATATGAGGCCAAGGGCCTAGTTGATGCCACGAGATGGCTTATTATTGCGCTTGGGCCGTAAGGGGCCCCTCCCGGAGTTTGCACACCCCCAGTGAGCGCCGTCGACGATAAATGAATGGAGCGGGCTGCACGCCGCAGCGGGTACTGGAGAGTATCGGTTTATGTGTTGCATTGCATATTTGATTGGCATCTACTTATTTATCTGTTGTGGTATTTCCTTAAGCGTTTTCAATGATTTATTGATTTCATGCTGCTGGGTTCGAGTTGCTGTATTTATAGAACTGCTTTGTGCTTATTCAGGACTTCTTATTCTCAGTCTTTATTTATGTTTATTACTCACTGAGTTGGAGGTACTCACTTTACTCCCTGCACCTTGTGTGCAGATTCAGGTGCGCCCACTGAGGCTGAGTGAGACTTTTCTCTGTTGAGCATCAGATCCGCGAGCATCAAGGTAGCTGCATGACGTCCGCAGTCCTGATCTTCTCATCTATCCTATTCATTTTTAATCCGCATTTCTTCAGAACATTATGTAGTAGGTTGGCACTCGTATATTAGAGGCTCAGACTTGTGACACCAGATTCTTCGGGCTGTGTAGTAGTATTCCTACTTGGGTTTTCCACACGTTTTAACTTTATTTCAGATTTTCAGTATTGTGATTTAGTAATTCATCCAGGTTAAGTAATTCATGAGTTGTATAAATGGTTAAAGTTATGGAATTGGTCGGGCTTGCCTAGCAGTGTGTTTGGCTCCATCACGACCAGGGTTGGGGTCGTGACAATAACTTAAGATGACTCTTAAGTCACTAAATAGGTGGCAAGCTTTAAGAAATGTGGGTCCTGCTTCTTGTTCCATGGGTCTAAAATTCTCTGCAAAGAAGCTCTTTTACACCCATCTTCATTTCAATGTACAATTGAAATACTAAGACAAATTACATTTAGCCACATAGAATCTTGAGAAAGCTGAGGTCTTTAATCTCTTCCCACTACAAATGATGAATATTCCCCATTGAACTATTTCTTGGTACTCTTCTACAGCTTGATGTTGCTCTGTTAAACTTACCAAATTGTGTATAGCAAAAGACAGACAGAACAAGGTTGTATTTTTTTGAGCTTCAAAAAAAATCAAGGGAGATTCTAGAGCAGTTGTGATGCCTTTGCTTCATATGTTAATATGAGTATTCTTGACTTATCAAAATAATATTGTGTTCATGAATCCCTGGATCAGTATCTTGATTATGAGGTTGAAAAAGGAAGGCTTAGAGATCCCTTTTAAATTGGTAGTAAGTACTATTTCTTAAGCCAACTTAAAAGTTACTTTTCATGTTACGAAACTTAATTACCTATATCTAGTATGGGCGGTGATCAGTTTTATCAGCTGAATTGACTTGTTCAGGAGGGATTGTCAAGAGAATCGACTCAGGTATGTTAAGGCTAATCCTTCCTTCTTTTTGGCATGACCCAAGTAACGATACGTAAATGTAATGCTATTCCATAATTACCAGTTATCATAATAAGTGTTTAAAACAACAAGAAAGATATGCGGAAATCATCAAGACATAAAAGCTACACAACTCACACTGATCTGGTGTCACGAGTCTAGAGCCTCTAATACAAGTCTGAACAGTCTACTACATAAATAGTCTAGGAATGCAGAAAAATAATAAGATAGAAGGGAGAAATCAGGGCTGCGGACGCCATGCAGCTANAGGGAATTAACAATGGCGCCCCCAAGGCAATTGGGGCAATCAACAAGGAGGCGACAATTGGAATAACAATAATCAACAAAAAGGTGGTAACAATTGGAACAATAACAATCAGAACAACAATTGGGGTAATCAAGGTAATAACCAAGGCAATTGGAATGAGAACAACAACAATTGGAGTAACAACAATAGCAATCAAGGAGGGTGGAATAATGGTGGTAGGGGGCAAGGCTTTCAAAGGCCCCCCATGTTCCAACAACCAAACAATCCACCCCCTTTTCAGTCACAAGGGCCTAGTTCTTCCGGAAGTGATATGGGACGGATAGAGATGATGTTCGAGCAGATGATGAAAAAGAACCAAGATTCTGACGCACAATTGGCTTCACATAACACATCTATCCGGAACCTAGAGGTGCAAATAGGACAAATTTCTCAAGCTTTAAATACCCGACCTAAAGGTGCGCTACCAAGTGACACGGTAGTGAACCCGAAAGGGGGTAACAATCATGTGATGGCGGTTACAACTAGGAGTGGAAGAGGCGGTGATGTGCATGCCTCGGATGAGAATCAGGTTGTGAATGATGAAGTTGAGTTGCATGATGATGATGTACCTTTGAATGTTGACAATGTGGTTGAACCAATAGTGACAAATGATGTGCGGATTGATATTTATGATGAGGCCTGGGTAGAGACTCAAGATGCCGTGAACCCGTCTAGGGAACACATTATTGATATACCCGAGCCGGCGGTGCCCAAGGCCAAGGCACCCTTGCCTAGACCACCTCCACCATATCCTCGGCGGTTAGCAAAGCAAAAGAACGACAATCAGCTCAAGAAATTCTGACAATAACTTAAGATGACTCTTAAGTCACTAAATAGGTGGCAAGCTTTAAGAAATGTGGGTCCTGCTTCTTGTTCCATGGGTCTAAAATTCTCTGCAAAGAAGCTCTTTTACACCCATCTTCATTTCAATGTACAATTGAAATACTAAGACAAATTACATTTAGCCACATAGAATCTTGAGAAAGCTGAGGTCTTTAATCTCTTCCCACTACAAATGATGAATATTCCCCATTGAACTATTTCTTGGTACTCTTCTACAGCTTGATGTTGCTCTGTTAAACTTACCAAATTGTGTATAGCAAAAGACAGACAGAACAAGGTTGTATTTTTTTGAGCTTCAAAAAAAATCAAGGGAGATTCTAGAGCAGTTGTGATGCCTTTGCTTCATATGTTAATATGAGTATTCTTGACTTATCAAAATAATATTGTGTTCATGAATCCCTGGATCAGTATCTTGATTATGAGGTTGAAAAAGGAAGGCTTAGAGATCCCTTTTAAATTGGTAGTAAGTACTATTTCTTAAGCCAACTTAAAAGTTACTTTTCATGTTACGAAACTTAATTACCTATATCTAGTATGGGCGGTGATCAGTTTTATCAGCTGAATTGACTTGTTCAGGAGGGATTGTCAAGAGAATCGACTCAGGTATGTTAAGGCTAATCCTTCCTTCTTTTTGGCATGACCCAAGTAACGATACGTAAATGTAATGCTATTCCATAAGTGGTTCTACTCTTAGAAGTTAAGGATATCTACATTATTCATTCCTATAAAGTGATATTTAAGCATGTCTAAGTATGTTCCTGATTCCCCATATGTCCTACTACCATACTGTCTATTCATGGGTCTTATAACATTCCAAGAGATCATATTGTCTTACTTCATTATGCATTGCATTCATTTATATATGTGAATTTACCCACGACTCAGCTGGCATTATATACGCGTATATGTGTATATTTATGTATATGGGATATGGGAAAAGGTTATGGCGTTATATACGCATCACCACCTGATCAGCTGGTATACAATGATGATTTTGACCACAGAGGCTGAGATGATATGATGGGATGCCCTCAGAGGCTTTATGATGTTACGTACGTAGACCTATGCATTACATGACATTTATATGCATATGCATGATACTATAAATATTTCATGATTTACAGAGCTATCCAGACTTACAAGTTGAGTCCTTTCCTCCATGTTTCTTCCATGTTCTTAATTAATGTTGACTTACTGTTATATTTCAGTTCCGCCTTACATACTCGGTACATTATTCATACTGACGTCCTTTTGTTGGGGAGTCTGCATTCATGCCTGCAGGTATAGACAATCAGTTCGACGAGCCCTCATAGCAGACGAGGTTGGTATTCAACGAAGGATCGGTAAGAATCCACCTCATTCGGAGTGCAGCCGAGTGTATGAGTCATCATGTCAGAGTTTTGCTACGGACTTATGGGTAGGCCGGTACCCTGTCCCATTTGATGTCAAATAATCCTAGAGGCTTTGTAGACAAAGGTTCATTTTGTACCATATGTTAGAGGCCTTGACGATCCATATGTATTCATGTTTTATGAACGATGGTTCATTGATATAACATTTGCCCACTCACAATTGTACATTACGAGTTGTGGCCATGTTGGCCCATGATAGTTACAAAATGAATGAATGAGTTACAAAGTGGTTCGCTCGGGCCAGCTCGGGCCAGCTCGGTAGCGAGTGCCAGCCACGCCTCCCAAGATTGGGGCGTGACATCTTTACTCTCTTAACTAGACCTCTCGATACCTAGAAACCATAGGCTGCAAGATATTCCACTAATGAGACCGCTATCATTCCTGGATACTGAACCCCAGTGCTTCTAGACCTCTATCTGAAGTATAGATTATTCACAACCTTCTGCACCTGAGTATCTCGTACCTTGTTCACCTTTACCTTACTTACCTTAAAATCTCGCACCACATCTTCTATCTCTTTCATGACCTCCCTTCCACATAGGTATAATTCACACCCATAACTTGAGGCTATATTATAATACTTGCACCTCTGGTGCATACACAATCCGGCGGGAGCTTCATACTGACTTCTTATGAGTCTGGTACACTTCTAGCTGTTTTATCTTAGTTGCCACTCATGCCGGAATTTTTATGCAACTCATATGATCTCGAATATTACTTTTTGGTTTCACTTCTTGCTTATTGGCCATGATAGGTGCAACTTTCTTATGGAGTGCATACAATGTTATAGCGAGACTGCTATTACAAGACCATTTCTTCTTCAAGTTACTATGATTAGGTTGAAGCCTTCTTCCTTATTTTCTTAGCTAATATTTTGTTGTAGTACTTGGGGGAGACCTTCTGGCTCTCGTAAAGTTGCAAGCTTGTTATATTGTTTAGCCGACAGAATCTTTTTGATATTCTTCCTCGCCTATAATTATCCTTAGTTACTTACCTCCATGCTCATGTGCTCGTAGGATTACTTCTGAACTGAAATGCTGACAGTATTCCTATTGGCACTCTCTTTTATTTTCGTACACTCATACGGTACCTTTTGTTGCACCCCTTTTTCTCGCGAAATCGGGTTTCGACATGTGACAACTTTTTTAAGGATGGGTGTTAAAAGAGAGAGTCTCCACCTAATGGATTTGAGGTGCGTTAGGGCACGTATTTTGAAGATAACTCTGTTTGATTAGTTTGCGTCACCAAAGATCGGGTAAGGGCTCGAAATTACCTCAAAGAGAAGGTGTTAGGCACTCTTCGAGGTCCACAACCATGGATCCCGTCCGAACTCAATTATATAAATTAGTCTATGTGATCAAAGATAAGAAAACAAGGAATTTGGGAAGTTGACAAATAATTGATTTAAAGACAAGGTGGGGGAGGGGGGTCCTAAATTTTTTAGCCTAAAGGATCACCCCGTGCAACATAAATAATACTTCGTAACTCCCTCAAGATGGGGTGTTACTCATATTATTTAGCGGGCACAGACTATTATCTCCTGCTACCCGATTACTATCTTTAAGTTATTACCTAAGCGCACTAGTTGATTCTAAACCGTGCCTTATGCGTGCACTACCCGTACCATGCCTATGGTTCAAGAGGCTTTGGACCTCTATTTAGATAGTTCTAGACTTCAACTTAGGCTGCTCAAAATGATAAAACTAATCAACATGCAAAACAAGTTGGACTTCATATAAAAGCAGTTAAGGTCTCAAATTAGCCTCCACACCTTGACAACGAATGCACGCAAACACATTGAGCATTTGACAGTCGTAGATTTTATATTAAAGTTATTGAATCCTATAGGCATGATCTCTATGTGATTTTGGATTTTAATGGGAAGACAATTTCGAATATAGAAGCCAATTTCTTAATACGATTTCTAAAAGACTACGCAGTTGCGTACTGATTATACATATAAGAGATTAAGCCTATAGGAATGATATCTAGGTGATTCACGCAGTAACTAACAATAGTAATCACAGGAATATGTTTAGAGCTGCTTAGTCGAGTCCTATAGGCATGGTTCCTAATAATGATAATTAGCACAATGTTGAAAATTAGCACTTGAAAGAAACGAGCAGGATAATAACGAAGATTGATTTTAGACCCTATAGACAGGATTTCTATAGTCATGATTGAGACTGATTTAAGATCCTATAGGCAGGATTTCTATAGTCATGATTGAGACTGATTTTATATCCTATAGGCATGGTATCTAAATTATTGATTAGGCAGCATGTAAATTAACAAAATCCTACACAGCCTAATGCATGTGCATATTGAGATAATAGTCATTTAATATCCTATATGCATGGTTTCTAACAGGTAAAAGCAGAACACATTTGAGCAAAGTAGAGAACCTATAGGCAGGATTTCTAACGCATAGTAACTAAACACATAATAACACTTTTGAGCAAAGTAGAGCACCTATAGGTAGGATCTCTACCCATTTTCTTGCAAGCATTAAGATAAGCCGTCGTTTTCCAATTCACTAATACCCAGTTGTTATTACAACATTACTACAGACCCAAATGAATGGCATAAATTACAGAAATAAAGAACTATAGTGAGCCTACAACAGGCCCAAAGATACACCCAGCCAGGCCATGCCTTATGTAACGACCCAACCGGTCGTTTTGAACTTTTGCACTTTGCTCGCCAGTTCTGGGGCATGACTAGCCCCGTGTGATGTATTATCACTTATGTAAATCGTCGGTGTTGGTTTTCAGGGTATGTAAACATATAAAATTTATTGGTTTTAATCCATGCAAAATTTGGGTTAAATGCAATTGGGTTAAATAATTAATTTGGGCTTTACAAGTTAAATTAGTCCATTTTATTATTTTCAAGCCCGAGGTCCATTTCATCTTAGGCCCAGACTTATGCCATGTGACATGGCATATCAAGTCAAATCCAGGCCAATAAGGTAATGCCACGTGTTAAATAATATGGCAATCCAAGTCAAAAAAGCTAGAACCAACCACAAGTCGCCAAGTGGCTAAAATGACACGGACCAATCAAAATCAAGCAAGAGAGTTCTTATGTAGCTTGATTGTCCATCCTCTACAACTATAAATAGAGGGGTTACATAACTCTCAAAGGACATTCAGAGTTGGAGAATAACACTCCGCAATTGGTGAAGGCATCCAGAAACATAGAGATCAATCATCAAGTGCTTAGTTCTTCAACAAATGAGTGATCAACGGAGTTCTTCCCGGAGATCAACCCGTAACAGCAAAGTGCTGCTCAACGTTCTTAAATACATCACAAGGAGGTCTGCATCATCCTACATTTGAGAAAGACGCTTCTCAAGCCCTCGAATCACGGAGAATTTTAGAGAGGAGAATTAAGGGATACATAGAATTGTACTCACAAATATTTATCAATAAAATCACTTTTTCTTCATATTATTATTTTTGTTGCAGTCTATTTTTAGTCTTACAAAAATTTGTTGCAAATAAATTTTGGCATGCCCAGTGGGACCAATTCTGCCCTTCATCTCTCCTTCTTGCAAGTTGAAAACTACAAACTTCAGATCTACTGCTACAATGGCCTTCTACAAATGTGATATTTCATGCAAAGATGCTACTGTTGCCGCATCCGCTCAGCTCAGTCATGTTGGCCAAATCACTCGAAGAAAGTTCAAGGCTAGTGGCTTGGATGGGTCCGAATACTTCGCCTCCTTGGAGATGGAAAAGAAAAGCAGATCTCATATGATGTTCGCAACTGCAATCTCTGGGGGCAACACCCCATTCTCGATGTTTGACGAACTTTCTCCAACAGCCTCAAACCTTGGCGGATTTGAGGATTTGGTGGATTCTTCAGTTTCAACGAAAGTCAATGCCTTGATGACTGATGCAACTAATGTGGACGAAAAGTTTTCCATGATGGAACAGACTATAGAGGTCTTGAAGAAATCTGTTGAAGACAAAGACCTTCAAATCGCTCAACTCATGAACAAATTGGAGGCCTATGCACCTGGAGAGTCGAGCCATGTCCCTCCTCGTTCACCTGTCTTCACCTCCCAAAAAACAGCTGTTGAGGAATCTTTTGCAAAGTTAAACATCCAAAAGGAAAAGCAATCTACTTCAGTTGCGGCGTTATCTGTCCAACAATTGCAAGACATGGTAACAAACACCATCAGAGCTCAATATGGCGGACCATCGCAAAGTTCGTTGTACTACTCTAAGCCTTATACTAAGAGGATTGATTTTTTAACCATGCCAACCAATTATTAACCACCAAAGCTGCATCAATTTGATGGCAAAGGGAACCCAAGGCAACATATTGCCCATTTTGTCGAAACTTGTAGCAATGCTAGAACACATGGTGACCTTTTGGTAAAACAATTTGTTCGTTCTCTAAAAGGGAACGCATTTGACTGGTATATTGACTTGGAGCCCGAGTCCATTGATAGCTGGGAGCAACTTGAGAAGGAATTCCGCAATCGTTTTTACAGTACCCGAAGAACTGTAAGCATGATAGAGTTGACAGGAACCAAGCAAAGAAAGGACGAGCCCGTGGTGGATTACATTAATCGTTGGAGGGCGTTAAGTTTGGATTGCAAAGATCGCCTTTCAGAAATATCTGCTATGGAAATGTGCATTCAAGGAATGCACTGGAGCCTTTTGTACATCCTACAAGGGATCAAACCACGAACTTTTGAAGAACTTGCCACACGAGCGCACGACATGGAGTTAAGCATCGCAAGTCATGGAAAGGCATCTCCATTTGCTGATCAAAAGGAGTTCAAGAAAAATGTTGCATCAAGAAACCAAACCAAAGAATCAATGGCGGTGAAAGCAACTTCTGTGAAGGTCACTGCTAAGCAAAAAGTGAAGGAGGATAAGACCCCGAGTCAATATCCCAAAGAGGAGAAGCGTCGTCCCACCTTGAAGGAATTAGAGGCGAAGGTTTATCCATTTCCAGATTCAGACGTACCCACCATCCTTGATGAACTGCTGGGCAAGAAAGTCATCAATCTCCCTGAATCAAAAAGGCCAGAGGAAATTGGCAAAGTTGGCGATCCGAAATACTGCAAGTTTCATCGCGTCATTAGCCACCCTACAGAGAAATGCTTCGTCTTAAAGGAGAAAATTATGGCTCTTGTAAGTGAAGGAAAAATCATCATAAACATGGATGAAACAGCAGAAGCAAACCATGCAAGTATCGCGCTCAAGGAAAAGAAGTGTTCAAGGTTGCATAACGTGTCAAGCACTGCCTTATTACAATTTGGAAGTTTCGAGCCTGTTTAAGTTGTTCTTCAAAGGAAAACTCTTGAAGGTTCACTAGATCTAGACAATCACTCCAAAGACAAAGATGATGAGGGTTGGATTCTAGTCACTCACAAGAAGCGAAAACATCAGGCAGTTTTGAGGCCACCACTTCCTAAGCCAAGAGCAAAAATAAGCGATGTGGATAGGCTACAACCACCAAGAATTATTAAATCTTCTAACAGTGCCTTATCCCCGAAGTTCCGAAAGCCCATCACATTGCATGAATTCTTTCCTGGAAAATTCTTTCATGGAAGTCACGTTGGTGCAACTCATGTAGTTTCTAGTACTGACAAAACAACGAAAAGCAACGATGAGCCTGCTCCAATGAAAACACAAGAACATCATGATAACGGAAAAGTTGTCACATGTTGTGCAACAATTTCATTCACAGATGATGACTTGCTGCTGGGGTCTAAGCCACATAACAGACCTTTGTTTGTTGTAGGGTCCATTCGGGAACAACATCTCAATCGCATACTTGTTGATGATGGTTCGGCTGTCAACATCATGCCAAAGATGGTGCTAAAAAAGCTTGGGATCTCTATCGATGAGCTATCCAAAAGTAACCTAACAATCCAAGGTTTCAACCAAGGAGGACAACGAGCCATAGGTATGATCCGCGTAGGATTATCCATTGGTGAGATGAATTCAAACACCCTGATTCACGTCATAGATGCTAAAACATCATACAACTTGTTGCTTGGACGTCCTTGGATTCATGAGAACGGGGTGGTATCATCTACTTTGCATCAAGAAGTATGTGAGATGTCATGAGCAATCAAGCCTTTCACTGAGACGGAGTCATACTTTGCAGACGCAAAATTCTACCTAGATTCTTGTGAACCGAAAGTGGAGAAACCATCATCAGATGACAAAGCTGATGTCAAGTCAGAAGAGGAAAATGAGGCTCAATGGACTACCACCAAGCTGCCTAAGAAGGGAACGGAAGAAGTCTCCATTAAGCTATCATCATGTGAAGGTGACATACAGACAAAGACTGAGGAGCATCTGGTTTTTCTCTATGTTCCACGTGAGCGTCGAAAGAAAGGGCAACCTTTGCTACAGGAATGTACTCCAAAAAAGCAAATGAGTCACAAAGATATCCAACATTTGAAGGAGCATATGACTGTTCCAGTTGCACAAATCCCATCTGTGACTGGTGAGTCTGCTAAAGGCAATTCCTAAGCTGATAAAATAAAAGGGCACTACGATCCTAAGGCCTTCATACTGCTTGAAAAGTCTGGTTATGACTTCTCCAATCCATCACAACTAGGAGAACTCAAAGACGAAGTCACTGGTGAAAAGATACATGGGCTCAATGAGTCCCAAATAAAGTTGAGAAAGCAAGGGCACTACGTCGCCACTCCAAAGTTTGGGTTGGGGTTCAGGTTGGCAGAGCCTCTTCGAATTTCATCAAAGAGAAGCAAAGAGATAGCTTCATCACAATACACCTCGGTGGAGGAGATGAAGGAAGTTAAGGGCAAGAAAATAAAACAACAGACTTCAGTGTTTGATCGCATTGGAGGCTCAACCCCTCCGGTCTCGGTGTTTGAAAGGCTAAGTCACAAAGGTGAACATGTATCTTCCAAACATCTAAAAGAAGTTTCCACTACCTCAAAGACCTCTGTCTTTTGTCGCCTAGGGACCACAAGGAAGTCGCCATCTAGAAAGATATTGTCAAAACATAAGGAGCAAGTCCATGAGGAGCGGGATCATTTTGAAGTTGTTGCTGACAAAGAAATCTGTAGTGCTTTCCCATCACGTATGAAGAGGAAGTCTATTTTGTCAATATCCACAGATGGTCCGCTGAAGGTGCAAAGGAGAACCATTGTTTACACTTGCCAGCTTCGTAAAGAAGCTAAAGAAAGAGAAAGAAGCCATGCCGACCATCCAAGGAAGTCAAAGAGAAAAGTCAGACTTTGTGGAAACATCCTATCAGAGTTGTGGAAACATCCAAGAAGGGCTCACATCCGAAGAGAATGCTCAACTTCGCCTAGCAAAGTTAGAGGCCTTGGATGAGAAAAGATTAGAAGCAAAACAAAAATTGGAGTGCTATCAAGCTCGACTAGCTAGAGCCTTCAACAAGAAAGTGCGGCCACGATCATTCCAAGTGGGAGACTTAGTCCTAGCTGTTCGACGACCCATAATCCTCAACAAACGCATAGGCGGCAAGTTTACCTCAAAATGGAATGGGCCATATGTTCTGAAGGAAGCCTATTCAAGCGGCGCATACAAAATTGTCGATAAGGACGGTCTCAGAGTTGGTCCGATCAACGGAAAATTTCTGAAGCAGTACTTCCCATGAAAGTCGCCTACGCTCCTCGGCGCACGAGCCTAAACTGCAAGTCATGAAGCTCCTTAATGCACGAGCCTAAACCACATGCTGCTACGCTCCTCGACGTACGAGCCTAAACTGCAAGTCATGACGCTCCTCGACGTACGAGCCTAAACTGCAAGTCATGACGCTCCTCGACGTACGAGCCTAAACTGCAAGTCATGATGCTCCTCGACGCACGAGCCTAAACTGGAAGCATGAAGCTCCTTAATGCACGAGCCTAAACTGCATGCTGCTACGCTCCTCGACATACGAGCCTAAACTACAAGTCATGATGCTCCTTGATGCATGAGCTTAAACTGCACGTTGCTACACTCCTGGACCGCATGAGTCTAAACTGTGTACGGCCAAAAAAAAAGGGAGTCTGCTAGGTTGAAAACCTCGAAAGAGGCGGCCTAGGAAAAAGTCACGACCAAAAAAAAAAACTCATCCCTCTGAACTACGTTATGACTTGATCCTCTTCATCGAGGTACGTAGGCAGTTTAGAGTTTCATTCTAAGTTCAGTCACATGAGTTTTAAAAAAATAAAAGTTTGGCGTCATCGGAGCATTACATTAATTCTTCCAAGTGTAGTGGCACATATCTATGAGGAAAAGAGACGATTTGCTTTGAAGTATAAAAGATGTTTTATTACTTCAATAATACAAAAGTTGATACATCAAAAAATGTGGAGACAAAAGGAATTAGACGTTTTCCTATACAAAAGCCTAAGTCATGAAAATGATCGTAAACTAGGCTTTGTGGCCGACTCGTCTTGAATGCTTCTTCCAAGTCCATATGACGTCTCCACATTTTAATAAACTATCATCAATGCCTCGTATATAAGAAGTCATCTCTTTTGAAAAACCTTCAATCACCACGGGAGCCGCTATTGATAAACTTCAAGACCGTCAACAAATCAAGTGCAACCGTTGGTGAAGAGGTGACTCCGCATCTTGTGTGACATCTCAGACTGACATCTGGACTCGTTGAACTTCTTCGCAAGTCTGCAAAAGATATAAACAAAGAGATAAGATTCATGATGATAGCCGAATCCATTACAAGGCTGTAGAATCAACTTCAAAAATATTTGTTAGGCTAACTAAGAGTGAATGGAGCTTCATATTCAACAAGATTATAGTTCTCGACGTCCGAATTTCATAGGATCAAACTGATGGTGATTTCGACGCTCCTAGTTCAAGATACAGTTTTTCTGGCCAAAAGCACGCAAACCTGAAAGTTCCCTGCGGTCAGTTGGACTTTTAATATTTTTCTGTTTTTAGCCCGAGAAGAGTTATGGGATGGAATTTTTATGTGATGCAGCTCTAGGAGTTTTCTTTCCAACAGAACAAACGGATTGTAATTCCGATACTCCTAGCTCAAGATACAATTATTTTCGCTGAAGGTACGCAAATTTGAAAGTTCACTGCAGTTAAATCGACGTCGCGAATTTTCTGTTGATAGCCCGAAAGGAGTTCTGCCATGAAATTTATAGGTCCTTCAGGTCTCTGAGTTTTCTTTCTAACGGTGAAAATGGATTGTAATTCCGACACTTGTAGCTCGAGATATGAATTTTTCCACTATAGTGCGCAAAGCTGAAAAGCAATTTCGTGGACAGATGGGTCAAGTTCAGAAAGTTGCTGCGGACAATCTACTTGGAATTCTTCTATGATATCTTCACGATTTCATCATCTATGAGTCTTCTTTCCAATGGCACAGACGGCTCGCGATTCGGACGCTCCTAGCTTGAGATATGTGAGTTCCAATGATAGCATGCAGTGCTATGAAGCCGAAATGACAGACTTGTGTACCGCCTTCAAAAGTTCATTCCGACTTGTCCTGATGGAATCTGGCCCCGAATTTTGGATATGTCACTATGGAGCAAGTTTGATTCTGCAGAACCAAGCGGATTGCAGTTTGGTCAGTTCGAGATACGATTTTTTCAATGCGAGCATGAAAGGCTATAAAGTCAAAACAGCAAAGACGCACCAAGTGCTTGCTCGCCGAAGTTGGAAAAGCCTACTCTTATTGTCTTCCTCGCCAGCTTGCAACAATGTGATATGGTACATGTCGCACTCACTCGCCAAGGATGAAATATGGTCGCTCGAGCTCCAAGCCTATTCTCACCAAGTCACAAGGCTAAGATGTACCATATTCTCGCTCGCATGTTGCAAAGCGGGGATATGGCTCGTCGATCAAGCTCGCTTAGGAATACTCTATATGTCTCCCGTCAAGCTGCAAGAAGGGATGTACCAAGTTGCTTTTGTACTCTCTTGAGAACCTGCAAAATAAGAAAAGATTTTGGATCCCTCGGTGCCAACAAGATGACGCTTTTGCAGATACAGTGCATGTAGCACGATGATCAGCTCGTATTGGTGCCATAGCACGATGTTTCTGCTTTTACAGACACGATGCCAGTGATACGAAGCTGCTGATCCCAAATGATTGATTGGTGCCAATGACACAAAGCTTTGATTCATTAGCAAGTATCGGTGTCAATGACACGACGCTTCAATGCGGATGGTCAGTATTGTGACGTGCACTTCTCCGTCAAATCTCGATGGATCGTACCCTTCATGAACCTACAAAAAAAAGGAATGGTGATCATCCCCTTCTTCTCATGATGCATATTGGAGAATCACCATGTACATCATCTCTGAGCCTGCAACAACAAAAAAAAAGGAAAAAAGAAGTATGCTGCCCGAGCAATCCTCTCGATTCCGGCACTTGATTGATCAAAGATTTGTTGCGTCTAGATCAAAAGGGCTGAAGCTTCGACATTTATAGATGTTGTATCTCACTGAGTCTTCTTGCCAACGGTGTAAACAGCTCGTAGTTCAGATGCTCCTGCACCAAGATGCGGATTCTTTACACAAACACGCAAGGCTGGAAACTACTGGAAAAAAAAAAGAAATTAAGCCAAAGTTGTGAATAGAAAAGAAGAAAGAAAAAATGTAAATCAGCCATGAACATTAGTTTACATATTAGCCGAAACGATGGCAGTGGCGTCGACAAAGGAGTCAAAAAAAAAACCTCAAAGCAAGTCTTCTCCTTTTGAATTTAGAAGACCGTTGATGCAAAGTAAACGCAAGATCCACTGCTGAATTTATAGAGAAAAAATTGCTGAACTTTTCCTTATTTGGTTGCTCATAGAATTGGGTTGCTTGTTAAAAAAGGGGCTAATTCAAAAGGAAGAAAAAGAAAAGAGTAATGTCTCGTACTCCCTCTTCCAAAAAAGCAAAGGATTCCTTAAATAAAAGGAAATTTCCTAGTTGACTTGAAATTTTTGGAAAGAATGAAAAATGAAGTTCATTAAAGGTTACTTATTGACTTTCTTAAATTGGGATCAATACCATATTGTGAGAGTATAAAAGTCAAGTTGATTACATACAAATCTCCAAGTCACGTGACAATTGATTTTCGTTAGTAGAATCTAAGACACAGTGACAACATGCCTATTGTGAAGGAGTAATTCTCAAGAGTACTTGAAAGTTCACTCACGGAAAAAATAGTTACTTTCTTCCCAGGATACTTCGAGCCCCGTCTTCGACTTTCGACAAGCCTATACTTGACGAATCTTGAAGTAGGGGCCATCTGTAAACATATAAAATTTATTGGGTTTAATCCGTACAAAATTTGGATTAAATGCAATTGGGTTAAATAATTAATTTGGGCTTTACAAGTTAAATTAGTCCATTATATTATTTTCAAGCCCAAGGTCCATTTTATCTTAGGCCCAGACTTATGCCATGTGACATGGCATATCAAGTCAAACTCCAGGCCAATAAGGTGACGCCACGTGTTAAATGATGTGGCAATTCAAGTCCAAAAAGCAAGAACCAACCACAAGTCGCCAAGTGGCTAAAATGACACGGACCAATCAAAATCAAGCAAGAGAGTTCTTATGTAGCTTGACTGTCCATCCTCTACAACTATAAATAGAGGGGTTACATAACTCTCAAAGGACATTCAGAGTGGGAGAATAACACTCCGCAATTGGTGAAGGCATCCACAAACATAGAGATCAATCATCAAGTGCTTAATTCTTCAACAAAGGAGTGATCAACGGAGTTCTTCCCGGAGATCAACCCGTAACAACAAAGTGCTGCTCGACGTTCTTAAATACATCACAAGGAGGTCTGCATCATCCTACATTCGAGAAAGACGCTTCTCAAACCCTCGAATCACGGAGAATTTTAGAGAGGAGAATCAAGGGATACATATAATTGTACTCACAAATATTTACCAATAAAATCACTTTTTCTTCATATTATTATTTTTGTTGCAGTTTATTTTTCGTCTAATGAAAATTAGTTGCAAACAGGGTAATCAGAATAAATTTGGAAGAACAGTTCTCAGTTGAAGCTTAAAATTTGAAAGGTTTGACCAAGTTTTGACTTGTTAGTATATGATCTAGGATTGGAATTTCTATGATTTGGTTAGCTCCATTAGGTTATTTGGGACTTAGGAGCGTGATCGGAATGTATTTTGGAGGTCCGTGGATGGTTTAGGCTTGAATTGCCGAAATTGGGATTTTGGCGTTTTCCGGTTGATAGGTGAGATTTTGATATAGGGGTCGGAATGGAATTCGGAAGTTGGAATAGGTCCGTTGAGTCATTTCTGATGTATGTGCAAAATTTTAGGTCATTCGGAGTTGAATTGGTGGGTTTGAGCAATTTCAGGATTCTTGAGTTAATTTGATTATTTTCGCCCGGGCTTTGTTCCTTTCGCGTATATTGAGGATAATATACTGATTTTGGTTAGATTTGGAGCATTTGGAGGCCGATTCGAGAGGCAAAGGCATCGCGGGCTAGAGCTTGGACCGGTTTGAGGTGAGTAATGATTGTAAATGCTGTCCTGAGGGTATGAAACCCCGGATCACACATCGTTGTGCTATGTTGAGGTGACGCACACGCTAGATGACGAGCGTGGGGTCATGCACCGTTGGGGATTGTGACTTGGTCTATCCCGAATGACTGTTTTACCGCGTATTTGATTGCAAATTGTTTGATGTTATCATGTTTTGGGCTAAATGTCATATTTGGGCTTCGTGCCAACTATTTGGACCCTTAGGGGATTTTTACTGCCATTTCCTCACTGTTTTGACTTTATGCTCGTACTCAGTCATGCTACATTTTACTGTTTTCATAACTTAGCCATGTTTACTCCGTCTTAACACCTTAAATGATATTTTAAAAGATATTTTGAGCTGAGCATCATGTTTTACTATTGCCCGAGTGTCTTATGAGATTTTAACTGAGTAAGGCCGAGGGCCTGTGTTGTGAGGATACTTTTGGGTCGGGCTGCATGCCGCAGCGTTGATACACTGATAATGATTATAAGGCCGAGGGCCTGAGATTGTACACCACGAGGTGGCTTGATGATATGAGGCCGAGAGCCTATGTGATTATGCTATGAGATGGCTTGATATTGCGCTTGGGCCGTAAGGGGCCCCTCCAGGAGTCTGTACACCGCCAGTGAGCGCGGGTACCTAGTGTGATGATTCTGTTTATTATGTGAGGCCGAGGGCCGGATTGGTTATGCCACAAGATGGCTTGTTATTGCGCTTGGACTGTAAGGGGCCCCTCCCGGAGTCTGTACACCCCCGGGTATGTGCATGGTCAGGTTATTCAGCGATTGATTGGCTTTTGGAACAACTCTGGGAATGTTCGAGGACGAACGTATGTTTAAGTGGGGGAGGATATAACGACCCGACCGATCGTTTTGAACTTTTGCACTTTTCTCTCTAGTTCTCGGGCATGACTAGCCCCGTGTGATGTATTATGAATTATGTAAATCGTCGGTGTTGGTTTTCAGGGTAATCGGAATGAATTTGGAAGAATAGTTCTCAGTTTGAAGCTTAAAATTTGAAAGGTTTGACCAAGTTTTGACTTGTTAGTATATGATCTCGGATTGGAATTTATACGATTTGGTTAGCTCCGTCAGGTGATTTGGGACTTAGGAGCGTGATCGGAATGTATTTTGGAGGTCCGTGGAAGGTTTAGGCTTGAATTGCCGAAATTGGGATTTTGGCGTTTTCCGGTTGATAGGTGAGATTTTGAGATAGGGGTCGGAATGGAATTCCTGAAGTTGGAATAGGTCCGTTGTTTCATTTGTGACGTGTGTGCAAAATTTGAGGTCATTCGGAGTTGAATTGCTGGGTTTGAGCAATTTCGGGATTCTTGAGTTAATTTGATTATTTTCGCCCGGGCTTTGTTCCTTTCGCGTATATTGATAATAATATACTGATTTTGGTTAGATTTGGAGCATTTGGAGACCGATTCGAGAGGCAAAGGCATCGCGGGCTAGAGCTTGGACCGGTTTGAGGTGAGTAATGATTGTAAATGCTGTCCTGAGGGTATGAAACCCCGGATCACACATCGTTGTGCTATGTTGAGGTGACGCACACGCTACATGACGAGCGTGGGGTCGTGCACCGTTGGGGATTGTGACTTGGTCTATCCCGAATGATGGTTTTACCGCATATTTGATTGCAAATTGCTTGATGTTATCATGTTTTGGGCTAAATGCCATATTTGGGCTTCGTGCCAACTATTTGGACCCTTAGGGGATTTTTACTGCCATTTCCTCACTTTTTTGACTTTATACTCGCACTCAGTCATGCTGCATTTTACTGTTTTCATAACTCAGCCATGTTTACTCTGTTTTAACACCTTAAAAGATATTTTAAAAGATATTTTGAGCTGAGCATCATGTTTTATTGTTGCCCGAGTGATTTATGAGATTATGACTAAGTAAGGCCGAGGGCCTGTGTTGTGAGGATACTTTTGGGTCCGGCTGCATGCCGCAGCGTTGATACACTGATTATGATTATGAGGCCGAGGGCCTGAGATTGTATGCCACGAGGTGGCTTGATGATATGAGGCCGAAAGCCTATGTGATTATGCCACGAGATGGCTTGATATTGCGCTTGGGCCGTAAGGGGCCCCTCCAGGAGTCTGTACACCCCCAGTGAGCGCGGGTACCCAGTATGATGATTCTGTTTATTATGTGAGGCCGAGGGCCGGATTGGTTATGCCATGTGATGGCTTGTTATTGCGCTTGGGCCGTAAGGAGCCCCTTGCGGAGTCTGTACACCCCCAGTGAGCGCGGGTACCTATTATCATATGAGATATAGCCCGAAGGGCTGGTATTGTTCTATGTTATTGCCGAGGGGCCGATTCTGTTGTTATTATGCCCGAGGGGCGGTTCTTATGTGTTTACCTTTTCTAGCTGCTTTTCCTTTACTTGTTTAACTGCTTACAAGGTGCCTTATGAGATTACACTGTTTAATTGTACTTTACTGATTTTACTCTGCCTCTTATAGCATATTGTTGTGTTTAACGTGATTTTGTATCGCTCAGTCTTCATTTATTCTATTACTCACGGAGTTGGAGTTATCACTTTACTCCCTGCACCCCGCGTGCAGATGCAGGCGCTTCAGGTCCTGCTTGCGAGGGTTGAGAGCTTCTAGCAGACTTCGGAGATTCACTAGGTAGCTGCTCGGCGTTCGCAGCCCAATGCTTCTCCCTCTATCTTATTTTCTCCTATTTTAGTTATGTAATAGTTGTGTAGACTCTTTCAGACTTGTAGTTTTTATGATAGATGCTCATGACTGGTAACACCCCGATGTCGGGCTATGGCTATTCCGCAACTGTATTGTTTACCTTATTTTGGGATTTTTATTACTATGTTAAGACTTGGTTTTATTACTTAATTGCTTAAAAATAAATTGGGAATGTGTCGTCTGGCCTTGTCTTCACGAGAGGCGCCATCACGACCGGGTCCGGGTTTAGGGTCGTGACATCTTAATTCCCATGGTTCACAACAGCCCATAAATTACATCTTCATTGACATAAGGCAGCCAGAAACCAATTGATTCACCCAGTAGGTAGGAAACAGAGTTGAGCATATAGAACCAAGACCCTAGTGTGTCAGAGTTCACAAGGGCTTCAAGAACCCAGGGCAGTGCTCACACTAGGGAGGCTGACAGAAGTAATTCAGAGAATGACTAAGGACCAAGTCCTAGTGTGTCAGAGTTCATAAGGGTCTCAATTGAACCCCGAGTAGTGCTCACACTAGGGAGGTCAAAGGATAGAACCTAAGTAGCCTTGGCTTTCAGCCGGCTAAGAATAAGAACTTAAAGAGGCCAAGTAGTAAAGGAATAGACTAGTTAATGGACAACACTAAAGGACACAAACAGATTCAAGTTGAGCACATATAACAGGTAACAGAACATGCTTACGTTTTAAAAACAGACTTAACAAAGTTTGAGAAAAATAAGTTCAACACATAACAATATATTAACAAGACATGTTTACAAAGTTAATGTACACAGACTCATAGTAAGAAAAAGGTTCACATTATGTTAAGTGTAGATGCTAGTGTCACAAGAAAGGATCATATTAGTGGGCAACAAAACTTAACAGAATGAGAACAAATTAAGGAAACTACTGGGAAGACATGGTAGAAGCATACAAGATCAAACATGTTGCATATCATCATAGCAAGTTCAGAGACAAACTTATGCTAGGTACTTAATGAATACATTCATGTTTTTGTAAACTAATTCATAAGAGGGGATATGAAAGCATGTTCGAGTAACAGGGTTAATAGCCAATTTAAACATAAAGACATGGCTAAAGTGCAAAGGTTCTAAACATCAGTGACACATAGGCTAGGCAGACTTAAATAAAACTTAATTAACTTAAGTCTAAGCATGTCCCAAACTACAAATGAAACTGAATTTAGATTAGAAAAGCCTAAAATTGAAGTAAGACAGTCAGAATTGCATACGAGAACAGCCCTGAAAACACATTAATCTATGAACTTTAGAAATGAAAACATATGCAAGTTACAGATACATAGGAACGAAATTGCAAAGGGTTCAGTGACTCACTAGTTAAGCAAAAAACAAGAAAGAGCAAAGTCTACAATAGCAAGAACCCAGAATTTCTGGCCTTGGCTTTCAGCCGGCCATGAATTAGAATACAGAACAAAGTATGACAGAACAAAGAGTAGTAAGTTCAGTTTTTAGTGAGTTTCTTAACGATTCCCGTCTGTTTCAAAGAGGAATGGGGAGGGGTTTATACAGAAGTAGAAATCGAACACCCAAACAAGGAAAATCATCAGTCAAATACTAGAAAGGAAAGAACATCACATGCAACCGAAATCAGTAAGGTAAAGAGAGAAATTTCAAAACTCTAATTTTAGAAAGTACACAAATCTGCAAATTAAAAAAATAAGAAAATCAAGCGTTGCATAGAATAAGATGAATATAAACAGAAATATCGCTTGAAATCAAAAAAACGAACAGGTTTTTGTTCGATCTAAAAGAGATCTTGTCATGACCCAAATCTACCATATCGTGATGGCGCCTAACGTGGAACTAGGCAAGCCGACTCTTTTGTCAAAAACAATCCGATATTTCAAACAAAGATTTTTTCAAGCTATTAAATTAATAAAACTTCATAAGATAAATCTGAATAACAAAGTGCGGAAAGAAAAGCCCGACATCGAGGTGTCACTAGTCATGAGCACCTACTAAGGATTGTCCGATAAAACTAAGACTAATACAGTCTGGAAAACAACTAATAATATCTAAGGGAAGATAGGAGGGAGAAGAGCAAGGCTGCGATCGCTGGATAATAAAAGTAATAAAAGTAAATAAAGACTGAGTTGTAGAAAACACATAAATTCCACATCATGAAATCTCAGTAAGTACAACGTGCTTTCAAATCAGTATTTGAATCAAATTATCTCGTTTAAAATCCAATTTTTGGTAAAAATCATTTGAAAATATTTCTCAGCAGTTTCAACAGAGGGCTCAATGCAAAAGAGAGTAAAAGTGATGAAAATCATTAATAGCCCCTCGGGCAAACATCGCTCATATACAACCCCTCGGGCAACGTAAATCACAAACTGCCCCTCGGGCATAACATCACTCAGAATCAGCCCCCCGGACAAACCTCACAGTCACTCGTATATAGCCCCTCGGGCATGTGACATATCACTCACTCAGGGTACCCTCGCTCACTAGGGGTGTGCAGACTCCGAAGGGGCTCCTACAGCCCAAGCGCTATAACAAGTCACCTCGTGGCATAAATCAATCAGGCCCTCGGCCTCTCATAATAATAAATGTCACGACCCCAAATACCCCGATAGTGATGGCGCCTATCACAGTACTAGGCAAGCCAATCTAACGTTTACCACATCGAATAAAAATTACTTTATAAAACCGATTAAGTCTCAAATTCTTCATATGAAATATATAAACTATCAGAAATAAGCGGAAAACCAGTACAAAATATTCTAGCACAGCCCGAATCCGGTGTCACTAGTCATGAGCCTCTAAGTACAACCCAACACTGTCTGAATAACACATAATAAGTCTGAAAATACAAAATACTAAGATAGGAAGGAGGAAAGCAGGGCTGCAAACGGCGTGCAGCTACCTTGCAATCTCCGGATACGACTCTGAGAGCGCTGGAAGCTCTCACTCTGATGCTCGGGCACCTGGATCTGCACACAAGGTGCAGGGAGTAACGTGAGTACGCCAACTAAGTAAGTAACTGAAGTAAATATAGTCTTAGTGCAGTGAAGAGCATTTAAAATCATATAAGAAATCTCAACAGAAAATATCAAGTCAAATCTGCAGTTCGATAATCAGTGATCTCATAAAACTCCAATTTCTATTAAAAATCCTTTAAAGGCATTTATTCAACATTTTTCAACAGAGGTTCAGTATAAAGGAAGAGCGAAAATACAAAAATGTCATAAACAAGGCCCTCGGGCAAGGTATCACTCATAAGTATAGCCTCTCCGTCAAGCCTCTTAGTCACTCGTGACTCAGCTCTCGTCAATTAGTACTCACACTCAGCACTCGGGCTCAATTGATATCTCATAATAATAATAATAACCGCTCCGGCGTGTAGGCCGATTTGTATTATATAGTCGACTACGCTCACTGGGGGTGTACAGACTCCAGAGCGGCTCCTACAGCCCAAGCGTTATATTGCTGCAGCGTGCAGCCCGATCCAATACATATCGCTACGGCGCGCAGCCCGATCCATATAAATATCGCTGCGGCATGCAGCCCGATCCATAACGTATATATAATCCTCACCGTTAGGTCCTCAACCTCTCTCAGTCATTAACCTCACGGCCTCTCGTGCATATCGGTGAAAATCAGGGAACTCAGCCCAAAAAGTTTTCTTATATTAAGAAGTATAGCAATGAAACCGGTTTTAAACAATAAACAGGTACTACATGACCGAGGATATGCTTTCAAATCAAATAGAGTGAGGAAAATAGCAAAAATACCTCTAAGGGCCTAAACAGGTCGGCAAAAGGCCCCAAACACGGCGTACAACCCAAAATATAGTATACATCTCTAAAATACGGGCTATCATAAGATTTCAAATCAAATACGCGGCTTAATAGCCGCTACGCGACGGACCAGGTCACAATCTCTACCGGTTCACGCCCATACGCTTGTCACCTAGCATGTGCATCACCTCATTTATCAAAACAATACGAAATACCAGGGTTTCATGCCCTCAGGTCCAGATTTAGAATGGTTACTTACCTTAAACAGGATGAAATACTACTCCGCGATGCCCTTGCCTCTCGACTCGGCCTCAACTCGCATCGAATCTACCCAAAATCAGAATTATAACATCAATATATGCTAAGGGAGCGAAGCCCATGCAAAAATAATCAACTAACATCAATAATCCCGAAATTGGCCGAACTCGACCCTTGGGCCCACGTCTTGGATTCCTATAAAAATCACAAAACTAGAATCCTTACACTCTCACGAGTTCCTTTATATCATATACATCAAATCCGACCACAAACGACCCCTCAAATCCTCAAATCAAAGTCTCCAATTTCAACCCCTAACTCCCCAATTTTAGGCTTTCAATCCCACTAATTTCATGCTTAATCAGGTTGAATTCATCCTAGAATCGAGTATTGAGTTCAAAAAATCTTACCTCTAAGTGTTTTCCTTTGATTCCCTCTCCAATCCATCTCAAAAAGCTTCAAAATCGCTCAACAATGGTGAAATATGGCCAAAAGTCGCGAAGTCCCCTAATAAAACATTCTGCCCAGGGATTTAAATTCCTTAATCGTGATCGCGGAAACAGCCTCGCAATCGCGAAGCACAAAAACTGAATGCCTTTATAAACCTTACGCGATCGCATAAAATACCATGCGATCGCGAAATTCTGCCTCTGCTAACTCACGCGATTGCGGTCTCTTCCACGCGATCGTATAGAACAAACCTCACCTCTTCACACCACCTCATTCCCTTCTTCGCGAACGCGGCCCTTGCCGCGCGTTCGTGATCAACAACTTCACAGCCAATCGCGATCGCGTCCTGACCTTTGCGATCGCGTAGAACAAATCTCACCTCTGCCCAACTAGGCCTACGCGATCGCGGACCCTTCTACGTGGCGAAGAACGAAATGTCTGCAACAGAACTGAAGAAAATCTGCAACTTTCAAAACAAGAATTGATCCGTTTAACCACCCGAAACTCACCCGAGGCCCTCGGGACCTCAACCAAACATGCCAACATATCCCACAACATCATTCAAACTTGTTCCAACCTTTGGAATGCCCAAAACAACATCAAAACATCAAATCACCATCAGATTCAAGCCTAAGAAATTCCAAAACTTCCAAATTCCTCTTTCGATCAAAAAGTCCATCAAACCTCGTCCGAGTGACCTAAAATTTTGAACACACGTCCCAAATGACACAATGGACCTATTCCAATTTCCTGAATTCCATTCCGACCCCTATATCAAAATTTCCACTACTAACCGGAAAACGCCAAAATTCCATTTTCGCCAATTCAAGCCTAAATCTACTCCGGACCTCCAAAACACATTCCGATCACGCTCCTAGGTCCCAATTCACCTAGCGAAGCTATCCAAACCATCGATATTCACATCCGAGACCTTTTTCAAATAAGTCAACTCCGGTTGACTTTTCCAACTCAAGCTTACTCAAAAGAGACTAAGTGTCTCATTTCCCTAAAAAACTACTCCGAACCCAAACTAACCAATACGATACCACATAATACAGCTGAATAAGACATAAAGAAGCAGAAATGGGGAAACGGAGCATTAACTCATGATACGACCGGCCGGGTCGTTACATCATCCCCCTCTTAAACAAACGTTCGTCCTCGAACGAGTCAAGAAACTACCTGAAGTCTCAAATAAGTGAGTATATCTGCTCTGCATCTCCTGCTCGGTCTCCTAGGTAGCCTCCTCAACGGGCCAACCTCTCCACTGCACTTTCACTGAAGCTATATCCTTTGATCTCAACTTTCGAACCTGACGCTCCCAAATAGCCGCTGGCTCCACATCATAGGTCAAATCTCCCTCTAACTGAACCATGCTGAAATACAAAACATAAGACGGACGCCAATATACTTCCGGAGCATAGAAACATGAAATACCGGATGCACAGTCGACAAGCTGGGTGGCAAAGCGAGCTCATAAGCCACCTCCCAATCCTCTGAAGCACCTCAAAAGGCCTAATGAACCGAGGACTCAATTTACCCTTCTTACCGAATCTCATAACACCCTTCATGGGTGAAACCTTCAGAAGAACCGTCTCCCCAACCATGTAAGACACATCACGGACCTTTCTGTTAACATAACTCTTTTGTCTCGACTGCGCTGTACGAAGCTGCTCCTAGATCACCTTCACCATGTATAAATCATCCTGCACCAAGTCTGTACCCAAAAGCCTAGCCTCACCCGGCTCAAACCAACCAACTGGAGATCTACACCGTCTCCCATATAAAGCCTCATATGGAGCCATCTGAATACTCGACTAATATCTGTTGTTGTAAGCAAACTCCGCGAGCAGTAGAAACAGATCCCATGACCCTCCAAAATCAATGACACAAGCACGCAACATGTCCTCCAATATCTGAATAGTGCGCTCGGGCTGCTCGTCCGTCTGAGGGTGAAAAGTTGTGCTCAACTCAACCTGAGTACCCAACTCTCATTGCACGGCTCTCAAAAACTGTAAAGTGAACTGATCACCTCTATATGAAATGATGGAGACCGGAACCCCATGCAGGCGAACAACCTCTCAGATATAGATCTCTGCTAATCGCTCAGAGGAATAGGTAGTACACACAGGAATGAAGTGCGCGGACTTGGTAAGCCGATCCACGATCACCCAAATAGCATCGAACTTTTTCAAAGTCCGTGGGAGCCCAACTACGAAGTCGATGGTGATCCACTCCAACTTCCACTCTGGAATATCTATCTGCTGAAGCAAGCCACCCGGTCTCTGATGCTCATATTTCACCTGCTGACAGTTGAGACACCGAGCTACAAATCCCACAATATCCTTCTTCATTCTTCTTCGCCAATACTGCTGTCTCAAATCCTGATACATCTTTGGGGCTCCCGGTTGAATGGAATACCGCGAGCTATGGGCCTCCTCTAAGATCAACTCCCGAAGCCCATCCACATTTGGCACACATATCCGGCCCTACATCCTCAATACCCCATCATCACCAATAATCACATCTTTGGCATCGTCATGATGAACTCAGTCCTTAAGGACAAGCAAATGAGCTTCATCATACTGGCGCTCTCTGATGCGATCAAATAAGGATGACCGAGAAATCACACAAGCTAAGACCCGACTGGGATACGAAATATCCAACCTCACGAACCAATTGGCCGAGGCCTAAACATCAACTGCAAGAGATCTCTTCCCAACAGGAATATATTCCAAACTCCACATACTCACCACCTTCCTACTCAAAGCATCGGCCACTACATTGGCCTTTCCCGAATAGTACATGATGGTAATATCGTAATCCTTTAGCAGCTCCAACCATCTCCGCTGCCTCAAATTGAGATCCTTCTGCTTGAACAAGTGCTGGAGGCTACGATGATCCGTAAACACCTCACAAGAGACAACATATAGATAATGCCTTCAAATCTTCAACGTATAAACAATGGGAGTCAACTCTAGATCATGAACACGGTAGTTCTTCTCATGGGGCTTCAACTGGCGAGAAGCATAAGCAATAATTCTATCCTCCTGCATCAACACACACCCAATACCACTCTCGAAGCATCACAATACAATGTATATGAACCTGAAGCAGATGGTAAAACTAACACCAAAGCTGTGGTCAAGGCGGTTTTGAGCTTCTGAAAGCTCGCCACACACTCATCCGACCACTTGAATAAAGCACCCTTCTGAGTCAATTTGGTCAAGGGTGATGCCATAGATGAAAATCCCTGAACGAACCGATGGTAATAGCCCGCCACACCAAGGAACCTGCGAATCTCCGTGGCTAAGGATGGTCTGGGCCAACTCTAAACCGCCTCTATCTTCTTCGGATCAACCTGGATACCCTCACTGGACACCACGTGCCCAAGAAAGCCACTGAACTGAGCCAAAACACACACTTGGAGAACATTGCATAAAGCTTCTCCTCCCTCAATCTCTGCAACACAACTCTCAAATGCTCTGCTCGCTCCTTCTGACTACGCGAGTACACCAGAATATCATCAATGAAAACGATAACGAACGAGTCGAGATAAGGCCGGAACACGTTGTTCATAAAATGCATGAACGTTTCTGGGGCATCGGTCAGCCCAAAAGACATAACAAGAAACTCATAATGACCATATCGGGTCCTGAAAGCTGTCTTAAGAATATCTGAGTCCCTGATCTTCAACTAGTGATACCCCTGAACGGAGATCAATCTTGCAGAACACTCTCGCTCCCTGAAGCTGGTCAAATAAATCATCAATGCGAGGCAAAGGATACTTGTTTTTTATTGTAACTTTCTTCAACTGCATGTAATCAATGCACATTCTCATCGTGCCATCCTTCTTTTTGACAAATCGAATAGGCGCACCCCAAGGTGACACACTAGGCCGAATGAACCCCTTATCAAGGAGTTCCTGAAGCTGGTCCTTTAACTCTTTCAACTCCGCCGGTGCCACACGATACGGTGTAATAGAAATGGGCTGAGTGCCCAGCACCAATCAATACCAAAATTAATATCCCTGCTGGTGGCATGCTCGGCAGGTCTACAAGAAACACATCGGGAAATCCCTCACTACTAGAGCAGAATCAATGGTAGAAGTCTCCGCACTGACATCCCTCACAAAAGCTAAGTATGAAAGACAACCCTTCCTAACCATCCGCTGGGCCTTCAGAAATGAAATCACCCTACTGGGGACAAAATCAGTCGAACCTCGCCACTCAATCCGTGGCACACCCGGCATAGCCAACGTCACTGTCTTAGCATGACAGTCCAATATAGCACGACACGGGGATAACCAATCCATGCCCAAAATCACATCGAAATCCACCATACAAAGTAACTGGAGTTCCACTCTGGTGTCCAGACGCCCAATAGTCACCGCACACAATCGGTATACATGGTCCATAACGATAGTATCGCCCACCAGAGTAGATACACAAACAGAGGAAGCAAGAGACTAACTGGGTGTATCCAAATAACGAGCAAAATATGATGACACATATGAAAAACTGGAACCAGGATCAAATAATACAGAGGCATCTTTGTGGTAAACTGAGACAATACCTGTAATCACAGCATCTGAAGCAATAGCATCTGGTGTGGCTGGGAGTGCATAGAAACCAAGCCTGCCCACCACCTGATCGACCTCCCCCTCTGAGGCAACCCCTGGCTGATTGACCCCCACCCATGGCTGCCTGAGCGGGTGGTGAAGTAACTGGAGCTGAAGTCGAGGGATGACTCCTCTGCTGAGACGGACCCTCAAGAAGATGAGGACACTGCCTCTGGATATGTCGAAGCTCTCCACACTCATAACAACTCCCTGGTGCGGGGAACGGGGACTGAAGGGAACCCCTGGCACTGGAATGACCAGTAGAAGGATCTGGCATGGAAGAGCCCTGAACCGATGGAGCACGAGATGAACTCTGGGCTGGTAGGGCGCTGAGTGATGAATGGCCCTGATGAGAACCGTGAGAACCATGGCCCGATGATGCCTCACGATGAACTGGGCGAGCTAACTGAGCATGTCTGAATGGACGGCCTCTGCCTTGCTGAAACTGACCTCTCGAAGGAGCGCCACCAAAACTACTAGATCCTCGAGGCCTCTTGGCCTCCCTCTCATCCCGCTCCTGGCGACGAACTGACTCAATCTCTCGAGCAATATCGACAACCTGCTCAAAGGTAGCACCGGACATCTTCTCTCTGGTCATGAGAATTCGAAGCTAATATGTAAGGCCATCCATGAACCTCCTGATCCTTTCTCTGTCCGTAGGAACCAACCAAACAGCATGACGAGCTTACTCTAAAAATCTCATCTCATACTGCATCACAATCATCTCTCCCTGATGCAACTGCTCGAACTGCTTGCGCAGCTCCTCTCTACGAGACTATGGCACACCAAAAAGAGAACGGAGAACTGCTGCCAAGTAAGGGCGCTGCATCAACTGGCCTACGCCTCTCGTAAGCCTCCCACCAAGTAAAGGCAGGTCCAGAAAGCTGAAAAGTAGTAAATGCTACCCCGCTGGTCTCTAGAATGACCGATGTACAAAGAATCCTCTGACACTTGTCCAAGAAACCCTGGGCATCCTCGCCCTTTGTACCACTGAAAGTCGGAGGTTGAAGTATACCAAACCTCTCAAATCGACGCTGCTCATCCTCAGGCATAAATAGTACTACAAAGACCTGAGCGGGTGCAACCGGCTGGGCTGGTGGTGCCTCCGGTGTCTGCAATCCCTGAAAAACCTGCTCGGGTGTGCGGGCGGCGGGAATCTGAGTGCCTCCACACTCCGGAGAAGTGGCTGCGGTAGTAGAAACTGCGACTGCCTGAGCAATACTAGTGCACACTGTCAAGATCTGAGCCAAGGTCTCCTGAAGACCCGGAATGACAATAGGCACAGCGGGCTGGAGCATCCCCTAATGGAATCTAATCATGAACCAGGGCGGCTAGTGGATCTACAGGTGCTTCCCCCTCTGCTGTACGGGTTACACCTCTGCCCCTACCACGACCTCGCTTGCGACCTCGGCCTCCTGTGGCCCCAACTGGTGGTCGTCCGTCGTGACTGGTAGCATGCGTCCTCACCATCTGTGAGAGAATAGAATAACAGAAGTTTAGTACTAGAATCAACAGATTCGCACGACAGGAATTTTAAGAATGTGAAGTTTTCCTAAAGGTTCTGCAGCCTCCCGAGGATAAGTACAGACGTCTCCGTATCGATCCGCGAGACTCTACTAATTCGGCTCATGATCCTTGAGACCTATGTAACTTAGGCTCTGATACCAACTTGTCCCGACCCCAAATACCCGGGTCGTGATGGCGCCTACCACAGTACTAGGCACGCCAATCTAACATTTACCACATCGAATAAAAATTATTTTCTAAAACCGATTAAGTCTCAAATTCTTCATATGAAATATATAAACTATTAGAAATAAGCGGAAAACCAATACAAAATATTCTAACACAGCCTGAATCCGGTGGCACTAGTGATGGGCCTATAAGTACAACCCAACACTGTTTGAATAACACATAATAAGTCTGAAAATACAAAATACTTAGATAGGAAGGAGGAAGGCAGGGCTGCGAATTTCGTGCAGCTACCTTGCGATCTCCGGATACGACTCTGAGAGTGCTGGAAGATCTCACTCTGATGCTCGGGCACCTGGATCTGCACACAAGGTGCAGGGAGTAACGTGAGTACGCCAACTCAGTAAGTAACTAAAGTAAATATAGTTTCAGTGCAGTGACGAGCATTTAAAATCATGTAAAAATCTCAATAGAAAATCTCAAGTCAAATCTGCAGTTCAATAATCAGTGATCTCATAAAACTCCAATTTCAATTAAAAATCCTTTACAGGCATTTATTCAACATTTTTCAACAGAGGTTCAGTATAAAGGGAAAGTGAAAACAGCAAAATTTCATAAACAAGCCCCTCGGGCAAGGTATCACTCATAAGTATAGCCTCTCGGGCAAGCCTCTTAGTCACTCGTGACTCAGCTCTCGTCAATTAGTACTCACACTCAGCACTCCGGCTCAATTGATATCTCATATAAACAATAATAACCGCTGCGACGTACAGCCCGATCCGTAATATATAGTCGACTACGCTAACTGGGGGTGTACAGACTCCGGAGGGGCTCCTACAGCCCAAGCGTCATATTGCTGTGGCGCGCAGCCCGATCCATATAAATATCGCTGCGGCGTGCAGCCCAATCCATAACATATATATATATATATATATATATATATATATATATATATATATATATATATATATATATATATAGTATCGCTGTGGCGTGCTGCCCGATGCATAACGTATATATAATCCTCGCCATTAGGTCCTGGGCTCCTACAGCTCAAGCGTCATATCGCTGTGGCGCGCAGCCCGATCCATATAAATGTCGCTGCGGTGTGCAGCCCAATCCATAACATATATATATATATAGTATCGCTGTGGCGTGCATCCCGATCAATAACATATATATAATCCTCGCCATTAGGTCCTCAACCTCTCTCAGTCATTAACCTCATGGCCTCTCGGGCATATCGGTGAAAATCAGGGAACTCAGCCCAAACAGTTTTCATATATTAAGACGTATAGCAATGAAACCGGTTTTAAACAATAAATAGGTAAAACATGACTGAGGATATGCTTTCAAATCAAATAGAGTGAGGAAAATAGAGAAAAATATCCCTAAGGGCCTAAACAGGTCGACACAAGGCCCCAAACACAGCGTGCAGCCCACAATATAGTATACATATCTAAAATACGGGCTATCATAAGAGCCGCTATGGGACGGACCAGGTCACAATCCCTACCGGTGCACGCCCACACGCTCGTCACCTAGCATGTGTGTCACCTCATTTTTCAAAACAATACGAAATACCGGGGTTTAATACCCTCAGGTCTAGATTTACAATGGTTACTTAACTCAAACCGGATGAAATACTACTCCGCGATGCCCTTTCCTTTCGACTCGGCCTCAACTCGCGTCGAATCTACCCAAAATCAGAATTTTATCATCAATATATGCTAAGGGAGCGAAGCCCATGCAAAAATAATCAATTAACATCAAAAATCTCAAAATTGGCCGAACCCGACCTCCGTGCCCATGTCTCAGATTCCGATAAAAATCACGAAACTAGAATCCTTACACTCTCACGAGTTCACACATATCAATTACATCAAAATCCGACCACAAACGACCCCTCAAATCCTCAAATCAAAGTCTCCAATTTCAAGCCCTAACTCCCCAATTTTCGGCTTTAAACCCCCACTAATTTCATGTTTAATCAGGTAGAATTCATCCTAGAATCGAGTATTGAGTTCAAAAAATCTTACCTCCAAGTGTTTCCCTTCGATTCCCTCTTCAATCCCTCTCAAAAAGCTTCAAAATCGCTCAACAATGGTGAAATATGGCCAAAAGTCGCGAAGTCCCCTAATAAAACATTCTGGCCCTTGATTTAAATTCCTTAATCGCGATCGCGGAAGCAGCCTCGCGATCGCGAAGCACAAAAACTGACTGCCCTCATTAACCTTACGCGATTGCATAAAATACCATGCGATCGCGAAGCTCTGCCTCTGCTAACTCACGCAATCGCCGTCTGTTCCACGCGATCGTATAGAACAAACCTCACCACTTCACACCAGCTCATTCCCTTCTACGCGAACGCGACCCTTGCCATGCGTTCGCGATCAACAACTTCACAGCCAATCGCGATCGCGTCCTGACCTTTGCGATCACGTAGAACAAATCTCACCTCTGCCCAACTAGGCCTACGCGATCGCTGACGCTTCTACGTGATCCCGAGGAACAAAATGGCTGCAACATAACTGAAGAAATCTGCAACTTTAAAAATAAGAATTTGATCCGTTTAACCACTGGAAACTCACCCGAGGCCCTCGAGACCTCAACCAAACAAGCCAACATATCCCATAACATCATTCAAACTTGTTTGAACCTTCGGAACGCTCAAAACAACATCAAAACATCAAGTCATCATCGGATTCAAGCCTAAGAAATTCCAAAACTTCCAAATTCCGCTCTCGATCAAAAAGTCAATCAAACCTCGTCCGAATGACCTCAAATTTTGCACACACGTCCCAAATGACACAAACGACCTTCTCCAATTTTCGGAATTCCATTCTGACCCCTATATCAAAATTTCCACTACCAACCCAAAAATGCCAAAATTCCATTTTCGCCAATTCAAACCTAAACCTACTCCGGACCTCCAAAACACATTCTGATCACGCTCCTAAGTCCCAATTCACCTGACGGAGCTATCCGAACCTTCGAAATTCACACCCGAGACCTTTTTCACATAAGTCAACATCCGGTTGATATTTCCAACTCAGACTTACTCAAAAGAGACTAAGTGTCTCATTTCTCTACCATACCACTCCGAACCCAAACTAACCAACACGATACCACATAATACAGCTGAACAAGACATAAAGAAGCAGAAATGGGGGAAACGGTGCGATAACTCATGAAACGACCGGCCGGGTCGTTACAATAAATCATTAACAACATGCTGTGGCACGCAGCCTGATCCCATAATATCCTCAGAAGAGCAGGACCTCGGACTCACTCAGTCATAAACCTATCAAGCAACTCGGGCTATCAGTAAAAACAGGGTGCTCAGCCCAAAATATTATTTTATGCATCAAAATGGGTAATAAAACTTGAGTTATGAAATCAGTAAATACAGCATGACTGAGTATAGATCTTAAATCAAAACATTCAGAGGATAATAAGAAATGACGCCTAAGGGTCCAAACAGCTTTGGCACGAGGCCCAAATATGGCATTCAGCCAAATATATAGTATTTCTTTCTAAAACCCATAAGAATCATATAGTTTTCAGTCAAATATGCAACTTTATAGTTGCTACAGGATGGACCAAGTCACAATCCCCAATGGTGCACGCCCGCACGCTCATCACCTAGCATGTGCGTCGCCTCAAAGAAGTAAAACGATGCAAAATTTGGGGTTTCATACCCTCAGGACTTGATTTACAATCATTACTTACCTCAAACCGGTCAAATCCCTACTCCCGGGCCCACATCTCAAAATCCGACAAAAATCACCAAAACTAGAAAGCTCATTCACTCACGAGTCTATCCATACTAAATTCATCAAAATCCGACATAAAATGGCCCCTATAATCCCCAAATAAAACTCTCCAATTACCAAGCCCTAGTCCCTTCTATTTCATCCCTAATTTCTACTATTTTCATGCTTAAACAACTGAAAATTACCGTAATCACGAGTATTAAGCTCAAGTAACTTACCTCAATGTAAACCCCCTTGATTCCCTCTTCAAAACCCTCCAAAAAGCTATAAGTCCGAACAAGAATGGTGGAATATAACTCAAATTTCGTGAAGGGTTCAATTTATACCTTCTGCCCGGGCATTTCCGCACCTGCGGCCCTTTTCCAGCATCTGCGGCAACACTTCTGTGGTCCAAACAACCGCATCTGTGATTTCCACTTAATGTTCCAAGACCGCATATGTGATTTCCACTTAACGCACTTGCGGCCCGCAGATACGTCAAACTCACCGCATCTACGGCTCTTGTCTTCGCCCTCCAATTCCGTATCTGCGGCTTCCCTACTGCGTCTGCGACCTCACATCTGCGGTCCCCAATCTGCAGGTGCGGAAACATCAGAAGCAGCAGCTTCAGCTGCACAATTCCATTTCCAATTCCTCTGTTAACCATCTGAATTCATCCTGAGGCCCTCGGGACCTCAACCAAAAATACCAACAAGTCATATATCAACATACAGACTTAGTCGAACCTTCAGAACACTCAAAGTAACATCAAAATACCGAATTACGCTCGGATTCAAGCCTATGAACTTCTAAACTTCCAAATTCCCCAAACGATGCCGAAACCTACCAAACCTCGTCCGAATGACCTGAAATTTTGCACACACGTCACAAATGACATTCCATTCCGAATCCGATATCAAAATTTCCAATGCCGACCGAAAAATGCCAAATTTCCAATTTCGCCAATTCAAGCCTAATTCTACCACGGACCTCCAAATCACATTCCGAACGTGCTCCCAAGTCAAAAATCACCTAAAGGAGCTAACCAAACCATCAAAATTCCCATCCGAGATTGTTCACACATAAGTCAACATCCGGTTGACTTTTCCAACTTAAACTTCTAAATAGGAGACTAAGTGTCTCATTTCACACCAAAACCACTCTGGACCCGAACCAATCAACACGATAACATGAAATACAGCCGAGGAACACATAAAGAAGAAAAAATGGGGAAAACGGTGCTACAATTCACGATACGACCGGCCGTGTTGTTATATCCTCCCCCTCTTAAACAAACGTTCGTCTTCGAACGAGTCTAGAAACATACCTAAAGCCTCAACAGGTGTGGATATCTACTCCGCATCTCCCACTCGGTGTCACAAGTAGCCTCCTCCATGGGCTGACCTCTCCACTGCACTTTAACTGAAGCTATATCCTTTGATCTCAACTTTCGGACTTGCCGCTCCAAAATAGCCACTGGCTCCATGTCATAAGTCAAATCACCGTCTAACTGAACCATGCTGAACTCCAAAACATACGACGGATCGCCGATATACTTTCGCAGCTCAGAAACATGAAATACCGGATGCACACCCGATAAGCTAGGTGGCAAAGCAAGCTCATAAGCCACCTCCCTAATCCTCCGAAGCACCTCAAAAGGCCCAATGAATCGAGGGCTCAACTTGCCCTTCTTCCCAAATCTCATAACACCCTTCATGGGTGAAACCTTCAGTAGAACCTTCTCCCTAACCATGTATGACACATCACGAACCTTTTTGTCAGTATAACTCTTTTTTCTTGACTGAGCTATATGAAGCCGCTCCTGAATCACTTTCGCCTTGTCTAAAACATCCTGCACCATGTCTGTACCCAAAAGCCTAACCTCACCCAGGTCAAACCAACCTACTGAAGATCTATACCGCCTCCCATATAAAGCCTCATATGGAGCCATCTGAATGCTTGACTGATAATTGTTGTTATATGCAAACTCCGCGAGCGGTAGTAACTGGTCCCATAAACCCCCAAAATCAATGACACAAGCGAGCAACATGTCCTCCGATATCTGAATAGTGCACTTGGACTGTCCGTCCATCTGAGGGTGAAAGTTATGATCAACTCAATGTGAGTACCCAACTCTCGCTGCACGACCCTCCAGAACTGAGATGTAAACTGAGTACCTCTATCTAAAATGATAGAAATCGGGACACCATGCAGGCGAACAATCTCTCGGATATAAATCTCAGCTAACCGCTCTGAAGAATAGGTAGTACACACAAGAATGAAGTGCGCGGACTTGGTCAGCCGATCCACAATCACCCAAATAGCATCGAACTTCCTCAATGTTCGTGTGATTCTAACTACGAAATCCATGGTGATCCGCTCCCACTTCCACTCTGGAATATCTATCTGCTGAAGCAAGCCACTCGGTCTCTGATGCTCATATTTCACCTGCTGACATTTGAGACACCGAGCTACAAACCCCATTATATCTTTCTTCATTCTCCTCCACCAATAGTGATGTCTCGAATCTTGGTACATCTTCGCGGCACTCGAATGGATGGAATACCACGAGCTCTGGGCCTCCTCTAGAATCAAATCCTGAATCCAATCTACGTTAGGCACACATATCGGCCTACATCCTCAATACCCCGTCATCACCAATAGTCACATCTCTAGCATCGCCGTGCTGAACTCTGTCCTTGAAGACAAGCAAATGAGGATCATCATATTGGCGTTCTCTGATACGATTAAACAAGGAAGACCGAGAAACCACACAAGCTAAGATCCGACTGGGCTCCGAAATATCCAACCTCACAAACCGATTGGCCAAGGCCTGAACATCAACTGCAAGAGGTCTCTCCCCAACAGGAATAAATGCAAGACTGCCATACTCACCGCCTTCCTACTCAAGGCATTAGCCACCGCATTGGCCTTTCCCGGTTGGTACAAAATAGTGATATCAAAGTCCTTTAGCTGCTCCAATCATCTTCGCTGCCTCAAATTGAGATCCTTCTGTTTGAACAAGTGTTGGAGGCTACGATGGTCAACAAACACCTCACAAGACACACCATAGAGATAATGCCACTAAATCTTCAACGTGTGAACAATGGCAGCTAACTCCAAATCATGCACAGGGTAGTTCTTCTCATGGGGCTTCAACTGACGAAAAGCATAAGCAATCACTCTATTCTCCTGCATCAACACACACTCGATGCCGACCCGAGAAGTGTCACAATGTACCGTGTAAGAACCTGAAGCTGATGGTAAAACTAACACTGGAGTTGTGGTCAAGGCAGTCTTGAGGTTCTGAAAGCTCGCCTCACACTCATCCGACCACCTGAAAGGAGCATCCTTTTGAGTTAATTTGGTCAGGGTGATGTAATAGATGAGAATCCTTGAACGAACTGATGGTAATAACCTACCAAACCAAGAAAGCTACGAATCTCTGTGGTTGAGGATAGTCTGGGCCAACTCTAAACCACCTCTATCTTCTTCGGATCAACCTGAATACCCTCACTGGACACCACGTTCCCCAAGAACGCAGCTGAACTGATTCGAAATTCACACTTGGAGAACTTTGCATAAAGTTTCTCCACCCTCAACCGCTGTAACACAAATCTCAAATGCTCAGCTTGCTCTTCCTGACTACGCAAGTACACAAGAATATCATCAATGAATACAATAACAAACGAGTCAAGATAAGACCGAAACACGTTATTCATCAAATGCATGAACACTGCTGGGCCATTGGTCAGCCCAAAAGACATCACAAGGAACACATAATGACCATATCGGGTCCTGAAAGCTGTCTTAAGATTGTCCGAGTCCTTGATCTTCAACTGGTGATACCCTGACCTGAGGTCAATCTTGGAGAACACTCTCGCTCCCTAAAGCTGGTCAAATAAATCATCAATACGAGGCAAAGGATACTTGTTCTTGATTGTGAGTTTGTTCAATTGCCTGTAATAAATGCACATCCTCATTGTGCCATCCTTCTTCTTCACAAATAGAACAGGCAAACCCCAAGGCGACACACTAGGCCCAATAAACCCCTTATCAAGGAGTTCCTGCAGCTGCTCCTTCAATTTCTTTAACTCCGCCGGTACCATACAATACGGTGGAATAGAAATGGGCTGTGTGCCCGACACCAAATAAATACGGAAATCAATATCCCTATCCAGTGGTATGTCTGACAGGTCTGCAGGAAACACATCCGGAAAGTCCCTCACTACCGGAACTGTATCAATGGAAGGAGTCTCTGCATTGACATCCCTAACAAAAGCCAAATAAGAAAGACAACCCTTCCCAACCATTCGCTGGGCCTTCAAGAATGAAATCACCCTATTGGGAACATAATTCGTCGAACCTCGCCACTCAATCCATGGAACCCCCGGCAAAGCCAACGTCACCATCTTAGCGTGACAGTCCAAAATAGCACGACACGGAGACAACCAATCCATGCCCAATATCACATCAAAATGAACCATACTAAGTAACAAAAGGTCCACTCGGGTCTGCAAACTCCCAATAGTCACCACACATGACCAATATACATGGTCCAAAATAATAGTATCGCCCATCGAAGTAGATACACGAACAGATGAAACAAGAGACTCGCGGGGCGTATCCAAATAATGAGCAAAATATGATGACACATACGAAAAAGTGGAACCAGGGTCAAATAATACAGAGGCATCCCTTTGGCAGACTAAGACAATACCTGTGATCACAACATCTGAAGAAATAGCATCTGGTCTTGCTGGGAGTGCATAGAAGCGGGCTTGACCACCACCTAATCGATCTCCCTTTCTAGGGTGACCCCTAGCTGACTGTCCTCCACCCCTAGTTGACTGGGCGGGTGGTGAAGTAACTGGTGCTGAAGTCGATGGCTGACTCCTCTTTTGAGGCGGACCCCCATGACGATGAGGACAGTGCCTCCACATATGCCCCAACTCCCTACACTCAAAACAACCCCATGGTGCTGGTGACGGGGGCTGAAGGGAACCCCTAGCACCGGGATGACTGGTAGAAGAACCTGGCATGGAGGAGCCCTGAACTGATGGACCACGGGATGAACTCTGGGTTGGGAGGGCACTAAGTGATGAATGGCCTTGATGAGAACTGTGATAACCATGACCCGATGATGCCCCACGGTGAACTGGGCGAGATGACTGAGCATGTCTGAATGGACGACCTCTGCCATGCTGAAACTGACCCCCATGAGGAGCACCCCCAAAACTACCCGATCCACGAGGCCTCTTGGCCTCCCTCTCCGCTCGTTCCTGATAGCGAATCGACTCTATGTCCCTAGCAATGTCAACAACCTCCTCAAAAGAAGTACCAGATACCTTCTCTCTGGTCATAAGAATCTGTAACTAATACGAGAGGCCATTCACGAACCTCTTGATCCTCTCCCTGTCTGTGGGAACCAACCAGATAGCATGACGGGCTAACTCAGAGAACCTCAGTAATATCATCCTGATGCAACTACTCGAACTGTCTGCGCAGCTCCTCTCTGCGGGACTACGGCATATACTTCTCAAGAAAGAGAACAGAGAACTGCTGCCAGGTGAGGGGCACTGCATTAACAGGCCTACGTCTCTCATAAGCCTCCCACCAAGTAAAGGCAGCTCAAGAGAACTGAACAGTAGTGAACGAGACCCCACTGGTCTCCAGAATACCCGATGTATAAAGAATCCTCTAACACTTGTCCAAGAAACCATGGGCATCCTCGCCCTCTGTTCCACTGAAAGTCGGAGGCTGAAGTCTATCAAACTTCTCCAGTCTACGTTACTCGTCATCTGGCATGACCGGTACAACATAATCCTGAGCAGGTGCAACCGGTTGGGCTGGTGGTGCCTCTGGTGTCTGTAGTCCCTGAACAACCTGCTCGGGTGTATGGGTGGCGGGAGTCGAGTGCCTCCCCCAGCCTAGGAAGTAGCTGTTGCAGTAGAAACAGCAATCGCCTAAGCAAGACCGGTGCACACGGTCAAGATCTGAGCTAAGGTGTCCTGACGACCTGGGATAACAATAGGCATTGCCGGTGCCTGAGCTGGTCCTGCTGGAGCATCCACAACTGGGACATGATCATGTACCGGGGCGGCTGGTGCATCTGTAGGTGCTGCCCTAGCTGCTGTGTTGGCTATACCACTGCCCCTACCACGGCCTCGACCGCGACCTCAGCCTCTCACGGCCCCAACTGGTGGTACTGGTGGTCGTCCGTCCTGACCGGTAGCACGTGTCCTCGCCATCTGTGAGAGAATAGAATAACATAAGTTTAGTTACCAGAATCAACCGATTCGTACGACAAGATTTAAAGAATGTGAAGTTTTCCTAAAGGTTCTGCAGCCTCTCGAAGGTAAGTACAGAAGTCTCTGTAGCAATCCGCAAGACTTTACTAAACCCGCTCATGACCCGTGAGACCTATGTAACCTAGGATCTGATTCCAACTTATCATGACCAAAATCTACCATGTCGTGATGGCGCCTAACGTGGAACTAGGCAAGCCGACTTTTTTATAAAAAACAATCCGATATTTCAAAATAAAGATTTTTTCAAGCTATTTAATTAATAAAACTTCATAAGATAAATCTGAATAACAAAGTGCGGAAAGAAAAGTCTGACATCGGGGTGTCACTTGTCATGAGCATCTACTAAGATTGTCCGATAAAACTAAGACTAATACAGTCTGAAAAACAACTAATAATATCTAAGGGAAGATAGGAGGGAGAAGAGCAAGGCTATGATCGCCTAACTCCACAGATCCGCGACAGATGAAATCAACGCTCGTTGGCACGTCCAGCAACCTCTCATCTGCATGCAAGGTGCATGGAGTAATGTGAGTATGCCAACTTAGTAAGAAATAAAGGTAAATAAAGACTAAGCAGTAGAAAACACATAAATTCCACATCATGAAATTTCAGTAAGTACAACATGGTTTCAGATCAGTATTTGAGTCAAATCATCTCGTTTAATATCCAGATTTCGGTAAAAGTCATTTGAAAATATTTCTCAGCAGTTTCAACAGGGGGCTCAATGCAAACGAGAGTAAAAGTGATGAAAATCATAAACAGCCCTTCGGAAAACATCGCTCGTGTACAGCCCCTCGGGCAACATAGATCATAAACTGCCCCTGGGGCATAACATCACTCAAAATCAGCCCCTTGAGCAAACCTCACAATCACTCATATACAGCCCCTCGGGCATATCATATATCACTCAATCAGGGTACCCACGCTCACTAGGGGTGTCCAGACTCCGGAGGGGCTCCTACAGCCCAAGCGCCATAACAAGACACCTCGTGGCATAAACAAATCAGGCCATCGGCCTCTTATAATCATAAATCAGTAACAACATGCTGCGGCGCACAGCCCGATCCCATAATATCCTTAAAACAACAGGCCCTCGCCTCACTCAGTCATAAACCACTCAAGCCACTCGGGCTATCAGTAAAAACAGGATGCTCAGCCTAAAATATTATTTTATGCATCAAAACGGGGTAATAAATACTGAGTTAAGAAATCAGTAAACACATCATGACTAAGTATAGATCTTAAATCAAAACAGTGAGTGGATAATAAGAAAAGGCCCCTAAGGGTCCAAATAGCTTTGGCACGAGGCCCAAATATGGCATTCAGCCCAATTTATAGTAGTTCTCTGTAAAAACACATAAGAATCATATAGTTTTCAGTCAAATACGCAACTTTATAGTTGCTACAGGACGGACCAAGTCACAATCCTCAACGGTGCACGCCCGCACGCTCGTCGCCTAGCATGTGCGTCACCTCAAAGAAGTAAAACGATGCGAAATCCGGGGTTTCATACCCCTCAGGACTAGATTTACAATCATTACTTACCTCAAACAGGTCAAATCCCTACTCCGCGATGCCCTTGCCTCTGGAATCGGCCTCCAAACATCCCGAATCTAAGCAAAAGCAATACAATGCAATCAATATAGGCCAATGAACCAATTCCATGCGGAAAACTATCAATTTAGACCAAAATCCCGAAATTCACCCAAACTCGCCCCCCGGACCCACATCTCGAAATCTAATAAAAATCACCAAAACCAGAAAGCCCATTCACTCATGAGTCTATCTACACCAAATTCATCAAAATCCAATATCAAATGGCCCCTACAATCCCCAAATCAAACTCTCCAATCACTAAGCCTTCATCCCCTCAATTTCATCCCTAATTTCTACTAATTTCATGCTTAAACAACTGAAAATTACCATAATCACGAGTATTGAGCTCAAGTAACTTACCTCAATGTAAACCCCCTTGATTCCCTCTTCAAACCCTCCAAAAAGCTCCAAGTCCAAACAAGAACGGCGGAAAATAACTCAAATTTCGCGAAGGGTTCAATTTATACCTCTGCCCAGGCATTTTCGCACCTGCGACCCTTTTCCCGTATCTGCGCGAACGCTTCTGCGGTCGAAACAACCGCATCTATGATTTCCACTTAAAGTTCTAAAACCGCATCTGCGCCTCAGGTACCGCACCTGCGGTCCCGCAGATGCGTAAAACTGACTGCATCTGCGGCTCTTCTCTTAGCCCTCCAATTCCGCATCTGCGGCTTATCTACTGCATCTGTGACCTCGCACCTGCTGTCCCCAATCCGTAGGTGCGGAAACATCAGAAGCAGCAGCTTCAGCTGCACAATTCCATTTCCAATTCCTCCGTTAACCATCCAAATTCATCCCGAGGCCATCGGGACCTCAACCAAAAATACCAACAAGTCATATATCAATATAAAGACTTAGCCAAACCTTCGAACTACTCAAAACAACATCAAAACACCGAATTACCCTCAGATTCAAGCCTAAGAACTTCTAAACTTCCGAATTTCGCAAAGGATGCCGAGACCTACCGAACCTCTTCTGAATGACCTGAAATTTTTCACACCCGTCACAAATGACACTACGGACCTTCTCCAACTTTTGGAATTACATTCCGACCCCGATATAAAAATTTCCACTGTCGACCGAAAAATGCCAAATTTCCAATTTCGCCAATTCAAGCCTAATTCTACCACGGACCTCCAAATCACATTCCAAATGCGCTACCAAGTCCAAAATCACCTAACCGAACTAACCGAACCATCAAATTCCCATCCGAGATCGTTCACACATTAGTCAACATTCGGTTCACTTTTTCAACTTAAACTTCTAAATAGGAGACTAAGTGTCTCATTTCACACCAAAACCACTCCGAACCCGAACCAACCTACACAATACCATGAAATACAGTTGAGGAACACATAAAGAAGCAAAAATGGGGGAAACTGGGCTACAATTCACGAAACAACCAGTCGGGTCGTTACAGATCTGAAACCCTAATTTTAAGGTAAGTAAGAATCAACACAGATCTGAACCGATTTTGGTTCGATTCTTGTGAGATCCGCTTGCCATGTTTAGGCAAGCGGTATAGAGAAGGATCCAGTACCTGGGAGAGGTCATATATGGCATGAATCGGCCATGAATCCCATGTCACGTGGGATTTGGGGGGAAAGACGGCTAGGGTTCGAGAGATGAGAGATGAGAGATGAGAGGATTCAAGGGCGGAGGATGGCTGAAAGTGATTTAGGATTTAGGGGTTTGGGTATAATTAAAAAGGGTAGGAGTAATATGGGTCGTCGATCTCAGAGGTCAACGGCCATGATTTAAAAGGGGTTTTTGGGTCGGTTAGGTTTAGTTAATTGGGCTGGGGTTATTTGGTTTGGGCTGGGGTATTTTTGGATAGTGTATTAGGTGATTGGGCTGGGGGTTGGTCCGAAATTAGGTAGAATTTAGGCTAGTTTTTTAAATACCCATTATTTAATAAATAAATAATTTATAAAAGTAATTAATAAATAACAAAAATATTATTTGTGCACTAGAATGAAAATAATAATTACCTAATATTATACAAATATAAAAATTCATTTTCTGCCTACATAATGTAATTATACATTAATATTGGCTATTATTGCAAAATGTGCAACTAGCCCTAAAAATGCAAATGTAATTATAAAAAAATGCTCTTAAAATATTTACAACCTCATGTTGGTATAAATGATAAGTTTAGATGAATAAATAATCATAAAATAATTTGGAGGATAATTATTGGATATTTATATATAATAAGTGCAGGAATAAATTGGTTTAAAGTCTTTAAAAATAATGAAAAATTATAAAAAAAAATATCTGTGTATGCTTATAAATCAAATGGTGATGCATATGCACCATTATATATATATTATATATTATATATAATATATATAATATATATATATATATATATATATATATATAATATATATATATATAATATATATAATATATATAATATATATATATATATATATATATATATATATATGGGTTGTTGCGAGGATTAAATAACTGACGCAAATTCCCTTTGGACCATGAACATTATCTTCGGACGGTGAGGATGATGTCCTTAGATCATGACGTCCCGGGCCATGAATCATGAGATAAGAGATTCGCAGGCCATGAAATGATGTTCTCGTGCCATCAGAATGGTGTCTCCGAACCATGATGCCTTTGAATAATTATGTGCAACATTGAGAGATCCTCAGGCCATGACATGGTGTCTTCAGGCTATGAGGATGATCCCTTCGGACTATGACGCCTTCCGATAATATGGCGATGTTTCAGCCCATGAACTGATGATGGGTCATATAGGCGAAACAAGACAGAGCTTAGTCTTGCATAAGATTGGGGCAGAGCTTAGCCCCCGGGAAGGCAAAATAGTTCTAGATTTCAAGTAGCATAGCATTCGGTATTAGGTAAGGAAAAGAAGAGCTTAGCCTTATGCAGTTGGGGAGGCAACGCTTAGCCTCATGCAAGAAAGGGAGACAGTGCTTAGTCTCATGCAATGAAAGGCAATGCTTAGCCTTTTAGAGAGGCAATGCTTAGCCTTATGCAGGAAGAGGAGACAAGGCTTAGTCTTATGCAATAGAAGGCAGTGCTTAGACTTATGCAGTTGAGGAGGCAGGGCTTAGCCTCATGCAAGAAGGGGAGACAATGCTTAGTCTCTATGCAAGGAAAGGCAGTGCTTAACCTTATACAGTTAGGGAGGCAATGCTTAGCCTCATGCAAGAAAGGGAGATAGTGCTTAGTCTCAATGCAAGGAAAGGCAATGCTTAGCCTAGGCAAGGCTTAATCTCATGCAAAATGGAGACAATGCCTAGTCTTATGTTGGGGAAGGCAGTGCTTAGCCTTATGCAGTTAGGGAGGTAGGGCTTAGCCTCATGCAAAATGAGGAGACAATGCTTAGTCTCAATGCAAGGAAAGGCAGTGCTTAGCCTTATGCAGTTTAGGAGGCAGGGCTTAGCCTCATGCAACATGGAAACCGTGCAGGAGAAGCTAGTGCTTAACCCTATGCAAAATTGGAGGTAAGGGTTAGCCTCATGCAAAAGAGGAGACAATGCTTAGTCTCGATGCAAGGAAAGGCAATGAGTGATAGAGAGCATTTTCTTATCTAGAGACATGTTTGCTTTTGGCAGCCTTGTCGTTATAAAGATAGTGATTTTGATACGTGTATACTTGCGAATACTCTTGTCATGTTCATTGTGCCTGCATCCAAAGAAAAATCGTGAGTTTTGCGGTGAAGGTTGGTTGATGCCTTTGCCTGCTTGTTTTGCTTTGCTTGGCTATGGGCATCCTGTTTGAGTTACCTTGGGTAACATCTGGTTTCCATAGAAATATAGTTTTCGAAAAGTATGCATGCATTTGATAAACATAGTTATTTTAAAACATAGTAGTTTACGATATCGAGTAAATTAAATGAACCAATGACTGCATTACTTTATAGACATTGGAACTTCGTTGCACTAGAATTTGAGGGTCCTCCTTAAAATTCTAGCCCAGTTTAATAAGCAATTCTTTGACTGTTCTGCATATGATGAAGTTGGCTGGACTTGCTCCGGAATTTTGAGGGTCTCCTCAAAATTCTGCACCAGTTTCTGACTGTAGGGAAAATGAAGATTTTATTAAGATGTGACCGAACCCACAGGGCTGCCTACGTATCTCCTCTTAAACGGGTAATCAGGACAAACGTAGTTCAGTTACATCAAATGAAGAAATGCAAACAACCCTAAACATAGTATCTCTTGACTGCATCTGAATTGATAGGCTTTGGCCAAATATCTCCGTCCATTTCTGCAAGTATGAGTGCTCCTCCTTTTAGTACTCTGTGAACCATGTAGGGCCCTTTCTAGTTAGGTGAAAATTTCCCTTTGGCTTCATCCTGATGTGGAAAGATTTGTTTCAGCACCAGCTGCCCCGATGCGAACTGTTTGGGTCTGACCCTTTTGTAGAATGCTCTGGATATTCTGTTATGATAAAGTTGACCGTGGCATACCACATTCATTCTTTTCCCGTCAATAAGAGCTAATTGTTCATAACGACTTTGTATCCATTCTGCATCACTGAGTTCTTCTTGTATAATTCTCAAAGAAGGAACTTCGACCTCAGCGGGAATGACAGCTTCAGTACAGTAAACCAACATGTAGGGAGTTTCTATGGTTTGTGTGCGGATTGTAGTGCGATATCCCAATAAGGCAAATGGTAATTTCTCGTGCCATTGCTTGTGGTTGTCTACCATTTTCCTTAGAATTTTCTTGATGTTCTTGTTGGCGGCCTCCACGGCTCCATTCATTTGAGGTCTATATGATGTGGAGTTCTTATGCTTAATCTTGAAGGTTTCACACATAGCTTTCATTAAGTCATTGTTGAGGTTGGTGGCATTATCGGTGATGATGGATTCTGGCACCCCAAATCGGCAAACAATACGATCCCTGACAAAATCTGCGATGACTTTCTTGGTTACATCCTTGTAAGATGCAGCCTCAACCCATTTTGTGAAGTAGTCTATGGCCACTAAGATGAACTTGTGCCCGTTTGAAGCGGCAGGCTCAATCGGACAAATGGCATCCATTCTCCAAACGGCGAAAGGCCAAGGTGCACTTGTTGCATTGAGTTCATTTGGTGGTACCCGTATCATGTCTGCATGTATTTGACACTAGTGAAACTTTTGGACATACCTGATGCAGTACGTTTCCATCAATATCTTCTTGGCTAGAACGAAACCGTTCATGTGTGGTCCACAAGTTCCGGCATGTGTCTCTTCGAGCAGTTTGAAAGCTTCCTTGACGTCAACGCACCGCAATAATCCTAGGTCTTGTGTCCTTCTATACAGAATTCCTCCGTTGTGGAAGAAATTATTGGATAATCTTCGGAGTGCATGTTTTTTAGTAAGGTTTGCATGCTCCGGGTATTCTCCTTTTGCCAAGTATTCCTTGATATCGTGGAACCACGGATTCCCATCCATTTCTTTTTCGACATGAGCGTAATAGGTTGGCTGATTATGGATTCTTAGTGGAATTGGGTCGATGAAATTTTTATCCCGGTGCTGTATCATGGAAGACAAAGTAGCCAGTGCACCTGCGAACTCGTTCTAGATTCTTGGAACATGTTTGAATTATATCTTTGTGAACCTCTTCATCAACTCTTGCACGTGATACAAATATGGCAATATTTTGGTTTTCTTGGTAGCCCACTCTCATAGAACCTGATGTACCAGAAGGTTTGGATCTCCAGTTACCAACAATTCTTGGATATTCATGTCAATGGACAAATTGAGCCCCATGATCTAAGCCTCGTATTCTGCCATATTGTTGGTGCACGAAAACCTGAGTTTCGCGGATAACAGATAATATTGACCTGTCTCTGACACCAAAACCACTCCAATAAACACTCCTTTGAAATTTGCAGCCCTATCAAAGAACATTCTCCAACCGTCGTAGGTTTCGATGATATCTTCTCTTACGTTGGGAAATACATTTTCAGTGGTTCGTATTCTCCTCCTACAGGATTTTCTGCGAGATGATCTACTAAAGCCTTTCCCTTGACCACATTCTGAGTCACATAGATAATATCACATTCACTCAACAGTATCAGTCATTTTGCTAGTTTCCCTGTAGGCATGTGTTTCTGGAAAATGTATTTCAGAGGATCCATCCTTGATATGAGATATGTAGTGTAGGCACAATAGTAGTGCCTCAATTTCTGAGCTATCCATGTTAAGGCGCAGCAGGTGCGTTCCAGCAAGGAATACCGTGCTTCATAGGGTGTGACCTTCTTACTCAGATAATATATGGCCTGCTCTTTTCTCCCCATCTCATCGTGTTGTCCCAAGACATAACCGAAAGCTCCATCTAGTAGATACAGATAGAGTAACAGAGGTTTACCAGGTTCCGACGAGACTAGGACTGGTGGTGTGGACAAGTATTCCTTGATTTTGTCGAAAGCTTTTTGACATTCTTCAGTCCAACTTGTTGCAGCATCTTTCTTCAGCATTTTGAAAATTTGCTCACAGATCACGGTTGATTGTGCTATAAAGCGACTGATGTAAGTGAGACGCCCTAAGAATCTCATCACATCTTTCTTACTTTTCGGAGGTGGAAAGTCTTGGATAGCTTTGACCTTTGAAGTGTCTAATTCAATCCCTCAGCGACTGATGATGAAACCTAGCAATTTTCTAGCAGGGACTCCAAAGGCACACTTTGCAGGATTTAGTTTCAGATTGTACCTTCGAAGCCGATTAAAGAAATTCCTTAAGTCTGCTATATCATCTGCCCTTCTTCTGGATTTGATGATGACATCATCCACATACACCTCTATTTCTTTATGAATCATAACATGGAAAATAGTCGTCATGGCTCTCATATAAGTGGGTCCAGCATTCTTCAGGCAAAATGACATCATTTTATAACAATACATCCCCCACGGAGTGATAAAGGCTATTTTCTAGGCATCTTCCTCATCCATCCAGATCTGATGGTATCCAGCAAAGCAATCCACAAAGGATTGGAGTTCATGCTTGGCACAATTGTCGATCAGTATTTGTATATTGGGTAACGCGAAATAATCTTTGGGACTTGCTTTGTTTAAATCCCGATAGTCGACATACACTCTGACATTCCCATCTTTCTTCGGAACTGGCACGATGTTAGCCAACCACGTAGGGTATTCGACCACTCTGAGAACCTTAGCTTTGATCTTCTTGGTGACTTCCTCTTTGATTTTTATACTCATATCAGGCTTGAACTTTCTGAGTTTCTACTTTACAGGCGGACACATCGGGTCGGTAGGTACTTTATGAGCCACTATAGATGTGATCAAACCGGTCATATCATCATAAGACCATGAAAAGATATCTTCATATTCTTTCAGGAAACATGTGTACTCTTCATTCTCTGATGGTGACAGGTGAATGACTATGCAAGTTTCTTTGATTGTTTCGGAATCTCCCAAATTGACTATCTCGGTTTCGTCAAAATTTGACTTATGCTTGTTCTCAAAATTTTCCACAACTCTGACAGTTTTTTTCAGGTATTGTTTCTTCTTCTACTATTTCCTCTCAATCACTATCCTTATGTTGCGTTGTCTCATTACATGTCACATGCGTCGGTTCATCAGGATAAGTAATAATATTGCTGTGGAGAGAAAATATAAAGGATAATAATAAATACTAAATTAGCGATGCATTAGATAAATCTTGAAAACATTAAAACAAGTACGCCTCGATGACTTGAGAAACTATTTCGAAATAAAAGGCATCTAAAACAAAATACTAAAAATGTCTTGAATTTTGAAAATTGCTTTTTTTTTAAAATAAAAAAATAAACAGATCATGCTAATTGCCAAGCTACCCTGAAACTCGACGAGCTCGAGATGGTGCAGTAGTCCAGTTCTTGAGAACAGCTCCCTTTCTCACGGTCTGAATTGTAAGGTCTTCCTCCTCCTCCTCCTCCTCAACTACTACATTGCAATCCATGTCTTCATCGTCCATAAACAGATTACTTAGGCCCACTAAAGCCTCATCTTCTTCAGATCCCCATATCATGTCAGTTTGTTAAAATGTCTGGTACATATGCGGTATTGGCTGTTCAAGAGGGTAATAAGGACCACGCCATGGTGGCGACCAATTCTAATAATCGTGCCAGCTACATTCATACCCAAGCCCAAAAGTTGTGCCATGGCGTTTTAGCTGTATCAGTTTGGTGAACCCTTAGAGATCCTCGCCGAGACCCTTGTCAGGTTCGTACCCTAATGTCACGACCCCAAACCCGGTCGTGATGGCGCCCAACACTAATGCTAGGCAAGCCCGACTTTTCACTCTCTCAACCCGAGCATGAAGCTCAAAACCGATTAATTAAATACTTAAATCAACATCAATACTCATAGTTGAAATACTCAATTGATAACAATACGAAACTCTAACGTAAACTGTAACTCCCAAAGACCTGGGGTCATGAGTCTAGAGCCTCTAACTAATACAGAGTCAAGAATCCTCAAAATAAGTAAGTTCTAAAGTACGGAAATAATAAAGGGATAAGGGAGGAGTCGGGTCCTGCGGACGCCATAGCAGCTACCTCGACCACTCCTGGAACTCTGGAAACCAGCTGCTAGCTCAACTAAGCTCCCGAAGTACCTGAATCTGCACACAAGGTGCAGGGAGTAGGGGTGAGTACTACCAACTCATGGAGTAATAAGCATATAAAATGTTTGAAGATAAAAAATCCACGAAATGCCACAAAGCAAAGCTATAACTAACAATCCTAACAGCAAAACAACTTCAAATATATCAGTCACGTATAATGTAAGGATGCAATGCAATGCACATGACCGCTACGGCGCGTAGCCCGATCCATTTAACGTCGACGGCGCTCACTGGGGGTGTGTACAGACTCCGGAGGGGCTCCTTCAGCCCAAGCGCAAAATAATCATACCATTCGCTGCGCCGTGCAACCCGATCCATACTCAGTCCACAATATGCATGAGTCACGTAATAGATTCAATTAATTTCCCAATTTCCAATTTATTAAGGAGAATATACTTTAGATATTTAACTTCAGGAAAAGTGACTTAGCATTTCATAACAGTGATTAAACACAGGACTGAGATCAATGATTATTCAAAGCATGCTATCACAATGACATTCATCCTCTAAGGATGCTACAGATCGGCACAAGGCCCCAAACACGGCAATAAGCCCAGATATATTCAATATAGGTTGCGTATCAGTCGCCAATATAGAAACATTCTTATTCGGGATGGACCAAGTCAAAATCCCCAGTCATAACCAATCCCGCACCTGCCATGGGGTGCGAGTCACGCCCTACAATAGCGTCACGATGTGATAAGCCGGGGTTTCAAACCCTCAGGCCATCATATACACCAACTACTCACCTCTAACCGGCCGTAGAATGGTCCGCAATGCCTTTTCCTTTCGTATCGACCTCCTCGCGCGTCGAATCTAGTCAAAATCACAACGAATACATAAATATGGGTTAAAGAAACATAACCCAATCAAAAATACTTGAAAAGTACTAAAATTCACGAAGTTGGTAAAACCCGAGCCCCGGGCCCACTTCTCGAAAAATTCCGAAAATCACACCAACGGATTCCTCGTCTCGCCACGAGTCCGTGCATATAAAGTTTACCAAAATCGGAGCTCGTTTGACTCTCCAAATTCCATTTTTACATCACAGCTTTCCAAGCCCTAGCTTGACCCGTTTTTGATGAAATTCTACTGATTTCTATGATAAATGTACCATAAACTCGAGTAATTAGGCCAAGAGACTACCTCCAAGTGATTCTCAGTCAAAACCCTCGAATTTTCTTGTTCAAAGCTCTTAAGAACGTCAACAATGGAGGAAAAATATGAAAGGGTCGCGGATGAAATATTATTTTAAAACCCTTCTGTCGCCCAGTCCAGTTTTCGCTTCTGCGGTCCCGTAACCGCTTATGCGGGACCGCTTCTGCGGCCATATGACCGCTTATGCGGTTTTTCATTAAATCCTTGGCGTTCCGCTTTTGCACCCAACCATCCGCTTCTGCGGATCTCACCATTCCGCTTCTGCGGCCTCGTTTTCGCCTATGCGGACACGCTGAAGCGATACCCCGTCCGCTTTTGCGGAATTACCCCGGTCCCTCATGGACCGCTTATGCGATCTCTTAGACGCATCTGCGGAACCGCTTCTGCGTCTCCTTTTTCGCAGATGCGGAAATACCAAAAGCCAGGTGCACCAGACTTGCAACAAACATCAATATTCTCCGTTTAACCACCCGAAATCACTCCGAGGCCCCCGGGACCTCAACCAATAGCACCAACACACCCCAAGACCTTATTCAAACTTGTTCCAATTATCAAAACACTATCGTTAACATCAAAATCATTGAATTACCACGGATTCAAGCCTAAGTTAAACTAAAACTTCCGAAACTTGCATTTGATCTAAAACCCGTCCTAAACACCTCCGAATGATCTGAAACTTTGAACGCATATCCAAAATCACCTAACGGAGCTACTGCAACTCTCGGAATTCCATTCCGACCCTCGGATCAAAATCTCACCTACCGTCCGGAATTCACCAAAATCCAACCTTAGCCAATTCAAGCCTAATTCTACACCAGACCACCAAATTCAATTCCGATTGCGCTCCTAAGTCACAAATCATCCCCCGAAACTAGTCGAATCATCGAAAGTCCATTCCGAGCCTTCTAACTCATAAGTCAACATTCGGTTGACTTTTCCAAACTAACCTTCTCATAAAGAGACTTATTGTCTCATTTCTAACCGAACTCTAACCGAATTACTTCAAATTCTCCAAACACATATAATGCAACATATAGAAGCATAAAACGGGGAAAACGGGGCGGTAACTCCCGTAACGACGGGTCGGGTCGTTACATCCTCCCCAACTTAAACAAACGCTCGTCCTCGAGCGTCTCCAGAGTTGTTCTAGAAGCCAACCAAAAGCTGAATAACCTTACTAAGCATCCACCCAGGGTGATCCCACGTCACCCTATGTCATATAGGTCCGATAACACATTTAAATCGGATTTACACAATCTTGCTCAGCCCATAAATCATAGAACTACCTTTTTTGTACCTCTGAAACCATCGATATGATCAAAACCTCACACTTATACCTTGAATAGCTTCGAACCAGCTGTAATAACCCATACTTGCACCCTCAGGTGAAAACATATGATATACCGCCTAAACCAAACACTTGGAACCATAACTTCTATTCACAGCAGTTGTCCCCAGCAACCAATTACCGGCAGAGAACCTCTTATTAGCTAAAGCCTTATTCCAACACTTTCATATACTGCGAACGATGAATGAAACACGCTATAAATCGTAGTCATCTCTCAGATCAACCATTCCTGAAACCACTTCCCTTGACTGATATCACAACAGATTTCCGGGTCAAACCTCGATATTATCTTCCTAACAAGCTAAGATCAAATCTGTTTGTATTCATTAATGAACCCAACGATCACCTCGAATCCAACACCACTCTGGTGATATGATACCTCAATACAAGTCTAAACCACATCTTGCATAATACACGCACCAGTAAGAAACGATCTGAACACATTCAAATCATAACAAATGACTCAAACGAAAGAGCTATACCTCAAGCTCATCAATACCATCACAACACAAGGTTGAGACCCCGTCTCACATCATAGAAATAGAACACCTGAATCTACCCCGAAAGGTCATATCTCCACGTGGCCTCGCTACAATGCGCGATCCTATCCAAACACGGTTACACATGAAACACCTCAAGTCACTATGCTCAAAATCAACAGCCACGCACAATTTGATGTCTGGAACCAAAGCAATTTATTACACCCACGGTGAAACAAACAACATACGCCACGCAACCCGATAGGTCATAACCAATACTCCATTTACCGAGCAACACCCAATTACTCTTCCCGCTCGACTCTCACTATGAATCCCCAATAGAACCACACCATATGTGCCCATAACCAACAAATCATAACGTCTCACAACACCGAAAAGCAACTCATAGCTCTCATCAGATCACTAACAAGCTCAACAACGATCGAATCAACCTATCCCTCAACAATACAATTCGGGGCCAACCAGACTAACTCAAGCTAAATACGTAGCCACATCGGTCTGCCAACGAACTCAATCCAAGGAGGCATGAAACTGCTCCTTCCACTACCACAATTCATGCCGGAGTAGTACGGTGCGGTGCCCGGCACCAAATCAATATCGAAATCCACAACCTCGCCCGACGACATGCCCGACCACAAGAAACGCATCCGAAAAGTCCCTTAACACCGGAACGGAACCAATGGTAGGAACCTCTGCACTGACATCCATCACGAAGGCCCAATTAAGAAAAGCAATCCTTTCCAGCCATCCGCTGGTCCTTGAAATATAAACCATTCTACTAGAACATAGTCTAATGCACCTTGCCACGCAGCCTGTGGCATTTTCCGACATAGCCCATAATGCAATAGTTCAAAATCTACCAACACTAAGAGAACCAGTCTGAATTCCAACATCACAACATAGCCTGTACATCAGAACTCCATATAACACACAAATCATCATACCTGATCCCAGTTTCCACTGTGCGAATACTTGCACATATTTGATACTCCTTCATTCCACGACAGATACTCGATATTTACCTGTGCTACCGAGCAAACTCGAATACCACCAGTGGACCCAACAAGGACATGCCGCACTACTGCCGAAATATAATCAGTTTAATCACATTACCTTTTTCTGAGACGTATACTCTCATCAAATCACTTCCACTTAGCAATATCATTTTCCCCAATCATCCGAAGATCATTTATCTAATCACTTAGGAAGGATCACTACACATCTCATGCTCTGCATGACATATACAGGTCTTGTTCAAATTCTTACAATACTGACACGACGGATGAGACCTGCACACATTCATAACTACTACCAAAACAACAATTCATTAGTTCTATACTCTTGGCAAGAACTATCACCTCATTCTGAGCCAAACAATGGTCTTAGCTCTTTAATTTTTACTTCACATACTCAGATTGCACTGATCTCAAATTCAATGATCTCGTCTTACCCGGTACGAACTGTTCGGGCAATAAGCCACTCCAGACATAATTATAAGTCGTATATGATGCCCCAATGTGCCAATAGGCTACCAATTCGAACGCAATACAAAAGAAAATGAGCTCTGGAAGGAATTACCAAATCCTACGCATTCATACAGACTTTCCTTGGAAAACAGGTAGCAAGGCATACAAAGATAGCGTATAGAAAACCATGCTCAATATCATACTGTTGCGGCGCGCAACCCGATCCAAATAACACACTCATGGCGGCGTGCCACCCGATCCACACATAGATCTCGCATAAAGAGATACACGTCGAGCCAAATCTGCACATTATAACAAAATACCGAATATCGGTCATGAGCATTCTAAGTGCATAATATCATCCCTGAGGGATATTTACCGCTATAAGCTACCAAAACTCAAGCACAACTGACGTGCAATATACATTCTGAATTTTCAATAGCCAAGTTGCTCAAGTAACGTCATTCCTACGCGGATTCTCAACACATAAGCAATTTCTCGAGTCATTTCACAAATCACGCGGCGTAATGCAACACTAACGCGAGATATCTGGCCATGAAGCATCAACCTAACTACTCCTCCATGAGGACCGCGTTATAGAAATGCACACATCTGGCCTGATATAGATCCATTATTCACATTAAGTCCATCCACCGACTTCAAGCCGATTCTGATCACAATGAACTAGTTTTACAACCTTTCAAGGGTCCATAATAACTCCCTTTTTCTCATAACACACAAGAACAATCATCATAATCGGAGTAATCCTCCCCAATTCACAACCCAATAGGCCAAGTGCCCTCCAGGCATGAATTCCTCAATTTAACGACATCATCTCAAACTTCATACTTGGTTTACATCTTTAATCAATCAAGTGAACACATGTCACACTTATAAAATCTTCCAGTGGAACACACTCCCACAACCTACCACAAAAATATCTGGAGCGTACCTCCAAACCACCGGTCGTACTAACTCTGTAAAGCGATCAAGAATCACTAACCAGGATGCAACACCGCTCTCAGGTGACGCTAAAGACAATACCAATTTATCTTAACCATCGAAACTTCTTTCCTGCTCATCCGATCTCTTGACGTCTTGTCAAAAATTTTCCTTCACTCGTGTCATTCTCGACCCAATTTCTGCAACCAGAACTGATTCACCAGCATGCATCAAATCAGAACTAACATAGTACATAACTATACAATCAACTAATCAACAGCAACCTCCCCAACTTAGCTCGAAGCCATATATCACAACTCACTATACTCATAACGTGTATGCTCCATTGCTGTCGTAATACCATAGTGAGATTAAACTCACTCTTTCATAAGCTTGTGGAAACACAAATCATCTGGAATTTTAACTCTTCTGCATTTTCTTGCATTCACTCACATAACAGTTAAGCCTACTCTCTAGGCGACCAAATTTTTACTAAGTCCCAAATTTTTCAAAAATTTCGGCTGAGTTTCCGTTGTAATTGGGCCTATCCACCTGCCAGAGAATCACCTAACAACACGGATACAACTTGACAAAACATCACAATGCATATCAACAACATTAATCTCAATACTACCTGTATTATATAATCAAAATTGATACATGGACATGCGTTGCACCTATTCGAATCATGACACATAGAAAATACCTTCCACCGACATACACATAATACATCCAATTTAGTCTTCCTGAGTCTAAACTCGTACCGCCGCAAGTATTGCACTTAACTTTCCAACTAGGAGATACGAAAATATTCTTCACGCACCCATAACTCGGGGCTACACAACAGATCACAATAGGAATCGAACGCCTAACAGTTCATCTATTATCCTGCAGACTCCCTCGTCACTACCAAGATCACGTAGATATATCTCACAGTACTAACATACTCATCACATGGATATCCAGCCGCCATTCCCACAATTAGGGACAACACTGAACATATAAATTCAAATCACTTGTTCACACAATCAGTACCTCGGTGCTCAAGCCATAGGCAAAGATCCGGCCATAAGTCCTCCTGACTGGCCCAACATGAACTCACGGAGATTACATCTCGCCCCTCGATCGGGGAATCACAAGCCATCAAGGCAAATATATTATTGAACGCTCGCGTGCGCATACAAACGTGTGGAAGGAATTTCAAGAGTTATATCTCCAGCTAAATCAAGTACGCACGATAAGAATTCAAAGAATGGGAAGTTTTCCTAAAGGTTCTGCAGCCTCTCGTGGAGAAATACAGGCGTCCCCGTATAGTTCCACGAGACTCTACTAAACCGGCTCATGACTCATGAGGCCTAGTAACCTAGGCTCTGATACCAACTTCTCACGACCCCAAACCCGGTCGTGATGGCGCCCAACACTAATTCTAGGCAAGCCCGACCTTTCACTCTCTCAACTCGAGCATGAAGCTCGAAACCGATTAATTAAAGCTCGAAACCGATTAATTAAATACTTAAATCAACATCAATACTCATAGTTGAAATACTCAATTGATAACAATACGAAACTCTAACGTAAACTGTAACTCCCAAAGACATGGGGTCATGAGTCTAGAGCCTCTAACTAATACGGAGTCAAGAATCCTCAAAATAAGTAAGTTCTAAAGTACGGAAATAATAAAGGGATAAGGAAGGAGTCGGGTCCTGCAGACGCCATAGCAGCTACCTCGACCGCTCCTGGAACTCTGGAAACCAGCTGCTAGCTCAACTAAGCTCCCGAAGTACCTGAATCTGCACACAAGGTGCAGGGAGTAGGGGTGAGTACTACCAACTCATGGAGTAATAAGCATATAAAATGTCTGAAGATAAAAAATCCACGAAATGCCACAAAGCAAAGCTATAACTAACAGTCCTACACCTTACTATGATCTAACAGCAAAACAACTTCAAATATATCAGTCAAGTATAATGTAAGGATGCAATGCAATGCACATGACCGCTACGGCGCGTAGCCCGATCCATTTAACGTCGACGGCGCTCACTGGGGGTGTGTACAGACTCCGGAGGGGCTCCTTCAGCCCAAGCGCAAAATAATCATACCATTCGCTGTGTCGTGCAACACGATCCATACTCAGTCCACAATATGCATATGAGTCACGTAACGGATTCAATTAATTTCCCAATTTCCAATTTATTAAGGAGAATATACTTTAGATATTTAACTTCAGGAAAAGTGACTTAGCATTTCATAACAGTGATTAAACACAGGACTGAGATCAATGATTATTCAAAGCATGCTATCACAATGACATTCATCCTCTAAGGATGCTACAGATCGGCACAAGGCCCCAAACACGGCAATAAGCCCAGATATATTCAATACAGGTTGCGTATCAGTCGCCAATATAGAAACATTCTTGTTCGGGATGGACCAAGTCAAAATTCCCTAGTCATAACCAATCCTGCACCTCCATGGGGTGCGAGTCACGCCCTACAATAGCGTCACAATGTGATAAGCCGGGGTTTCAAACCCTCAGGCCATCATATACACCAACTACTCACCTCTAACCGGCCGTAGAATGGTCCGCAATGCCTTTTCCTTTCGTATCGACCTCCTCGCGTGTCGAATCTAGTCAAAATCACAACAAATACATAAATATGGGTTAAAGAAACATAACCCAATCAAAAATACTCGAAAAGTACTAAAATTCACGAAGTTGGTAAAACCCGAGCCCCGGGCCCACTTCTCGAAAAATTCCGAAAATCACACCAACGGGTTCCTCGTCTCGCCACGAGTCTGTACATATAAAGTTTACCAAAATCGGAGCTCGTTTGACCCTCCAAATTCCATTTTTACATCACAGCTTTCCAAGCCCTAGCCTGACCCGTTTTTGATGAATTTTCTACAATTTACATGTAATTTCTACCATAAATTCGAATATTTTAGGCCAAGGAACTTACCTCCAAGTGATTCTCAGTCAAAACCCTCGAATTTCCTTGTTCAAAGCTCTTAACGTCAACAATGGAGGAAAAATATTAAAGGGTCGTGGATGAAATATTATTTTAAAACCCTTCTGTCGCCCAGTCCAGTTTTCGCTTCTGCGGTCCCGTAATCGCTTATGCGGGACCGCTTCTGCGGCCATATGACCGCTTATGTGGTTTTTCATTAAATCCTTGGCCTTCCGCTTTTGCGTCCAACCATCCACTTCTGGGATCTCACCATTCCGCTTCTGCGGGCTCATTTTCGCCTATGCGGACCCACTGAAGCGATACCCCGTCCGCTTTTGCGAAATTACCCCGGTCCCTCATGGACCGCTTATGCGATCTCTTAGCCGCATCTGTGGAACCGTTTCTGCGGCTCCTTTTCCGCAGATGCGGAAATACCAGAAGCCAGGTGCACCAGACCTGCAACAAACATCAAGATTCTCCGTTTAACCACCCGAAATCACTCCGAGGCCCCCGGGACCTCAACCAATAGCACTAACACACCCCAAGATCTTATTCAAACTTGTTCCAATCATCAAAACACTATCGTTAACATCAAAATCATCGAATTACCACGGATTCAAGCCTAAGTTAAACTAAAACTTCCGAAACTTGCATTTGATCTAAAACCCGTCCTAAACACCTCCGAATGATCTGAAACTTTGAACGCATATCCAAAATCACCTAACGGAGCTACTGAAACTCTCGGAATTCCATTCCGACCCTCGGATCAAAATCTCACCTACCGTCCGGAATTCACCAAAATCCAACCTTAGCCAATTCAAGCCTAATTCTACACCGGACCTCCAAATTCAATTCCGATTGCGCTCCTAAGTCACAAATCATCCCCCGAAACTAGTCGAATGATCGAAAATCCATTCCGAGCCTTCTAACTCATAAGTCAACATTCAGTTGACCTTTCCAAACTAACCTTCTCATAAAGAGACTTATGTCTCATTTCTAACCGAACTCTAACCGAATTACTTCAAATTCTCCAAACACATATAATGAAACATATAGAAGTATAAAACGGGGAAAACGGGGCGGTAACTCCCGTAACAACGGGTCGGGTCGTTACACCTGTCCATAACAGTATGCTTTCAATCTTATTACTCCACCACTTTTCTTTCTCTATTGCATTTATGCGCTCGATGCGATGGTACGTTTCTCCACCCAACTTCCTTCTATTCTCGACAACCGAACAATTTGATTGGTGTAAATGGGGTTACTCCTATCCCCGTGGATGATTACTTCCTGATGGTTCCATTCAAACTTCACAGCCTGATGTAGAGTGCAGGCCACAACCCCAGCAGCATATATCCAAGGTCGTCCCAACAGTAGATATCAGGTGGTTGATATGTCCAATACTTTAAACTCAACATCAAACCAAGTTGGGCCCATCTGCAAACATAGGTTGATTTCCCCGATCGTGGCCCTTTGGGACCCATCGAATGCTTTCACATTCATAGTTCCTGCTTGTATCTCATGCATGTCTTTACCCAACCTCTTCAAAGTAGTCGACGGATAGATGTTGAGACTCGAACCCCCATCTATCAGGACACTGGCAATGAATTTATCCTCAAACTGCACTGTGATGTGTATTGCCCTGTTATGACTCAGTCATTCTAGTGGCAGCTCGTTTTCGTGAAAAGTGATCTTGTGGCTTTCTAATACTTGTCCCACCATGTTGGCCATTTCTCCACTACTGATGTTCTTGGGTACATAGGCTTCGTTCAGTACTTTCATCAATGCATTCCTATGCACCTCAGAATTCTTTAGCAGTGATAGGATGGATATCTGAGCAAGGGTTTTGTTCTGATGATCAACCACAGAATACTCTCTTGCTTGCACCTTTCAACAAAGATAATCCGGGCCAGTTTCGATGATAGGCTGCTTGGGAGCGGCTTCTTTACTTGTTCCTCCCAAATGCTCGGGTGTGTAAACCCTACTGGTCCTGGTCATTCCTTGTGCGGCACCTGTTTCTTCCATTTTCCCTTTTCCTTTCCTTCTCGCCTCTGCAGCATAGTCCCATGGTATAGCATTAGAATTAAAGGACGGTGTGGGTGCTACCGTCACGGTGAACGGCGCGGTCACTTCCACATCAAACGGAGATGGTGTAGATGAATTTGTTGTTATTTCAACCTCAAATGGAATTGGTGTGGCTGCATAGACCTCAATCGATGACTAAATCTTCACTATCATAGGTGTGAGAGTGACTTGAGGTATTTTTGGTTCATCCCCTTCACGAATGAGTCCAATTGATCTTTCCGGATCCCATTCTTCATCAGTTTCGATCACATTTACCCCTTCACCTCTGTGATCTGGGAGGGGGTTATTGCGAAGATTTGGTGCAGCCTCTGTTGCTTTTATAACCTTGGTGTCAATCAATGATTGGATTTTATCCTTCGAAGTGCGACATTCATTGATAGTATGACCCTTCATGCCCAAGTTGTAGGCAAATGTCTTAATTGGATAAACCTACTGGGAGGAGTTTCTATGGCAACAGCGGAAATAAGAGTGATGTAACTGGCAGCCATCAGTCTCTCATACAACTGATCGAAGGGTTCAGCAATAGGAGTGTACTGTCTGGGTGGTCTACGATTGATATTTGGTCTGGGTTTTTGGTAGTTTTGGTGGGCTGCTTGTGGTGAATGGTAATATGCTGGTTGAGTGTTATAAGTATGGTAGGTGGCGGCGGGTTGTTGGTATCTAGAAGGTGAAGGCCGATATGTGGGTGGTGGGGTTTGGTATGTAAGAGGAGATTTTGGACACCAGGCTACCATTACTGCACCAACTTCTTTCTTTTTAGATATACCTCCTAACTGCAAGGCTTTGTTTGTACCTTAGAGTGCCTCAAAATTTTTCACCGTCTCGCTTTTAATTCCTTCTTCTATTCTTTCTCCCAATTTGATGATGACGGAAAATTTATGGTTTTCAATAACCATCAACCTCTCATAATATTGTGGATCCTGAGCTCGGATGAAGAACTTGTTCATCTATTCTTCTTCCAGCGCTGGCCTTACTTTTGCAACTTCTGATCTCCATCGAGTAGCATACTCGTGGAAAGTTTCGGTGGGCTTCTTCTTATGATTTTGAATGTAGAAGACATCTGACGCATTTTCTGTATTGAACCTTAATCGATCCATAAAATCTGATGCCATGCTCACCCAGTTAACCCATTTCTTTGGATTTTGACTGATGTACCAGGACAGGGCATCTCCAGTAGGGCTCCTCATAAACAGCTTCATGCAGATTCTTTCGTCTTTAACAACCCCTACGAGCTTGTCAAAATATGTTCTCAAGTGTACCTTCAGATCACTTGTTCCGTCGAGCATTTCGAACTTAGGAGGTTTGTAACCCTCTGGTAGTTGTACGTCAGGATGGATACACAAATCTTCATAATTCAAACCTTCGATGCCTTTACCACCTTGGACTCGACTAGTAAGTTTCTTGAGTTCTTCCGCCATGTTCTTGATGAGCAAGTCCTTCTCAGCGGATTCGAGTATGTATAAGGTTTGTCGTGGAGTGTGGGGTAAAGTTTCTACCTATATGGGGTTGTTTTGACAGACTCTAGGAATTTTAGGGTAGTGGTGGTCGTTGGTTCAGTTTTGAGGATCGGTGATGGGTTGTGATGCGTTTTGAGGAGTGTGGTAGGTGGTGGTTTGTGGATACTGAGTTGGATGATAATGATGTTGTGGAGGAGTTGGTACTGGTGGAGGATTGGGATTTTGAGGAGGTATGGCATATTGGTGAGGTGCAGGAGGATTTTGTTGGTTTTGTATGTTCTGGGGAGGTGATGGGTTTTTGTTGTTTTGTTGGTTGACGTCGGGGATGTTTAGGGTAAGGGAAATGTTTGCCAAGTTCCGGACCTGCTCAAGTTCCCCTTGTAACTCCAGTATCTTCTGTTCCAACCGTAAAACCAAGTCATTCTGTGCATGAGTACTCCGACCATCCGAAGTCTGGACGTTTTCCTCATGCGTAGCGTTGTCTTTTTTTATATTGCTTGTATCATCCATTATGGCTTTTCCTTTGCTTTTAGGATCGCTTGGAGGAAGAGGAGATGAAGGACCTCTAGATCTGGTGTGATATGCTGATGATGCCAGTATGCACGAACCAACCTTAGGGGATGGGAATAAACAAACAAAGAAAAGAAGAAAACAAAAAAGGTAAATAAGTCTGTGAGGAGTTAAAAGGATGTTTGCGGTATTTAAACACATATTGCGGAATTATAAATTTGCGCCCTAATTTAAGGACCTTATTGTGCCTGAGGTTGGCCTAATCGACATATAAATTTGGAGAAAACTGATGCCAATAACTGGGTCATTTCATTAATATGATAAACGAACCAAATCTCTACTAAAGCGACAATAATTATAAAGAATCAGTAATGGCATTTGCCTTATTACAACCAAAGCCTAAAAGGAGTCTAGAAAGCAAGTAGAACATAATTCCTAATCTATTTGGTCCCAGAGGGACCTTCTCCATGCTTGGCCTTCTTTGCTTCATCGATCAGATTTCTCGGGTCGTGCATGTCCAACAACAAGTATGCCCTTACTAAGAGCCTCCTTCATTGCCATCCATGTTTTCATAGCCTGCAATCCTGTTTCTCATATTCCCCTCAAGCTCCTTCAACCCCTGCTCTAAATATTCCAACCTCTCTGTTGACTTAGTTGCGATTTCTCTCCACTCATTGATTGCTTCCATGTCCACTTTATGTTGTTCCAGATGCCTAGATTCAGACTCGAAGACCCTTTTACGCAGCATCCTGTAATTGACTTTTGCTTCAGTAGCGTTATCTACAACCCTATTCTTCAGATTAGTCCCTGGCGTGACATCCCCCGTTATATCATCTACCAACCATGACGGATAGAAGTGCACATGGCTGGCATGATACCGATCTGACTCGATGGTATCTTTCTCCACAATGATCTTTTGATGCCACATGTGTTGTGCCTCGAACTTGAATGGAATGGTGTTCCCCTGGAAGTCTGCTTTGTACTGAACTATTTTGGAAACTCGTGGTATAACCTGCTTTCGCCCGGCTCATCTCATAATCCTGATAGGAGCATAAGGATAGATTCCCCTTAATCCGATTAGTACTAGTGAGGAGTATCTCTCGACCTGATGATGAATTCTCCGCTAGGGAACCATTCGAACATCCAATGTACCTTGTCATCAGTCAGACTGCTGAAGAAATGTGCCCAACTCACAGCGTTCTCCAGTTGCGCAAACCTGTTTGGGATGAAGGCCATTCTCTTCGGATGGTGATAGGCTATGTGGTCATTCCATGGTCGTCGCAGAAATTCTTGACGGTATTCTCCCCTCTAAAGGTGTTCTAACAACTACACTTGCAGCAACTGATTACAACCCTCAAAATGCCTATACCCTTTCTTGCAACGGTCTAAAGCCTGGTACATATCAGCCAGAATCATAGGGACAATAGTGTAAGTTTGCCCCTCAATTCCCTCCATTAAAGCCTTAGTGACCATTGTTAGGCGAGTGTGGATCATTTCTCCTTGTATTGGGAATACCAGCATCCCCAGAAAATAGACAATGAACCCCAAAACTCGGCGGTGAGTCCAACCCAAAGAAGCGATGGCAAACTCATATTGTAAAGGCGTTATGACTTGCCATATCCATAACGCTCATAGAGGAAATCGAACAGTATGTAAGACTTCTTTAGATAGACTAAATCATCATTCTTCTTGAAATCGGAAACCTCGATGAGTGTGGTTTTCCGGTACCAACAAACCAGGGCTATCCCATGGGAGCCTAGTGAAACCTCATATTTCTTTTAAAAGGGGAGTCATGTCTCTATCACCAAAGCGGAAAATGGCTCTCTTCTCGTCCCAGAACATGGTGGCGGCCTCAATTAGTGCGTTGTTTGGCTGAATGACTAACATATAGGGTAAATTCCCGAGGACTCTTTTCACATAGTTTTTGTCACTTGGTGCGAGGTTTTCCCACCAATGTAGAAGCAAAGGTGGGATATTCCGAACCATGCCAAACCCGGGGACTTCGTGCCTCATTTCTGCAAAAACAAATAGAGTTAGCCCTTTCCCCTTCTAGATTTGGCTATTTACACGTTAATGATGAACATATTGGCATGTTTTCTCCAAATAATGCACAGATTGTGATTGTGTCCATTGGGATTATGGAAATCCCGGCGGACTTTGGACAAGGCTTGTCTTAGCTAGTTCTTACACGGACAGCGTTTACACTCATACTAGGTTTGGACATGATGCATGTATAGTTATTATTAGAGTGGGGATTTCTAGAAAAGTCTAGACCGGTACCCTCAAGCGGACAACTTGAGAGGAAAAGGCACAGAACCGTCGATTGCATCGCTGATCGACTAGTTTTACCGCAAATAAGCCTTTCCAAATTTAAAGGGTGATTTAGGAAGAGCGCGGACACTCATCAAGTGCCGGTATGGTATTGATTACGCACGAGTGGAATATGATGTGGAACATGCCTTATGCAAAGATAAAACAACACGTTGTCAAACATTTTACATGTTGAAAGCAGTAAATGCAGTATTGAATGAAATGTAAATACAAAGAAAGAAAAACAAGGAAGAAGTTAGTTCGCACAATGTGGAAATTGGGGTAAAGTAGATAAGAGGGTGAGGGTGGGGAGAGACATGATGTAGAAATTCTAAAAAATGTCTAAAGGAAAGCCCATGTTATTACCAAATTAAGCAGAGATTTGTATGTGAGTTCAAATAAAGGGGAAGCGGGGAAAAAGGTGTACAAGTAGCAAATAAAAAGGAAACGGGAGTGGGATATTCATGTAACAACAAAGATAATAAAGGTACGCTTATCAGAGAAGACTAATTCATATAAACCAAGTTCACTTATGGTAAGAGCCTAAAACTCCCAGCATAGTCGCCATGCTGTCGCGCCCCTTTTTCTCGCGAAATCGGGTTTCGACACGTGACAACTCTTTAATGGAAGGGTTTTAAAAGAAAGAGTTGTGAGCACGTGATTTTTTTCCTATATGAATTACTTCCACAAATTCAAAACAAAATAATTTTTTCCGTTGTTTGCAATTTTGTGGATTTTTGTGGCATTTTCTGTCAAGTGTTTGCATTTGTTTGTGCATGTTTGTTTTATTTAATTAATGAAAAATACAAAAAAATATGTTGCATTTGCATGTAGGATTTAATTTTACATTTTTGAGTTAGGTGGTAAATTAGCTAATTCATAAATGTGGGAAAAGTCACAAAAAATAGTTATTTTGCACTTTTAATTTTAATTTTGAACTTGGGTAGTGTTTCCTTTAATTTGGGTCTTAATTAATTGTGTTAATTGTTTTTTAGAGTTAGGTAATTTAATTTGACTAGGGATTAATTTAGGTTTATTTTTATTTTAATTTGGTTTAAAAAGAATCAAAAGAATTGAAAAAGAAAAAGAAAACAAGAGAAGGAATTTTTATTTGGGCTGCATTTAATTTCCAAACTCCAGGCCCAAACGTTTCTCCCCAATTACCCTAAATACCCGACCAAACCTGGCCCAAAACCTGTCCTTACCCGGTCCCAGTCTCCACTAACACCAAAACGACCCCGTTCCGTTCAACCTTGATCTCAGCCGTCGAGGTTTCTAATCCAACGCTTGGGAAGTGGGGAGGGTCCATCTCTCATCTCTCTCACTCCATCTTCAGAGACGCCCTGTAAAACCCTAGAGCCGCCACCATTTCCCCACCGCCTTAGGCTGGCGGCGCCTATTCCAATCCCACCCAAACTAACACCAAACAACCACCACCCTCTCCTCTTTCAAAATTCCGGATCAATTTCCCTCGAACATGCACCGAGATCGTCGAATCTGAGTTGAAAGTGAGACCTAAAAAATGTCAAAACTCCAGAATCGGTAGATTTGGTGTTGATTAAGACCAGAATGGACCTTGGTCATATGTTTTCATATGATAACACGTGATTGAGGTCCCTTTCGGTCAAAATCGAGAGTGTGAAGAAGAAATCTAGGGCTCGGCCAGTCCATTAGGTATCTTTAAATCTTGTTGTTTCTTTCTTGTATTTTTTGTTTTCTTTAAAGTCATCCGTCCTCATCTCATTTCTGTGTTTGTGTTTCTGCTTCTTCATAGTATGCTTTGTTATTCATGCACGATTTGTTTGATAATCCACTTAATTATCTTATTGTTTTTTAGAATTAGTTTAAGTCATTCTCAGCTTCTCTTTTTGTTTTGGGCTTTGGTTTAAAATTTCCCGTGTTTTTTTTTCTCTTGGTTAACTTTAGGACAGATTTTTAGAATGTTGAGTCTTTGACTGATTTCAATTGATACCTAAAAATCAGAAGGCCCAAATGGGAATTTAATTTGGTTCTGCAGACCCATTAGTTTGGTCAGTTGACCCGGGTTGGGTTTAAGGGTAAATAACAGGGGTGTGGAGGTTAGTTTAGGAAATTGGGGAGGGGAATCTATGAGTAACAGAATTGGGAAGCTTCTAGGAAGCTGGGGAGGGGTATTGTTTGCAATACTGATTTTTAACTAAGGACTTTTTAGCTAAAACAAAAATTAGAAAAGGGCAGAAATGCAAAAACTGAAATCTGCTAGTTGCCCTACTTTCCTTGCCTATAAAGGCATCTCTATCTTGCCTTTCAAGGAAGACCTGAGAGCTTAAGAGATCCGATTTAGAAAAATCACAAACGGCTGGGTTTTACTGTTTCATTGAGCTTCTTCAGTAATTTCTAATTTTTTTTTCAACTTCTGAAAATAAAGGTTTCTTATTCTGAGATTTCAAACTGATTGATATTGGGTTTTTATGAAAAGTTTTTTGGTTCAAGTTTCTTAAGGGTCACTGTCCCATTGAATTGTCGAGCAGATTTCAATGTCTTAATTGCTGAATCTGGTTGATTTCTGTTGCTGACTTCTCGCTGATGCTCTGCTGATTTCTTCCTCTTTTCTTTGCTCTTTCAAATATCCAGGTATCTATTTCGAGCCTCAATGTTGTGAAATGAACTTGAAGAGTGAAATGAAAAGCTGAATTTGAAGCATGGCATCATTCTACTTTTAATAGCATTGCTTTGATTTTCATTTAAAATTTGTTTGTTGTCTCGATTGATTGAATTCTTGTTCAAGTAAATGAGTGCTATCAGTGTATTTGTCATAGGGCTACTATGAAACTTGGGTAGCACTTTGTCCATTTTAATTAGTAGTTAGACTTTGGTATTGTATAATTAAACTTTAGCATGATTCTGAACTATTATGAAAGCTTGATTAACATTAGGTCTAGTCAAGTTTGGATATATTTTGTATTCTCTTTATTCTGAATTTTAATTGAAGTTTCTGTCTGCGCTCAATTTTAGTTATCAGATCTCTCTGCTCTAAAATTTCATTGAAGTTGTTGTCAGCTTGTTTCAAATGCTGAAGTTGAACTTTGTTTGAGTATAAAGGGCGATAGGATGAGTTAGAATATGTAACAATTAAGAGATCTGATTGTTGCTTACATGTCATATCCATTTTTGATTCTGGTACTCATATTCTTAAAGAATGAGTTTAGGTTGGTTTTTAATCCAAATAATCAGCATGTTATCTTTTGTGGATTGAATGGTGTTAGTGTTGAAAGGATTTGGTTTGAGTTTCCATGAGGAATGTGCAAGTCCAGTTGTATTCGAATCCAAACATAGACATTAAAAGTGGCCAGCGTTGGGCTTTTGGGCTTGTCCTTGGAGCCCAGTGACTCACTCATTGACCACTGGTTCGTTTCAGTAGCCAAATCAGCCCAAATATGTGTATAATTTTGAAATAATGAAGGTTTGATGATTAATTGGTGTTTGACGTTTAAAATTAGAGTTTTAATTTACTAAATCGATCTCATTTCTTGGTATCATCAGTAAGTGACATTATTTGGGTGTTCTGAATATTTGGGACATGAAAAACTGGGCCTCACGCAGGCCCAGCTGCAAGGTATGTTGGATACGGACCTTTGGGTGTTTTTCTTATCAGAAAATTGGGCTTGGTTTAAGCCCAAAACTTGAATACGCTTTTTAAAGGGGTTTCGTTCTTTAGTGTTTGAAATAATTTCCTTTTGGGCTTTTAACTTTCTAATGCAATGCGTTTTAGTAATCCAGTAATGTAGAATCCTTAGCTTAAACAAGCAGAAGCTCCGCAAGTTTCCCTTAGTTGATTAATTGGTTTCTTTTAAAAGTAGATTGGAGGTGTGCCATATTAGGTAATACAAATAGTTTATGGCCCTCCGTGATTTAGTTTGAATTCCCTTTAAAATTGGGATTGAGGCGTGCCATGCCAAACAAAATCTCAAATGTGTGGCCCTCGTTTAATTAATACTTTTTTCCTTAGAAATCGAGGCGCACCATTTAGCGAATTTTCATGGCCCTCGCAAAATTGTAAACACGTAGTTGCTTTAGGCGCGTTATTTTAATAATTTACCTTCCTAAACTCGGGTGCACATTTATGTGACCCAAATCCAAATCTCAACAATGTTATATAAAATGTTTTGCGGACTACGGGTGCATTTATGTGACGTGGTTCAAGACATATTTTAAATGACATTGCAATTTTCTTTAAAAAATGAATAAAAGCGGTTAAAGGTTTAAAATTGCACCATAGGCTAAAACATGTACTAAAATCAGATAATAGGCCATTTATAACAGTTGAGCGACCGTGCTAGAACCACGGAACTCGGGAATGCCTAACACCTTCTCCCGGATTAACAGAATTCCTTACCCGGATTTCTGTGTTCGCGGACTGTAATACAGAGTCAATCTTTCCTTGATTCGGGATTTAAAACCGGTGACTTGGGACACCATAAAGTATCCCAAGTGGCGACTCTGAATTCTTTAAATAAATAATCCCGTTTCGATTGTCACTTCAAGTTGGAAATAACTCCCATATGCCCCTTTCCGGGGGTGTAGGTAAAAAAGAGGTGTGACAAGAGTCGCCACCTAACGGATTTGAGGTGCGTTAGGGCACCTATTTTGAAGATAAATCTGTTTGACTAGTTTGCGTCACCAAAGATCGGGTAAGGGCTCAAAATTACCTCAAAGAGAAGGTGTTATGCACTCTTCGAGGTGCACAACTGTGGGTCCCGACCGAACTCAATTATATGAATTAGTCTATGTGATCAAAGATACGAAAATAAGGAACTTGGGAAGTTCACAAATAATTGATTACAGACGAGGTGGGGGGTCCTAAATTTTTTAGCCTAAAGGATCACCCCGTACAACATAAATAATACTTCATAATTCCCTCAAGATGGGGTGTTACTCATATTATTCAGCGGGCACACACTATCATCTCCTGCTACCCGATTACTATCTTTAAGTTGTTACACAAAGCACACTAGTTGATTCTAAATCGTGCCTTATCCGTGCACTACCCGTCCCATGCCTATGGTCCAGAAGGCTTTGGACCTCTATTTAGGTAGTTCTAGACTTCAACTTTGGCTGCTCAAAATGATTAAACTAATCGACATGCAAAACAAGTTGGACTTCATATAAAAGCAGTTAAGGGCTCAAGTTAGCCTCCACACTTTGACAACGAATGCACGCAAACACATTGAGCATTTGACAGTCGCAGATTTTAGATTAAAGTTATTGAATCCTATAGGCACAATCTCTATGTGATTCTGGATTTTCATGGGCAGACAGTTTCGTATATAGAAGCCAATTTCTTAATACGATTTCTAAAAGACTACGCAGTTGCGTACTGATTATACATATAAGAGATTAAGCCTATATGCATGATATCTAGGTGATTCATGTAGTAACTAACAATGGTAATCACAGGAATATGTTCAGAGCTGCTTAGTCGAGTCCTATAGGCATGGTTCCTAATAATGATAATTAGCATAGTGTTGAAAATTAGCGCTTGAAAGAAACGAGCAGGATAATAACCAAGATTGATTTTAGGCCCTATACGCAGGATTTCTATAGTCATGATTGAGACTAATTTTAGATCCCATAGGCAGGATTTCTATAGTCATGATTGAGACTGATTTTATATCATATAGGCATTGTATCTAAATTACAGATTAGCCAGCATGTAAATTAACAGAATCCTACACAGCCTAATGCATGTGCACATTGAGATAGTAGTCATTTAATATCCTATGCGCATGGTTTCTAATAGGTAAAAGCAGAACACATTTGAGCAAAGTAGAGAACCTATAGGCAGGATTTCTAACGCATAGTAACTAAACACATAATAACACTTTTGAGCAAAGTAGAGCACCTATAGGTAGGATCTCTACCCTTTTTTTTTTGCAAGCATTAAGATAAGCCCCCTTTTTCGAATTCACTAATACCTAGTTGTTATGACAACATTACTACAGACCCAAATGAATGGCATAAATTATAGAAATAAAGAACTATAGTGAGCCTACAGCAGGCCCAGAGATACACCCAGCCAGGCCAGGCCTTAATTCCCACGGTTCACAACAGCCCATAAATTACATCTTCATTGACATAAGGCAGCCATAAACCAATTGATTCACCCAGTAGGTAGGAAATAGAGTTGAGCATAGAGAACCAAGACCCTAGTGTGTCAGAGTTCATAAGGGCTTCAAGAACCCAGGGCAGTGCTCACACTAGGGAGGCTGACAGAAGTAATTAAGAGAATGAATAGGGACCAAGTCCTAGTGTGTCAAGAGTTCACAAGGGTCTCAATTGAACCCCGAGCAGTGCTCACACTAGGGAGGTCAAAGGATAGAACCTAAGTAGCCTTGGCTTTCAGTCGGCTAAGAATAAGAACTTAAAGAGACCAAGTAGTAAAGGAATAGACTAGTTAAGGGACAGCACTGAAGGACACAAACAGATTCAAGTTGAGCACATAGAAGAGGTAATAGAACATGCTTAGGTTTTAAAACAGACTTAACTAAGTTTCAGAAAAACAAGTTCAACACATAATACATATATTAACAAGACAGGTTAGCAAGATTAATGCACACAAACTCATAGTAAGAAAAAGGTTCAAATTATGTTAAGTGTAGATGCTAGTGTCACAAGAAAGGATCATATTAGTTGGCAACAGAACTTAACAGAATGAGAACAAATTAAGGAAACTACTAGGGAGACATGGTAGAAGCATACATGATCAAACATGCTGCATATCATCATAGCAAGTTCAGAGACAAACTTATGATAAGTACTTAATGAATACATTCATGTTTTAGTCAACTAATCCATAAGAGGGGATATGAAAGCATGTTCAAGTACCATGGTTAATAGCCAATTTAAACACTAAAGAGATGGCTATAGTGCAAAGGTTCTAAACATCAGTAACACATAGGCTCGGCAGACTTAAAGAAAACATAATTAACTTAAGTCTAAGCATGTCTCAAACTACAAACGAAATGGAATTTAGATTAGAAAATCCTAAAATTGAAGGAAGACGGTCAGAATTGCATACGAGAACAGCCCAGAAAACACATTAAGCTATGAACTTCAGAAGTGAAAACATATGCAAGTTACAGATACATAGGAATGAAATTGCAAAAGGTTCAGTGACTCACCATTTAAGTAAAAAACAAGAAAGAGCAAAGTCTACAGTAGCAAGAACCTAGAATTTCTGGCCTTGGCTTTCAGCCGGCCAGGAATCAGAATACAGAACAAGTATGAGAGAACAAAGAGTAGAAAGTTTAGTTTTTAGTGAGTTTCTTAACGATTCCCTTCTGTTTCAAAGGGGAATGGGGAGGGGTTTATATAGCAGTAGAAATCGAATACCCAAACAAGGAAAATCATCAGTCAAACACTAGAAAGGAAAGAACATCACATGCAATCGAAATCAGTAAGGAAAAGAGAAAAATTTCAAAGCCCTAATTTTAGGGAAAGTACGCAAATCGGCAGATTCAAAAAATAAAAAAAATCAAGCGTTGCATAGAATAAGATGAATATAGACAGAAATATCGCTTGAAATCAAAGAAACGAACTAGTTTTGGTTCGATCTAAAAGAGATCTGAAACCCTAATTTTAGGGTAAGTAAGAATCAACAGAGATACACAAAGATCCATACCCATAACAGAATAAGAATGAACATAGACAGAACAGTGCAAAGGTCAAGAATTTGAACTGATTTTGGTTCGATTCTTGTGACATCCGCTTTCCATGTTTAGTCAAGCGGTATAGAGAAGGATCCAGTACCAGGAAGAGGTCATATATGGCAAGAATCGGCCATGAAATCCCATATCAGGTGGGAGTAGGAGAGGGATTTGGGGGGAAAGACGGCTAGGGTTTGAGAGATGAGAGATGAGAGGATTCAAGGGCGGCAGATGGGTGAAAGTGATTTAGGGTTTAGGAGTCTGGGTATAATTAAAAAGGGTAGGAGTAATATGGCCCGTTGATCTCAGAGATCAACGGCCATGATTTAAAAGGGGTTTTTGGGGCGGGTAGGTTAGTTGATTAGGCAAGGGTTATTTGGTTTGGGCTAGTGTATTAGGTGATTGGACTGGGGATTGGTCCAAAAATAGGTAGAATTTAGGCTAGTTTTTTAAATACCCAATATTTAATAAAAAAATAATTTATTAAAGTAATTAATAAATAACAAAAATATCATTTGTGCACTAAATGATTAAAAATAATTACTTAATTTTATAAAAATATAAAAAGTCATTTTCTGCCTACATAATGTAATTATACATTAATATGGACTATTATTGCAAAAATGTGCAACTAGCCCTAAAAATGCAAATGTAATTATAAAAAGATACACTGAAAATATTTACAACCTCATATTGGTATAAATGATAAGTTTAGATGATGTCACATTTGCGAGACTGAATTCCCTATATTGGGGTTCACTACATTTATCTTGCATGACCTACTGATTTGTCTGTATCCTCTTGTCTAGCCATAGCTAGGCTCTTCTTGAATTAACTACTAACTACTCGTTGGCCCATTCTCATATCTATATTCCGCGTAATCTCTCTTGGGCTATTTTCTTTGTCTTAACTTACCTCTCGCACTAGTTCCTTATGCATCAAGTGTTAATTCACACTTATTTATCAATAACATCCTGGGCAGGAACCCTTACTTCCTTTTCTTGACGTTGTTCTTGCATAATGCCATCTGGTCATGAGTCAATGTGCATGTATAACTGAATACAATGCATAAGAAGTTAGTTAATAAGATTTCTCGATATGTCATAAGATCATTACGCCTTTGATCAATATCATGAAACACACTTTATGAACTTACGTATTTTCTGAGACACATGAACAGACAATAGAGTAATAGGACATATGGGGAATCAAGAACATAGGAACTCCTAGTACTTCTAAGAATAGAGTCATTTGTGAAAGTTGCATGCTTGTTCGTTTTGTTGTATCTTATGTATCATGCGAAAAGGAAATAAGGGATAGCCTTAACATACCTGAACCGATTCTCTTGACAATCTCTTTAACACACGTCAATTGCGACAAAACACTTAACGGCGAGATCGAAGTAGGAAAAAATCCGTAAGATATTCTTGAGAAAGATTGTACCGTACTCCCTTAGAATCGCAATCTCATGTTGCTATAGTATTATGCAATTTCATATGAATTGTTTTGAGGTTCCATCCTTAACTTAGCAACCATAACATCACACTTAATGATGTAGGGAAAATCTCTTATAATTTGTGGGTTCATAAGAACTTTTGGTGAAGCTATAAACATTTCCCTTTAATGATATATGAAAATCTCTTATCTTTGAGGTTTGTGGGCCCCACTTTTGTGGATTATTTTGCCCAAAACCCCCCTAAATAATTGTTGATACCGAATAGTGTTATTGGGCCCATGCGCAGCATGAGCTATCCTTAAGTTATATACATTGATAGTATAAAGATTTACTCATCATTTTTACAAGCTAGGTGATTATTTATTTTTGTGTTTCAACTAAATGAAAACATCTTTTTCCTGAAGTTAAGGCATGTAGTTTAATATTTTTATTGTTTATTATTTATTTTTAATTTTTATAGATATATCAATGCCTTTGGATTCCAATTAAATTCTTTTTGTTTTCTCTAAATTCTTCTGTAATGTTTTTAGTTTTTTGCTTAATTTTTATAAAAGTTTGCCATAATAAATGTCATTCTTCTATTTAATTAGAAAATTTATCCTTAATATCATTGTAAAGAAACTAATACCTCCGGCAATGTTGCACTAAATTTGCACCAAGTTAATCGCGTCGTTTGATAATACTAAACTACTGGATTTTTTCTGCTCATCAATAACTTTATATTTTTTTTTCATATCGCTATTATGTGCATAATTCATTTTTCTTCTATTATAAATTATTGAATAAAAATGTTCACTTCATTTGGAATAGTCTTATATTATGTCTAGAGTATTAGGTCTGTATGTAGCTTTATTTTTGATAAATTTTCGGTAATTTATTTTTACAAAAGGAATTTTTTTCCTCCAATAAATACCTTGTATCGCTTCCATTGTATTAGGTTTCTATCTTATTTCATTTTTGATAAATTTTCTACAATCTATTGTAAGAAATAATTTTTTACTCCAACCAAAATCAAAATTAAAATCTGATAGGAGTAATAGGTTTGGACATCAAAATACTAATTCAATATTTTTATCCACAAAAGTTTTGCAAAATGACTACAAGTAATACAAAAATGTGCACACAGAAAGGAAGGAAAATGAAAATTGATGTACTTTGGGTTAGAATATAGCTGGAAAAAAAATACTGATATGTAATATCTTTAACATGACATAAGCCATTTGATACTCCAGGAAATGGCAATTTCGTAAATGTAAGATGTGTTGAAAGTTGGAACTTTGAAACATTAAAAGAGGGTCCACGTGATAGGAAGTGGCAACTTCAGATGCTACTATAAACGCATGGCATGTAGAATAAATGGTCAGATGGGCCCACATTTCCAAAACTATGCAGATCTTAAGGGTGATGAGCAATGACATAAGCAAAGGGTAGTTTAGGTAAATCACTCAAAAGTTTATACAGTAGCTATAGTAAAATTCTTTTTTGACCAATCGTATTACTCCATTGTAATTGAAATGACCAAAATACCATCCAAATGCCAAGCAGGCATGTTGACCAAGAGGTGCCTACTTATCCTCTCTTATATAATAGTAATGATATATATATATATATATATATACACGCACACTTTCAAAATAGTATATTTTGCATCATCATTTAGCTTATAAACCTATACAATCATTTTTTATAACTTTTCATAATCCCGTTGATAATGAGATTTTCCTCTCTAATCCCGTTGATAATGGGATTTTACCATTATTTTCTTACCGTATTGGGGTTCTTTGGTACTGGTTACTCGATTTTGGTATTACTTAGGTATTTGCCTAATTTTGGCAAATACCACCTCTATATCGGACGAGATCGACTCAATCTTGAAGACTTGTGTGATATTCCGTCCATATACGCGAGATGAACTGGATCATTCATACCAGTTGTCCGATTTTGAGTTTAAAACCCTAACTAGGGTTTGGAGTTTGATACTTTTCCTATTCTGTTATTTTACCGACTTACATGCGAGATTTTTCCCTTTTCTTCGTCTGTGTTTACTTGATTTCTTTCCTTACCTGTGTTTAATCAATTATTTTCCTTGTTTGTGGATCTGATTTTACTACTATATAAACGTCTCCCCATTCCCTTTTAAGACAGACCTCAATCGTAAAAATCATTACTAAAAAAACTGAACTTATTGTTTTTTTTCTCTAATTCTCTTGTTCTATACTCTGGTTCTTGGCCGGCTGAAAGCCAAGGCCACTGAAATTTTGGGTTCTTGCTCTCCGTTGATATTCAGAATACCGTGGACGTTCGTTCTTTCTTGTTTTTTCGCTTAACTGGTGAGTTGCTGGACTTTGTAGTTTCATTCCTATGTATCTGTGATTTGCATATGTTTTCACTCTTGAAATTTTGATTGATGTGTTCTTCTGGGTTGTTTTTTGTGCAATTCTGTTTGTTCTACTTCAATTTTAGCTCTCCTTAACTCTTATCTTCATATTGACAGTTTAAAGCATGCCTAAACCTGATTTGAGTAAATTAGATTCCTTTAAAGCTTATCTAGTCCATGTGTTGCAACTTACTTATGTTTAGGACCTTTGTATTTTAGCATCTCTTTGTTGTTTAATATTGCTATCAATCTTGTTACTTGAACATGCTTTACTTACATAATTCATATCCCTTTTAATAGACTACTTGATTTTGTTCAAAAGCATGAATGTATACATTCACTATATGGCACAAGTCTGTTTCATATCCTGTTTTGAATTTGTTGTGATGATATCTTGCCTATATAGCATGTTTGATCATGTTCCCTATTAGTATGTTTCCAGCATGTCTTGACTTTCCAGTAGTTGCAATGATCTGTTCGCATATTGGGTAACTTCTGTTGCTAATTAATATGATTCTCTCATGTAACACTAGGACCTATACTTAGCATAATTTGAACCTTTTCCTTACTATGAGTTTGTGTACACTAATCCTGCTAACTTGTTCTGTTAATGTGTCACTACTTATGCACTAGGTGTTGAACTTGTTCTTCTGAATCTTTACTAAGTCTGTTCTTAAAACCTAAAGCCTGTTCGATTATCTGCTCTATGTGCTCAAATTGACTATGTTTGTATCCCTCAGTGTTGTCCCTCAACCTTAGTTTACTCTCTTTCACTTGATACCTTAATTCTTTTGAGTTCTCATTCTTAGCGGGCTGAAAGCCAAGGCTACCTAGGTTCTATCATTGACCTCCCTAGTGTGAGCACTGCTCAGGGTCCAATTGAGACCCTTGTGAACTCTGACACACAAGGGTCTAAGGTTCTTCGGCACTTTGTACTAAGTGCTCCATTCTGCCCCTTTTCACTTACTGAATAAGCCAGCGGGCTTGTGTAAATGGCTATTTTTTGGACCTTTGATAAACTATGGCTACTGGATTTTGGCTATTTTGTGTTGGATTGACTGTGACTTCTGGGCTATGGTGAAACCTGTATGGATACGAAACTGAAGGCCTGGCTGGGCTGGGTATACTTTGGGCCTGTCTTAGGCCCACTATAGTTATTTTATAACTTTGTCATTTATTTCATTCATTGGGCATGTAATAATGCTGTAATAAAAATTGGGGTGTTAGTAATACTGGGAAAATGGGTCTATTCTAATGTTTGCATGAAAAAGTTAGAAATCTTGCCTATAGGTATTTAATTCGTTCAGCATGTTCTGCTCCTATGTGTTTGTGAGATAACCTGCCTATAGGACCTGAGTGTTTAATTCATTCAACATATTCTACTTCTACATGTTTGTTAGATATCATGCCTATAGGAAATAAAATGTCAATGACCATTCTTTCAATTTGCATAACTGCAGCATATTCCTCAGATTTTATGACTATAGGATTATGTTCTACTGATCTTCATCTAGAAATCATGCCTATAGGTCTTTAATTGATCAATTCGCTGCTGTTATTAAACTGCTCATCTAGAAGACATGCCTATAGGAGATAAGTATAAAAAAAATCAGTTTCAATCATTGATTATTAAAAATCCTTCCTGTAGGGCATTACCACTCGCTTTAAGGTGTTAATATCGAACTTTCAAACAGTGTTTCATTGCTCAGCTATGCCATCATTAGAAAGCATGCCCGTAGGATCAAACTGAGTAATTCTGAGTATTTCCAATGGTTATCAGTGCCAGCTACTGCGTAAATCATCCATAGATCATGTCTATAGGTTTAATCACGTATAATTTGTAATGTCAACAATCAGCATGCAACACCAGATTTCCCTAAACTGTATACTTATTTAGAAATTACGTCTATAAGATTGCATCTTGCATCTGAAACTGCCTGCACGAGATCACTTAGAAACCATGTCTATAGGGCTTAATGGTTTTAATTTGGCTTAATTCTGAAATTGTCTAACGCCTACTATGAGAATTTGTTCGCGTGCATTTGTTGTCTAAAGTGTGGAGTCTAACTTGATCCCTTTTATTGCTTTTATATGAAGTCCAACTTGTTTTGTATGTCGCCTAGTTTTATCATTTTTTTAGCAGCCTAAGTTATGTCTAGAACTCTCCAAAATAGAGGTCCAAACACCTCCTGGATCATAGGCATGGGACGGGTAGTGCATGAATAAGGTACGATTTATAATTGAACTAGTGCGCTTTAGCTAACAACTTGAAGATGGTAATCGGGAAGCAGGAGATGATAGTCTGTACCCGCTGAATAATATGAGTAACACCCTATTCAGAGAGAGTCAGGAAGTATTATTTATGTTGCACGGGGTGATCCTTTAGGATAAAAAACTTAGGACCCCCCATCCTATTTCTATTTATCTGTGAGTGAAATGTTTATATTTATTTAAAGTCTTTTAATAATAAATTTTCCCAAACTCTTTGCTTTCTTTGTCTTTATTTTTCTGACTAATTCATATAACTCGAGTTCGGTCGGAACCCACAGTTGTTGACCTCGAAGAGTGCCTAACACCTTCTCTTCGAGGTAATTTGAGCCCTTACCCGATATTTGGTGATGAAAACTGGTTAAACCAGAGTTATTTGCAAATAGGTGTCCTAACGCACCTCAAACCCGTTAGGCGGTGACTATCTCTTTTAACATCTTCCTTAAAAACGTTGTCACGTGTCGAAACCCGATTTCCCGAGAAAAAGGGGCGTGACAGCATGGCGACTCTGCTGGGGATATTTTTTGGCTCTTGCCATAGCAAATTTGATTTGCATGAATTAGTCTTCTGTGACAAACGTGTCTTTTATTGTTTTGTTGTTACATGAATATCCCGCTCCCGTTTCCCTTTTATTGCTGCCCGTACACCCCTTTCCTAATTTTCCTTTATTTGAATTTGCATTAGTATGCAAATCTCTGCTTAATTTGGCCATAACATGTGTTTTCCTTTCATGTCTGCTTGCTCTAAGACATTTTTAAAAAAATTGCTACATCATGTCTCTCCCCACCCTCACTCCCTCGTTTACTTTATTACAATTTCCACATTGCGCGAACTAACTTCTTTCTTGTTTTCCTCTCTTTTTATGTCTTTACGTTTCATTTGATACTGCATTTACTGTTTTCATCATGCAAAATATTTGGCAATGTGTTGTTTTATCTTTGCATAAAGAATGCTCCACATCATATTCCACTCGTGCCTAATTAATACCATAGCGGCGCTTGATGAGTGTCCGCGCTCTTCCTAAATCACCCTTTAAATTTGGAAAAGCTATTTGCGGTAAAACTAGTCGATCAGCGGTGCAGTCGATGGAACCGTGCATTTCCCTATCAAGTTGTCCGCTTGAGGGTACTGGTCTAGACTCTTCTAGAAACCCCCACTCTAATATAAACTGTGCATGCATCATGTCCAAACATAGTATGGGTTAGAACCATGTCCGCATAATAACCCGCTAAGGCAAGCCTTGTCCAAAGTCCACCGGGATTTCCATAATCCCAATGGACACAATCACGATTTGTGCATTATTTGGAGAAAACATGCCAATATGTTGATCATTAATGGTAAATAGCTAAATCTGGAGGGGGAAAGGGCTAACTTTATTTGTTTTGCAGAAATGAGGCACGAAGTCCCCAGGTTCGGCATGGTTCAAAATATCCCACCTTTGTTGCTAGATTGGTAGGAAAATCTCTCACCAAGCGACAAAAATCATGTGAAAAGAGTCTTCGGAAATTTACCCTCCTTGTTAGACATTCAGCCAAATAATGCATTAATTGAGGCCGCCATCATGTTTTGGGATGAGAAGAGAGCCGTCTTCCGTTTTGGCGACATAGAAATGAATCCCCTTTTAGAATTGGATTGCGCGGAGAATGACTTTTATCCCAAACAGGATTGCGCAACCAGAAAGCGCTGTGAGCTGGGTACATTTCTTCAGTAATCTTACTGATGACAAGGTACATTGGATGTTCAAGTGGTTCCCTAGCAGTGAATTCATCATCAGGTCGAGAGATACTCCTCATCTAGTTCTAATCGGGTTGAGGGGGATCCATCCTCATGCTCCTATCAAGGTTATAAGTCAAGCTGGGAGAAAACAGGTTATACCACGAGTTCCTAAAATGGTTTAGTACATAGCGGACTTCCAGGGGAACACCATTCCATTCAAGTTCGAGGCACAACACATGTGGCATCAAAAGATCGTTGTGGAGAAAGATACCATCGAGCCAGATCGGTATCATGTCGGCCATGTGTACTTCTATCGATCATGGTTGGTAGATGATATAGCGGGGGATGTCAAGCAAGGGATTAATTTGAAGAATAGGGTTATAGACGATGCTACTGAAGCACAAGTCAAATACAGGATGTTGCGCAAAAGGGTTTTCGAGTCTGAAGCCAGGTATTTGGAATAACATAAAGTGGACATGGAAGCAATCAACGAGTGCAAAGAAATCGCTACTAAATCAACAGAAAGGCTAGAATATTTGGAGCAGGGGTTTATGGAGCTTGAGGGGAAGATGAGGAAAAGGATCTTGGACTGTTAGAATGCAGAGGGCAACGAAGGAGAGCATCTAGAAAGGGCATATCTGCTGCTGGGCATATGCGACCTAGGGAATCTGATTGATGGAGCAAAGAAGACCAAGCATGGAGAAGGTCCCTCTATGACCAAATAGATTACGAATAATGTTTTTATTTGCTTTCCTAGACTCGTTTTAGACTTTAGTTGTAATAAGGAAAATGTCATTAGTGACTCTTTATAATTATTATCGTTTTAGTAGAGATTTGGTTCATTTATCATATTAATGAAATGACGCAATTATTGGCATCGATTTTCTCCATATCGCCTAGGTCTACCTCGGGCACAATGAGGTCCCCAAACTAGGACGCGAATTTATAACTCCGCAATATGTGTTTAAATACCGCAAATATCCCTTTAATACTTCTCACTGACTTGTTTACCTTTTTGTTTTTCTTCTTTTCTTTGTTTGTTTATTCCCATCCCCTAAGGTTGGTTCGTGCATACTGGCATCATCATCATATCATACCAGATGTAGAGGTCCTCCACCTCCTCCTCCTCCAAGTGATCCTAAAAGCAAGGGAAAAGCCAAAATTGATGATATAAGCGGTATCGGGAAAGACAATGCTACGCATGCAGAAAATGTCAAGACTTCGTATGGTCGGAGAACTCCAGCACAGAATGAATTGGTTTTACGGTTAGAACAGAAGATATTGGAGTTACAAGGGGAACTTGAGCAGGTCCGGAACTTGACAAATCTTTCCTTTACCCTGAACGTCCCCGACGTCAACCAATAAAACTCCCAAAACCTAGCACCTCCCAGAACACAAAAAACCAACAAAATCCTACCGTACCTCATCAGTATGCCACACCTCCTCAAAATCCTAATCCTCCGCTAGTACCAACCCCTTCATAACATCATCACCATCCGACCCAGTATCCATAAACCACCACCTACCACACTCCTCAGAACGCACCACAACCTACCCCTGATCCCCAAAACTTAACCAACGACCACTACTACGCCCAAATTCCTGGAGTCTATCAAAGCAACCCCATATACGTGGAAACCTTACCCCACACTCCACAACAGACCCTGTACACAATAGAGTCAGCCGAGAAGGACCTGCTCATCAAGAACATGGCAGAGGAGCTTAAGATAATTACTAGTCGAGTCCAAGGTGCTGAAGGCAGTAAAGGTGTCGAAGATTTAAATTATGAGGATTTGTGTATTCAGTCGGACATAGAACTACCCGAGGGTTACAAACCTCCTAAGTTCGAAATGTTCTACGGAATAGGTGATCCAAAGGTACACTTGAGAACATATTGTGAAAAGCTCGTAGGGGTTGGTAAAGATGAAAGAATCCACATGAAGCTTTTCATGAGGAGCCTTACTTGAGACGCCTTGTCTTGGTACATTAGTCAAAACCCGAAGAAATGGGTTAACAGGGTAAGCTGGCATCAGATTGTATGGATCGTTTCAGGTTCAATACAAAAAATGCGCCAGACGTCTTCTACATTCAAAATCTTAAGAAGAAGTCAACAGAAACTTACCGTGAGTATGCTACTCGATGGAGGTCTGAAGCAGCAAAAGTAAGGCCAGCACTGGAAGAAGAACAAATGAACAAGTTCTTTGTCCGAGCTCAGGATCCGCAGTATTATGAGAGGCTGATGGTTATTGAGAACCATAAATTTTCTGACATCATCAAGTTAGGAAAAAGAAGAGAAGAGGGGATCAAGAGCGAAATGGTGACAAATTTTGAGGCACTCCAGCCTACAAACAAAGCCTTGTAGTTGGGCGGTATTTTTAAAAAGAAGGAAGTAGGGGCAGCGATGGTGGCCTAAGGTCCAAAGTCTCATGTCACATACCAAACACCCCCATCCACATATCAGCCTTCGCCTCCCAGATACCAACAACCTACTGCCGCTTACCATACTTATAACACCCAGCGAGCATACTATCACTCCCCACCAGCCTGCCAAAATAACCAAAAACCCAGACCAAATTCCGACCCCAGACTACCCAGACAATACACTCCTATTGTTGAACCCATTGACCAGTTTTATGAGACTAAAGGCTACCGGTTATGTCACTCTCATTCCTGCTGTTACCATGGAAAACTCCTCTCAGTGGGTCAATCCAAACCAGACATGTGCCTACCACTTGGGTATGAAGGGTCATACTATCGATGAATGTCGCACTTTGAAGGATAAGATCCATATGTTGATTGACACCAAGGTTATACAAGAAAAAGAGGCTACACCTAATGTCCGTAACAATCCTCTCCCGGATCACAGGGGCGAGGGGGTAAATGTGATCGAAACTGATGAAGAATGGGATCTGGAAGGATCAATCGGGCTTATTCGTGAAGGGGATGAACCTAAAATACCTCCAGTCATTCTCACACCTATTGTGGTGCAGATTCAGTCACCAATTAAGGTTGAAGTAACCGCACCGACCCCGTTTGAGTTTGAAGTAACAACGCCTCAGCTACGCCAACTCCGTTTAAGGTGAAGTCACCACACCCTTCACCGTGGTGGCAACACCTACACCATCCTTTAAGTCCTATGCCATACCTTAGGACTATGCTACGGAAGCAATAAGGAAAGGAAAGGGGAAAATGGAAGAAACCAGTGCAGCACAAGGTATGACCAGGACTAGTAGGGTTTACACGCATGAGCATTTGGGGGGAACAAGTAAAGAAGTTGCTTCCAAACAGCCTATCATTGAAACCGGCCCGGATGATCTTTGGAGAAAAGTGCAAGCAAGAGAGTATTCTGTGGTTGATCATCTGAACAAAACCCCTGCTCAGATATCAATTCTATCACTACTATAGAATTCTGAGGCGCATAGGAATGCATTGATAAAAGTGTTGAACGAAGCTTTTGTACCCAATAACATTACCAGTGGGGAGATGGCCAATATGGTAAGGAATGTATTGGAGAGCCACAAGATCACTTTTCACGAAGACGAATTGCCACCCGAAGGACTGAGTCACAACAGGGCACTACATATCACAATGTAGTTTGAAGACAAATTCATTGCCAGGGTCCTGATAGATGGGGGTTCGAGTCTCAACATTTGTCCATTAACCACTTTGAAAAGGTTGGGTAAGGATTTCCATGATATACGAGCAGGGAGTATGAATGTCAAAGCATTTGATGGGTCTCAAAGGGCCACGATTGGAGAAATTAACCTTTGTCTACATGGGCCCGACCTGGTTTGATGTCAAGTTTCAAGTGTTGGATATATCTGCAACCTACAATCTATTGTTGAGACAACCCTGGATACAAGCCACTGGGGCCGTAGCCTCTACTCTATACCAGGCCGTGAAGTTCGGATGGAATCATCAGGTAGTAATCATCTACGGGGATGAAAGTAATCCCATTTATACTAATCAGACTGTTTCGGTCGTCGAGAATAGAAGGAATATAGGTGGAGAAATGTGCCACCGCATCGAGCGCGTCAATGCAATTGAAAAAGACAAATGGTAGAGTAACAAGATTTAAAGCATATTTTTATGGACAGGGTATGAACCCGGCAAGGGTCTCGGCAAGAATATCCAGGGTATCACTAAACCAATACAACGCGTCACGGCAAAACCTTAGGGCTGGATACCAGTACACCTAGCAGGAGTATGACGATTGGTCGCCGCCGTGGCGTGGTCCTTATTTACCTCTTGAACAGCCAATACTGCATTTGCACCAGACATTTTAACAAACTGACATGATATGGGGATCTGAAGAAGATGAAGCCTTATCTGGCCTAAGAAACCTATTTATGGATGACGAAGATATGGATTGCAGTGCAATATTCAGGAGGGGGAGGAGGAAGACCTTACTATTCAGACCGTGTGAAAAGGAGCTGTTCTCAAGAACTGGACTGCCGCACACTCCCGGGACCGTCGAGTTCCTGGGTAACATGGCAATTAGCACAATCTATTTTTAAAAGCAATTTTAAGCATTTAAGACATTTTCAGTATTTTGTCTTGAACGTATTTTGTTTTGAAATAATTGCTCGAGTCATTGAGCCGTACTTGTTTTGATGCTTCCAAGATTTATTTAATGCATTGCTATTTTAGTATTTATTATGATCCTTTACATTTTCTCTCTACAGCATCATTATTACTTATCCTGATGAACCGACGACTGTGACATGTAATGAGACAACGCAACATAAGGATGGTGATTCAGAGGAAATAGAAGAAGAAGATATAATACCTGAAGAAATTATCAGAGAAATGGAAAATTTTGAGAACAAGCCCAAGTCAAATTTGGACGAAACCGAGATAGTCAATTTGGGAGATTCTGAAACAGTCAAGAAACTCACATAAGCATTCACATGTCACCATCAGAGAAAGAAGAGTACACCCGTTTCCTAAAAGAATACAAAGATATCTTTGCATGGTGTTATGATGATATGACTGGGTTGAGCACATCTATCGTAGCTCATAAACTACCTACCAATCCAATGTGTCCGCCTGTATAACCGAAGCTCAGAAAGTTCAAGCATGATATGAGTTTGAAAATCAAAGAGGAAGTCACCAAGCAGATCAAAGCTAATGCTCTCAGAGTGGTTGAATGTTCTACCTAGTTGGCTAACATCGTGCCAGTTCCAAAAAAGGATGGGAAGGTCAGAGTATGTGTCGACTATTGGGATTTAAACAGAACAAGTCCCAAAGATGATTTCCTGTTGCCCAATATACACATATTGATCGAAAACTATGCCAAGCATGAACTCCAATCCTTTGTGGATAGCTTCGCGGGATAACATCAGATCTGGATGGATGAAGAAGATGCCGAGAAGACAGCCTTTATTACGCCATGGGGAGTGTATTGCTATAAAATGATGCCATTTGGTCTAAAGAATGCTGGGGCCACTGATATGAGAGCCATGACAACCATTTTCCACGACATGATACATAAGGAGATAGAAGTATACGTGGACGACGTCATCATCAAATCCAATAAGGGCATAGATCATATAGCGGATTTGAGAAAGTTCTTGATCAGCTTTGAAGGTATAATCTGAAACTGAATCCCGCAAAATGTGCCTTTGGAGTTCCTGCTGGAAAGTTGTTAGGATTCATCGTCAGCCGCCGAGGAATTGAGCTAGACCCGTCAAAGGTCAAGGCTATCCGGGATTTTCCACCGCCAAAGAACAAGAAAGATGTGATGAGTTTCTTGGGGCGTCTTAATTACATTAGCCGCTTCATAGCGCAATCAACCGTGATCTGTGAGCCGATTTTGAAAATGTTAAAGAAGGATGCCGCAACAAGTTGTATTGAAGACTGCCAGAAAGCTTTTGACAAAATCAAGGAATATTTGTCCACACCACCAGTCCTGGTCCCGCCAGAACATGGGAGACCTCTGCTGAGCTTTCAACAAAAGGGTCAGACCCAGACAGTTCACACCAGGGTAGCTGGTGCTGAAACGGATTTTCCCGCATCAAGATGAAGCCAAAGGGAAATTTTCACCCAATTGGCAAGGGCCATACATGGTTTATAGAGTACTAACAGGAGGATCACTCATAGTCGCAGAAATGGATGGAGAGATTTGGCCAAAGCCTATCAATTATGACGCAGTCAAAAGATACTATGTTTAGATTGTTTGCATTTCTTCAACTGATGTAACTGAACTATGCTTGACCTGATTCCCGTTTAAGAGGGGATCCATAGGCAGCCCTGTGGGTTCGGTCACATCTTAATAAAATCTTCATTTTCCCCATGGTCTGAAACTAGGGCAGAATTTTGAGGAGGACCCACAAAACACGAATGTAACGCCCCCTATGGAGCCACCTACAATCATAACACGAATGTAGCGCCCCCGGCAAAAGGGACGTCAGCACATTTGAATTGTACTGGTATGTATAACTAAACACCATTTTACTAGAAAGAACTGCCAAACAGATACAAGCAAATAATATGGGCAAGTCAAAGAAGCAATTCATATAATCTTTCATACAATTTCCACAACATTGATTAGGGCATTTCTGTCACGTGTTCACCACTGTTCTCACTACCACCGCTATCCCAAGCGGAGTCCGATCACGACCCGACCGGCTAGGTCACCTCATTGGAGGCATTACTCTCAATCAATATTTTATTTCCTTTATCCGGAATCCAATATCAGCACATTACCACCATGTGTGTGGCATGGTGTCCGATCAAGACCCGATCGGCTAGGTCACCTCGTTAGAGGCATTTCTCCATTCTCATTAGCCAACACTTCAAATCTTTATTCCACACATAACATAACAATTCCTGGGGCACTCATGGCCACCATCATCACATCGTTTCCCTTTTTTTTATATTCATTTTACAAGTTGTGAACATATACACATATATTGAGGATACTTCAAATTGCAATCACAGGTAAATGAGCACATAGCTAGCATGAATAATTCTTTCTTCCAATGTTGGCTTATAGCCCAAGTATTTTCACACATAACTGTACTTTCCATCATTATCAAATTGTCAAGATTGGCACATTATTCACGTTGGGGCACATCCTTCACGAATATGTACAGATAATTGCATATCAATTAATGCGTAATAACAAGCAATATGCTAACCAATTCAACTCTTACCATGCTTTCATAAATGACAACGGAGCTCAATTTCTAATAAAAAGGGGTTTTAGCCATACATACCTGGGGTTGAGTCCCTTTTTAATTTCTACTTCCAATTCACCAAATAATCTAGCAACATCCATATAGTGCACAAATTAATACGCATAACTTAAAATTCAAGCTTCACAACCACTACCCGAACATATCTAGGTTACTAGCCCCTTCTTTGCACAAGTCTTTGCTCTCACCCAATTACTCCCACTAGGTTCTAGGTTTTAGTAGACATGCATGCACAATTTTAATCACTATTTTCAAGACCAAATGCATGAGACTTCTCCCCTTAGATTAAACCAGAATTTAAATGAAAATGGTTAGGGATTTTACCTGTAAGAATGGGATGAAGATAATTGCTTTGAAATTTCCCGCCCGGATAGTTTTCAAGGATCAAATTNTGAATAGGCCACCCTCTTCAGACGGTAGGCAGCCAACTCTACTCCCTCTGTCTCAGTCGCACGCATCACCCTGAGGGTCTTGTGCATCTCATCGATAAAGTCCTGAGGGTCTTTTTCTAAATTGGCACCTGTGAATACCAGAGGGTCTAACTGAAGAAATCTGTTTACCCTGGAACTAGTAGAATCCCCTGGCTGGCTGGAAGAACTTGGTGCAATATTTGACCTTTGGGCTTGAGAGGCCACCAACTGAGTCAACATTTGAATAGCTCCCCTAAGATCCCCATCGGAAATGCTAGAACCGGACGTTGGGACTGGAGGCGGGACAGGAGCATCAACGGGAGGTATAGTGGTACCCTCAGTAGTTGTAGGGACTAAGGTATTTTGTTCTGGAACAGGAGGATCCGGTAGGGTAATAGTAGGGCGGCTACCTTCGCCCGCAACATCAATCAGTGAATCATTAACCACCCCTGAGGTGGCATTGGCTTCTTGGCCAATTCTCGCCTTCTTCTTAGGTGCCATTTACTGAAAGATTGAACAATACACCGATTAGGAAGTAAACAGTTTCACCGCACGATCCAGAATATCAAAGAAGGGTGCTATTCCTAAATGTCCGAATAGCCTCCAACTTATAGATGTGGTCGACAACACACCGATAAGAAGGACTCTACTAGACACGGCTCCAAGACATTCTAGGACACTTTTAAAACCTTAGGCTCTGATACCAAGTTTTTCACGCCCCAAAATCCGAGGAGCGCGACCGGCGCTCAATCGGGTGAACCCGACGGAGCAAGCCTTACCGAACACTTTCTACCCCAAATCAATATGGATACGGGACTCATGCCTTTGATTAATTTAGACGATAACACACGGTGTACACCACATTACTGGTTCACTTCATATCAAAAAAATTTACCGTACATAAGCTAGCTTCAAGGATTCTATTAGGGTTACAGCTTAAGGAGATTACAAGGTTAGGATTACAACATATACATACAGCGGATTCCCCAGGCACCCGTACATAACCTACACTAGTGTCTTTGGAGCCTCTAAGGATACAACAGATAAGCATCACTAGGCCGGCAACAAGGCCCCGACTATACCTCAAAAGTGAAAGCTGTAATAACAAAAGATACACCATATGGCCCCATGGGGAAAAGGGGGCTCACCGAGACTTTGAGTAGAAGAAACGCTCTGCTACACACGGTCGGCACCGTCCGCTATGGAGCCACCTACAATCATAACACGAATGTAGCGCCCCCGGCAAAAGGGACGTCAGTACATTTGAATTGTACTGGTATGTATAACTAAACACCATTTTACTAGAAAGAACTACCAAACAGATACAAGCAAGTAATATGGGTAAATCAAAGAAGCAATTAATATAATCTTTCATACAATTTCCACAACATTGATTAGGGCATTTCTGTCACGTGTTCACCACTGTTCTCATTACCACCGCCATCTCAAGCGGAGTCCGATCACGACCCGACCGGCTAGGTCACCTCATTGGAGGCATTACTCTCAATCAATATTTCATTTTCCTTATCCGGAATCCAATATCAGCACATTACCACCATGTGTGCGGCATGGTGTCCGATCACGACCCGATCGGCTAGGTCACCTCATTAGAGGCATTTCTTCATTCTCATTAGCCAACACTTCAAATCTTTATTTCACACATAACATAACAATTCCTGGGGCACTCATGGCTACCATCGTCACATCGTTTCCCTTTTTTTTGATATTCATTTTACAAGTTGTGAACATATACACATATATTAAGGATACTTCAAATTGCAATCACCGGTAAGTGAGCACATAGCTAGCATGAATAATTCTCTGTTCCAATGTTGGCTTATAGCCCAAGTATTTCCACACATACCTATACTTTTCATCATTTTCAAATTGTCAAGATTGGCACATTATTCACATTGGGGCACATCCTTCACGAATATGTACAGATAATTGCACATCAATTAATGCGTAATAACAAGCAATATACTAACCAATTCAACTCTTACCATGCTTTCATAAATGACAACGGAGCTCAATTTCTAATAAAAAGGGGTTTTAGCCATACATACCTGGGGTTGAGTCCCTTTTAATTTCTACTTCCAATTCACCAAATAATCTAGCAACATCCATATAGCGCACAAGTTAATACGCATAACTTAAAATTCAAGCTTCACAACCACTACCCGAACATATCTAGGTTACTAGCCCCTTCTTTGCACAAGTCTTTGCTCTCACCCAATTACTCCCACTAGGTTCTAGGTTTTAGTAGACATGCATGCATAATTTTAACCACTATTTTCAAGAACCAATGCATGAGACTTCCTCCCCTTAGATTAAACAAGAATTTATATGAAAATGGTTAGGGATTTTACCTGCAAGAATGGGGATGAAGATAATTGCTTTGAAATTTCCCCGCCCGGATAGTTTTCAAGGATCAAATTTGAAGAAGGTGGCTTTCTCTCTCAAGAACCCTCTCTCCCTCTCTCTTATTTGTTCAGAAGCTTGTTAAAAATGAGGGGGGGGGTTGGGGTGTTTTATTAAAAAAGGGGTCGGGGTAAAAATTTAGAAAGAAAAAGAAAAAGAAAAAAAAAAGCCGAGCAAGATCTGCGATCGCAGAGTTGAAATGCGGTCCGCAGATTGGACCGCAGAATTGCCTCCAAAACTCTGAGGATTCTGTTTGGGTCTGCGACAAGAATGCGGTCCGCATTCATGTTCTACGGTCGCATAGTGCACCGCAGAACTGACATTCACAAAATTCAAAGGAGAATATGTGACGACTATGCGGTCCGCATATTTGTTATGCGATCGCATAATAGACCGCATTTTCAACATTAATTTTGACAGCTCTACTGTTCCACTCTGCGGTAGAAATGCGGTCCGCATATCAATTATGCGGTTGCATTTTGGACCGCATCTTGACCTCAAGTTTTAACCAAACCACTGTTTCGTTATGCGGTCCGCATATTGGATCTGTCACCGCATTCTGGGCCGCATAACGGCATTTTTCTGGAAAATTGATTCTTTTGATTTTTAAAAGCTTAGATCAATACCAAGGGTCCTAACACGTGTTCGGAGCCGACACCACAAGATTCTAGTTTATGAGCCAAAAAATTTTACGGGGCCTCACATCCTCCCCCACTTAAAATCATTCGTCCCCGAATGAGGACCTGTTTCAAGCTTTTCAGTATATTCAAAGATCATTTGGTTTTGAAAACATGTTATGCAGATTCCTACACCTTTCACTATTTCCCAAATTTTTAGAAAATTTTTGCCAGAGTTTCCTTTGTAATTAGAACATCTCCACCTGACAGAGGGCCCCCGAAACACAATTCTGAGCACCAATACACAATTTCAACTACCCTTACAGCTAGTATACAAATCCTTACCTTAACAAATGCACACATTTGATCACTCGATATGCTTTGCTTATGAATCAGTTATTTCAATGAGTTTCACATAATTTAGCCATTTCAACACACTACAAGCATACAAGTAATTCATTACCAACTTATACCACCATTAATTGATTATCAAAGAAATGTTCACATGACTTGAAACAATCCCTACATCTATAAGTCTTGCACAACTAGAGGAACTTCACTAGCACTTAGGAAGGAATCAACTTGGACACAATGGGAATTGTTTTAGAGATAGGAAGGTCACATAATTTCTTCTAGACTTGATCGAATAGATAGGGATATTTCTCTTTTATTTCTTTCTCCGCTTCCCACGTAGCTTCCTCGACTTGTTGACTTCGCCACAACACCTTAACCGAGGCAACTTCCTTATTTCTCAACCTACGGACTTGTCTATCAAGAATGGCAACCGGAACCTCTTCATACGACAGCTCTTCATTAACCTTGATAGTCTCGACTGGCACGATGGTGGACGGATCTCCAACCACTTTCTTCAACATGGACACATGGAACACCGGATGCACTAATGACATTTCGGGAGGCAATTCCAACCTATAGGCCACCTGCCCTATCCTTTGAACGATCCGATAAGGCCCGACATACCTAGGATTCAACATACCTTTCTTTCCGAAGCGCATGATCCCCTTCATAGGGGATACCCTCAAGAACACCCAATTGCCAACTTGAAATTCCAATTCCCTCTGACGAACGTCCGCATAAGACTTTTGGCGACTCTGAGCAGTCTTCATCCTTTCCTGAATGATTTTAACTTTCTCCATAGCCTGGTGCACAAGATCTGGTCCTATCAGTTCTGCTTCACCCACTTCGAACCACCCAATCGGAGACCTACACCTTCTTCCATACAATGCTTCAAATGGGGCCATCTGGATGCTGGCATGAAAGTTGTTATTGTAAGCAAATTCTATAAGCGGCAAGTGATCATCCCAGTTACCTTTGAAGTCCAAGACACAAGCTCGCAACATATCTTCAAGCGTTTGAATAGTCCGCTCGGCCTGACCGTCAGTCTGTGGATGGAAGGCTGTGTTGAGATTCACTTGATTACCCAAACCTTGCTGAAATTTCTTCCAAAAATTAGCTGTGAACTGGGTCCCTCGATCTGAGATAATAGAAAGTGGAGTGCCATGAAGCCTTACTATCTCCTTGATATACAGCTTGGCATATTGTTCAGCAGTATCAGTGGACTTGACCGGCAAGAAGTGAGCTGATTTGGTGAGTCGATCCACTATTACCCAAATTGAGTCGAATTTGTGCTGAGTGCGAGGTAACCCCACCACGAAATCCATGTTAATCATCTCCCATTTCCACATCGGTATTTCCATAAGCTGAGTTAGCCCGTCGGGCCGCTGATGCTCGGCCTTCACTTGCTGACAATTTGGACACTTAGATACAAAGTCCGCCACACCCCTCTTCATGTCGTTCCACCAATAAACCTCCTTGAGATCATGATACATTTTCGTAGAACCTGGATGCACGGAATACCTGGAATTATGAGCCTCTGCCATCACCCTCTCCAGAAGCCTATCCACATCCGGAACACATAACCTACCTTGACACCGCAAAACACCATCTTCGCTGCCGAGTGAAAATGCCGAAGTCTTGTTATTCAAAACTGCTTCCTTTATCTGAGCCAATGCTGGATCACTAAACTGCTTTTCCTTGACTTCTGCTACAAGTGACGATTCTGCTCCATTATGCACCATGATGTTCCCCTTATCTGATGCCGAAATGCCAACCCCTAAACTGGCCAATTGATAAACCTCCCGACCCAAGGGCCTTCGATCCACTCCCAAATGAGCCAAACTACCCATGGATTTTCGACTGAGAGCGTCGGCCACCACGTTCGCCTTCCCTGGATGGTATAAAATGTTCATGTCATAATCCTTGAGCAGTTCTAACCACCGCCGCTGCCTTAAATTCAATTCTTTCTGCTTGAACAAGTACTGGAGGCTCTTGTGGTCTGAAAACACATCTACATGAACCCCATAAAGATAATGCCGCCATATTTTCAAAGCAAATACAACTGCTGCAAGCTCCAAATCATGCGTCGGGTAGTTCTTCTCGTGATTCTTGAGTTGTCTTGAGGCATATGCTATAACCTTCCCATGCTGCATCAATACACACCCCAAACCAACCCTGGAGGCATCACAATAAACCACAAACCCTTCCGTTCCTTCCGGCAAGGCCAATACCGGTGCCGAGGTCAACCTGGTCTTCAATTCTTTAAAACTTTTCTCACAAGCGTCGGACCATTGGAACTTAACTGCTTTCTGCGTCAATTTGGTCAATGGGGAGGCGAGGGTAGAGAACCCCTCCACAAACCTCCGGTAGTACCCTGCTAAACCCAAGAAGCTACGAATCTCCGTTGGAGTGGTAGGTCTGGGCCAATTCTTCACTGCCGCAACCTTCTGAGGGTCAACCATAACTCCTTCCCTGGAAACAACATGACCCAAGAACGTGACAGATTCAAGCCAGAATTCACATTTTGAAAATTTCGCATATAATTGGTGCTGATGAAGAGTCTGCAAAACTGCCCTGAGGTGATAGGCATGATCCTCCCGACTCCGCGAATACACAAGGATGTCGTCAATGAAAACAATCACGAAGGAGTCTAGAAACGGCTTGAAGACCCGATTCATAAGATCCATAAAAGCTGCTGGGGCATTTGTTAGCCCGAAAGACATCACCATAAATTCAAAGTGCCCATAACGTGTCCTGAAAGCTGTTTTTGGAATGTCTTGTTCCCTTATCTTCAATTGATGATACCCGGACCTCAAGTCGATCTTTGAGAAACACATAGCACCTTGTAATTGGTCAAATAAGTCATCTATCCTTGGCAGGGGATACTTGTTCTTGATTGTAACTTTGTTAAGTTGCCGGTAGTCAATACACATCCGTAGCGATCCATCCTTCTTTCTTACGAACAAGACCGGTGCGCCCCATGGCGACACACTTGGCCGGATGAAACCCTTCTCTAACAAATCCTTCAATTGCTCCTTTAGCTCTTTCAATTCTGCCGGTGCCATTCTGTAAGGTGGAATCGATATAGGCTGTGTGCCTGGCATCACGTCGATCCCAAAATCAATTTCCCTATCTGGCGGAATCCCAGGGAGTTCATCTGGAAAGACATTTGGAAATTCATTCACAACTGGTACAGAATCAAGGCTAGGTGCCTCGGCATTGGTGTCTGCAACTCGAACTAGATGATAGATACACCCCTTCTTGATCATTTTCGCGGCCTTAAGGTAGGAAATAAACCGACCACGAGGCACTACATTATCTCCCCTCCATTCGATGATGGGCTCATTAGGAAATTCAAGCCTAATGGTTCTAGTCCTACAATCAAGTTTGGCAAAGCATGAGTAAAGCCAATCCATTCCCATTATTACATCGAAATCCACCATTCCCAACTCGATTAGGTCGGCCACGGTATCCCTACCACGCACCGTAACAACACAACCTCTATAAACTCGAGCAGCCAAAATTGGCTCACCAACTGGGGTGGATACTGAGAATGGCTCATGAAGCTGCTCCGGTTCTATCCCAAATCTCATAGCAACAAACGGGGTAACATAGGATAAAGTGGAACCAGGATCAATAAGCGCATACACATCATGAGATTGGACAGTCAGAATACCTGTAACAACATCTGGAGAAGCCTCTGCAGTCTGACGGCCACTCATAGCATAGAATCGGCTGGGACCTCCCGAACTCTGTGTACCACCCCTAGCTGCGCCACGATCTGCGGTTGCTGGGGCACCTCGAGCTAGAGAGGGAGCTGAAGATGTGGCAGCTGCTGGACTGGAGGGCTGAGCCGGGCCCCTACCCGCTCCCTGGCGAGATGCACGACAGTGTCTCTGAATATGGCCCCTCATCCCACATCCATAACATATAGGCAACTCCGTGTAGCAGACCCCCGAGTGCATCTTCCCGCACTTGGGGCACGGGGATCTCTGCTGCTGCTGAAACCTCTCCCCTGACCGACCTCGCTGGTGGAATCCCCTGTTGCCCTGACCGGGCCTGAAACGACTCCACTGCTGCTGGCTGGGCCCTGATGGCGGTGCACTGGCTGAAGACTGTGCAACAGACTGGGAAGGCCCTGATGATCCTCCCCTAAAAGCTGATCTTCCCCCACCTAGCGACTCTCCCATGTTGCCCGTAGACCGGGCCTTGCTGTTACTTTCTCTCGCCATTCTGTTCTTCAACTTACGGTCCTCTGTGGCCTGAGCAAATGCTACCATCCTCCCGTAGTTCATGTCAGAATTCAACGCTGCTGTAGAAGCCTCATTAATAGTCAAATGATTAAGGCCCTGAACAAACCGACGCACTCTAGCCTCCATGGTGGGCAACATATGAATAGCATACTTGGACAAGCGGGCAAACTCCATGTGGTACTCCCATACACTTCTGTTACCTTGCCTCAGATTTTCAAACTCCGCTGCTCGTGCTGCCCTTGTCTCAGCGGGCAAGAAATGGTCAATGAAAGCATCGGCGAACTCACTCCACCTCGCCGGAGGGTGCCCCTCCTCTCGGGAGTCCTCCCATAACTCAAACCATGAATAGGCCACCCCCTTCAGACGGTAGGCAGCCAACTCTACTCCCTCTGTCTCAGTCGCACGCATCACCCTGAGGGTCTTGTGCATCTCATCGATAAAGTCCTGAGGGTCTTCTTCTGAATTGGCACCTGTGAATACCGGAGGGTCTAACTGAAGAAATCTGTTTACCCTGGAACTAGTAGAATCCCCTGGCTGGCTGGATGAACTGGGTGCAATATTTGACCTTTGGGCCTGAGAGGCCACCAACTGAGTCAACATTTGAATAGCTCCCCTAAGATCCCCATCGGAAATGCTAGATCCGGACGTTGGGACTGGAGGCGGGACAGGAGCATCAACGGGAGGTATAGTGGTACCCTCCGTAGTTGTAGGGATTGAGATATTTTATTCTGGAACAGGAGGATCCGGTAGGGTAATAGTAGGGCGGCTACCTGCGCCCCCAACATCAATCAGTGAATCATTAATCACCCCTGAGGTGGCATTGGCTTCTTGGCCAATTCTCGCCTTCTTCTTAGGTGCCATTTACTGAAAGATTGAACAATACACCGATTAGGAAGTAAACAGTTTCACCGCACGATCCAAAATATCAAAGAAGGGTGTTATTCCTAAATGTCCGAATAGCCTCCAACTTATAGATGTGGTCGACAACACACCGATAAGAAGGACTCTACTAGAAATGGCTCCAAGACACCCTAGGACACTTTTAAAACCTTAGGCTCTGATACCAAGTTTGTCACGCCCCAAAATCCGAGGAGCGCGACCAGCGCTCAATCGGGTGAACCCGACGGAGCAAGCCTTACCGAGCACTTTCTACCCCAAATCAATATGGATACAGGACTCATGCCTTTGATTAATTTAGACGATAGCACACGGTGTACACCACATTACTGGTTCACTTCATATCATACAAATTTACCGTACATAAGCTAGCTTCAAGGATTCTATTAGGGTTACAGCTTAAGGAGATTACAAGGTTAGGATTACAACATATACATACAGCGGATTCCCTGGGAACCCGTACATAACCCACACTAGTGTCTTTGGAGCCTCTAAGGATACAACAGATAAGCATGACTAGGCCGGCAACAAGGCCCTGGCTATACCTCAAAAGTGAAAGCTGTAATAACAAAAGATACACCATATGGCCCCATGGAAAAAAAAAGGGGCTCACCGAGACTTTGAGTAGAAGAAACGCTCCGCTACACACGGTCGGCACCGTCCACTATGGAGCCACCTACAATCATAACACGAATGTAGCGCCCCCGGCAAAAGGGACGTCAGTACTTTTGAATTGTACTGGTATGTATAACTAAACACCATTTTACTAGAAAGAACTACCAAACTGATACAAGCAAATAATATGGGCAAGTCAAAGAAGCAATTCATATAATCTTTCATACAATTTCCACAACATTGATTAGGGCATTTCTGTCACGTGTTCACCACTGTTCTCATTACCACCGCTATCCCAAGCGGAGTCCGATCACTACCCGACCGGCTAGGTCACCTCATTGGAGGCATTACTCTCAATCAATATTTCATTTCCTTTATCCGGAATCCAATATCAGCACATTACCACCATGTGTGCGGCATGGTGTCCGATCACGACCCGATCGGCTAGGTCACCTCGTTAGAGGCATTTCTCCATTCTCATTAGCCAACACTTCAAATCTTTATTCCACACATAACATAACAGTTCCTGGGGCACTCATGGCCACCATCATCACATCGTTTCCCTTTTTTTTTTATTCATTTTACAAGTTGTTAACATATACACATATATTGAGGATATGTCAAATTGCAATCACAGGTAAATGAGCACATAGCTAGCATGAATAATTCTTTGTTCCAATGTTGGCTTATAGCCCAAGTATTTCCACACATAACTGTACTTTCCATTATTATCAAATTGTCAAGATTGGCACATTATTCACGTTGGGGCACATCCTTCACGAATATGTACAGATAATTGCATATCAATTAATGCGTAATAACAAGCAATATGCTAACCAATTCAACTCTTACCATGCTTTCGTAAATGACAACGGAGCTCAATTTCTAATAAAAAGGGATTTAGCCATACATACCTGGGGTTGAGTCCCTTTTTAATTTCTACTTCCAATTCACCAAATAATCTAGCAACATCCATATAGTGCACAAATTAATACGCATAACTTAAAATTCAAGCTTCACAACCACTACCCGAACATATCTAGGTTACTAGCCCCTTCTTTGCACAAGTCTTTGCTCTCACCCAATTACTCCCACTAGGTTCTAGGTTTTAGTATACATGCATGAACAATTTTAACCACTATTTTCAAGAACCAATGCATGAGACTTCCTCCCCTTAGATTAAACCAGAATTTAAATGAAAATGGTTAGGGATTTTACCTGCAAGAATGGGGATGAAGATAATTGCTTTGAAATTTCCCCGCCCGGATAGTTTTCAAGGATCAAATTTGAAGAAGGTGGCTTTCTCTCTCAAGAACCCTCTCTCCCTCTCTCTTATTTGTTCAGAAGCTTGTTAAAAATGAGGGGGGTTGGGGTGTTTTATTAAAAAGGGGGTCGGGGTAAAAATTTAGAAAAGAAAACGAAAAAGAAAAAAAAGAAGTCGAGCAAGATCTGCGGTCGCATTCTGCGATCGCAGAGTTGAAATGCGGTCCGCAGATTGGACCGCAGAATTGCCTCCAAAACTCTGAGGATTCTGTTTGGGTCTGCGACAGGAATGCGGTCCGCATTCATGTTCTGCGGTCTCATAGTGCACCGCAGAACTGACATTCACAAAATTCAAAGGAGAATATGCGACGACTATGCGGTCCGCATATTTGTTATGCGATCGCATAATAGACCGCATTTCAACATTAATTTTGACAACTCTACTGTTCCACTCTGCGGTAGAAATGCGGTCCGCATATCAATTATGCAGTCACATTTTGGACCGCATCTTGACCTCAAGTTTTAACCAAACCACTATTTCGTTATGCGGTCCGCATATTGGATCTCCGACCGCATTCTGGGCCGCATAATGGCATTTTTCTGGAAAATTGATTCTTTTGATTTTTTAAAGCATAGATCAATACCAAGGGTCCGAACCGCGGCGAGCCTGGCTCGCCGCGAAGAATTCTACACATTCCTAACACGTGTTCGGAGCCGACACCACAAGATTCTGGTTTATGAGCCAAAAAATTTTACGGGGCCTCACACTAATTGCATGAGACTAAGCCCTGTCTCTTTTAATTCCATGAGACTAAGCATTGTCTCCCATTTTGCATGAGGCTAAGCCCTACCTCCTCAACTGCATAAGGCTAAGCATTGCCTTTCCTTGCATAAGACTAAGCAGTATCTCCTATTTTTGCATGAGACAAAGCACTGTCTCCTATTTTGCATGAGGCTAAGCCCTGCCTCCCCCAACTGCATAAGGCTAAGCATTGCCTTTCCTTGCATGAGACTAAGCATTGTCTCCCATTTTGCATGAGGCTAAGCCTTGCCTCCTCAATTGCATAAGGCTAAGCATTGCCTCCCTAACTGCATGAGACTAAGCATTGTCTCCTATTTGCATGAGGCTAATCCCGGCCTCACTAATTGCATAAGGGTAAGCACTACCTTTTCCTGCATGAGGCTAGGCATTGCCTCCCTAATTGCATAAGGCTAAGCATTGCCTCCCTAACTACGGTATCTAGGACTGAGCACTATCCTCTATTCACCCAGGGCTAAGCATTGCCCTCACCTTACACAAGACTAAGCCTTGTCTTGTTTCATCCCGCATATGACCAAGTACCATATCTTTGCATTTCATGGGCTGAAACATCGCTATTTTGTCCAAAGGCGTCATAGTCCGAAGGCATCATCCTCATAGCCGGAAGACATCATTCCATGGCCTGAGGATCTCTCAATATTGCACATCATTATTCAAAGGCGTCATAGTCCAGAGGCACCATCCTCATGGCCCGAAGACATCATTTCATGGCCTGTGAATCCCTTATCACATGATTCATGGCCTAGGACGTCATGGTCTAAGGACGTCATCCTCACCGTCCAAAGACAACCTTCATGGTCCAAAGGGAATTTGCATCATGTTTTAGTTCTTGCAATAACCCATATATATTTGCATGCATCGTATTTTAAGTTTTGTATGTAGTCCAGGAAGGAACCGTTCTTTAAACGGGAGCAATCTTCACTCTGGTTCCCATTCATAACATTCACATCCTGCAAATGTTTCAAACGTAACCGACCACCATCAATTACCCGTTTTATTACTCTATGACTATTCAGATACTTGCTCTATAACACATCAGTTACGTTTCAGATTCACATTGATGACTCCGCATAAATTCATCCGATACAGTCCTACCTAAAAGAACCATTTCCGAAACGTAAGACCTTTTTTACAGTAACTCCATTGGTTTTGTCCGCCGTTGGATCCAGAACTATACAAGGCCTGATTCCCAAAAAACTGGGGATATGTAGGCAACTCAAAAACGGAGTTTGGCCTCTATTTTTAAAATCATCCCATTCGGTCAAAATCGGTCATTATTTCTTTACCTGACAACTCTTTCATCATTCCCGGGTAAAGAGGGGCAGCTGTTGATACCCAATTTTTCCCTCATATATATATATATATANACAAGCATTTTTTATAATTTTCCATAATTTTTTAAGGTTTTAAATTAATTTCTTTCTGCATTTTTATTGTATAAATGTTCAATAATTATCCTTAAAATTATTTTTGTGATGTTTTAATCATCCAAACTTATCATTTACACCAACGTGCACGTTTTTAAATATTTTTGCTTCATTTTTTCATAATTACATTTGCATTTTTAGGCTAATTGCATATTTTTGCAATAATAGCCTATATTCATGTATAATTACATTATGTATGCAAAAAATAACTTTTTACATTTTTATAATGTTAAGTTATTATTTTTAATCTTTTTAGTGCACAAATAATATTTTTGTTATTTATTAATTACTTTTATAAATTATTTTTGCTAAATATTGGGTATTTAAAACTAGCCTAAATTCCTAAACGTTTTCAGACCAAGAATTGGCCCAAAACACCTAATACACTAGCCCAATAACCACAGCCCAAAACCAATAACCCATTACCCAACCTGGTCGCAACCCACCTAACTAAACCCGACCCAACCCCTTTTAATCATGGCCGTTGATCTCTAAGATCAACGACCCATATCTATCCCCTTCATGTTAATGACCTACCCAGAAACCCTAGCCCATAATCCATCTAACCCGCCGCTCCTAAATACTCGATTTTGTATTACTTAGGTATTTGCCTAATTTTGGTAAATACCACATCTATATCGAACGAGAATCGACTCAATCTTGAAGATTTGTGTGATATTTCGTCCATATACGCGAGATGAACTGGATCATTCATACCAGTTGTCTGATTTCGAGTTCAAAACCCTAACTAGGGTTTGGAGTTTGATACTTTTTCTTTTCAGTTGTTTTATTGACTTGCAAACGAGATTTCTCCCTTTTCTTCGTCTGTGTTTACTTGATTTCTTTCCTTACCTGTGTTTAATCAATTATTTTTCTTGTTTGTGCATGATTTTACTGTTATATAAACCTCTTCCCATTCCCCTTTAAGACTAACCTGAATCGTAAAAATCTTTACAAAAAAAAAAACTAAAGTTATTTCTCTTTGTTCTCTCATTCTTTTGTTCTATACTCTAGTTCTTGGCCGGCTGAAAGCCAAGGCCACTAAAATTATGGGTTCTTGCTCTCCGTTGATATTCAGAATACTGTGGACTTTTGTTCTTTCTTGTTTTTCCGCTTAACTGGTGAGTTACTGGACTTCGTAGTTTCATTCCTATGTATCTGTGATTTGCATATGTTTTCACTCTTGAAGTTTTGCTTAATGTGTTTTTCTGGGTTGTTTTATGTGAAATTCTGTTTGTTCTACTTCAATTTTAGCTCTCCTTAACTCTTAGCTTCATATTGACAGTTTAAAGCATGCCTAAACTTGATTTGAGTAAATTAGATTCCTTTAAAGCTTATCTAGTCCATGTGTTGCAACTTACTAATGTTTAGGACCTACGTATTTTAGCATCTCTATGCTGTTTAATTTTGCTATCAATCATGTTACTTGAACATGCCTTACTTACATAATTCGTATCGCTTTTAATAGACTTGTTGATTGTGTTCAAAAGCACGAATGTATACATTCACTATATGGCACAAGTCCGTTTCCTATCCTATTTTGAATTTGCTGTGATGATATCTTACCTATATAGCATGTTTGATCATGTTCCCTATTGTTATGCTTCCAGCATGTCTTGACTTCCCAATAGTTGCAATGATCTGTTCTCATCCTATCTAAATTCCGTTGCCAATAAATATGATTCTCTATTGTAACACTAGGACCTATACTTAGCATAATTTGAACCTTTTCCTTACTATGAGTTTGTGTACACCAATCTTGCAAACCTGTTCTGTTAATTTGTGACTACTTATACACTAGGTATTGAACTTGTTCTTCTGAATCTTTTCTAAGTCTGTTCTTGAAACCTAAAACATGTTCAATTATCTGCTCTATGTGCTCAAATTGACTATGTTTGTATCCCTCAGTGTTGTCTCTCAACCTTAGTTTACTCTCTTTCACTTGTTACCTGTGTTCTTTTGAGTTCTCATTCTTAGCCGGCTGAAAGCTAAGGCTACCTAGGTTCTATCATTGACCTCCCTAGTGTGACCAGTGCTCGGGGTCCAATTGAGACCCTCGTAAACTCTAACACACTAGGGCCTAAGGTTCCTTGGCACTTTATCCTAACTGCTCCATTTTCTGCCCCTTTTCACCAACTGAATCAGCCAACGGGCTTGTGTAAATGGCTGTTTTATGGACCTTTGATTAACTATGGCTACTGGGTTTTGGCTATTTTGTGTTGGATTGACTGTGACTTCTACGTTATGGTGAAACCTGTACGGATACAAAACTGAAGGCCTGGCTGGACTGGGTATACTTTGGGCCTGTCTTAGGCCCACTATAGTTATTTTGTAACTTTGTTGTTTATTTCATTCATTGGGCCTGTAATAATGTTGTAATAACAATTGGGGTGTTAGTAAAACTGGGAAAATACGTCTATTCTAATGTTTGCATGAAACGGGTAGAAATCCTGCCTATAGATATTTAATTCGTTCAGCATGTTCTGCTCCTATGTGTTTGTTGGATAACCTGCCTATAGGAGCTGAGTGATTAATTCGTTCAACATATTCAGCTTCTACATGGTTGTTAGATATCATGCCTATGGAAAATAAAATCTCAATGACCATTCTTTCAATTTGCATAACTGCAGCATATTCCTTAGATTCTATGACTATAAGATTATATTCTACTGATCCTCATCTAGAAATCATGCCTATAGGTCCTTTATTGATGAATTCACTGATGTTATTATGCTGCTCATCTAGAAGACATGCAATAGGAGTTAAGTATAAAAAAAAGTTTCAATCGTTGATCATTAGAAATCCTGCCTGTAGGACATTACCACTCGCTTTAAGGTGTTAATATTGGATTTTCAAACACTGTTTCATTGCTCAGCTATGCCATCATTAGAAAGCATGTCCATAGGATCAAACTGAGTAATTCTGAGTAATTCCAATGGTTATCACTGCCAACTAGTGCGTAAATTACCCAGAGATCATGTCTATAGGTTTAATCACGTATAATTTGTAATGTCAACAATGAGCATGCAATACCAGATTTACCTAAATTGTATAGTTGTTTAGCAATCTCATCTATAGGATTGCATCTTGCATCTGAAACTGCCTGCACGAAGTCACATAGAAACCATGCCTATTGGGCTTAATGGTTTTAATTTGGCTCAATTCTGAAATTGCCTAACGCCTACTGTGAGAATTTGTTCGTGTGCATTTGTTGTCTAAAGTGTGGAGGCTAACTTGAGTCCTTTGATTTCTTTTACATAAAGTCCAACTTGTTTCTTATGTCGCCTAGTTTTATCATTTTAGAGCAGCCTAAGTTAAGTCAAGAACTATCCAAAATAGCATTCCAAACGCCTCCGGGATCATAGGCATGGGACGGGTAGTGCACGAATAAGGTACGATTTATAATTGAACTAGTGCGGTTTAGGTAACAACTTGAAGATTGTAATCGGGTAGCAAGAGATGATAGTCTGTGCCCCCTGAATAATATGAGTAACACCCTATTCATAGGGAGTTATGAAGTATTATTTATGTTGCACGGGGTGATCCTTTAGGCTAAAACACTTAGGAACCCCCCCCCCCCCAATCATATTTCTATTTATCTGTGAGTCAAATGTTTGTATTTATATAAAGTATTTTAATAATGAATTTTCTCAAACTCCTTGCTTTCTTTGTCTGTGTTTGTCTAACTAATTCATATGACTCGAGTCCGGCCGGGACCTACACTTTTGGACCTCGAAGAGTGCCTAACACCTTCTCTTCGAGGTAATTTGAGCCCTTACTTGATCTTTGGTGACGCAAGCTGGTTAAACCGGAGTTATTTTCAAATAGGTTCCCTAATGCACCTCAAACCCATTAGGTGGCGACTCTCTCTATTAACACATTCCTTAAAAGAGTTGTCATGTGTCGAAACCCGATTTCGCGAGAAAAAGAGGTGCGTCACTAATTATATACACCAAAGGATTACTGATGCTAAGCCCCTTGCTGCCACGTTGAGGGTGATGTCCCATTAAGCTTATCCACCAAAATTAATTACCTTGTTAACCTCCTACTAAAAATCAATAACTAACCAATTATCCATATAATTAAGAATTATCTCAAATTAATTAAAATACTAATTATTTTTAACACACTTTATACACCTTACTATCATGGTCGTGTGGTACCTTGTATGGCACTAGTCCATATATACGAGGTATTATAGCTTGGACCATATTTTATTCCAAATTGTCAAACTTTGACGGAACTCATTTTCTTCGATTCGCTTACCCTCTCACCTTCATGAATTTACTTATCACTTGTTTGAAATAGTGTAATACTTACCACCTCAAAATAATCTTGTCCTTGAACTGATGTCAATTTTCTTACGACAAATCCAATGTACAATACTATGAGGTGTAACATTATTGTAATACTGTGAGGTGTAACATTATGGTTTTGTGCTGTATTGGTTTCGGTTTGAGGCATACTTGTGGATCGGTTATGTCTTGTGGAGGTGGGTTTTGAGGATGACTTAAGCAAGGAAATTTTGGGATGCACGGTGTATTACAGTTTATGGTATATGGGAAACATGGAAGAATTGAGTGGTTATTCGTGAAGGACGTAGTGTGCATGGAGTAGAAATTTGCTCGATTGCATTAAGGTAGGGGTTACTTCTTGGGTGTTGTCGTGCTAATGGGGCATGGGTCGTTTGTCCCGTTTGGGCAGTGCAATTGATATTTGAGTAGAGTGGGTGACTCTCAAGAAGTTTCTAATGGGTTAAAAATTTATATGTAGCAATTGAGAATTTTTCCGAATTTGCATATGGCTAGAATCTGTGATTTGCATTGGATAGTGTCGAGACTCGCGGTATTTCTATATCATTATGGAATCTACATTTTTGTATCAAGAAAGTAAAGGAAATGACTTTACATTCATAGAAGGTCTCTTCAGTGTGGGTGTATCAATTGTGGTATTTTTGGGGTACTTAAGAGGGAATACATCGTCTTATGGGCCTTATGGAAGTGTGGTTTTATGCTAGGACTTATTGTGGTGATCTTTGGGTAAGGATCGTGGTGTTCTAGCAAGGAGAAGTGTCAACTTGAGGGTAATTCGGAAGGAACTCGGAGAAATAGGACAACTTGGTAGTAGGTTGGATCGGTATGGTAACGGTATGCTCGGCTGTTTTGGTTCTTATGATGAGGTGAGGCTTTACGTGTGTTTTACGGAAATACTCTTGGATTTGGTGACCTACGTGGCTTGGTTGAGTTAGAGGGATTCAGTTCTGATAACTTCATTATGTGCAAATGGAATTCAAAGAGTTCTCGATGATTTCTACCACGGTTTGAGACAGATATTTCCTACTGGCGTGAGGAGCATGTTGAGTATTGTGATTTTCTACCGGATGGGATGATGCGAAAGGTTCCTTCCTAATTGAGTAAGTAGTTTGCTTGTGACTCGGAGTTGATAATGAGGTTATCGTATTTTTATATGATGGCATGATGGATGCGGTGTGTTGTGTGGGATTGAGATTGCATGTGCAAGGTCACAATTCAGTTTTGAAGGGAAGGTCATGAATTCTTAAATAACATTGACGGTTTCAGATGACTAGATGAATGCTATTACTACTTGGTATTGCTTAAGAAGAATGTACATTCAGAAGGCGTACAGGGTTTTAACTTACGGATGTTTCATTGGTATTGGGGTACTCGCTTGGTTGATCGACTGCTGATATTTCAGATTTTTTCTATGTGGCATGGAAGAATTATAGAAGTATTCCTCATGGGATGATCGTGCATGGGAGATGTGTTAGACATTCGAGTGCTGGATTTGGGACCAGCTATGGTGATTCATGTGTTCTATGAATTTGGAGAATGGGAGTTCACAGAAGCAGATTGTTTCATGGTTGTGGACTGTGAAGATGTGGCCAAGCTAGCCAGAGGATAGTACATGTTATGTTAAATCCTTATGGACCGTTGGAGGGCTATTTATCCATTTGGGGATGACCGGAGTTGATTTGGGGCCTATTAGTAGGCCCGAGGGGGATGTGCATTCTACACCGGGTCGGATTTGTTGACTCAGAACTGTTAGTGTTGAGGGGTGAGTCATTCGGTTAGAGTTTAGCTTGTTCATTTTTCGATTGTTCTATATGTTACTCTTCTATGCTACGAGGGGTGGTGATTCGTTGGTTATATACACACATGGTGCGGTTCGGTTTTGGCCTTATAGCGGTATTCGAGCGAGATGGTTATTGAGGTGCTGAATGGTTGATTGCGCCTTGGTTATGGTCTTTTTAGGATGTGGTATATTGTGTTATTCACTTCTCTATGGTTATTATCATACACTTCATGTACTTGATATCGAATTGCATGTGGTTGTTAATTTTGAGTGTTGTGGCTTGAGGTATTTTATAAGTTCGGTGCTGGATGGGTCACGTATTGCATCGAAGTTATGTTGGGATATGACCATTTGTGTTAGATTCGTGTGTCTTGGTTCTATTATGTATGATAGGTTGGTATCATTGTGCATGTGGTGGTATCTATTGAACTTGCGGGGCGGTTCTATCGTTTGAGTCATTTTCCATGATTGAGTACATTTGAATTGTTGCTTATTGGTGCAAGAATTGAACGATTTACTACTTTAGGTTGTATGTGTAGCATGTCAATAGAATGGTTGTGTTTGAGAGACGAGGTCATTGGACCTAGAATGGGCACTATCAGATTTGATTACAGTATATATGGAGGAATAATATTGGAAGTCAGCTTAGGATTTGGCTTTGGTTCTTGTTAAACGAGAGAGGGCTCCACGACTTGCTGATCTGATAAGTGGTTATAAGTTTCTGCGTGTTTCTTCTTCATCGGCAATGTACGAAGGTTTTAGAACGAGGTTTTGTTTGATATAAGGTTTATTACTAGTATCGAGTTCGTTTTGAGCAGTTACATTGATCGATAATTTTGCTACGAGTATGCGAGTTGTGTGATGTCATGTGATTATATCTTGGGTTATGATTAAGGGTTGGTATAGCTTTTTCAGACTTATACAGTGTGTAGATACGAGATTCGGGTCTTGTAAGGAATTCCGGATGTTGGAAATTGGGTTCTAAGGCTTACGGACTAAGGTTGAAGTAATGATCCTCAGTTATGTAGTGTTGTCAGGCTTATATGGAGTAGGGTAATGTGGGATCACCCCCGGGTATGTGCATGGTAAGGTTACACAGTGATTTGACGGCTTAGGAACAACACTTAGCAAGTTCGTGGACGAACATATGTTCAAGTGGGGGAGAATGTAACGACCCGACCGGTCATTTTGAATAATTGCATTTCCATTCAGCTATTTGAAGTATGGAGTAGTTCATGATGTATTATGACTTGTGTGAATCCTCGGTTTTGGTTTTCAAGTGATTCGGGATTGATTTGGAAGAATTAATTTCATGTTTGAAGCTTTAAGGTGGAAGAGTTGACCATGTTTGACTTTTGAGTATTTGACCCCGGATCGAAGTTTTGATGGTTCTATTAGGTTTCGATGGTGCTTTTGGACTTGGGTGTATGCCCGGACATGCATTTGGATATTTCTAGAAGGTTTTCGGCAGTAATTGGCAAATGTTGGAAATTTGAAGGTTTGGAATGTTCATAAGTTTGACCGAGAGTTGAATTTGATGATATCGGATTCGGATTGCGGTTCCGCAAATAGGAATAGCTTCGTTATATCATGTGGGACTTGTGCAAAAAATTTGATTTCATTTTTAGTTGATTTGATATGGATCAGCACAAGTTTTAGAAGTTGAAAGTTTAAAAGTTCATTAAATTTGATTTGAGGCACGATTCATGGTTTTGATATTGTTATGCGTCATTTGAGGCCTCGAGTAAGTTCGTGTTATGTTATGGGACTTGTTGGTATATCTGGACGGGGTCCTTAAGGGGGCTCGGGTGAGTTTCGGACATGGTTCGGATAATTTTGAATGGTTTTGCATTGCTGGTTTTCTGCTATTACATGTTGCTTCTGGTATTCTTTGCGATCGCGGAGGTTAGCCTCGATCGTGAAAGGTGTTTTGATCTGCTGTGAACTTTCTCTTCGTGTTCGCGTGAGGATGAACGTGTTCGCGTAGAGATAGGGCTAGTCTACATCGCGTTCGCATCTGCTTCTACGCGTTCGCGTATTGTTTTCGCTGAGCTGAGAAGTCGATGGTCTCTTCTTCGCATTCGCGATGTTACTGCCACATTCTCGTTATTTTGTAAGCCTTGTGTATCACTTTTGCAAGGCTTGTGCCGCGAACGCATAGAGTTAACTGTGGCAACGTATGTTTGTGCATCAAGATCGCGAGGGTATTACCGCGAACGCGTAGAGTACCATTTAGCATTGTATATAGGTACTTTATTTTCAAACCTTGAGTCATTTTATCATATTTGGAGCTATGGAGCTCGGATTCAGATGATTTTAGAAGAGATTTTCACCATATGGATTGGGGTATATTTTCAACACTCGGTCTTGATTATTTCATGAACCTATCTTCGTTTTTGGTATTTGGTTGATGATTCTAAAGAGAAATTAGGGGTTTTTGTCTAAAATAGAGTGAATTTTTGAGTTTTGAGCATTGATTCTGAGTTTCATTTGAGTGAAACTAGTATGGTTGGACTCGTAATTGAATGGGTTATCGGACTTTGTCAATTTTATCGGGTTCCGAGGTGCGGGCCCGGGTTTGACTTTTTGGTTGACTTTGAGTAAAAGTGTAAAGATTCGACCTTTATCATTTGGGATAGTTTCCTTAGACATTATTTAATATTTTTGAGTTTCTTTTGGCTAGTTTCTAGCCATTCAAAGGTGGATACGCGTGGGATGGAATTTCTAGAGTGTCGTTTGGCTTGTTTGGTATTTGTCTTGGCTTGTTTGAGGTAAGAATCCTATCTAAAACTTGGTTGAGGCACTAGTTTCCTGAATTATTTGTGATAGCTATGTGCTATGGGTGTATATATATGGGTTTGAACCCATGTGCGAGCACCGGGGTATTTATCCATGCTCGGGGTAGTACTTACGCTATAATATGCCTAGAGTTGACAGTTAAGCTTTAAGCTACAATGTTTCTCCTATTTGTATCATTGTTGTGAAGTATTTGAGCCATGTTTGAGGTTACGAAGAGGCTAAATCCCTGAATAAATCTTGGTAATTGCTATTCCTGTGATAAAATTGTCGATTTGAGCTATGATAGCACACATTGCACATGCCTACACTTTAGCATGTAATCATAACAGTCTAGGAGCATGAAATATGATTTATATATGTCATAAACATGTGTTCTTGTATACTCGCTTATGTCCGATATGATTTGTACTGGATGTTTTTGACGATTGCGTTGATATGCCTGTGACAACGCCGGGTGGATTTTGTTGTTATGACTGTGACCATGCCGGGCGGATTATGATGTTGTGCCTTTGACCACGCCGGGTGGATTGTGATACTAGCACGTGAGTTTTCCGTGCAGCACGTGAGTTGTTTGTGCGGATCCAAATATTGATATATAGCACGTGAGTTGTCCATGCAATTGATATTATTAGCAGATGAGTTGTCCATGCGGATCCAGATATTGATATTATAGCACGTGAGTTGCCCATGCAGCGCGTGAGTTGTCCGTGCGGTTGATATTATTATGGCGTGAGCTATCCGTGCAGCACGTGAGTTGTCCGTGCAGCGTGTGGATACGGATCCATCCCCCTAGGGTCACCCTCTCTTGTTTCTCTCTTGATGGCGTATACGCGTATCGTGAGAAACTGACGGGTTTCTGGTTGATGTGAGCTCTAGGAGAGCTGGTTACTATACTTGGATCGGGTTGTACGCCGCAACGGACAGATATTTGGTTATTGCATTTCATCTTCACTTGCAATTTCCTTGACTAATTACCTGATTTACTTGCATATATTCCTTATATGCTGGATTGTTTACTGAGCAAAACACTTTAAAACCAAGAATTGTGAGTATCAAAATGGTTTTACTTGAGATTTCCTGATTTGACTATATACCTGTTCTATACTTGTTGGAATATTGAACTGCACAGGTGTTAGTGAGTATCATCTATAGTTCTTGCTTTTTTTATCTCGCCGAGGTTAGTTATGATACTTATTGAGTACATGGCGTCGGTTGTACTCATAGTACACTTCTGCACCTTGCGTGCAGATCCTTGTGTTGATGCTGCTGTGTACGGTGAGGGCTGACATTGAAGATGTACCTGCGTTTCAATTATGGGTATCACTTGTCCTTGGTAGCATTAGATTCAGATTATGTTCATTTACATTTCAAACAGATATTGTAATTATTTCAATTCAGTTTTATAAAAATCTAAGTCTTAGTGGCTCATGACTTGTACTACCAATTCTTTGGAATTCTTTGTATAAAAGTTCAGTTATATTATCATTATTTTTCTCAGTAAATCTCATTTGAATTAGATTATTGTTAAATTGGCTTACCTAGTGGGTCGGGTTAGGTGCCATCATGACTAGTTAGATTTTGGGTCGTGACATGGCACCTCCGACAATGCCACAATTCTTATCCGAGCCACTTTTATTTTCTAATTATGTTTGGACCTGTAGAACTCAACCCTACCTTGTATATACTTCCTAAACTTAGTTTTTAGGGGCAAAAGGCTATGGAACACTTAGAAGCAACGAATCACAAGAGTTTTCTCTTTTGTTCTTTCTTAATATGTATTTTAATGCTTTCAATTATTATCATGATTGTTAGTATGGTTATAAGTATCTAAACATTCTCATCTAGGGTTTGAGGGAACCTCTTGGAGGATTACTTTTAATTATGTTTAATATGATCGAGCCTTTGGATTTCTCTACTTGTTTAACTACATGCTTATTTCAGTTGATTGAATGGCCATCGATTGAATGTGCCGATTTAGTGTGTATTGCTTGAGAAAGGGTACATATTTAGGTAGTTTTTGAACAACATCACCCGTAACGTATGTTAGAAATCAATATGAGGGGTTTAAAGGTGGATTAGAGATAACGAAATCTTGGTGTGATCTTAGTGAGCAGTGAGCTAGTGCCAGCTAGTGTAGTTCGAGAGAATATGTTTAGTAAATTGTGGTAGTTGATCGAGAGAGAAATACGACACCTAAATTAGTCATGACCAGTAGAGGATACTTAGGCAATATTATGGGAGACGTAGCGGGAAGGATTCCGACAATTGGGGAAATCATAAATCTAGACCTCCTTAATCTTGTCCCAAATCTTAGTATCTTTAGATGTTAATTTACTATTTTAATTTGCAAGTTAATTAGTAAGAAAATAGAATCTTAATATTTATAAATTAGGAATGGTTCGAGCTTGTATTGTTAGTGGTACTTAATAGTTACAGCAAAATCTTAGTTCTCTGTGGGATTCAACTCCGTACTTTTAAACCGAGTTATATTTACATTGACCGCTTATCCTTTTTAGGATTAGAGTTGGGCGTGATAAAATACCATATGAATATTATAGAGGATTGCGGAATGTTTTTGTTTAAGGAATGAACTAGCTCTCTATGATACCCTATCAGTTTATGATATATACCACGTGGGTACTATAGAGGACTGAGGGTTATTTTTTTGGAGAAATGAATCTGCCCTTTATGATACCATATTAATATATGATATATACCAGACTGGTATAATAGAGACTGAGTATTATCTTGGAAAGAATGAACTAGACTACTATGATACAATGTCAATCTATGATATATAACATGATATATACTATTTGGGGATCATAGTGGACTGTGTGTTTCTGAAATGAATGAACTAGGTGTAACGACCCGGACGGTCGTTTTGAGAGTTATAGCCCTGATCCCCTATTAACTGCTTCCCCCGTATCTTTTTCTGCTATTGTGACTTGTTGGGAGTGTTCGTTTTGGTTTTTTGAGTGTTTTGGGACACTTAGTCCCTAAATGGAGGCTTAAGTCTTAGAATTTGGATCGTAGTCGAAACTATGTGAAGACGACTTCGGAATGGAGTTCCGTCAATTCCATTAGCTCCACTAGGTGATATTGGGTTTAGGGGTGTGTCCGAATTGTGTTTTGGAGTCCCGTAGCTCATTTAGGCTTGAAATGGCTAAAGTCAAATTTTTTGAGATTTGGACCGGTAGTGGAATTTTTGATATCTGGGTCGGAATCCGATTCCAAAAGTTGCAATAGGTCTGTAATGTTGAATATTACTTGTGTGTAAAATTTGGGGTCAATCGAACGTGGTTTGATAGGTTTCAACATCGGTTGTGGAAATTTAATGTTTCAAGTTTTTTATGTTTGATTTGGAGGGTGATTTATGATTTAAGCGTTGTTTGATGTGGTTTGAGGGCTCGACTAAGTTCGTATGGTGTTTTAGCATTGGTTGGTATGTTTGGTTGAGGTCCCGGGGTCCTCGGGTGCGTTTCAGATGCCCAACAGATCGATTTTGGACTTAAGAGGTTGCTGAAGTTTTCTGGTGTCTGAGTTCTGGTTTTCCTTATACGCGATCCATGGAGTGATCCGTGATCGCGTAAGCTAGCTGGGCGAAATGCGTTCGCGGTCAGGGGCATGCGAACGCGTAGTGCTGTGAGGTGATGCTTCGTGAACGCAAAGCCAAGGTCGCGTTCGCGTAGTGTTAAGTGGACAAAGCTAGGCCACGCGCTTTGCTCATCGCGAACGCGTTTGGTTGTTCGTGATCGCGTGAGTATGAGAGTCAGAGTATCGCGTTCGCGTGGTGTTTTACGCGTTCGCGTAGAGCAAATTTCTGGGGCAGCAAAGTTGAGCTTTGCGCTCACGAGGCTATTTCCGCGATCGCGATTAAGGAATCACTAGGCAATATTAAACATTTCAAAAACGAGGGTTTGGCCGTTGTTATCAAAACTTGAGTTTGGGAGCTCAGATTTGGACGAGATTTTGAGGGATTTTTAGAGATATCAATTGGTTAATGATTCTACACTTGATTTTGGTTATATTCCACTAATATATCATTAATTTTATCATTTCGGATTTGGTGTGAATAATTGGGAAAAATTTGAGAAGAGTTCTTAGGCCGAATTTTGGGATTTTGATCGAGATTTGGTATCGGATTTGAGTAATTTTGGTACGAGTAAACTCGTGAGTGAATGTGTGTTCATATTTTGTGACTTACCCGATTTTGAGACGTGAGCCCGGGGAGGCTTTTTGGGCGATTTTCCAATTTCTTACTTTGGCTTTGATTTCATTAGCTAGATTAGTTTCTTGTAGTTATATTTATGTTTTGAAATTGATTTTGGGTAGATTTGGGCCATTCTGAGTCAGATATTCGTGGAAAGAGCATTGTTACGGATTGATTTGAGCTTGGTTCAAGGTAAGTGGCTTGCCTAACCTTGTGTGGGGGAACTCCCCTTCGGATTTGGTACTGTTTTGACATGTGAGTGGCGTGTACGTGAGGTAACGAACGTACACGGGCTATTTGTTGTAAAACTCTCTTTTTCACTAAGTAATAACCTGTTTCTCCTTATTTGAGCTACACTAGCATATGTAACTATCCTGTTTAGTTTAGAATAGCATGCCTACGTGTCTAAACTGCCTATCTGAACTCTGTGCAGCATGTTTAGTGAAATTCCTGCTTTCCTTGACTTGAACTTAGTCTCAATTGTAGGTTTTCTTGCTGTAACTATTATTTCTATTGGTTGAGCTGTATATTTACTTTAGGACTATGGAACGGTATTCCGGGAGATCACCCTGTACTGCATATACTTTGGGACTGCGGAACGGTATTCCGGGAGATCTCCCTATTTTGCATATTTACTTTGGGACTACGGAATGGTATTCCGGGAGATCCCCTTGCGCATTTACATTTGGGACTACGAGACGGTATCTCGGGAGATCCCCTATTTTTATCTGTGTGTACTGAGCTATTGTCTTCTATGATTTCCTCTTGTTTAATTTCAGTCTTTATTTTACTGCGGTATTTTATTCTATATATATATATATATATATATATATATATATATATATATATATATATATATATATATATATATATATACACACCAGTAGGGCCATGGCCTGGCTCGTCACTTCTCGACTGAGGTTAGGCTTGGCACTTACTAGGTACCGTTGTGGTGTACTCATATCCTTCCCTGCATATGTTTTTCGTGTGCAGATCCAGGTACCTCTTATCAGCCGCATTATCAGTGAGGCAAGACAGCTATAGAGACTTCAAGGTATATTTGTCGTATCCGCATACCTCAGAGTCCCTATCTACTCTTCCTCATGTAAAACACTTCTTGTATTTCCTTTTGTTAGACTCTGGAGTATAGAAATACTATTTTTTTTGTAGTTTGTGACTTATGATATTCTAGGTTTTGGGAGAGTTTATGTACATTTCGAGAGTGATAATTGTATAAGCCGAGCAGCATCTTAATTTCTATTTCAATTTACCTGTTAGTTGTTAGCTTTTATATTTTCGTTTCTTTTCCGCAAATGGTAGGCTTACCTAGTTATAGATACTAGGTGCCGTCACGACGTTTCACGGAGGGAGAACTTGGATTGTGACAAGTTGGTATCAGAGCTCTAGGTTCATAGGAGTCGTGAGTCATAAGCCGATATATTACAGTCTCGCAGATTGGTACAGAAATGTCTGTAGTTATCTTCGGGAGGTTGTGGAACTGTTAGGAAAATTCCACTTCATTGATTTCCTTGTTATGCGAAATTATTGACTTTGAAATTCTAAGCTTCTGTCTTCTATTCCCTCACAGATGGTGAGGACACGTACAGTCGGAGATGACCAGGCACCCGCGCCCCCTGCTAGAGCCGCTAGAGGCCGGGGCCGGGGTAGAGGCCGAGGATGCCCACGTGGTGCAGCCAGAGCACCCGAGGGAGCTGCTACCGAGGAGCCACCAGTAGCTCTTGTCAGAGCACAGGCACCTATGACGCCTACTACTGCTACTCCAGCTCTTCAGGAGACCCTTGCGCAGTTCCTCAGCATGTTTGGTACTCTAGCTCAGGCAGGGTTGATTCCCCTTGCTCCAGCTATATCTCAGGCCTGGAGGAGCACAGACTACCACAGCCCGCACACCAAAGCAGCGGGTTCAGGTTGATCAGATTCTAGAGGTTATACCGGTACCACCAGTAGCCCTAGTTCAGCCCGAGGGTAGGGCAGTAGTTCCAGAGGAGGAGGAGCGTAGGCTCGAGAGGTACAAGAAGTACGAACCTCCTACATTCAGTGGTCTAGTATCAGAGGATGCTCGGGGTTTTAAGGAGGGGTGCCACGGTATCCTCCGTACTATAGGCATAGCAGAGTCGAGTAGGGTTTCTTTCACTGTTTTTCAGCTTCGAGGAGCAGCCTATCAGCGGTGGCATACTTATGAGTTGAACAGTTCGGTGAGGCATCTTCACTTACATGGACTCTGTTCTCGGACATGTTTTTGAGAGAGTATGTCCCTCCGAGCCTCAGGGACGCATGGCGCATGGAGTTTGAGCAGTTGCGCTAGGGTGCTATGATTGTTTCAGAGTATGCAGTCAATTTTGGTGACTTGGCTAGACATGCACCAGCTTTGGTTTCTACAGTTCGAGAGAGGGTCTGTCGGTTTATTGAGGGACTCCATCCTAGCATCAGCACTAACATGGCCCGGGAGCTAGATATGGATATCTCGTATCAGCATGTGGTGAGTATTTCTAGGAGAGTGGAGGGCATGCTTGCTCAGATAGGGAGGAGAGAGAGGCCAAGAGGTCCCAAGAGTCTGGCCATTATTCCGGTGCCCGTGCTCCAGCTGCAGTTCGACATGGTAGGGGCTATGTGAGTCGCCTCGTTCATTCAGCTCTTCCAGCTGCCAGTGGTATTCCAGCTCCTCCTATACCTCAGGAGCCTTATTATGCACCTCCAATATCTAGTGTGCCTCCTGCACAGGGTTCTTTTAGCGATCAATCCAGCAGACCTGGCCCGAGCCACCCACAGTCGCCACGCCCTCCTTGAGCTTGTTTAGAGTGTGGCGACACTCGCCATATGGTGAGGGATTGCCCCAGACTTAGGAGGGGTGCACCTCCATAGACTTCTCATCCACAGCGTGCTCCACAGGGTTCCTAGGTCATGATTACGACACCAATTGTCACTCCACCTGCTTAGCTAGCTCGAGGTGGAGGTCGGGGAAGTAGAGGTCGCCCTAGAGGGGGAGGCCATGCCAGATACTATGCCCTTCCTGCTCGTACAGAGGTGGTTGCTTCTGATTCTTTCATTACAGGTATTGTTCCGGTCTGTCATAGAGATGCATCAGTTCTATTTGATCCAAGCTCCACTTATTCCTATGTGTCCTCTTATTTTTCCCGCATTCGGGCATATCTCGGGATTCTTTGAGTTCCCCTGTTTATGTGTCTACTCCTGTGGGAGATTCTCTTGTTGTGGACCGCGTGTATCGGTCGTTGTTTGATTACTCTTAGTGGTTTTGAGACCAGAGCAGATTTATTATTGCTCGGCATGATAGATTTTGATGTTATCTTGGGCATGGACTGGTTGTCGCCCCATTATGTTATTCTCGATTGTCACGCTTTACCGCAATTAAAGTGGAGGGTACCTTAGGTTACACTCCCAACAGAGTTATTTCATTTCTTAAAGCTCAACGAATGGTTAAGAAGGGGTCTGACGTGTATCTAGCCTATGTGAGAGATGTCCGTATTGATACCCCTACAGTTGAGTCAGTCCCAATAGTGAGGGATTTCCCTGATGTATTTCGAGCTGATCTTCCGGGCATGCCGCCCAACAGAGGTATTGATTTTGCATTGATTTGTGGCCGGGCACTCAGCCCATCTCTATCCCTCCTTATCGTATGGCCCTTGCTGAGTTGAAGGAACAGTTACAGGAATTGCTTGATAAGGGCTTCATTCGGCCCAGTGTGTCACCTTAGGGTGCTCCTGTCTTGTTTGTGAAGAAAAAGGATGGTTCTATGCGTATGTGCATTGATTATCGATAGTTGAACAAAGTCCCGGTGAAGACACGATATCCTTTGACTCGTATTGATGGCCTATTTGAACAGTTATAGGGTGCCCGAGTGTTTTCCAAGATTGACTTTGTGTTCAGGTTATCATCAGTTGAAGATTCAGGAGCCATATATCCCGAAGACTGCTTTCAGGACTTGGTATGGTCATTACGAGTTCCTTGTGATGTCATTTGGGCAGACCAACACCCCAGCAGCATTTATGCATTTGATGCACAGTGTATTTCAGCCTTATCTTGACTCATTCGTCATTGTCTTTATTTACAACATTCTGGTGTACTCCCAGAGTCGGGAGGATTATGAACAGCACTTGAAGACTGTGCTTCAGACCTTGAGAGAGAAGAAATTATATTCAATGTTTTCAAAATGTGAGTTCTGGTTGGATTCTGTAGCATTTTTGGGTCACATTATGTCGAGTGAGGGATCAAGGTGGATTTGAAGAAGGTGGAAGCGGTACAGAGTTGGCCCAGACCATTCTCGACTATAGAGATTCGGAGTTTTCTTGGTTTGGCGGGGTATTACTGTTGATTTGTTGAGGGATTCTCATCTATTGCAGCACCTATGACCAGGCTGACCCAGAAAGGCACTCCATTCAGATGGACAAAGGAGTGTGAGGAGAGCTTTCAGATGCTCAAGACAGCTCTGACTACAGCCAGTATTGGTATTGCCTTCAGGTTTTGGGTCTTATATTGTTTATTGTGATGCGTTGCGAGTTGGCCTCGATGCGGTATTGATGCAGGACCATAGGGTGATTGCCTACGCGTCCAGACAGCTGAAGGTGCATGAAAAGAACTACCCTATCCACGACCTTGAGTTAGCTGCTATTGATCATGCCTTGAAGATTTGGAGGCATTATTTGTACAGAGTCCCTTGTGAGTTCTACAGTGCATCAGAGTTTGCAGCATCTGTTCAAGCAAAAGGGTCTTAATTTGCGTCAGATGAGGTGGTTAGAGCTACTTAAGGACTACGATATCACCATTCTATACCACAGTGAGAAGGCCAATGTAGTGGTCGATGCTTTGAGTCGCCAAGCAGAGAGTTTGGGGAGTTTAGCATATATACCAGCAGCAGAGAGGCCAATGGCGTTGGATGTTCAGGCCTTAGCCAACCAGTTTCTGAGATTGGATATTTTTTAGATGAGTCGAGTGTTGGCTTGTGTGGTCTCTCGGTCTTCTCTTTATGATCGTACCAAGGAGCGTCAGTATGATGATCCCCATCTGCTTGTCCTTAAGGACACGGTTCAGTATGGTGATGCTAAGGAGGTCACTATTGGGGATGACGGTGCATTGAGGATGCAGGGCAGGCTATGTGTACCTAGTGTGGACGGTTTGCGTGAGTTGATTCTTCATGAGGCTCATAGCTCGCGGTACTCCATCAATTCGGGGTGCTGCAAAGATGTATCATGACTTAAGGCAGCATTATTGGTGGCGTGGAATGAAGAAGGACATAGTGGAATATGTGGCCCGGTGTCTAAATTGCCAGTAGGTGAAGTATGAGCATCAGTGGCTGGGTTGGTTGCTTTAGAAGAAAGAGATTCTGGAGTGGAAATTGGAGCGGATCACTATGGATTTTGTTGTTGGACTCCCACAAACTCAGCAGAAGTTTGATATAGTTTGGGTGATTGTGGACAGGCTGACCAAGTCAGCTCATCTCATTCCTGTGATGACTACCTATTCTACCGAGCAGTTGGCTCGAGTTTATATCCGCGAGATTGTAAGACTTCATGGCATATCGGTATCTATCATCTCTGATCGGGGTACACAGTTTACATCGTGGTTCTAGAGAGTCGTACAGCATGAGTTGGGTACTCGGGTGGAGTTGAGCACAGCATTTCACCCTCAGACGGACGAACGATCCAAGCGCACTATTTATATTCTAGAGTATATGCTCCGTGCGTGTGTGATGGAGTTTGGAGGTTCTTGGGATCAGTTCTTGCCCCTTGCGGAGTTTGCCTACAACAACAGTTATCAGTCCAGCATCCAGATGGCACCGTATGAGGCTCTGTATGGTAGGCGGTGCCAGTCCTCAGTGGGTTGGTTCGAGCCGGGCGAGGCTAGATTATTGGGCACAGACTTGGTTCAAAATACTTTGGAGAAGGTAAAGGTGATTCAGGGTAGACTTCGCACAGCCTAGTCAAGACAGAAGAGTTATACGGATCGGAAGGCTCGCGATGTTGCATTCATGGTTGGGGAGGGGTTTGCACCTGGTTTCGCCTATGAAGGGCGTTATGAGGTTCGGAAAGAAGGGCAAGTTGAGCCCCAGGTTCATTGGTCTATTTGAGGTGTTGCGGCGAGTTGGGTAGGTTGCCTATGAGCTTGCCTTACCTCCCAGTCATGCAGGAGTTCATCCGATATTCCATGTTTCTATGCTCCGGAAGTATCACGGTGATCCGTCTCATGTATTGCATTTCAGCTCAGTTCAGTTGGACAAGGATCCATCCGATGTTGAGGAGCCAGTAGCTATTTTGGACAGGCAGATTCGAAAGCTAAGGTCAAAGAACATTGCATTAGTGAAGTTCAGTGGAGGGGTCAGCCGGTCGAGGAGGCGACTTAGGAGACCGAGCAGGATATGCGCAACCGTTATCCTCATATTTTAACAACTTCAGGTATGTCTCTGAGCTCGTTCGAGGACGAACGATTATTTTAAGAGGGGGAGGATATAACGACCCGGCCAGTCGTTTTGAGAGTTATAGCCCTGATTCCCTATAAATTGCTTCCCCCATATCTGTTTCTGCTATTGTGACTTGCCGGGAGGGTTCGTTTTGGCGTTTAGAGTGTTTTGGGACACTTAGTCCCTAAAGGCTTAAATCTTAGAATTTGGACCGTAGTCAGAATTATGTGAAGACGAATCCGGAATGGAGTTTCGTCGATTTCGTTAGCTCAGTTGAGTGATTTTGGGCTTAGGGGCGTGTCCGGATTGTGTTTTCGAGGTCCGTAGCTCATTAAGGCTTGAAATGGCGAAAGCCGAATTTTTAGAGATTTGGACCGGTAATGGAATTTTTATATCGGGGTCTGAATCTGATTTTGGAAGTTGGAGTAGGTCCGTAATATTGAATATAACTTGTGTGCAAAATTTAGTGTCAATCCGACGTGGTTTGATAGGTTTCGGCATCGGTTGTGGAAATTTGAAGTTTTAAGTTCTTTAAGTTTAAATTGGAGGGTGATTCGTGATTTAAGCGTTGTTTGATGTGGTTTGAGGTCTCGACTAATTTTGTATGGTGTTTTAGGAATGGTTGGTATGTTTGATTGAGGTCCCGGGGGCCTCGGGTGTGTTTTGGATACCCAACGGATCGATTTTTGGACTTAGGAGGTTGCTGAAGTTTTCTGGTGTATGAATTCTGGTTTTCTTACACGCGATCGCGTGGAATGATCCGCGATCGCGTGGAGTGATCCGCGATCGCTTAATCTAGATGGGCGAGAGGGTGGAATTGTTCTACGCGTTCGCGGATAGGGGCATACGAATGCGTAGTGATATGAGGTGGTGCTTTGCGAACACAGAGCCAAGGTCGCGTTCGCGTAGTGTTAAGTGGACCAAAACTGGGACACGCGCTTTGCTCAACGCGAACGCGTGAGTATGAGAGTCAGAGCATCGCCTTTGCGCGGTGTTTTACGCGTTCGTGTAGAGTAAATTTCTGGGGCAGCAAAGTTGAGCTTCGCGGTCGCGAGGCTATTTCCGTGATCGCGATTAAGGAATCGCTAGGCAGTATTAAACATTTCAAAAACTAGGGTTTGGCCATTGTTGATACCCAATTTTTCCCTCATGTATTTTTAAACATGCATACATAATTTCAAAATATTGTACATGCATGTACAAGTGTTTTTACAATGTTTTCTATAATTTTTAAAGGCCTTAAACCAATTTATTTCTGCATTTTAATTATATAAGTATTCAATAATCATCCCTCATATTACTTTACAGTGATTTAGTCATCTGAATTCATCATTTATACTCATATAAGTGTTCAAATATTTTTAATTGCATTTCTACAATTATAGTTGCATTTTAAGACTATAATTGCACATTTTGCAATAGTAGCCCATCCATATGCATAATAACATTACCTATACAGAAAATAATTTTTTATATTTTTATAATATTAAGTAATTATTTTAAATCACCTTCATGCATAAAAATCATTTTTTATCATTTAGTTAGCTATTTTTTAAAATTATTTTATTAATAAATTGGGTATTTAACAAATAGACCCTTAATTGTATCCAAAATCGGACCCTCCCAGCCCAATTTAAATTAACCTAAGCCCAAATCACCCCAGCCCAAAACCAAACGACCTCTACCCGACCCAAATCCTTTCTAATCGTGGTCGTTGATCTCTGAGATCAACGGTCCACATCACCCTTTCCTTTTTTTTAACCCAAAAGACCCCCTAACTCTAGTCATTTGTTACACCCCGCCGCCCTTGAATCCCTCATCTTCTCTCTTCTCTCTGAGACCACCTAAACCCTAGATGCGCCGTCACCCCTAAACCTCCCAAATCCCTTCGATCCCTAACCTAATATGGGATTCTTTGGGGTTTTGCTACCCTATCTAACCAATTACTTCTGCTAGATGTTCGATTCTCATTGTTTTCTGAGGGGACTTCAAAGAGGTTCGACTCAGAGTCGACCTAGGCTGTTCGTTTCCTTATGAACACCGCCTTGTGTTCATCAACGTTTGTGAGTCTCGTTGGTTTTGTGGCTGTGTTAGATTTTTCCTTTACCCCGCCCTTTTCTCAAAAACCTTCATCTTTTCAACGTGAATCTTTTCAAATCTTTGTAGATCTGGAGTGATTTTGAGTTTATCTAGTACTTTTCGTTTAAAATCTCTTGTTTTCTTTATTGTTAATCGATTTTAGTATCCCTCTAGATTAGGGTTTTTGCTTCTTTGTTATTTGTTGTTCAAATCTCTTTTGATCAGAAAAGATTTCGAGTTCCTATAGCTTTTTTCTTTAAAGATCTTCTGTTTTCCTTGTTGTTAATCGATCCTAATGTTCTCTAAAGAACTAGGGTTTCACTTCATATGTTTCTGCGAAACTTTTCTAAAAATTCCTATGTGTTTGATTATCTTTTTCTATTGATTATTCTTTCATGACCGAGTTCCAGTTTTTATTTTGATTGATCATTTCATTACTCGCCTCAATATTTGCCCGTGATTCTTGAGTAATTGATTGATTACCTAAACTGTTTAGGGTTTGAAATTTGCTTTGTTTACTGAGGTGATTACTTCCTGTAATTTTATTTACTTTCCTTATTTTGGGACTCCTAATTGGTACTACTTGTCTTAATTGTTCCTGCTAAGCTTAATTCGTGGGCTGATTGACTTACCAACTCCAGACTGGTCACTAATTTACTTGTGTTGCCTTATTTGTGTGACTAATTGCTTGATTACTTGCCAGATTTTAGTGTTCTGACTTTAATTGGCTATCAGACTTACCACTTACCTTATTTAGACCTCAATTCCGAGTTATTTTGGATACAATCCCATGATTTTTGCCTATTGATTGGCCCTGTCATGCCTAATTGATTGACTGTTTGTTTTCTTTGCCTTATTTGCAAACTTTTAAACTGTTTTACCTTATTTACTCTACTCTGCTCAATGCTATATAAGCCTCACTCTTTTTCTTTAACACACACGCACACAGACATAGAAAGACACACAAAGTTCTTTCTCTCTTCCTCTATCACAATCTTTTACTCTTTGTTTGTTGCACTGTCTAGCCGGATGGAAGCCAAGGCTAGACCTTTGGACCCTGTTAGCTTCACTCTTCTATTGCTATCTATTAACTGGTATGCCTCCACTACTGCTATTCAATTAAACCTGTGTGTTTCCTTATAATCAGCATGTCTTTTCTTCTATTTTATTAAACTTATGTGTTTCCCTGATCAGCATGTTTACTACTATTCAATTAAACTATGTATCATGTTATCAGCATGTCTACTTTTATCTCATTAGATCTCTCTGCTTTATGTTCCTAATCAGCATGTTTACTGCTATTCTGTTTAACCTATGTGTTTCCTTGTAATCAACATGTCTACTTATGTTTAATCAAACCTATGTGTTTCCTGCTTTCAGCATGTTTACATGTGTGCTTATATGTAAATTAGATCCATGTCTACTTGTTTTTCAACTGGCATGTTTCCTGCCCTGTTTTAAGTGTTCACCCCCTAACAGACTAATAATTTCCATGCTCCCAATCCCTGCTACCCCTTTATACATGACTGTCTGATTGGTAATCTGATCCCAACATGCCATTTCTTTGTTTAATACATGTCTATATGCCCACCTAGTAACAACTAGTAAACTAAGTTGAAACATTGCTTGAAGTGATCCTGTTTCTGTCTACTGTTGGATTGCTGGAATCTTTTCTAAGTGTCGAATGACTCTGTTTGTTCCTTACCTCCTAAAAATCCAACACTATTTTCTTAAAACTATCTCTTATTTTCAACTTTGATTCTTAGAACACCTAGGGTCCTGCCCCTCCAGTGTGAGCATTTCCTAGGAGTCCATGAGACTCCTCTGAACTTTGACACACTAGGGCTGGCTCTCCAAAACTTGCTCACAAAAGGTTACTTTAAATGTTTCCTGGTGTGAGCATTGCCCGGGGTCCCTGAGGCCCTTGGGAACTTTGACACACTTGGATACCATTGGGTGCACTATGAGAATATTGGCATGTTCATACTTGGTTGAAGGCCTGGCTTTTCCATGGTTTACTTTTTGGGCCTATCCAGGTTCCCTATAGTTTAGCAGTATCATTTCTGTAATTTGTTCATTCATTTTGTCTGTAATAATAATTCTTGTAAAACGGATATTGGGGATTAGTAAAATGGGAGGGTCTTTTATATATATCTTATGGGGAAATCGGGTAGAAATCCTGTTCTTAGGACAGTTATGATTATCTACCTGCATTAGAAACCATGCCTATAGGTTGTTGTGTGCATTAGAAAACATGCTTATAGGTTCATCATGTTATTTGCTCTAAAGTTTTATTTACGCATGTTCACATCCACCCTAGAAATCCTGTCTCTAGGTTGTTGTTAATTCGACCTTAACAATCATGTTCATAAATTCTCCTATGTGCATTAGAAACCATGTTCTAGGATTTTTATTGCACTCACCTTGATATCATACCTGCAATCAAATCTTATAAAAAATCAGTTTCTTCAGTAGCAATCATGCATATAGGAAATAAGTATAAAAGCAATCCCAACACCTAGATATCAGACTTATATAAAATTAGTTCTGCAACGCTTGTGATTATTTCCAGCACCTAGACAGCATACCTATAGGACCAAATGAACCAAATTGCCTGCTTAAATCGTTTACTGGTTTATTGCAGTTTTGATTAACGATTACATATCATGTTCATAGGACATCTCTGATCCACGCTCCTGTAGGGCGACTAAAATCTTGAAACTATAAACTGTGCTTTCGTTTAACTATTTGTGAACTGCCCAGATTCAACTAGTCCTAAAATCAGTAGGCAAACTGATTAAGTACCTTCTGCCTCGCTTTAATAAAAACGCTACACAGGTTCTGCTTTGTGCTCACCTAGATATCCTGCTATAGGACTTTTAAAGTGTCTAAAATACTGTTGTTTGAGACGTGCAATTGCCTTCTTATTTGTGGAGGTAATTGTGAGCCTTTAACTGTCCCTTTATCTGACAGTCCTATTTGTTTTGCTTGTCGCTTAGATGTTTCTCCTTTTAAACACTATAGGAGAGTCTAGATCCACCTTAACTAGAAGTCCTAAACACCTCCAGGACCGTAAGTAGGGGACGGGTAATGCACGCATAGAGTACGTTTAATTAGAATCGCTTATATAATTAAGGGGAGGGTAATCGGGTAGTAAAGGATATGATGACCTGTGTGATAATGCTATGTGTACTACCCCAACTTGGGGACGATTACCAAGTATTGCACAGAAGTGATCCAATAGGCTAAAAACACCTAGGACCCCTTTTACCCCTTGTTTTAAACATAATATCCATATGTCAAAATTGCTTTGTTTGCTTATAAGACTAATTCACCTAATTCGAGTTTGGTCGGGACCCACCGTTGTGGACCTCGAGGGATGCCTAACACCTTCCCCTCAAGGTTATTTCGAGCCCTTACCCAATCTCTGGTAATGCAAACCGGTTTATGAATTATTTTCTTTAGGTGGACGCACCTTAAATCCGTTAGGTGGAGACTCTTCAAAATTCCATACCCCTTCCCAAAAGGAAATGAGTTGTCACAAATTGTCGAAACCCGGACTCCGCGAGGAAAAAGAGGATGCAACAGCCATTGTTATCAAAACTTGAGTTTGGGAGCTCGAATTTGAACGAGATTTTGAGGGATTTACAGAGATATCAATTGGGTAATAATTCTACACTTTATTTTGGTTATATTCCACTAATCTATCATTAATTTTATCATTATATTTCGAATTTGGGGTGAAAATTGGAAAAAATTTGAGAAGCGTTCTTAGGTTGAATTTTGGGGTTTGATCGAGATTTTGGTATCGGATTTGAGTAATTTTGGTACGAGTGAAATCGTGAGTTAATGGATTTTCAATTTTTATGACTTTTACCCGATTTCGAGACGTAGGCCCGTGGAGGCTTTTTGGGCGATTTTCCAATTTCTTGCTTTATCTTTGATTTCATTAGCTATATTTGTTTCTTATAGTTATATTTATGTTATGAAATTATTTTTGCTAGTTTGGGCCATTAGGAGTCGGATATTCGTGGAAAGAGCACTGTTACGGATTGATTTGAGCTTGGTTCAAGGTAAGTGGCTTGCCTATCCTTGTGTGGGGGAACTCCCCTTAGGATTTGATACTGTTTTGACGTGTGAGTGTCGTATACATGAGGTGACGAGTACGTACACGGTCTATTTGTTGTAAAACTCCATTTTTCACAAAGTAATAACCTGTTTCTCCTTATTGGAGCTACACTAGCATATGTAACTATCCTGTTTAGTTTAGAATAACATGCCTACGTGTCTTAACTGCCTACCTGAACTCTGCGTTGTTTAGGGCGACTAAAATCTTGAAACTATAAACTGTGCGTTTGTTTAATAGTTTGTGAACTACCCAGATTCAGCTAGTCCTAAAATAAGTAGACAAACTAATTAAGTACCTTCTGCCTCGCTTTATAACAAAACGCTGCATAGGTTCTGCTTTGTGCTTACCTAGATATCCTGCTATAGGACTTTTAAAGTGTCTGAAATACTATTGTTTGAGACGTGCAATTGCCTACTTATTTGTGGAGGTAAATGTGAGCCTTTAACTGTCCCTTTATCTGACAGTCCTATTTGTTTTGCTTGTCGCTTAGATTTTTCTCCTTTTAAACACTATAGGAGAGTCTAGATCCACCTTAACTAGAAGTCCTAAACACCTCCAGGACCTTAAGTAGGGGACGGGTAATGCATGCATAGAGTACGTTTAATTAGAATTGCTTATATAACCATTAAGGGGAGGGTAATCGGGTAGTAAAGGATATGATGACATGTGCGCTAATGCTATGTGTAGCACCCCAACTTGGGGACGACTACCAAGTATTGTACAGAAGTGATCATATAGGCTAAAAATCCTAGGACCCCTTTTACCCCTTTTTTTAAACATAATATCCATCTGTCTAAATTGCTTTATTTGCTTATAAGACTATTTCACCTAATTCGAGTTTGGCCGGGACCCACCGTTATGGACCTCGAGGGATGCCTAACACCTTCCCCTCAAAGTTATTTCGAGCCCTTACCCAATCTCTGGTATTGCAAAACAGTTTATGAATTATTTGCTTTAGGTGCCCTAACGCACCTTAAATCCGTTAGGTGGCGACTCTTCAAAATTCCATACCCCTTCCCAAAAGGGAATGAGTTGTCCTAAAATGTCGAAACCCGGACTCCGCGAGGAAAAAGGGGGCGCGACAGCATGGCGACTCTGTTGGGGATATTTTTAGGCTCTTACCATAGCAAACTTATTTTTGTGAATTAGTCTTGAGCATGCTTTATCCTGTTAATACATGTGCACCCTTACCCTTCCCCCTTTATCTGAATTAATTGCCTTTTTTTAAGCATTTATGATTTCCTTTACTATAGAAACTGACTTGTCTCTTTGTTTTCTTTCTTAACTGTCTTTCAACTATTAAATGCCGCATTTATCATTTTCAAATGTGCAAATACATGATAACGTGCTATTTATTGTTGCATAAATCATTCTCAACATCATATTCCACTCGTGCGTAATCAATCCCATAGCAACGCTTGATGAGTGTTTGCGATCTTCCTATATATATCACCCATTAATTGTGGAAAGGCGTATTTGCGGTAAAACTAGTCGATTAGCGGTGCAGTCGAAGGTTCTGTGCCTTTCCCTCTCATGTTGTCCACTTGAGGGTACTGGTGTAGACCTCTATAGAAACCTTACTCTGATTATTTGTACATGCATCATGGTCAAACCTTGTCGGGTTAATATGTTGTCCACATAATAACCCTTTAAGACAAGCCTTGTCCAAAAGTCCATCGGGTTTTCCATAATCCCAACGACGCAACCACGCTTGTGTGCATTAATTTTGGAGAAATAAGTGCCAATATGCTAATCAATATTGTATAAATAGTCGGATCCAGAGGGGGAAAGGGCCTAACCATATTTGTTTTGTAGAAAATGAGGCACGAAGTCCCTAGGTTCGGCATGGTTTAAATCCCACCTTTGTTGTTGTCTGCTGCTGGACATACGCGACGTGGGGAATTAGATCGACGAAGTCAAGAACATCCAGCCTAGAGAAGGTCCTTCTGGGACCAAGTAGATTAGGTTTATTTTCTTTTTTCAAAATGTAATAAGGCCAAGTGTCATTAGTGACTTATCTTTTTTAGTGTCGTTTTGGGTTCGTCTATTTTTACATTAATGAAATGAGGCAATTATTGGCACTAAATTTCTCCAAATCTATTTGTCGCTAGGCCTACCTCGGGCACAACGAGGCTCCCAAATTAGGACGCGAATTTACATTCCCGCAATATGTGCTTAAATACCGCACACATTTCAGAATCCTTACTAACTTGTTTACCTTTTTATTTTTCTTTATTTATTATTATTCCCATCCCCTAAAGGTTGGTTCGCACATACTGGCATCATCAGCATACCACACCAGATCTAGAGGCCCTCCACCTCCCCCTCCTCCAAGTAATACGAAAAGCAAAGGGAAAACTAAGATGGATGACTTGAGCGGCATTCTAAAGGAAAATGTTGAGAACATCGAAACTTCAAACAGTCGAAGCACTCCGGCCCAGAATGAGTTGGTTCTGCGATTAGAGCAGAAAATACTAGAGTTACAAGGAGAACTTGAGCAGGTCTGCAACTTAGAAAACCTCTCTCTCACTCTAAACGTCCCAGACGTTAACCAGCAAAATGCTCAAAACCCAGCACCGCCTCGAACTATGCCAAACAAACGACTATATAATCCTCCCGCACCCTATCAGTATGCAGCTCCACCTCAAAACCCCAATCCTTTACCGATACCGACTCATCCACAACACCACCATCAACCAACCCAGTACCCGCAAATCACTACCTATCACACCCCTCAGAACACACCTCACCTTGTTCCCGACCCTCAAAACTCCACCAATGATCACCACTACACCCAAATCCCTGGCACTCACCAAAACGTGGAAACCATGCCTCACTCCACTCAACCAGTCTCCTATTCACCAGAATCCACTGAGAAGGATATGCTCATCAAGAACATGGTCGAGGAGCTCAAGAAATTGACAAGCCAAGTTCAGGGTGTTGAAAGAGGTAAAGGGATAGAAGGTCTGAACTACGAGGATTTATGCATACAACCAGATGTGGAACTGCTGGAGGGTTACAAACCTCCTAAGTTCGAGATGTTTGATGGAGCAGGTGATCCCAATGTTCATTTGAGAACTTATTGAGAGAAGCTCGTAGGGGTCGGAAAAGATGAAAGGATCCGAATGAAGCTCTTCATGAGAAGCCTTACCGGAGATGCCCTGCCCTTGTACATAAGCCAGAATCCTAAGAAATGGGACAATTGGGTAAGCGTGGCATCAAACTTTATGGACCGATTCAGGTTCAATACGGAGAATGCACGGGATGTCTTCTATATCCAGAACTTGAAGAAGAAGCCAACTGAGACTTTCTACGAGTATGCTACTCGGTGGAGGTCAGAAGCAGCCATGGTCAGACTAGCATTAGACGAGGAACAGATGAACAAGTTCTTTGTCAGGGCACAGGACCCACAGTATTATGAAAGGCTAATGGTCATTGAGAATCACAAGTTCTCCGACATCATCAAACTCGGAGAAGGGATCGAAGAGGGGATCAAAAGCGAGATGGTAACAAATTTTGAGGCACTGCAGGCCACGAACAAAACATTACAATCAGGGGGCATATCAAAGATGAAAGAAGTAGGTGCAATAATGGTAGCCCAAGGCCCAAAATCTCCACTCACATATCAAACACCTCCACCTACGTACCAACCTTCACCTCCCAGATATTCCCAGCCCGCCACTGCCTACCACACTTATGACACCCAGCCAGTCTACTATCATTCACCTCCAACTCGTCCAAATTACCAGAAACCCCGACCTAACTTTGATCGCAAACCACCCAGACAATACACCGCCATTACTGAACCCATCGACCAGCTGTACGAAAGATTGAAAGTTGCTGGTTATGTAACCCTTATTCCTGCTGTGGCAATGGAGAATTCATCTCAATGGGTCAACCCAAATAAAATCATGTGCATACCATTCCGGTATGAAGGAGCACACCATTGACGAGTGCTGGACATTGAAAGATAAGATCCAGACATTGATTAATAACAAGGTCATACAAGCGAAGGAAGTTGCACCCAACGTCCGCAACAATCCCCTTCCAGACCATAGAGGTGATGGAGTACATGTGATAGAGACGGATGAAGAATGGGATCCTGAGGGATCAATCGGGCTCATTCAAGAAGGCGATGACTTTAAGCCCGCAGTCACACTCACTCCTATTGTGGTACAGATACAACTGTCAGTTGAAGTTGAGGTAACTGCATCGGGCCCATTTGAGGTAGAGGTAGCACCACCTGCAGCCACACCCGTTCCATTTGAGGTAGAAGTGGCCACACCCTTCACAGTGACAGTAGCAACCACACCTCCTTTCAATTCCAACGCCATACCATGGGACTATGTTGCGGAAGCCATGCGAAAGGGAAAAGCAAAGTTGGAAGAATCTGATGCCGCACAGGGAATGACCAGAATGGGAAGGATCTATACACCCGAACATTTGGGAGGATCGAGCAAGGAGGCTGCTACTGTCACACCTCCTTTTTTACACACCACCCCGAAAGGTAGTATATAAGGGAGTTTTTCCAATTTGAGTGAGATTATTCGAAATGGGATTATTTATTTATCAGAGTCGCCACTTGGGATAGTTTATTTGGTGTACCAAGTCACCGGTTTATTTTGAATCCCAAATCGAGGAAAATTCGACTTTCCTTTTGAAGTCTGCGAACCAGAAATTCTGAATAAGGAATTCTGTTAACCCGGGGAAGGTGTTAGGCACCCCCGGATTCCATGGTTCTAGCACGGTCGCTTAAACCATTACAATGGCCTATTATCTGATTTTAATACATGTTTTAGCCTATGGTACAATTCTAACTTTATAACCGCTTTTATTCATTATAAAGAAGATTTAACGTCGTCTAAAATATGTCTTTGGAACGCGTCACATGAAATGCACCCGCAATCCGAAACACATTCTATTCAACGTTATTAAGATTTGGATTTGGGTCACATGAAATGCGCACCCGAGTTTAGGAAGGTAATATTAAGATTACGCACCAAAAGCAACTACGCGTTTTCAACTTTGCGAGGGTCGTAGAAAATTCGCTAAACGGCGCGCCTCGAATTCTAAGGATAAACGATAACTCACAATGGTAGCATATTCATAAAGACAAGACTAAATTATCCTACAAAGTTATACAACTAATACTTTTCAAAAATAAAATCTTCGAGAACCAATGAAACAAGAAGCAGAAAGACTACTCTAAACTAAACATTTAGTAAAAAAAATAACAATTCTTAGTTCCAACAGAACTAAGAACGATTCACGTTCTTCAAACAAGAATGTAAATTTTAAGCTCAAAGATTATTCAGCAATCCAAACGTAAAATTAATAACTAAAAAAAAGAAAGCTGAAACATTCAGTACATATTTCCACGTGGCAAAAGAATACCATGATTTCAATTGCAACAAACTTAAAACACTTTCAAAAAATTAATCATTAAATGAACTAAATACATAATGAAAGAAATTCAATCCCCTTTCCACATATCACCCAAATCAAAGTTATTTATTCACATGCTTAAGAATTGATTTGAAAATACAATGGAAGAAACCAAACCTTACTGTTGAGAAGGAAATCGGATCAAAACAAGAGGACCGACGATCCGGACCCAAATACGACCTCGAAACTCTGACAGAAACTTCAACCAAACTCTAATTCTGAAACCAAACTGAAATCGAGAAGGAAGGAGCATAAACGTATCACCCCTTTTTTTAAATTTTTTTGAAATCATGCTGCTAACTTTCCATTCTTGTTGTTGTTGATGGAGGGTTGAGATGGCAGAAGCTCTTTTCTTTTAATTGGATTCAAAGTTTGTGAAGGAGTCAGGTGTTCTTTTTGAGATTTGGTATCTCTTTTGGGAAGATCCAAATTAGAAAAGGGTGTTGCGGCAGTCTCCTTTTAGGATTTTTGGGGCGTTTTTTTTGGGTGTATATGGTGCCTCTATATTTAGGTTTTAGGTACTATTATATAGGTGTAGGGATTAGATTAGGGGTATGGGCCTAGGGATTATGGGCTAGGGAATTGGGCCAAATACTAAAAAAATGGACTACAAGATTTATAAAGACGGGATAAACCAACCTAAAACTAATTCCTCCTTCTAAAATTATGTACAATTATAATATAAAAAAAAAATATAAAACTAATTTTAATTAATTGAACTAAACTATAAAAAATAAAACTATTTTTTGTGTTTTCAAGATTATAAAAAAAATAAAGATAAGGTACTATTTGTATATTTTTTTTATTGAAATTTACCAAAGATACGTAAACTAAAATATTTTTTTGTAATTTTCATTTTTGTGACGAAAAAAAATAAAAGAGTCAAAATTAGTTGAAATAGCTATATTAGGCCTAGATTAAATATTTACGTGCTAAAATATGAAAAATCTTGGGGAGGGTCAAAAATCACATGTCTACAGCTCCACTTCTTTGACTGGAAACGCGAAGAGTTTTCAGACAAAGAACGACTAGACAGATTTTTGACCCGACCCTTATTTAGGAGAGACTAAAACTGAGAAAAGGGGAATGTGACCGAGCCCTGGTATCTGAGCTGCGTACATATCCTTGGCTATAAAGGAATCAGGCCACGTGTAGTTCAGAGGTGAGTGAGGTGATGGAGTACCGAGGTGGAGAGCCGATCGAGGTGCCGTTCCGCTAAGGTTCCGGTCCGCGGTCCCGTTATTACATCAAAATAAAAAATGAAAAAGACTAACTAAGCCTATCAACTACGAGTTACAAGATTCTTATCTATGAGTCTTCTGAAGCTTGATCTTGAGTCTTGGTTGGTTCTTCATGCGGACTCTGATCTGAATCTTGATGCTTGTTAGCTTCAGGTGTTGGTTCAATCTTCTTCAGCTTTTTCCAATCAAGACGGGACATGCAGAGCTTGTGACCTCAGCCATGTCTTGAGCAGCTCACATCTTTCATCAATTTCTGCATTTTAAATTCACTTCTTTTTCTTTTCTTCTTTTTCTTTATTCTGGATTGAGACTCATTCTTTTGGTCATCTCGAACCCTGTGTCTCGAGGTAAAACCTGCTCAGACACCAAAAATAAACAAACGAACGAAATTTTCTGCCCCAGTTTTCACTAGGAAAATTTCGTGAGTTATTTATAACAAAAATCTAAACTATTTTTTTTTTAAAGTAATAAAATAAGAATTGTGTATCTTTAGGAGGAAAGATTAGGGAATGGCGCCCTATATCTAAAATTCTCAACTAGGGAATGGAGGCTCTATGTTGGAAAAAAAGGCGACTAGGGAATGGAAGCCCTATGTCTAAAATCTCAACTCAGGAATTGTAGCCCTAATGTTGGCAAAAAAGGCGACTAGGGAATGGAGGCCCTATGTCTAAAAATCTCAACTCAAGGATTGGAGCCCTGATGTTGGAAAAGATTACCAGGTTATGCTGGCATCAGCTAGGGAGTGAGACCCTAAATTGAAAAAGTAGACTACTGAATTGTGTACCTATGCTAAAATGAATCAAGAAGAAATTTTTTTTTTTTTAGAAAAAACAACTTTTTTTTCTCAAAGTCATGAACAAATGACCTCTTTTTTTCGAGACATCCTTTTTTTCAAATTATCCTAGGAGAAAATTCGTCAGACTAGGTTTCCTATCTTAGGAGAAAGATTCATCAGACTAAGATTTTGATCCTAGGAGAAAATTCATCAGACTAGGTCCCTTTTTTTTTGTTATCTTAGGAGAAAAATTCATCAGACTAAGATTTCTATCCTAGGAGAAAATTCATCAGACTAGGTTTCCTATCTTAGGAGAAAGATTGATCAGACTAAGATTTATATTGGGAGGAAAATCCATCAGACTAAGACTTTTTATCCTAGGAGGGAAAAAATGTGAAGATCAATGGCAAGATTTAATGCACAATAGCAAGACAAATAAAGATGAAGATTTGAGAAACTTCCCTTTGTCGGCTCTTCTCTTCTTTTCTTTTTCTTCTCTTTTTTTTTGTTTTTTTGTTTTTTTTCTCTTTTTTTTTGAACCACTTTCCTTGCACTGCTTTGTTCCTGCTGCAAACGAAGAAAAATTTGTCAGTTTTGAAAATGGTGGTCGGTTTGTGGCCTTGAGTCTTGGACAGCTTGGCTTCTGCTCAAATAGCTTGAGTCGGTTTCAAGAGACTTTTGCTATACATCAACCATGATTGTTTCACACCCATTACCATTTGCATTTGTGGCTCAATCAGCCTTGTCCCGATTGGAGATCTTTGCTCAGGTGACCTTTTTCTGATATCTTCAATGACTTTCTGCTTTTTGAGCAATTTGTCTGTCAAAGAGAATCACAAGTTATCTTTCTTGCGCCAAGTAGGCTGACAAGAGTCTTTTTGGGGGGAGCCTTTGCATGAATCTTCAAGGCATGTTGAAAGTAACAACTAAGTGTGCTAGCCAAATTTACTTTATGCAACTGAAAAGCTGGTAGCAGATTTTGAAATCTTTTCTTACTTGTTTTGACAAGGACTGACTCAGAGTGAAGGACACAATGATGCAAAGAAATGAATATTAACAAGAAATGCCCCCTGTCGGAAGGACAGAAGGAAGATATTGTTTTTTTTCTTCTTCTTCTTTTTTTCTTTTTTTTCAATAACTAGCCTTAATGATCATGACATGCATTTTGGACTCAACGGCCTAATCTATCAACTAATCCAATCTTCCCTTTTACCATTCTTATGACCTTTGAAGTCGGGCATGTTTGTGCCAATTCTTTGTATCAGCTTCACGACTCACTTTCGACTAGTGGTGCCTAAGAGATTTTCACCAACAAGTCTCTCTCATTTAATTCTCTGCTTACCGTCGCCTTACAGTGCCCATGAGGGTTTTCACTAGTAAGACTCTCTCTTTTTTTCTCTTTTTTTTTTGTTTCTTTTGCTTTCTTGTGTGAGCAACTTGACGATGTTCTTATATCGCGTGACAACCGTTGCTCATTGCATATATCCCTTGACACTCTTGAAGGCTGATCAGGAGGTCTTTACTTGGAAGGTTTTTTTGGACAGGGTTGGAAAGAAGGGCCGGCATGAAGGCTCAAAGTAGACTCAAAATTAGGGGTTGTAGACTTACAACTCTTGGAATCGACTCTTTCAAAAGTGAAATAAAATCTATGCCCCTGTTTCAGATACTAGGGATTTTTTTTGGAATTTTTCTTGAATTCTTATTTGGTTGGACCGAACCGTAAGGCTGCCTACGTATCCTTTTTTTTTTAAAAAAGGAATCAGGTCTAACGTAGTTCAAACATCTAACCTAACTTTTTTTTTCCTTTTTTTTTTGTCTTTTCTCTTTCCTTTTTTTCTTTTTCTTTTATTTTTTTTTCTTTTCTTTTTTTTTGTTTGCCCCAGCTTCTATTTTTGAGGGCATGGACCTTTGACAATTCTTTTCTTCTTTTTTTTCACTTAGAACTTTCCAAAAGCTGCCCCAGTTTGTACTCTTGGGGCATGGACTTTTATTGTTATTTTATTTTTTCATTTTTTTTTACTCTAAACCTGATTCCAAAATAGGGTGGTCAAAGAAAATAACACAGGCTCAAAAAGGGTAACAAAGGGTATAAAGTGTTTGGGTAGCAGAAAAAGGGCCTCCAAACCTCAAGAACGCCAAACAACATTGATGAACATGCCTGTCTTTTTGGTGTGCCGTGGTCACAAGACACTTTTCATCCATTAATGTCAAACTTTCCAACAAACTTCAATTAATTCTTCCTCAAGCCCGATCTTCACAATGATTTGAAGGTGACTTTAACTCGACCTTAATTTCCAAGTATTTCAACTCTTTATTCATCCTCAAAAGTGTTTTTTTTTCAGTTATCCAATTCCAGATTAAATCAGTTTCTAAGATCTGGCCAAAATTTCCGCATGCATGTCATGTCATTAGAACTAGCGAGAAAAGAACTAGGAATAGAATGACACGAAAGGACAAACTGTATTTTATTGAATAAGGATGGAAGGGTATGACAACTAAACAAGCAACCTAAAATCCAAGTTACAAACCTAAAATAACCCGGATAATGAAAATAGCAACGAAAACAGACAGACATAACTCATACAAACAGAATAGAACGATAGAAGGGTTTGACTCAATAAAAACAAATAAAATCTGGATCACAACCCTGAAATAGCCCAGATAGCAGAAAAAACATCAAAACAAGCTACCAAGATTCCTTCCTAGTAAGGAGAGAATGACTTTTCAATTTCTAAGCTTGACATTTAGCCACAAATTTACTCATCAGAATCACCATGGCCTTCTCCAATTTCAGTCTGCAAGCTCTCGAGAGNCACGGCAGAAACCTCGTGCATCACAATATCAACAACCGCACGGCAGAAACCTCGTGCATCACAATATCAACAACCGCACGACAGAAACCTCGTGCCTCACAATATCAACAAATGACAATATATATACAAGAACAAAGCAAGAGAATCAACTCAAGAGATTCCGTTCACCAAAAGACGGTACAAGTAATGTACAAGGGATAACTGTAACAGGGAAATACTAAGCGCGATAAGAACAACTCAACAAGGGAGAGATAATACGAAACAACGCTTCCATAATACTCAGTTCTACAACAAGGAAGTTAACATGAATCAAATAATTACAATTAAGGAAGTATCCACTAAACATAGGATATCTAACTTCTTTCCAATTAAGGCCAATTAATTACACGAGAGATAGAAATAATGCTTTCCAGATAAAGACAAGCAGTTAGGAATGATAATGTGACTATAGAAGGGTAAATGCCTACAATTAAACAAGTAAAAGTCAATTAGGCAACAAGAATAACCATAAAGGGCAAATAATTCCAAGTAAGTCATGTAGAGGTGAAACTAATAACAGGGAGCTCAATCGTACCAAGAACAACTTCATATTCGGTGATTATAAGGATCTAAGAGCCTAAAAGGGGCAATTTTCCACAAATAAATCTGAGCACGCACTCGTCACCTCACGTACAAGGAATACAATCAACAAAGAAGACTCAAATCCTAAGGGGAAGTCCCCCACACAAGGTTAGGCAAGATACTTACCTCGAACCGGCTAAAATCAACTAGCAACCACGTTCTTGCCACGAGTACTCGACTCCAAATTACCCAACTCTATTCAATTAAATCACAAATTGTAAATAACATCTCAAGCAACTGATTCTACTATTTAATTCAA